>NC_137773.1:39116725-39861725 GCF_963455305.1 Plecotus auritus
TAAGAGCCAACTCAAAAATACATTAAAAAATAAGACAGCGAAGAGGTCTCTTAACACACACACAGATCTTTGCTCTTTTAGTCGACCCTTTTAGTCCTCAAGGATTAATTTATCTTAAACAGATGTCAACTTTAACAAGATATCAATTTAATATTTATTTAGTGGTAGAAATTTAAGATGATTGTGATTACTTTTTTAAAATGTGGACAAGGAAGATGATGATCCTTTGGTCTTTATGAAAAAGAAACAATTCTAGACAAAAAAGAATTCTCTACAGTTCACTACATAAAAAGCCATGAATATAAGCCTTAATTATTATTCTTCCATTTATTATAAATAAATTTTGAACAGTATACATATGTATACTGTTTTATGCTGAATACAAATGTATATATGTACATATATATTACTTATATACTTTAAATTATCATTTACTGAAATACTGATATATTTTTCTTCAAATATTTTAAGTAGGCATCAATAATTACAACTCTTTAACTTTATTCTCATGCTTTATATTAATCAGAATTTTAGTGATATAAATTTTAAATGTCACATTGGAAAATATAGCTGTGTAATTATTCTCAAAGAGAACAGGAAAGTGCTAAAAATAATGGAATTTAAATTGTTCCTGTTTTTAAAAAGCAGTCTGAAAACAGCTGTTTCAGGGTGTAGTACCCAGGATCTTTACTATCATTTTGGTCTTCATCTTGTTTCATAAAATTGCCCTGCACATAATTTTTGTCTGAAAACATTATGATAATCTCTCCTCGTATCGAAGAATTATGTAGCACCCGTTCTTTTCCTTCCTTCCTTCTCTCTCCTTCTCTGTTCTTTTCCTTCTTCCTCTCTTTCAATCTTTTATTGGTTTGTTTCAGAGTATCAAAGAACTTCCAAGACTGTTAGGAAATAGTTTTTCTTTTAAAAAATCACAAAATTTTTTCTTGGAATAATAATTCCAGAATTACTAAATAATCAATATATCAATCACTTAAAAGGCCAAAAGAGCAAATAATTTTTAAACATTTATAGGGCAAATACCTTAAGAATTTTATAGGATGTTTACTTATTTATTTTGGGGTGGGGGGGGGAAAGAGAGGGGTGTCACAGGGGAGGGACCACAGTTTGATTCTTAATCTGTTGCTTTCCAATGAAAAAAGTATTTCTAGACTTAATTTTTAAGCTATCTGTTTTCTCTCTTTTGAGAAGTTGGACAGGCACAGAACTTCTGTTTTAATAGTTATCAAAAACCGTAAATACTGGTGTATCCACTAGTAGTAAATGATATATGTACAAAATTTTAAGAATTGGAAAAACAAAATGTACTAACATTGAGAGTGGACAGCAAATGGGGTGGGAGCACCAAAAAATAATAATAATAATAATAATCTTCCCTCTGTGCCAGAGACTTCCAGCTTTAAAGCCATTTATTCTCTGAAAATACTTTTAATATTAATAAACTTTCATGCCCTAACCGGTTTGGCTCAGTGGATAGAGCGTCGGCCTGTGGACTGAAAGGTTCCAGGTTCGATTCCGGTCAAGGGCAAGCACCTTGGTTGCGGGCACATCCCCAGCAGGGGGCGTGCAGGAGGCAGCTGATCAATGTTTCTCTTTTATCGATGTTTCTAACTCTCCATCCCTCTCCCTTCCTCTCTGTAAAAAATCAATAAAATATATTTTTAAAAATAATAATAATAATAAACTTTCACATGGAGTAGGTTCCCCTACAACTCTAATACATATTTGCATATTTCTGAAAACAATAGCGTCTTATTTTAAATCACTTTAAAAATTCATGTCACAGTTCATCTGCTCATTGAAAGTTAAGTGTATTGTACATGTAACTCACATTATATCATCACCATTCCTTTGGGTAGAAATGTTTTAATTGTGGTAAAAATGTCCACAATGTTTCAATATTTATAATACAAGGAATAAGCTGTGCCCTATATCTGATAAACAACTTCAATGGAGTTTTAAGTTACTACTCAATTTTCAGCAACCCGATTCAAATCACGCTGCCATTACTTTCTGTTACTGCTGAAATTGATGAACGAGTCTATGCAAAAGGAAGTCTTTCTGATGAACCCTGAAGGTTTTCAAGACACTCTTCTCTCTCATCTCTCTCTCTCTCTCTCTCTCTTAAATCGTTGGCAACAAAGGCAAAGTTCTATAACATATAAGTCAATCACAAAGTTCTGAGCTCTTACAGCTCATTGATTGCGGTGGGTTCTCTTTTTTTTTTTTTAAATATATTTTATTGATTTTTTACAGAGAGGAAGAGAGAGGGATAGAGAGTTAGAAACATCGATGAGAGAGAGACATCGATCAGCTGCCTCCTGCACGCCCCCTACTGGGGATGTGCCCGCAACCCAGGTACATGCCCTTGACCGGAATCGAACCCGGGACCCTTCAGTCCGCAGGCCGACGCTCTATCCACTGAGCCAAACCGGTTAGGGCGGTTGTTCTTTTTTTAAAATATATTTTTATTGATTTCAGAGAAGTAGGGAGAGGGAGAGATAGAAACATCAATGATGAGAGAGAATCACTGATCGGCTACCTCATGCACGCCCCACACTGGGGATTGAGCCCACAACCCCAGCGTGTGCCCTGACCGGGTATTGAATCATGACCTCCTGGTTCACAGGTCAACACTCAACCGCTGAGGCACCACGACCAGGCTAGAGGAGTCTTTATTAGAAATTTATTCTTATTTCCTTTAGTTATCATACACTGCTTACACAGTGATCATCTACATTTTTTGTGTATGTGAGTACTATCAGGAAATTATGAAAATGTTAAATTATACATATGCTTTGTCTTATACACAGTTCTTTACAAAGTTAAATAAAAACTTGATTTCAGAATTTAATCCAAAGACTTGTATGTATATACTTTTATTTTTTAATTTGAAAAATAATATTGGTACTAGTACATGGAAATAATTCCAAAACTTTGGAAAGTTTTTAAATTACAAAAAAAACAATTCCCTTAGTTCAGTGGTCGGCAAACCGCAGCTCACGAGCCACATACGGCTCGCGAGCTGCGGTTTGCCACTCTGTTGACTAATGAGTTTGTCAACCACTGCCTTAGCTATTCTCCAATTCCCAGCATAATTCTGCACTGCGAACTTCTACTAAGAGTTATTAAGCGTGCTCTCCCTCTCAGGAGGATGCTTGTGCCTTTCCAGTCCTCTTCTTTTTCCCCTGAGAGGCGTTACCTTTACCCTTCTCTCTTCTAAGCTCCAACGGCACCTTCTTTTGCCTCTGTAACTTGTTTCCTGAGCCCATTTCTTCTACCACTCACTTCCACTTCTGTGATTTTCTAAATAAACTTTCTCTTATAGTTTGAGTCTTGGCTCTGAAATCTTAGCCATATCTCAAGTACTGAGGTTGCTGAACCAAGGCCACAGGGAAGCCGCAATAGCACTTATACTTACTGGGGCTGTTTTTATGTTCTTAACCACAACCAAGTACGTTGCCTTCTCCCTCCAAGTAAAGCTTCTGCACAAATGACAAGAATAGCTAATCAACCAATGTCTGTTTTTACATTAGAACCTGTTCCTTTCCAGCTCTGGAATCCTATGGGACAATATCACCTGGTAGGGTGAGATATTCTTGAAATCGATGGCACCCACATATCCTTTTTCCAGAAGGACAAAATATATTTAGGATTAAATGAATTAGATACTGAACCAGCTTGGAAAATAATAATTTTAAATAAACCTCCACAAGAGGAAAATAATCTTGAGACTGACTGAACATTTATCTTTTCTTCATTATTAATTTCCATGGGGGCTTCAGGGACAGCTTACCAGGGTCTCTCCCTTCCCTTCAAGTGTAAGCTGCCCTCTCTCCTAGACCTCCTAAAGGACAAGGGCTCTTGGGAATATAAAAGAAAGGGCGACAGGTCACCTGCCCAACTACTAGAGACCAGAGTTGTAGCACGAGGCTTCCATCTAAGGTGACAGAGATAGACAATCCTTGTATGGATAGACATGATGGGGGACCTCCAGTAAGATAGCTAAGATGGAGGCCAACAAGCAGGGATGCCTCACTTGGAATGGGCTTTGTATAGAATAGAGTCCACCTGTCTGAGCAGAGTAAGTCCAAAAAAACAGTGCCCAGTCACTACTATGACAGTTGGTAAGTCTGCTCTCAGAGCATGGGGTGGCACGCTACACCTTGGGTGGTACTGCTACGGCAGGGTATCCCCGTGGAGTGGAGTCCACCTACCTTAATGGAGTAAGTCCATCCTCCCTGTGATTGGCTATTACAGTGACCTTTGGTAAGCCTACCCTCAGGGCACAGGGTATGCTAGCATTCCACGTCCCGGGCGATAGAGTACCTGCCCTACAGTGGCTTTCAGACCACAGGGCAGCCCAAAACAGCCCAGAGACTAGTAGAGACACCTCCACCTCTTGGCTCAGAACTTGTCTGTCTCTCCGTAGATGGGGAACCAGTCCACAGTGCCTCAAGATATCCTTTTTGGGGTGCATACTTGGCAACTGAGAGAAATTTGACCCTGGGTTCCTCAGAAACAAGAGGTTACTCTTCTCTTGCCACATGGCCTGGCTCCAATATACTAGTAAAGTGGACAATGGAGAGGTTTGGCTAGTTAATGGCACCATTAATTTTAATAATATCTTACAGCTAGACCTGTTTTGCCATTCCCAAGGGAAATGGAAGTACCACATATCTGAGCCTTTATGGCTCTCAGAGATAACCCTAAGCTATGTACTATCTATAAAATAGGAAAAGTGTACCCAGATGGGGGAAAAATTCAAAAAAAACAAACAAAAAACGGATGAAAGAACTTGTCAGTCCTTTGCCAATATTTGGGTGGCGAACCAATTACCGAAAACAACGGTCCTTGTTTTACAAATGAAGTCTTTCCAGGGCCAAAGGTGTAACAGGGCCAAAGATACTTCTTCAAAAAGCGTCTCCACAGCTTATGCCTTCCATTACCCAAACCGTACAGTTTCTTTCCGACTTAATTTTTAATGACAACTAAAAGAAACAATGCAAAGCCACAACTCCTTTTTCTTCCCCAAACCTCCCCTGTTATGCTCAAAAGGCTTATAGATAAGTGGCTTTATAAAACCAATGTTCTTCTAGGAGGAGTGTGCACTTCATTCTTGTACCCTTGAGATGCAAATACCCGGTCTTCTTCAATAACTCTTACCGGGGCCATCTTTTAATGCAAGCTTCTGGGAGGTAATTATTACTGAAAGAAAAAAGAAAGAAAAACAACAAAAACCCTGAGCCATTTGAGTAGATCAATTTAAATTATTTCTGCTGTTCCTTTTTAAATTAATGTTTTGATATAAATTATTAAATATCTAGATATTTTAAAATAACATAAAATACTGAAACATTGATTGCTAGATAAATCTTAAGTTTACCTACTTTTTATTACAGAGAAGCTAGAAAATACATTGGGAGCTAGCTATTAATGAATGTCTTATACTTTATTAGAAGTATGTCTCTTAAAAATGTGAGTGTTTGTCAATGGAGGAGCCTGTTTCTAGAAATTATAAAATGTATTTGCCAATCTAATTGCTTACATTTTAGTTGTCATTAAAAATTAAGTTGGAAAGAAATTGTATGGTTTGGGTAATGGAAGGCATAAGATGTGGAGATACTTTTTGAAGGAAAAGGAAGAAAATGAGTTGTTCGAAAGTTGGTTATTTCTGAATGTGTTAGGAAATGGTAAACTAAAAGGGACTATGAAGGTTTGTGTGAAGAAATCTTGAGAAGAAATTATATAGCTGAGCTGAATAATGAATTTAAAAGATAAAAAATAAGATAATACAGAATTGGAGTTTTGTTCTTCATGCTGTTATAAGAGCAGGGATTTTCCTCTTGCTTTCCAGATATAAGGAGACTTATTTTTCTCTTAAAGCAGTTTGGTAAATTATATCTTTTTTCTCTCTACCTGATTTCTCTAGAATTCGGAAACTCTTAATGATTTTCAGAGATAGTGGAAAGGAGAGAAAGAGAGAGGGAAGCGAGAGAAACATAGATGTGAGAGAGACACATCCATTGGTAGCCTCCTGCATGTACCCTGCAGGGGATCAAACCTACAATCCAAGTAAGTGCTCATCACCAGAAAAAGAACCTGTGACCCTTCTTTGGTCCGCAAACCACTGGTTGGTGACTGAGCCATGCCAGCCAGGGTGAGAGGCACTATTTTTAATTGGAACATGGATGTGATATAGCATTTCTCATTTATTCCATTTGTTAGAAGTTGTGAGAAATGGCTCACCTGTCCAAATTTTGAACGATGGACTGGGAAACAGAAACATGGAAAAAATGAGACTTTTAATAACACTCGAGAGAGAGGGCATCCATTTGTACAGCACACATGTGAGGCAGGAAACGTAGCCTATTTATTTAGTCCCTCCTTTAGTTCCTCATTGGCTGAATATTATTTGGTCACCTGTTTCCTAATACGTTGCCTAGATCTTGCTGTCTCCCATTGGGCCATTTAAAATATTGGGCTGAAGGGAGAAACCAAGATGGCGGCATAGGTAAACACCTGAACTGCTGCCTCGCACAACAATTTCAAAACTACAACTAAAAGACAGAACGGACACCATCCAGAACCACAGGAAAGCAGGCTGAGTGAAAATTCTACAACTAGAAGGAAGGAGAAAAGCTCACAGAGAATTGGAGGTACGGCAAAGGGGCTTTGTGCGCGCAGAGAGGAAGGGCGGCTGAGAGCCTGGCTGACTTCCTCTGGCGGAAGGGGGAAGGAAGCCTCCGACGGCACTGAACCCCAGTTCTGACTGCACTGAACCCCAGTTCCGGGCGAACCCCTGGGGACCCACGCTCTTACGGGGGGAGTCTGGACTCTCGGGCGGAGACTCGAGCTGGGAAAGGCAGAAGTCTGAAGGCACACGCGGGCCAGTGCGCACAAAGGCTGCGGAGGTTGCCATAGGCTTTCCCTAGTGGAAGGGAGTCAGAGGATCCTGAATGCACTGAGCCCCAGTTCTGACTGCAGTGAACCCCGGTTCCAGGCGAGCCCCTGGGGACCCACGCTCTTGTGGGGGGAGTCTGGACTCTCAGGCGGAGACTCGAGCTGGGGAAGGCGGAGGACTGAAAGCGCATGTGCGCGCAGGGGCGGGGCTGACAGGAAGCCAAGACTGAGGCTCCACCCCATCCAAGCTGAGCACAGAGGCTATTGCAATTTGGCAAGTCTAATCCTATAGGGCTGTCTCCAGCACCGAACTTCTCCCAGCATAGACACAGCTGATCCTTACAGCCAACTGACCCGGAGGTCAATTCTTCCCAGTGATACCAACAACAATAAAGACTTAATTACAACAAGGCTGTACACACAGTCCACAAAGGGGTGCACCAAGAGTGTCCACCTCAGGTTAACTGGGGAAGCAGACCCACTGGGCCATATTGGAAACCTAGCACAAATATCTACCTTACCAACTCAGGGAATCAGTGAAAATGCGGGGTCAAAGAATCAGATCACAAACGAAAGAAATGGAGGAAAACAAACGACTGGATATAGAATTCAAAACCACCGTTATAAGACTTTTTAAGAATATCCTAGAAAAGGCCGATAAATATAACGAGACCCTCAAAGATATGAAAAAGGACCAACTAGAAATTAAACATACACTGACTGAAATAAAAAATATTATACAGAGACCCAGAAACAGAATAGAGGAACACAAGAATCAAGTCAAAGAATTGAAATACAAAGAAGCAAAAAACACTCAACCGAAAAAGCAAAAAGCAAAAAAAAAAAATCCAAAAAGTTGAAGATAATGTAAGAAGACTCTGGGACAACTTCAAGCGTACCAACATCAGAATTATGGGGGTGCCAGAAGAAGAGAGAGAGCAAGATACTGAAAACCTATTTGAAGAAATAATGACCGAAAACTTTCCCCACCTGGTGAAAGAAATAGACTTACAAGTCCAGGAAGTCCACAGAACCCCAAACAAAAGGAATCCAAAGAGGACCACACCAAGACACATCATAATTAAAATGCCAAGAGCAAAAGACAAAGAGAGAATATTAAAAGCAGCAAGAGAAAAACAGTTAATTACCTACAAGGGAGCACCCATACGACTGTCAGCTGACTTCTCAACAGAAACTATGCAGGCCAGACGGGAGTGGCAAGAAATTTTCAATGTGATGAATAGCAAGAACCTACAACCAAGATTACTCTACCCAGCAAAGCTATCATTCAGAATTGAAGGGCAGATAAAGAGCTTCACAGATAAGAAAAAGCTAAAGGAGTTCATCACCACCAAACCAGTATTATATGAAATGCTGAAAGGTATTCTTAAAGAAGAGGAAGAAGAAAAACGTAAAGAGAAAAATTATGAACAACAAATACATATCTATCAACAAGCGAACCTAAAAATCAAGTGAATTAAAAACCTGAGGAACAGAATAATCTGGTGAATATAATAGAATCAGGGGCATAGAAAGGGAGTGGACTGATAATTCTCAGGGGGAAAGGGGTATGGGGGGTTCATGAAGAGAATGGACAAAAATCATACACCTATGGATGAGGACAGTGCGGGGGAGGTAAGGGCAGAAGGTGGGGTGGGAAATGGGTGGAGGGGAGCTATGGGGGGAAAAAGGAGAAATAATTGTAATAATCTGAATAAAGATTTATTTAAAAAAATAAATAAATAAAATAAAATAAAATAAAATATTGGGCTGAGACCTTTCTAGTTGTCTCCACCTCCCTTTGTTTAGAGCAGTGGTCGGCAAACTGTGGCTCACAAGCCACATGAGGCTTGCGAGCTGCTCTGTTGACTAGTGAGTTTGCCAACCACTGGTTTAGGGGAATCTTCCAGGAAAATGTGCTATCAGCCAAGAGCACAGCTCTCATACCCTCTCCCCACCCACAACATCTTGTTTGCTCTGGGGAAATTCAGTAACCGCCTAGCCACATGCTGTTTCTTTTCTATGAAGATGAATCAGAGACATGTTTCTTACAAAGTTAGTCACTAAGTCTAGCACATATTCACAGGTAGAGAAATTAAGCATTACCTCTTAAATAAAGGAATATTCTTTTCCTTTTCACCATTTGTGAATATAGTTTTAAAAACACTACAATGTATATGAAAAACTGTGATATAGAAAGATGACTATATATTCTGTCTTGTAACTGAGAATAAAAACAAGGTACAGCTATTATAGTGTGAGAATTATATATATTCCTAGTGGCCCGGTGTAAGAATTCATGTACATTGAAAGGAAATTAATTAGAAGAAATATTTTAATATTGCTATTCGCCCTTTCTCTATAATAGAAGTGTCAGCCAAATTCATGATCAACAATGACAGATGGAAACACACGCGTGCAATTGGTGCCAGTGAGAGCTTTATATGTACTGCGCATGTGCAAGTCAACTTAGCCTTTTATAGATATAGAATAAACTTACTAAATTAGACCTGCTTTCTGATTTAGTTAAACTTTTTCCAACCCAGTGAAGCATCCCAACTTTTCTTCAGGTAATTGTCAGCAACACAGCAGTAAATATCAACATGAAGCAGATTATTGTAGATCACACAGGGAGAACAAAGGGTAAAATATTTAACTGCAGCAGTGTTTGACTATATTCTGCACAGTCAGAAAACCTGAAGTCATTTTCAAGGTCCACCATTTCTTACTTTTCAGTCAGGTCAAGTTTCTAAGCTTTCTAAGTCTCCATTTTCCGGCTAATGAAAAGAAAATAGGATTCCACTGAGTCTCCTATCTACCTACTCTAGGACTTCTGTGAGGATCAAATGAGATGAGGCGTGGGAAAACACTTCACAGATGTTTGGTTACAGTGTGAACTGTTTCCACCTGGCTATAAAGCAAGTCATGTTCCTGGGCTGAAGAAACTGCAAGGAGGCTAGTTGTTGCTAGAGAGAGGAAGCCAGGCATTGCTACGTGATGTCATTACATGGACAGAGGGAAAGACACTTAGCATATTAGCCTTTTATATATAGATATATATCATATATCATATATTATATATAAAATCTGGTAGGTAATACCATTTTATTCAATATATTTCTTCAACGATTTTATTTTCTTATTATAAAAAAGATTCATGTTCATTAGAAAGAACAAGAAAATATGAATAAGGAAATTATATATGCTCATATTTTGACAATTGCAGAGTAACCACTCTCTATCTTTTGACCATTATGTTACCTTTTCTTCCAAACATTTTTATATATACATATTTTTATAAGCATATACATGTGTTGGCAAGTCTCCTTCACCCATCCCATAATTCTGTTTTTTCCCAAAGGTTTATGATTTTGCATACTTTCACACCTAAAACGTTCTTACTCCCCAAAAGAGAACAATGACTTAAACATAAATCTGAAAAGCTCAAGATGTTTTGTAGAAATAATTAATTTCCAATGGTATTGTTTTCCTTGAAAAAATAAATAAATATGAGCTTATTTGTCATTTTGGTTGCCTTCTCTTTTTTTTAAAGTGGGTTGAAATGGCAGATATTCTTATATATTTCATTCCAATTTGGGCTTAATTAAGACAGGCCTTGTCAGAAAAAGAAAGCCAGAGGAAACAGCCAAAGATAATGCCTGATCACCGAGTATCATAATTACACATAGGACAGTGCTAATCTTCGGGAACACTTGGGACCTGCAGTTGCTGGAGACCTCTCAGTTGTATTTTGCCTATTGTTCTGACATTTCCTGGCATCGATCTCAAGAGGAGGAATTTTTTCTTGAGATTTATTTTTTTCTGTGCATTTAAAGTGAATCCGGTTCAATTTTGAAAGAAAATCATTTTAAATCAATTTTTATAATAAAGACATGTGAATGCCTGAGTAAGAGTCATAGTGAAAATATATATAGTGTCCAACTTCATGTTCCTATCATGAATCCATTTGCTTACGTGTGTACTAGCAAATACATACATGTAGTGGCTTGTCGTTTTGGTTATTGTTATTGTTTTTGTCTTGTTTTCTGATTATGAGAAGAGAAAGAGAAAAAATAAATAAGCCTATTTTATGAAGGGTAACATAGCAAAGACTCCAAATATAACAATGGCTTACTGCCGGGGGGTTCTTTTCCCAGCCTTACAAAGGGTTCTGCATTCTGGAGAAAGGGGCTGCACGTAGATGATTAAAGAGTCCGGAGAGGAAAGATAATTTTAAAAGGCATTGGGGGTCAGAGGAGCTTCAGCTAAAGGGAGCTAAAGACTCTCCCTTGACCAAGGACCCATGCTTTTATTCAACACGATTTATCCTAAGGCAAGGTGGAAATATACACTTCAAAGGGTAACGTATCAAAGGGTACAGAAGCATTATCAGTTTGGGGAATAGCCTACAGCTGTTCAGGTGTTTGGCCAACAGGAGGCAATAAAATGCCCTGAGCTGTCTGGCAGCAAACTATTATCCTATTCAGGTTTGGGGGAAGTGCCATTTAGCCATTTCCAACAGGTAAACTACATATGTGGCTCACACTTGTTGAGCCTCCAAGCTTCACCAACCTTTTGGTGAAACTCTTGTAATTATTACATGCTGGAATTGGTTCTCAGCAGCTTACACTTAATTTCAGAATGTCCTTTTCTCCCACATAACATGAGCTAGAATGGTGGCTCCACAAAGTTATCAGGCCCAGGTTCTAATACCTTTTTCCTCCACCATCCTTAATGTACAGCTTTCATCTTCAAATTCATCAACTGTTTGCAAGATTGTAATTGGCCACCAATAATAATTACTACATTCCAGATAGGAAGATAAAGGAAAAGAGGAAAACAAAAGATTCCTTGCCAGTTACAGAGCTCTTAAAGAATTTTTCCCAAACCTCACTCAATAGATTCTGCTTACATTAGTCTCCCCCATAAGCAAGGGAGGCCAGAAAATACTATTTTGGGGATGGGCCCATTGCAGCTCCCAACAATACAGAGATCCTTAAAATAATGAAAAAGTCGAGAAAAGATATTGAATAGGCATATAGATAAAAGGGGGGAAATCTGATTTTATACCAGGTAGGCAGGGTTAGGAAGAATGAGTACTAATATTTTTTTCCAGTACTAATATATTTTAAGTGCCATCATTTGTCATAGAAGCTTGACAGCTATAGCTTCACATAAAACTCTATTTGTTCAAGTACTGAGGTTAACTGTAAATTATATACATATTAAAATAGCAAACATTTTAAAAGTTTGACCTATTATACATACAAGGATGCGGTCTCAGGGTTCCTTTATTTTAATCTGATGATACATAGACGTTCTTAATATCGGGAAAAGCCCAAGCGGCTCCAAGTAAGCCTGACTGTGCAATTGCTGCCTGGTTTCTGGGAAGAACAACCAGTAGAGGGCGCTTGTTGAAGAGGAAGAGAAGTCACAGAGCATTTAAGAAAAGCTCCTTATGTCTCTTCTATTCTGAAAGCACAACACTCCATCTGTAAGATGGATACGTACTCTTATTCTCTTGCCACTGATAAGGAAAACAATTCACACTAGAATGATTAAATATCTTGCATAACACCATAAAATATATTCGTGGCCTGGCTAGTTCTTCAGTACAGATCATTTTCTCAACTCCATGATCCTTACAAGAGGTAGTAAAAACCCCAAAGCATTCTAAGAAAAGGAAAGTCAAGACAAAGTCAGGTACCTGAATTCATGGCTACAACAAAATCATGCAAGTGAGGCTCATTAACTAATGGAACACTGAGACACAGGGCCCACAGGCCTGCAGCTAGGAAGAGACAGGTTAGATCCACTTGAGTCATATGACTCTGTCAGTCTTAATCATTAGGAATATGTATGTAGATGGTACAGACATGGGGTATCAGTTGCAAAAGAGGTAACAGCTACTCAAACAGGAAATAACGAGGACAATTTTATGACCTAAATCACATTCTCATTGTATAAAATGGAGGTCTCTGGAAAGAGATCCTTTCTTTTATAGCCAAAATTTAATTTGGTAGAAAACCTGATTGAAATGTAATTAAACCGATTATAAAGATAACTGTTGTCACGCATTTCCAGTGTGAATGTGGATGAAGAAAAACAGCAACATTTGTCAGTGGAACTGAAAGTTCAACTTTTATAAGGCAATGCTTGTTGCCAGACTGCTCTAAAAAGACAGCATAGATGACTAATTATTTGGTTACCTCTTTTAATAGGCTGAATACAAACTCTTAACATCTGTTCTTGTCTTAAACTATAGAACCCGGCTATCCATCACATAGTTTTGTTGTTCAGAACACAAAGAGGCCTAACATAATTAATCAAGAAAATGACTCATCAGTGGCCATGAATCAGTCATGGCCTGCCACTGTTAAAATGCAAACAGAATACATACTCATGCATAAACAGGAGGGGAGACAGCATCATCACTTTGTAAGACTAAGTCTTATAATGAATGCTTGACAAACACTATAAACAATTTTATACGGCACTTTATTTTCCGCATAAGGGGAACTTGGAAAGAGTAGAGAGAAAACTACAATAATGATTCAAAGGACTAGAAAAGGCAGATAAATGGTTTAAGGTTGAAATATTTATTTAGTTTTAAGAAGAAAGTTCCAAAGTACTTAATTGTGTATATTCAGGTACATTATATAATTGTAGGTTTTGACCATATATTTAATCTTCAGTGTAAGGAATAAAGTAGACATAACATGATATGTTTAAAATATACATATATAGAAAATTGTTAACTATAGGAGCTATTAATGAGAATTGTCACCAAAGGAATCTGGAAAATTTCCTTCCTTAACTCACCTTATGAATAGAATAAATGTTCAACAAATTAGAGTTTGTTGGGTGAATGATTAAATTTGCCTTGTGACAATAATGTAGAATACCTGGGGTGTAGTAACTAAAGAAGTAGTTGGGCACCATTGTAAATGACCATGTAACCCAAGCTATGTGGTTTGAAAATTATTCTGAAAACAATGCAAAAAGTGTAAAGTAATTTTAAACTACAGAATGCATGATTCATTTTATTGTAGGACAGTCACTTCAACAGAACTTAATCATCCTGTGAGATCTAGGTTTTGTTAAATGTGTAATATTTGTCTAGGGTCTCTACAAGATAACTGACTCCTTATAGATCAAAAATTCTACCCATATTGGCAGGAATATTGAAGCTAAACCCACCAAGTTCATATGGATGCATCCAAACACTTCCCCATGCTTGCACAATACCATTTGAAACCAAAGCAAAAGAAAGAATAAGACTGTTGTAAATTTATTGGGGTGACATTTGTTAATAAGATTATATAGGTTTCATGTGTACATTTCTATGTATCCACCACCCAAAGTCAAATCATCTTTTGTCACCATATATTTGACTCCCTTTTCCCTTACTACCCTCCCACCCCTCTTTCCTCTGGTAACCACCATAGTGCTGTCTGTGTCTATGAGTTTTTGTTTATTTGTTTTTCTTGTTTATTGATTTGTTGCTTTGAGTTTTATATTTCACATAAGAGTGATATTACATGGTTCTTACAATTTTCTGTCTGACTTATTTCACTTAGCATGATAATCACAAGGTCTGTCCAAGTTGTTATAAATGGCAGTATTTCATTTTATGGTTGAGTAGTATTCCATAAAATACATGTACCACATCTTTATCCAATCATATATCAAAGAACACTTTAGCTGTTTCTATGTCTTGACCACAGTGAATAATACTGCAATGAACAAAGAGGTGTATATATCTTTGTGAATAAATGTTTTCAAAATTTTCAGATGTGGAGGACCTATATACTAAAAATTACAAAGCATTATTAAAAGAGATGGAAAAAGACATAATGAAATGGAAAGTTATCCTGTGTTCATGGATTGGAAGAATCAATGTACTTAAAATGTCCATATTACCCATAGCAATATACAGATTTAATACAATCCTCACCAAAATACCAATGACATTTTTTAAAGAAATAGAATAAAAAATCATCAGATTTGTATGGAACCACAAAAGACCCTGAAAAGCTAAAGCAATACTGAGAAAAAAGAATGAAGCCAGAGTATCACACTCCCTGACTTAAAATTATACTACAAAGCAACAATAATCTAAACAGCACAGAACTGGCAGGAAAACAGAAATGCAAACCAATGGAACAGAATGGAGAGCCAGGAATGAACCCACATGTATATGGGCAAAATTTTTTTACAAAAGAGCCAAACACACAATGGAGAAAAGAAAGCCTCTTCAATAAATGGTGCTGAGATAGGATCCCCCTAGTCCCACTTTGCTGGTAGTTTTTATCACAAATGGGTGCTGGATTTTAAAAATGGCTTTTCTGCATCTATTGATATGACCACATGATTTTTATCCTTCATTTTGTTTCAATGATGTATTACATTTATTGATTTGTGAATATTGTACCAACCTTGCATCCCTGGAATAAATTCCACTTGATCATGGTGTATGATCTTATTAATGTACTAGAGGCCCAGTGCACAACATTCATGCACTGGGAAGTGGGGGAGGGGCCCTCAGCCCAGCCTGTGCCCTCTCACAGTGCGGGTGCCTTGGGGGATGTCTGACTGATGGCTTAGGCCCGTAGGGAGTGGGCCTAAGCTGGCAGTCAGACATCCTTATTGCTGACACAGAGGCAGGAGAGGCTCCCGCCACCACCGCTGCCCTCGCCAGCCATAAGCCCAGCTCAGGGCTTCTGGCTGAGCGGCACTCTCCCTGTGGGAGTTCACTGACCACCAGGGGGCAGCTCCTGCATTGAGCGTCTGCCCCCTGGTGGTCAGTGCGCATCATAGCGACCGGTCATTCCATCGTTTGTTCGATTTGCATATTAGCCTTTTATTATATAGGATTGTTGGATCTGTTTTGCTAATATTTTGTTGAGGATTCTAGCATCTATGTTTATCAGGAATAATAGCCTTTACTTTTCTTTCTTTGTAGTGTCTTTACCTGGTTTTGGAATTAGGATAATGCTAACTTGTAAGAAGAGCTTGGAAGTCTTCCCTCCTCTTGAATTTTTTTGAAATAGTTTGAGGATAGGTGTTAGTTCTTCCTTAAATATTTGATAAAATCACCTGTCAAGGCACCCAGCTCAGGACTTTTGTCTGTGGGGGTTTTTATTATTATTATTACTGCTTTGATATCCTTAGTTGTAATTTTATTTCCTATTCAGGTTTTCTGATTCTTCCTGATTCAGTTTTGGAAAATTGTATGTTTCTAAAAATTTATCCATTTCTCCAGGTTGTGCAAATTATTGGCATGTAGCTGTTTATCATATGTTCTCACAATCCTTTGTAGTGTCAGCTGTTGCTTCTCCTCTTTCATTTCTGATTTTATTTATTTGGGTCCTCTTTTTTTCTTTTTAAATCCTCACCCAAGGATATGGTTTTTTCTATTGATTGGAGAGAGAGAGAGGAAGGGAGAGAGAGAAAAAAAAATCAAAGTGAGAGACAAACATCCATTGTTTGCCTCCTGTTTGCACCCTGACCAGAGATCAAACCCACATTCTAAATATGTGCCCTGATGGGGGCAGGAGGGTGTTGGAGGGGAGAAAGGAAAAGATTAATCAAGGATTAACCAAGAACATATATACATAGCCCATGGACATGGACAATAGTGAGATGAAGGCCTGGGATGGGGCAGGGGCTTGGTGGAGGGGGGATAAATGGAGGGGGAAATGGGGGACATCTGTAATACTGTCAACAATAAAAAAAGAAAGAATTTATAATCTACACTAATAAAAGAGAAATATGCAAATTGGCCATACCTCCGTGACGCCCACTAGCCAATCAGGAGTGAGTGTGCAAATTAACCCAACAAAGATGGTGGGTTAATTTGCAGGCGCGGGGCAGGACGCTTGCTATGAGGAGGAGCGTGGGGGGTGGAGGGAGCTACAGGAGCGGCGCTCAGACCAGAGCAAAGAAAACTGAAGGCTCCGGCCGGAGCGAAGACTCCAGCTGGCTGGAGCAAAGACTCCGGCCGGAGCGAAGAGGGAAGGCAGCGGCCAGAGCGAAGGCCTGGGTCCTGGGTGCCAGAGGAAAACCAGTGCCGGCAGCCAGGGGAAGGAAGGCCTATTGCATGAATCTTCATGCAACGGGCCTCTAGTATATAGACATATGTAGAGGTAACATCTTTTTTCATCTCTAAGCAAAGTATGACTTTCACAAGAATGATTCAAACCTAGAAACTATTCACATAGGTGCATTTTAATACATAAAAATTGAAATTTTATTACTGATGCATTTAGAAAAAGCCAGCAGAAATAAATTGCAAAAGACAAAGGACCAACTGGGAAAAAAATTTAAATATCATAAGCAAAGGTGCTTGTTCTTATAACACCCCCCAAGAAATTTCATTTTAGAAAATTTTCCATACAAGTAGCCTAACAATTTGTAAAGGCTATTTGCAACACTTTTGTAAAGGAAGTAGCTTGGAAACAGGGTTAGTTGGATAAATCACATTATCTCTACACCATTTTATACTTTGTAGTCATTAAAATAAATCCTTTAGCTATGAAAAGATTTACAAGACATGCCAGATGAAAATAGAGAGTTTCTAAATATTTTATAGTGTGCTTCTATTGGCAGGCCTGGAGGGATATAGAAGAAAACATAATCCTGGTAAATGGTCTGAGAATAGGATAGAGGATTTGTAATATTTATATAATACCTACTTGGAGTGTTAAGATTTTTTTTCCAGTTATTCCCATTTATTTTTTTAAAGAATGAAAGCCATCTGTCACATTAAATGGGAAAATAGTATCCTATTTTTAAAGTCTATGATTTTCTTTGATAAGTTTAAAGTGATGCTTCTTTATTACTTTTCAGCCACAAGCAAGTTTAGTAGGGTTTAATCTCAAACCAATATTATTATGAAAGTAAATTTACTATTCTGCATTCACACAGTAGCCTGAAAATTGCAGATGATACAGTAACAATTATTTATGACATTTAATATAAGAATTTCTTTAAGGGGAACAATTCTTTTCAAGTGAAAAACTAATTTGAAATACATTCTCTAATCACCTGTCAGAAGTCTAAAAGTTATGAATTACCTCTCTTCAAAAGAAGATCTGAGATATTTTGCAAACATAGCAAAGAACTTAATAGAACATTTTCCCTTGGTTTTAAATTGAGTTGACTGTTAATTTATTCAAACTTCATTGATTTTTTCCCCTTGTGTAATAGAAAGAGAAATGATCACAGCAACTTTAAAGGTTATCTTTATTTTGATTTAAAAGTAACATGCCGAAACTGGTTTGGCTCAGTGGATAGAGCGTCGGCCTGGGGACTGGGGGGTCCCGGGTTCGATTCCGGTCAAGGGCATGTACCTTGGTTGTGG
Organism: Plecotus auritus; assembly: GCF_963455305.1. NCBI lineage: Eukaryota > Metazoa > Chordata > Mammalia > Chiroptera > Vespertilionidae > Plecotus > Plecotus auritus. Next base: position 39,135,012 of record NC_137773.1, read on the forward strand.
GCACATCCCCAGTGGGGGGTGTGCAGGAGGCAGCTGATCGATGTTTCTCTCTCATCGATGTTTCTAGCTCTCTATCCCTCTCTCTTCCTCTCTGTAAAATATCAATAAAATATATTTTTTAAAAAAAAGTAACCAGTTATTTTTTCTTCCATGAAACAGACATTCTTGTAATGAATACAACATGACAATACTTGAAATCAATTCTTCCAAGAACGATGCATTGTTTTTGTTGTTATATATAGCTTTCCTACTATTAAAACTATTTTAATTTTTAAAAGTAAGTTAATTTAACAAAACCAACAAATTTTATAGTAGTTTAAAATGCCTACTCTAAAATGTCAAATATAAAATAATTAGGAGGCACCATTTTCCCAGTTGATACAGTTCTATTAATTCAGCAGCACAATATACTACTACATTGTAACATCAAATGTGTTCTGAGAATTCCAGAACAAGAAGAAGAATATATACATTAAGTCAATTATTTGGAAAAAGCATTAAAAGTGTTTGCTGTTTTAAAGGTTTTGCTCCAAAACAACATTTTAATTTAAACTTTTTAGATGAGCTGAAAGTGTAATTTCCAATGTTACCTCTTCATGTTTGCAACTCAGTCAGTCTAATTACCTTACCCGAGGCAGTCACATAACCTTTCTGTGCCTTCAGAAAGATGAGAAATGGAGCCAGATCCCATTTCCCTTCTCTTCACTCCATTTACCTTATTTCTTGGAGCTCCTTTTGAAGCTAAGAAGGAATAAGAATTTGACCCTTTGTTTCTGAATGCGTGGTTAATCCCCCTTAATAAATTCCTCTGATCGACCCGTTTCTAATTAAGTGTGGACCTTTTCTCCTGCTTCAGAATTTCTCTGTGGGACTTAGAACGTCTGGTGAATATTACACACTAAGAATAAACACACTGTGTTGATGTAATTGGCATTACAAAACAGGTCCTCCAATTAACATAACATTTTCCTCAATTTTTAAAAAGTAGTCTTTCAACAGGATATTTTTTAGATGAACTGAATAAAACTTTAAGATTGTTTTTATTTTATGACCATGTTTTTTTTCTTTCTCTAGAGGAATGAAATCTCATCTCTGAACAGCACAGTCTCCTTTAGTTATCCCAATGGAAAATTAAGAGCAATCGTGTTTGATTGGTGGATTTACTGGATGTGACCAAAGTCCAATTAGATGAACTCAGTTTGAACTGAAGCAAGAGATTATATTAAAAATGTTTATATGTAAAGTAGAGCATCCACACTTCTTTTAATGGGAGGATGGGTATATGGTTCGGCAACTTGACAAGATTTTATAATGTGGGTTTTTTAAGCTGTGGATTAATACCTGATGAAAGATATACTGACCTTGGGTCTGGAGTCATGAGTTCTAAACCTGGGCTTATTAAGTCTGCTTCCAGAAGGCAGCTCTGTGTTATAATTATTTTTTCACTCAAAGTTATTCAACATGCATTTATGAAGTTAGCATAGTGTAGAAATGAAGGAAAGGGTAGTTTGTTTTCCTTCTCCTTGTCAGTGTGGGTCCCTATCTCCTCACTCCCATCCACCCTCCATTATCATTTTTTAATAGGTTTATCACAATAAACTTTAATTGCTTCTTTTTCTAAATGCACCAAAATACTGTGTGAGCTGCTTAAGCACAGGAACTATGGCTTGTCTCATTTTAATATCCTAGCAACTGGGGCATAGGAGATTTACTATAGTCTTGTTGATCTGAATAAAATTACATTTACTAATTGTCAAAATAGCCAAATACTCTTTTGCCTATCCAGCAGCTATCCTCTCTTCTGTCTAGCCAACTCTTGTTTGAGCACTAAAATGCCTAGCCCCAGGGTACAAGACAATTACAGTGACATCATTGGTATGAGAGTGGACCTTAAACCCATTCTTCGCCTGTGAAATGTAAGAAGTCCCCTGGAGAAAGGCTTCTGAGAAAGATAAAAGGCCAGAGTGAAGCCAAGAGAACAAACGCCCTTAAGTCCTTTCTTTCCTAAAGGAGATGCTATCGTGTAAGGTGCAGAGTTCATCTTGTGATCAAGTGCAGAGACATGCTAACATACAGAAACTGACAGACCAGAAAAACTGGGTCTTTACTTATATTATTGCACAAACAAATCATGTCATCTGCAAATAATCACCATTTTACTTCTTCTTTCTGATTCAGATGCCTTGCTTAATTGCTCTAGCTGGAACTTCCAGTACTATCCTATATAATAAAAGCCTAATATGCAAGTCAACCGAAGGGCGGAACGACCAGTGGAATGACCGGTCGCTATGACGTGCACTTACCACCAGGGGGCAGACGCTCAATGCAGGAGCTGCCCCCAGACCCCAGGCCCCAGGCCAGCCAAGATGGGCATCAGCGTGGGGCCCCTTGATTGCCCCACCAGTCACCCCACAGATCAGCCCTGATCGCCAGCCAGGCCTAGGGACCCTACCCGTGCACAAATTTCGTGCACCGAGCCTTTAGTATTGAATAAGAGTGAAGACAATGAGCATCCTTGTCTTGTTCCTGATCTTAAAAGCAAAAAAAAAAAAAAAATCAACAACAAAATGTTGGAACTGAACCATACTTTAGACCAAATGGACTTAACAGACATATATAGAAACATTTCATCCAATGACAGCACAATATACATTTTTCTCTAGTGCACAAGGAAAATTTTCCAGGATAGATCATATGACAAGATACAAAACAAATCTTAGCAAATTTAGGATTGAAATTATAGCAACCAGGGGTTAAAGGGAGGATAAGGACACATATGTAATACCTTAATCAATAAAGAAATTTTTTAAAAAAAAGAAATTATAGCAACCATCTTTTCTGACTACAATGAAAATAGAAACCAACAAGAGGAAAACTAGAAAATCTACAAAAATATTTGGAAACTAAACAACCAATGTTTAGTTTTTGCACAACAGACACTTTTGCACAACCAATAGGTAAAAAAAGAAATAAAAAAGAAAACTTTTTAAAACTTCAAAACAAATGAAAATGGAAATACAATATACCAAAACCTGTGGGATGCTGTAAAAGCAATTCTGAAAGGAAAGTTTATAGAATAAATGCATATACTAAGAAATTTGAAAGATCTCAAATGACCTAGATTTATTCCACAAGGAATTAGAAAAGGAACAAATTAAACCCACCACCAGAGAAGGAAAGATATAATAAAGATGAGAGTGGAAATAAATGAAGTAGAGACCAGAAAAGCAACAGAAAGCATTAACAAAACTAAGAGCTGGTTTTCCAAAAAGATAAACAAAATTGACAAACCTTGACTAGACTGAGAAAAAAAGAATAAATAATTAAAGGAGAAATGAAAAAGGAGACATTACAACTGATACTACAGAAATACATAAAATCTATAAGAGACAACTATGACCAACAATATACGAACAAATTAGATAATCTAGAAGAATGGATAAATTCCTAGGAGCACACAACCTACTAAGAATGATTCAGGAAGAAATAGAAAATCTAAAGAGATCAATAATGATGAAAGAGGTTGAATCAGTAATTAAAAACTTCTAACACAGAAAACCCAGGACCAAAGAAGCACAAATTCTACCAAATATTTAAAGAAATTAATGTTCATCCTTCTCAAACTTCCAAAAATTAAAGAGGAGGTAATACTTTTGAACTCATTCTATGAAACTAGAATTACCCTAATACCAAAAACAGATAAGAACACTTCAAGCAAAGTATAGACCAATAGTCCTGATAAATTTAGATGCAAAATTCTCAACAAAACATTAGAAAACCATATTTAAAAAACACATTTAAAGGATTTTTGTACTCCATGACCCAGTGGAATTTATCCCTTGGATACAAAATGGTTCAATATATACCAATCAATAAATGTGACATACTACATTAATAGAATGAAAGGTTAAAATCACATGATCACCTCAATAAATGGGGGGGGAAAGCATTTGACAAAATACAGCATCCTTTTTCAATAAAAACCCTCAACAGATTGGATATAAAAGGAAAACACCTTAACATAATGAAGACCATGTATGACAAACCCACAGCTAACATACTCCACAGTGAAAAACAGCTTCATTGAATTATTAAAGCTAAAGAAAAGCTTCCAGGATCTCCTTACCCAAGATGGCCTCATCAGTTACTTTCAGAAATGGATCAAATATCTAGGTTTCTATATATCTGCTTCATTGTTCTTTGTCCATTGTACTCCTAAATATTATCTCCACAAAGGAGAAAGTTTTCAAGCTTGCATTACTCAAGAGTCATTTCATGCTCTAGAGAAGCTTATACTTGAGATAGATGTTATTCCCAGTTGCATGATGTTGACCATGGTGTGTCCTTGTTTGAAAATTCTTAATAATTTCTCATGTTATGAAGAATAAACCCCAAAACATTTGTTTAAGAGTCAAAATCATGTGTAATCTCAATAGTAAGTTAAGGGATATACTAATGCACACAAAAGAAGTAAAATTAATAATGTATTAAATTTGATGTGTGTTATGTTTTTTACCTCGTCATGACTTGATTTTTATTAAATTAAGAGAGAAACTGATTATATAGTAAAGCATGAATGAGCTGTAGTGAAATAAAATTATTAAAATAAAATATAATAATTTTAAATTAAAATTAAAATAAATCATCCAGATTTCAGAAATCAAAGTCCTCAATTATAACTAACAATAGCTGTGAGTATTTTGAAGAAAGTTGAACAGTTTAACAATCAGGAGTCATCTTGTCAGATGTCCTCAAATTTTTTGATAACATGTGACTTATATTCTGTCCAACGTGGGCTAAGGTTGAGTCTTAAGAAAAAAAAAAAAAGGAAAAGAGATTGCTTTTAACAAATCACTGTTCTAACTTAAGAGAACTGAAGCAGTTAAGAAATATGAAGCAGTCTCTCAGAGTTGAGAAATATCTAGTCTTAAGTCTCATTCTGTTCTTTGAGAAGGACTCACAAGCTGGAAATTGTATAGACTTTTTTTAGCCAAATTAACTTGAATGCAAATTTTGTACTTATTTTCTACTGTGTTTTCTAGAATTTTGTTGGCAAATTATTTCCCTAAGAGCACACTGAGTAGAAAGATGGTGTGTGTTTTTTCCCCTCAACCAAGGATATGGGTTTTTGTGTGGTTTTGTTAGAGAAACATCAATGTTAGAGAGAAAGATCGATTAGTTGCCTCATGTATGGGCCACAACCTGGGTATATGCCCTGATTGGGAATCCAACCTACAACCTTTTGGTGCATGGGATAATGCTCCAACCAACCAAACTATCCAGCCAGGGTAAAAGATGGTTTTAACCAAATAAATGTTTTCTTTTCAAAAAACAATCAGCCCCTGGACAGATTATACATTCTTACCACACAGAATTACAAATAAAACTAAAAGTTTAAAATGTTAGTACAAAAAATTTTTGATATTTGTGCATCTTTATATTAGAACTTAAATTTAAATCAGTCTTTTGATCTGTTAATGGTTCAATATCTAGGAGATTGTAAGGGTCCAATCAATTTAACAGATTAATATTGCCTCCATCTCCTTCAGTTATATACTGTGCACTTACATCGAACTGGAAAAAGTAAAAAGACAATAGTATTAGTCAGTGCTTGTATCTTCTCACATGAGAAAGATGAGTTAACTTTTAGAGCTAGAGATGTAAATTTCATTCATTGTATTTATTAAGCACACTTTGATTTGTCATTCTGTAGGTGGCAAAACGGCACCGGGTGTTAGACAGGTGGAGTCACACCAGACCTTGGTTTAGCAACCTCTGTACTTGAGTTCTGGCTAAGAAAGAATTCAGAGCCAAGACTCAAACTATAAGAGAAAATTTATTTAGAAAAGTCTAATTGGTAGAGAAATATTGGAAACTTGTAGAGGGGTATAATCAAAGTTAACTGTTCATTGGATAACAGAGGTCCTGGAAGTTGATGTTTTGATGTTTTAGTATGTTTATTTTTGTGTAACAAATATTGTAGAAGTTGCTGTGTTTAAAATTATAAGAAAAAGATGGAGGAAAAGTATCAAAAATATTGACAAGGGTTGGGAAGAAACTGGAAGAGTTAACAGGCAAGTCTGACTTTTCTTCTAGCTTCAGGGACACCTGAGTATTTAACCTTTGACTGAATCTGCCTTGTAATACGAAGTCATAGAATCAATACATACTATTTATTAAAAGTATACCTTAATCCAAGATAAGCCAGAATCGGAGTAAGGAAAGTGTGCCAAACGAAGCACCTGTACCGCATTATTGACATTGTTCGTTAAGAAATGAATAACCAGTACTGAAAAGATTCAGTTGCAATTGGAGAGTGGGCAGTAGTCATGCTCACTTGAGGGCGGCATGGGACAAAACACAAAAGCTGATGCAATCCTAGAGCTGAAGGCTTTCCTGAGCAGAGACTGTCTGCTTCCACTTAGCCTCTGTCTCTGACCACACACCCTGCCCAGGTATGGGGCACCAGACACTATGCCTGGGTCATGAGACCGCAGCTGTGTTGTTGTTCCTATTCTATAGTCTTTCTTAGGGCCAGGTGAACTTCGTGCTGTTTGAAGATGTGAGTTTTATGAGTGTGATTGTCAGTCAAAACTCAAGACTACTAATGCTAAGAAAAAGCCTTTGAGCACGAGGACGTTGCAATGAGTATATTGAAAATCAGTTTGTTTCTCAAGGTCTATGTGAGTCACTGGACAGGTAGAAACTTTATCATATGCATTCTGCATCCTCCATACCTCGAAGTTTGGTTATTTAATTGGCATCTGTTAGAAACATAAGACTATATGTGTTTATTGTTCCAGCCAATATTTATTGAGAACTTTCTATGTTATAGTTACTATGCTGGTTGTGAGACTAAAAATGCAGAGTAAGGTTGATATGGTCTGCCTAGTAATTACATGTATTCTAGTGAGGGATGTTTAAAAAATATAATGAAAGCAATAAATGGTTATATCTTATGGTATGACAATGAATGAACTTTTGTCCAATTGGGAAAAAAACCTAACTAGACCACATTTTCAAGTAGAATTTAATATTGAAATAAAAAACCCACTGTACTTAATGGTAATAAAAAGTGAATTAAAAGTAATCCAAATGGCCAAAACTTTTGTAAAAATCCTCAAACTCAATAGAAATTTTTCTCCCCTAAGCCCGGCAGAAATTAAAAAGCTTTCTATAGAAAGACTTGACTGCTCATGAGAGGCTAGTTTATCAACCTCAAGAAAAATGTGGCTGGTCTAAATATGTTGAAAATGCACCTCTGACCTAGCAGTTCTACATCTAGGTGTATAACCTAGAAAACTCTCTTTTACTCATATCTACACTGTATGTCCATGCAATATATTAGATTGAATGATATAAACTTGCCAATACAGTTTTTGATAGCTTATATTTACAGTTACACATAGTTAAAATAAATGAGATGAATAAACATGTTGACATAGATAAACATAAATAAAAAACAATTAGGGGGGAAACTAGTTGCAAAGAAAATTTAAAGTAGTGATTTTTTATTTTAGGAAAGTACAAATTTAAATATACAGAACAATACTGGGGGTGTTTACGGACTTGTGCCTTATGTAGTAAAAGTATAAAAACCTGTGTGGTGGATGCACATACATTTTTTTTACAGTCAGTGAATGAATTAGAGTATGTATATTTTGAAAGAACTGCAAAGATGTACATGGAGAGGCAATAATAAGAAGAGGAGAAAACTATCCACAGATACTGGGGAGGAAATGTTGGAAAATAAGCATAATACTGTCAAAATATATCTGATTCTCAAAACAATAATGCAGCTCTCACAGGTCAGGGTGACTTTGACATGGATCTATGGGGATCAGCGGACAAAATCAACACACGGTTCTGAAAGGTGGTATAAGGAATCCATTCTAAAATGTGAATAAGCAAGTCAATAAAAAAAATTCCTATTTATCTTCCTCTCTTTGAAAAAAATATTTTTTCTGAATTACTAGAGTATCTTTCTCTAAATTTTCTGAAGCATTTAAATGACTGGAATTTATGCCTGTATTCTGTTTTTTCTCTCCTTTCCCTTTTTGGATTATCTTAGCATATGAAGCTTTGAACTACTTATTTCCAGGATCATATGTTTCTCATGGCTATAAATTTTAGTTGTTGTAGTAAAACTGACAAAATCATTTCATGTCTTTTTTTTCTAATTTTATACATCTATTTAATATATACTATATCTAATAGCAAAAAGAAGATATATAAATGAAATCTGAACCATTATGGCATAAAACAAAATTTAATCTAACCCAGATATCTTAATACCAGTTTTGTAACAAACAACAAAGTCATCTAGCTTCAGCAAAATCTCAAAATGACTCAGATTATTAGTTGCAAGAATACAACAGAAAATGAAATGCCTTACAAATATAATATACTAGATAAAATCTCACCTATCACTTAACAGTATTGTATTTTAATGTTGTAGAGTATTAGTATACTTATATTTTTTAGATTATCTTAAAATTATAGATTACTCTCCTGATATGCTTTAAAATCTTTGAAAAATAAACTACCATAGTTTTTTATTGGAGCAATATATTTAATGAATAAATAAAGTTCAAATAGAAGGAGTTAATGTAAAGGCCATGGCGGATGTTTTTTCAAAGCTCAGTGAGAGAGGTGGGAAAGACAGAGGAAGTAAAAAACTTGAGATCTAGAGAAATTCTGATGAAAAAATAGTCACACCATATAGGTACGTCATTTTACATTTTAAAAGAAAAAGAACTTACTTTGTTTACAAAAATAAACAAACAGAATTAATCTACAATTAGGCTAAAGTTAGTACTAAATTTCCAGGTATAATTGTGATACTTTAATTTAGTACTTTTCTTCTGAACCAGTATAAGTTCACATAGGAAGAGTCCATTTTCCAGGTTCATGGTTTCTCAGTTTATAAAAGTATCTTGTTAGCAGTTATGATTTAATGTCTCTGTACAAGGGAAGGATTATTTTTTATATTTTATTTCAAGTAATCAGAAAAGTAAGATTAGAATAACGCTATGTAATTAATATATGCTCCATTCTAGATTCTTCAAAAATTAAAGATTTTGGCATATAAGGAATAAAAGTTGTTGCGTTTAACTATTATTAACAATTTATGGCATTGTTTTCATTATATTTGGAGATATATTTTTATGAATCAAGATGTTTGTTTCCATATTTTTACTCTCTTTGTGTTTTAAATTCTATTCTTAGTGAAAGCCTATGCTTTTCCCTCACATATTAGGATCAGTTTAACCACTCATTATTGTACTAACCAGTGTGTCATCACATGTTTCTGTATTTTAATTGATTTTTTTAAAATTTTTTTCAGAGAGGGAGAGGGAGAGAGAGATAGAAACATCAATTATGACAGAGAATCATTGATTGGCTGCCTCCTCACACCCCACACATGTGCCCTGACTGGGAATCGAACTATGGCCTCCTGGTTCATTAGGTTGACACTCAACCACTGAGTACATGCCAGCCAAGCTTAATTGATTTTTAATTCCTCATTTAATTCCAACTATTTTGGATTTGTTTTTACAATCTTTTTTTAATCATATTCTCTTTCTTTTATGCGTTATTGTGTGACACCTGCCTTCTTCACTACAAAAGCCATTTTCCTTTTGTAGAATTAGCTTACTTGACATTTTCTGCCTACTACAATCCAATTAGTAGCTTTCCATCTTCTACTATGTATCCTTACCTTATATAGGTCCCTTTACCCCTTAAGTTTTTAATGGAAAAAGTAAACATGTGGAAAGAATAGCATAATAAACTCCTGAACACCCATCAAGCAGTTTCAACATGTGTTAGAACATTGCTGATCTTATTTACTATGTATGTCTTTCTACATTTTTATTTTCCTATAGAAGCCCACTATTGTATTTTGTAAACTAGTAATTGATACAAACTTTATTACTGGCCTCACACAGTTTGGTTTTACAAATATGCATTCTTTCTAGTAAGCCACATCAGAATCTCATGTGTGTATTAAAATATATTTCATACAAACTCTAACATGAAAGCTGGAAGGCTACATTAACAAAGATAAGCAGGCCACGGTTACAGCCAGGAGCAGAAAAGGACACTTGACAGTGATACATGCGCATGAAGAAATAAAGATCCTAAAAGGGTATGCACCTAATACCCGGACTCAAAACACTGACAGACTGAAAAAGGTAAGTGAGGAATCCCACAATTATACTGGGCTTTCTGTGCAAAACTCTAAATAATAGATAGCGTAAGAAGACCAAGGATAAGTACGGTTATAGGAGACCTGAACAACATGATCTACCAACTTTCCCTAATTGGCACATAAAATATCACACCTGACAACAGCAGAATACATGACCATTTTAAGTGCATGCAAAAAGTTCACAAAGGAAAAGCTTACTATGATCCATAAAACAACTTTCAATAAATTTAAGAGGACTTAAACCATCCACAGTATGTACACTGGCCCAAATGGACTTACACTAGAAATCACTAACAAAAATATACTAAAAAACAGCCAAAAAAGGAAAAAGAAATGAAATTAAAAATGTGTTCCTAAATAATCCATGGGTCAAAAAATCACTAAGGAAATTATAAAATATGTTAACATAAATGAAAATAAAAATATATGCTAATGTATCATAACCTATGAAGTTATAGTGTTAAAAGTTCTGAAGTTTAAACATATAATGTTGATAAGTCTCAAAGAGAAAAATAAAACTATTTCAATAAATTTCCAATAACCTGTGTTAACTAAAAGGGAACAGTGTCAACTAAAAATATAAAAAGAAGCAAAATCATCTTTAAAATCCATTTTGGGGTTGTCTTATTGGTTTCTGATTCTATTTAAAAAAAAATTCCTACCTCAAGATCATACAATGATTATCTTGTATTTTATTCTAACAAAAATTTCAGCCTGGCCAATGTGGCTCAGTGGTTGAGCGTTGACCCAGAAACCAAGAGGTCACCGGTTTGACTCGGGTAGGGCACACACCAGGTTTCGGGCTGGATCCCTCATAAGAGGTGACTAGCTGATCAATGTTTCCCTCTCACATCAATGTCTCTCTCTTCCTCTCTCTCCCTCTCCTTTTCTCTCTCTAAAAATCTATTTAAATTCTTTTTAAAAAATAAGAAGAAATAAATAAAAATGCAGTATAACAAAGTTCTGGAGGACGGCATCTCAAGGCTGTTATAAGTCAGGCAGTAGAGTAACCATCTCCCTTCAAGCCCTCCTATAATTTGTAGCATCTCTCCCCATCACTGTGACAGTTGTATTTGCTATTTTTTCCCAAAGTAGTAAAAGGTGTCTTGTACTGCCTAGATTGTGAAATCCTTCCCTGACTTGGCAGGAACAGCTAGTAGGAGACTTTGGAGTCCGGGCCAGCTGTCTGGGGAAACAACTTGATGGTGTCCATGACAAGGCCAGATGGCAGTCTGATGAAGTAGTGAGAATCTCCCAAAAATGAGCAACCACAGTACCTTAACAGCATTCATGAGAGGCAGATAAGTCTGCTATGTTAAGGCTTTATATGCACAAAGTACACACTTCAAATAGTTGCTTTTACATTGTTTTAGGTGGAAGAATTTTAGAAGCTTGTATCACCAGGTGACCCCTTTCTTTTAATGGAGCCAGTATAATTATGAAGATTACATTTGCCATGCTTTAAAATTAATATATTCTGTTTACATCTCTGTAGGAACTAACTTTTGAATCTAATTATGTATGAAAGATTTCATCATTAAAGTTTGGCCACCTGGTAAGTCAAGAAAGTAGCCCACTCCCTGAATTAGACTGAGCAAAGGATCTTGGAACATCAGTTACAATGAGTTACAGAATACGTTGAGCTTAGTACAGTAAGGCCTTGATTTTGAGGACCTCAATTTTAATGGACTTTGGATTTAATGGACAAAATTTCTGGTTCATATGTCATATGTGAAAATTGACACCCTGTTAATTTTAAAATGCTTTTAACGAAGATTTACTTATGATTAAATTAACAGATTTTTTTGTTATTAATTCGCTGTTATTTTTAACAAATGTTAGTGAATAGGCCATATGTTGGAAAAAATACTGTAGTGATTTTGCCAACATGAATAAATATTACATATCTACAACTGTAGTCTACATATTTAAATCCCAAGAGTCACCGCTCAAAAACAATGTTCATTGGTGAATGATTAGCACATGATCACACCCTATCACCAGCGTTAATTGGTTCTGTTGTGAGTGGTGTGACTTTCTATAGCAGGTTTAATGCATGCGATGTTCTCACGTGCACTAAGCCACGCCCCAGCCGTGTGCATTTGTTTATTCACAGTGACTGGTGAATGCACACACTTACTAGACCTATTCAGTATAAATTGAAATTACAATAATAATATAGAAAACTTTTCTGTGAAATTAAACTTTTCATACATACTTAATTTTAATTACACAAACGTGTCTACGTAAGTAAAAACAGGTAAACTAATTTGTCAATTCTTTAATAAAGTAGGTTTACCCCTTAGGAAAACCTACTTTATTATATAACAGACTTTTAGCTTTAACCAACACCCCCTCACTCAAATTAGTGCATTATATCCAGGTTTTACTGTAACATCAAGTGAACTCAGAAGCTAAAATAAGTTTAACTATTTTATAAAAATAGTGCATGGTTTCTGATTGACCCTTATCTCAAAGCAAACTAAATCCAGATAATCTCACAGTAAATGTAATCTTTGGTTTCTTTATCAACAGCCTTTAAGTCTTATTTTTTGCATTCATATATTTAGTGATGTTATAAAAATGCATCACTAAAAGTTATCACTAAACATGTCATCTTTAAAATGCCATCATTTTCTCATCTAGTGTATTCAGTTTCTTATAAAAATTTATACAACCTAATACAGCATTCTTAATCTTCTAATTGATAAAGCAGTCTTGCCGTTTTCAAAATTTAATGGCAGCATTGTTTAAAACTCTATTAAAGTGAAGACTCTTGTAGCAATTACTCTTTTGCTACTCTTCCAGCATTCTTTTCCTCCTTCACCTCTTCTTCCTCCTCGAAAATCTCTAATTCCTCTTTAGAGACTACAGGTTCTGGGGAGGTTGACTCCAGCCCGCTCCAAGCCTAATTGAAGCCAGTCAGCAAATCTCTTATCACTGTGATCAATGAAGGCTGAGCAAGGTAATTCAAGTGGACAGAATATCCAGGATTTGCTGTGTGTGTAGGAAAGCTATTATTGACGTTTTTGTTCATGCGCACAACCAAATAGCACAGGGAGTGGCCGGAAGCCATGTTGGGTCCCCAGGAGTAGTGGGCCAGAAATAAAATTGAATTGTGCAAGTTGGAGCTGAGAGATGGAAAGAAACATGGTCTTGGATAGAAGGTGGTGGCATCTAATTAGTCTCATCTATAACCAGCTCTCCCTCTGGATATTTTATTTACAAAAGGCAAAATTAAGAAGTTTGTTGTTCCCACTAGTGGAATCTGATTTCTGCTACTTGAAACTTTTTAAATCATTCTTCCTAACACATGCTGGTAGGTATCTGCCGTGTGGCAGGAGCTAACATAAGCCACACAGCTTTGGCCTCGTGGCAATTATGGAAATCAGAGTGTTACTGAACCTCATCCCTGTTTGCAAACTCTTTTAAGTTCAGGAGTAAACAAATCACTCTAAGGACAACAGTTTATTTTCAACCTATAATTCAAAAATGTACAAACACCAAAGTTTATGACTGAAAAATAAATATTATTCCAATGGTATGCCACCATCTGCATTGCTGCTTGTACCCATTCCCCTTTTGGTTTTGATTTTGCATTTTGCAAACCAATATTAACACAGGAGATGAGCTTTGGAATAAACCTCTAATCAGTATTATGTGAATCAATGTTTGTTTTAAAATGCAAGTGCTTAACTACTATTTTAGTTGGCATGATAACTCGGTGATTGGATCAGAAGACATCAAAGGCTGGCCTTTGATACAAAATTGGAGCTGTGTGCCTAGCTGTGCACCTCGCTGTGTATCTAAATTTACATCTGACGACTTGAAGTGGATGGCTGCCTCAGTTTTCAGTCCCTCAATTCTGTTTCTACTCAGAATTAAATCTCCTTTAAATCTGTAGCTGTCTCCTTTAAATCTGCTCACAGGCGGATGCAGAGAAGTTTCCTGAGACTTGGCTCGGAATTCATTAGGATTGGGGTACTGGTAGTGTGATATTGATAAAACCAGAAGTGGTTGAACTGGATGTTACTTCATTTACGTGAGCATGGGCATTTTGTGATGACTTTATATGAGTTAAAAGGCATTTTTGTTTTCTAAGCTGAGAACAGCCTCATTGAAAGATCTTTTTGTTTTTTAAATTCCTCTCTCAGTCCCACCCCCACCTTCTAACCCCGATCCATCCCCATAAAACTGAAATCAGCCTATAATCTGTCCTGCAGCTCTCCATGCCATACAATAAATGTGATAACAACCCTGAGTTCTTTCCAGCCCTCCTTGGCTTCAGATCACAGGAAGCTTCCTTAAAGGGAGGAGAAAATGGACTCTCAAAGATTAGAATGGCCACTCAACAGATACACAGGAGCCAAAACCCACAGGAGAGATAAAACAAAATAATGACCCGTGGTGTCTTCACTTCTCAGTTTAACCAAAAGAGTCCGTCCCCATTTCTGACACAGTTACTGGACTATAATCCTATTTATGGAACATGCTTTGAAGTTTTTCTGTTTTAGAGTCTCTTTGTTTTTAATCTGTTTCAGCTACATCATTGCTCACTAAAGTATCATACGTAAACTCGCATGTTTGAACTCTAAGCTCAACAGGCCACTTGGGGCTACTGTGCAATCAAGCCAACAGCAAAGGAAACATAAGGAAGGCAGACAATCTCATTGGCAGCCTACATTTACAGAAGGACTTCTGGAATATAGATTTCTGAGTGTGACCAGGATCTTTTCAATTAACTGTCCTGAGACAGAAGTGAGGAGAGAAACAAGAAGACGATTGCAGTGACTTCTTAAAAGTCTATAATGACAATGAAACTTTTAAAAGCAACTAACCCACTTATTTGTGGTTTTATTTTGCATCTATTTGCTTATCTGAGCTTCTCCAAAGATAATATGCATGCATATACATATAGTGTACGTACATATAAGTATGTACACACATATAAGTATGTATAATTCAGCTTGATATCTTTAGCTTCAAGTGATGTAAAGCTTTGATTTGCCTTAAAAATGAAACAATGCATTTAATTAGCATTAACTGGAATTAAGTTAATAGTATTTTTATAAGGGCATAAAATGATTATCTTTTTATTTTTTATGTTAGGGTCTTCATTCATTCCATAAATATTTATTGTAGATCAGTTCTCTGCCAGATTACATATTGAGTGCTATATATAAACTAAATGTACCCTCCTAAGGTTGACTCACATAATTCTATATAAGATTACTTTCTAAAAACTAATGAGATATGACACTTCCACAAAGTGTTTTTAAAAAAATATTTATTCAATTTGGGCCAGTATTCTTAAGTTACTGAATTAGAAAACAATGTCTCAAAAATATAGAGTGATATACAGAATATTAAGAAATAAGATGATAACTCTGGTTTTCTGATTTTCATAATAATATTACATATGGGTGGGAGAACCATCATAAATATTGGTTAAAATAAGATAAATATTTATAATGTGTAAATAAATGTGAAAATAATAGAAAATAATGGGATCAAAAAATACCTCATTGTATACATTTTCCCTGTCTTTTCTCTCCACAGTGACTATGTGTTTTTGTGAGCATTGGGTTTATTTCTTGAGTCTCCATTCTTAGAGCATGCCAGTAAGGGGCCTAACCACATGAGAGACAGAGCAGAGAGCAGACTGAGAGGAGAAATGGAGAAAAGATTTCTGAGCAGCGGCTGTGCTGCAAGGGAGAGCTCCCCAAATGGGCTTTTTAATGAAGCTTTCCACATGATATGCAACATAAATCTGCTCTAGCTACCCCTTAACAGAAGCCCAAAAGATAGGTCTGTATTTTCAAGACTGCTAGAGATGCACGTTTCCACCAAATGTGACATCACTTAGAAATGAATCCTCATGGGGCCATGGGATATAATCAGCACCAGTAAAAGATGAGAAGATCATGAAACAGTATTATTAACAAGGTCACAAGGCACTGGAGCCCAAAATGTCAACTCTGGTTTCCAGCAGATCAGCAATTGCTCCTGGAAGCCGCCAAGCTCTCCTCCTCCTCCCACAACACCAACACACCCAAGCCAGATTCTAAGAAATCAGCTCTGTCTGTGTGTTCCATCTACACTTGCCCTGGTCCCGTTTGTTTTTAATTTTATTAAATTCATTGGAGTGACACTGGTTAATAAGATTACATGTTTCCAGTGTACAATTCTGTAATACATCATCTATATATTGCATTGTGTGTTCACCACTCAACGTTAAGTCTCCTTCCATAAAGACTTAACTTTATCCTATCCCACCCCCCACCCCCACATCCCTTTCCCTCCGGGGAAACAGACACACTGCTGTCTGTGTATGAGTTTTTGATGCTTTACATCCATACTTGTTACTGACTCTCTAGGTTTGGGGCCTGGGGCTATTTTTCAGATTTATAGGCTCATCGTATTTGCTCAGCACCATTTCCCCAGATTCCAGGTAATTATTGTCTTAGACTCTAACTTCTCCCACATTCTCCAAAGTCCAGGGACTCCCTAAATCAGCCTAGTACTTGAAGGGCAAGAATTGGGGGATGTGTGTGTAGTTGATGGTATACTTTTCTACATTACATTGGATAATTGCAGAAGAAACAAGATTCTACTCAACTATAGAACAATTCAAAACCACCATCCTTTCCTACTTACCATGTATTCTGGAACAACAATGATTTCCCTCAGATAAATTGTGTGTTAAATCAAAGCTTGTGAAGAGTATGTGATAATTATTGTTGCTACAACACTAATTCAAATATTAAGACATGGAGTTTTGGGAAAATATAAAAATCCAGAGAGCGTTCTACCTACTAATAAGAAACTTATATATAAATGTAAAATTTTCTTTTTACTTTTGGTTTTCTGTTTAAATTCTTTTGACTCCTTTTCTCTGGTTGAATTCTCTGTATCAGGGAATGAATAGTTCCTGACACCCCTGGCGATTTACAGGGAAGTGCTTCCTAATTTCTAGAATTACAATCTCAACCCAGAGCATTCATGTACCTCAGTAACTTACCTCACATTTTTTCTTATATGTCTCAGAGACATTTCAAATTTAAGTTTTCTAAATCTGATCTCTAAACATTTACCCCAAAGTAAAATCTAAGTAAGTGGCTCCCCCAGTGATCCACTAATATAGTCAGAAAATTGTTCTCTTTACTATCATAAAAATGTTTAATTTTACTTCCAAAATGTATATAAAAATCATCCACTTTTCCCAATCTCCACTCTAATTCAAATTACCATTGCCTAGCTCTAGCCAGTTTTGCTCAATGGATAGAGCATTGACCTGTGGTCCTGGGTTCCATTCCAGTCAAGGGCATGTACCTTGGTTGCAGGCTCCTTCCCGGCCCAGGCCCTGGTCGGGGCGTGTGCAGGAGGCAACCTAATTGATGTGTTTCTCTGTCTTTCCCTCCCTCTTCCACACTCTAAAAATCAATGGAAAAATATCCTCGGGTGAGGATAGAAAAAAAAAATTACCATTGCCTACATCCTAGACTGTGCAACCATCTCTTTGCCATCTGTACTCTTCTATGTATTCTTGCCTCTCTCCCTCCAATCCATTATCCACATAGCAGCAAGGGCGATCTTAAAATTTAATGACCTTCCCTGCTGGAAACTCTTTTCTCCTTCCCTGTTCCACTTAGGATATGATCCAAATCTTAAACATGGTCAGCAAAGTCTTAAATAAACTGCCTCAGTAATCTTTCCATCCCCGTTTTATAATATGTGCTCGGTAGCTTGCCAGAATCCACCACACTGATTTCTTTCAGTTATTTTAAAATGCCCAACACTCTCCCTCTTAGTGTCCTTAGTTCATGCTGTTCCTTCTGCTTGGCATGTTCTTCTTCACAATTTTTACCAGACTGGCTTAACAACACCACTCCCTACCATATGTACTGTCTAGGGCTTTTTAATATTTTTTGACTAGTAATTCTTGCCTAAAGATATTCTCTGGCCATCAAAGGCTACCCCGGCATCCTCTCCCCGCTGTTGGGATGAGGCGTGTACCACTCTGTTTCTCAGCATTGTTAGAGGGATTCAGACCCAATTGCCCAAGTGGTAACCTGTTTAATAACAAGTCCTTAAATGCTTCCTTTCTTCTGTGTCAGGTGTGCTGCAGTCTCCTACCAGCACACCTCCCAAACAGACTTCACACATTTTTATTCCTCCTTGGGTCCCCTTCTGGAGGACTACAACTTACAGCACAAGGCATTTTGTCACAAAGACAGAATCATTTATTTAGGTGAGTCATATATACAGAAAGCATAGCTAGGAAACATTTCACTCATTATGCCTGTTTTGATCCAAAAGAAAACAATTCACAATTTTAGAATGATTCAGTAGTAATGTCCATGTAATCTGCAGTTATTCGTTTCTGTGTGTGCACAAATATATATATATACTAGAAGCCCGGTGCACGAATTCATGCATGGGTGGGGTCCCTCAGGGTGGCCTGCAGGGATCTGGCCAAAACCGGCTGTCCACCGCCTGCCTGCCGCTCCCGCTCATCCTGGCCCTGCTGCACCTGCCGCAGGCTCGCACCCAATCAGTCCCAATCCGGAGAGACTCATGCCCCCACAGTGGCGCCAGCCATGAGCCCTGCGTCTGGCACCTGTCCCAAGGGGTTGGGGGGTGGGGGGGCCCAGAACACAATCGGCCCTCTGGGCCTGCGGTGGGACACCCTTGCAGGCCCAGGATCCAGATCCGTCCCGCTGAAGTACGCTCCGATTGTCGGGAGCCACCTGTTGGCCACTTTTATATCATTTCTTTCTTGTGGAGCATCTAGGGAAGGGAAGTGACCACGGTGCCCAAGGCCAACTTCCAGAAGGCTGGCAGAACTGTTGGGATCATGCAGGCGGCACCAGTTCCTCTGTGCCTGGCCTGTTCTCCGGAGATTGGACCTGCAGGACTACTGAGGGAGTGATGGTGGGCCTCCAGGACGGGTCATCAGCTGAGCAACGCTCCCACCGTGGGAGTGCCCTGACCACCAGGGGACAGCTCCTGCGTTGAGCATCTGCCCCCTGGTGGTCAGTATGCATCACAGTGAACGGTCGTTCAGTCGCTTAGGCCAGTGGTCGGCAAACTGCGGCTCGTGAGCCACCGCGGTTTGCCACTCTGTTGACTAATGAGTTTGCCGACCACTGGCTTAGGCATATATATATATATATTAAATGTGTGACTATTTTAATTAATTTTTGTGAGTGAAATAAATGTTTTATGAGTTAACTGGGACTATTTTATCTAATTATTGATGTGTATATATGTGTGTGCAAACATATTTGCATGAGATTCCTATTTTTTTACATTATTCTGATGATTTCATGTTAGGAAAACAGAGTTTAAAAACCATACTAAATATACCTTTATTAAGAATATACTATATTAAATAATAAAATTAAATATTGAACTATTGTGTACCAGCAAGTGACTTGAAGGCTTGTTTTACTAAATTTTGTCTCCCTAAGTAACAGAAAGCATCTGAACCAAGTTCAGAGGCAGCAGTTGCAGGGGAACTACTTGAGTGGAAAGGGCCAAAATGCTGTCCATGTGAGTGTCAGTGGCTGTTACTCACACCCTCCCTTAACAGGCCAGGCTGGTCTCCAAAAATGCTTCTAACAGTTCCTATTGCAACAAGGAAACTCCATGTTTCTAACACTCATCTTTAGAAGTTTGTTGATAGTGAAGAACATGGGTGTGGTCACTTGTAAGTGAAGTAGTGACATAAGCAGAATTAAGAGGATATCCTTTAATACAGAGTTAATAAGGAGTAGTCTGTGGGGCCATTAAGAGAGCTCCCATTCCACCAAGACGGTATTTTACTGCCAATTGCATTTCTAATTAAACATCTACTATTAGAAATGCACTGCTTTGCCTTTTGATTTTCCCTCTTTTCAGAGGGAATACTTTTCCTCTCCTCACACCCAAGGCTGAACATTGGAAAGCTTATGCATAGCAAGGCAATTGGGGAAGGAACTCTGGTGCATGTGCTGTGCTTTCTTATTGATCTCCAGTACAAATCCTGAGCATCATGAATGAGGTCTACCAATATGTAGCTCATCTATCTGGTCTTTGGATTGTCATACCAACACTCATGATGAAATTTGTAGTCCATAAAATTTGCATATCTTGATGTTCTCCTTATATTGGATACAAACTTCAATGGCTCCATTGGTTGTCTTAGCACTGCCATGTCTCCACAAGATAATGGAAATTTCTAGGCCTGGCACATAATTTGTAGGCTGTGGGCATCAGGGCTCTATCTCAAGCCCGTGCTGATACTAGCAGACACTGCCATCTGCCATTGCTCTTCTGCTCCCATGCCATGTTGAACATGATAGGGAAGTTTAGCATAGTTAAGTGTTCTTAGTCTTCCTCAACTTCTCCAAGATTTTTCTCATGATATTTATCACCTGGCTCTCTAACTTTTCCTAGCACCTCTTTTATTGTGCTTCTTTAAGGTGAACTTCCCATAAGAAGTAGCCTTTGTTTACACTGCACTTTGACTTATTATTAAACACTATACTTATTTCCCTCAAGGGTTGTTTTTTCAAATATAAATACAATTCAAAGGTCTTTTGAGAAATCAAAATGTGAGCATGGACTCTTTATGTTTGCTTATTGCAACAAAACCACAAATGCTCCTAAAGCAATGAATTCCTCTGAGTAAGAAAAAAGATCATCTTCAAGAAAAAACAACAATAAAAGCCCATTATTATATCTCAAAAATCTTACCTGTATTATTTTAACAACAAATGGCACAAAGATTCCCACCACTATAGCCCTACCTAGATTTTGAAGATTGTTCACTTTGGGATGAAGTGTTTCTGAAAACCTTTTTGTTGTTGCAACCCTCCTTTTCTTTGTCCGTTGGAAATAACTGATTGAATCCCACTTTCAAAAATTGCAAATGACATATGGGCCTTCCCTTAGGTTATAGAGCACTTCAGTTAAAAAAAAAAAAAAAGAAGAAGAAGAAGCAAAGAATGTCTGTTCTATTAATTACTAAAAGTAATCCACCTTTACAAAAGAGAATCTACTAGAGAAATTTTATAAGAAAAACAGCAACCATGATTTTGTCCTAATCTTTAGTTAGTGGTGGTCCATTATAAGATGGATTATTAGTTTGGGTGGATAATGTGATTTGGAAAGGTGAAACAGATGTTGCTTTATAATTAATAGCACATCCAACTATTAAGAAAATTAGGAAGAAATTGCAATGGCTATCCACCAGAAGAACATTATGTTAAAGATGGGGGAGCAAAATAAAAACCTAAAATAACTTCCAGTACCACCCAATAAATGCATTTCTTATGAACTTGTGGAGTGAAATCCCATCAAAAAAATTATACCATCTCTCTAGGAAATAACCCCTTCCCCTTGCCAAGCTAGGTTTTTATCCTTCCTGTTCCTAGTTTACTTGCTCCTCAAACAGACAAGAAATATAGGGACCAAAGAAAGATGTTTTTCTATATTCATTATAATTATGAAGATATACATTTGATATAAATTTCTATCTCATACTCACTTAAGGCCTTATGGATTTTGAATTTCACCTCAAACCTCAGTAACTCAAGAAGAATGGCTCTTTTTATTAAACAATAGAAGAGTATCATGTTTCTTATAATGTCAAAAACAAAAGCCAGCAGTCATGCACTGATGAAAAACAGATCACAGAGTCCTTTTAATCAAGTCATCTAAAAAAAAAAAGTCTTTACTTTCTTGTTACATCAAAACTATAAAATTACTTTATAAAATCCAAATGCATATACTCCAGAATAAAAGCTACTACATTATCATGCCCCCCAGTAATTTAAGCCAAATGTTTTTCAAATTATACATATAGATTCTAATTTACCTTTCTAAATTAAATCTTGCATGAAGTATGTGCACCAACATAAAATTTTCAATACTGCCTGATATTTAAAGAAATTTAATTGGATTTCATTGATATTATGCCCTGAGACTGCAAAAGCACCTAATATTTCTATTTTTATGGACTCCTTCTGGTTAACTTTTTGAAGGCATGTCTACAAAAGATACACTTGTGTTATCTTTAATGAAAATTGTATAAGGAGCCTGGTATGCTCCGGGTACAGAGGACTGCACTCCAAAGTAATTACTCCTGGATGTTCAGAGCAGTCAAATAGAATCTCTCTACATTTCGCATTTTTAAGACAATGAATAACATAGGCAACCTTAGGTTGTCCTGGAGGCATTTAGATAAATTGATTTTCATGAGCTAAAGCAGATAGTTTAGAGAAAAGACAGAAATTACATCAATTGTGTCCAATTGTTCTAATTGTGCCTTTAAAGCCATCTGTATGTGAAATAACTGTGTACAACACCAAAGCAACCTTATTCAAACAATGAGAGATGATACACCCTGTGATGTTCTCCTTTTTTCTTTTCACATAAAATTGGGGCATACAAGGTGGTCCTGAGTGGGAAGACAAATGGAGAGAAAAGTATAAATGGTTCCATGTTTAGGAGCTCATCTTCTTAAGTAACTTCACTTGCCTACTGAAGTGCTTAAGCAGTAAATGCATAAAACTGGTGACACTCATGATGGCCCTGGTATCAAAGCATAAAAACACAACAGCAAGACCTGGGTGGTCCTAGAGGGAAAGAGACATGGCAAGTTATGCAAGGAAAACCTCTGATCAAACTTCCTCAGGGAGCTGAAGAGCTACAGCATAAAACCAGTCGGAGCCCATAAGAAAGTAAGAAGGAAAGTCTATCCTAAAACACTTAACAACTAAACCATCTTTGAAAAAGCTTTATTGAACCCAAATCAAAATTTTGTCAGTTAGAAGTAAAGTCACAGAAACAGGATGCAAATGAACCCTCATCTAAAGACAAGAGTAGATCAGGTAAATATTCTTGAGTAAATGCCACACTATTTAATATATGATACTAAGAGCCAAGATAATTTTCCTCATTCATTCATTCAACAAATATTTACTACTGAGTGCCTATTATGTATCTGTACTATTAGCATCCTTAGCTAGTTATTAATACAGAAAAGAGAGCAAAGGGAAGTCAGGCATTGTTGGGCACATTCAGCTGGGAAGCAGAGGCCTGTTTGCTTCACCAAGAAGCTATAGCATCACACTTCCCCGTGGAAACCATCAGTCCATTCCCCCACAGATCACTGGGGGGACGGGATAGAACAAAAGGGAGGTAAGCACAAGCCCAATTAAGTAAAAATGTGCAGGGGGAGGTACTGGACCATAGAGTCCTGTTAATATAACCTGAGGAAAAGATCATTGGCTAGGGGTTGTGGCCAATGCAAGCCCATGAAAGTGTGGGAAGCTGATAGGTTATTTTGAAAAAGCTTCTGTGTCCTCCCAAGCCTGAGAATACATAATTTCAGGAGACAAAGAACTCTCTCGCTCAGTGACCCACACTCACCCCTTTCATGTTCTCTCCTACCTGGGAACATGCAACCATGAGGGTCTAGTGGTCACCGGGAGCCCTCGGCATACTGTGTGGGCTCCGAAAGACTATGAAGCAGAAACTCTGGGCACTGGCCTTTGCCTTGGCCTTGTTGAAGACACAGTTGTGCTTTTCCATGGCTGGACAGATGGAGATGGAACATTGGGAAGCCAGGAGAAGAACTCTTTTGATAACACATCACAAATAAACCATGTCACCACATCACAATCTCCCATGCATGGGTCCTTGGAATTCCTTCCTCAAAATCCCGTGGAAGAGCCCAATTTCCACCCACAGCAGTACCATTCTAGATCCTGGGATTAGTTAGGGTTAGGGTTAGGGTTAGGGGTTAGGGTTAGGGTTAGGGTTAGGGTTAGGGTTAGGGTTAGGGTTAGGGTTAGGGTTAGATCCTAGGATTATATCAATAATCAAAAATAGCAACAATTATTGTCCTCATGCTGATTATATTTTAGAGGTGGGGGATAGAAAAGAAATAACAAAAGTAAATTATATAGACGATGAAAAGTGCTCTAGAGGAAACAAAGCAAGTCATGGTGGATAAGAAACGTGTGAAAGGAGTAGAATCAAGAAAGTGTTCATTGATCTAATGGAGATACACAAGCCATGCAGACACCTGTGGAAACAGCGGTCCACATGGAGAGAAAAGGAAGGGTGAAATCCTGATGCGAGAATGTGTCTGGCTTGTTTGAGGAAGAACAAGGAAGCCAATGTGATTAGAATGGGATAAATAATAGGTGAGAGAAGGGATCAGATGTAGAGCCCTGTAGGCTAGTCTAAGGGTTTCGGCTTTTACACTGAATGAGATGAGAGACATTTTGAAGGTTTTGAGTAGATGAGTGCGATGATATTTTTTAGAAGAACACTCTGGATGCAGTGCAAAGAATAGATTATAAGTAGGCAAGTGTGGAGATAGGAAATATCAATAGCAACAATTCAGATGAGAAAAGCTGGCAACAGGAAGTAGTAAAGGAAGTGATGAGAAGTGATCTGCTTCTAGAGCAGGATTTCTCTACCTTGGCTCCATTGATATTTTGGACCAGATAATTTTATTTTGTGAGGATTGCATTGTAGGGTGTTTAGCAGCATCCCTGGTCTATGCTAATTAGATGCCAGTAGCAAACCCTTACTTCATTTGTGACAACCAAAAATGTACAAACACTTCCAAATGTCCTGGAGAAAAAACATTCAATCCTGGTTTAGAACAACTATTCTAGATATATTTCATAGGCAAAGCCAACATGGACTGGAAAAAGATGAGTCAAGTATGATATATTAGCTAAACATTTTGTCACCATGACACAACACACACACACACACACACACAAAGAGTGGCACAAATAAAACAAATATCCAGAGTGTGTTGGGGTGGGAGGAAGCACTATACAACAGGGTCACCCAAAAACCAACCTACAGAGGGGCCTGCCATCCTAAATATCTCTAATCTATTTAGTAGCTCACAGAATAAAAGCCAGTTCTCAACTTGTGGGAAGGGAGAGAGAAAATATAGAGATCAAACAACAACAATTTTCAGAACATGAGTTCAGTAGAAGAAATTGCATACTTCCCTTTCATTCAGATCTCATTGGAGAAAAACCAAGCCATATACACATAATTACAAAAAACCTGAAACGTAGTCTTTAGCCAGGAATATATATAGCCAGTCAAAATGTGGGTGGAGAAGAGTCTATCACTAAATGAAAGAATTGAAAATGGGAGATAGTTGTCCTGCCAACAAGGTCTCCAAAGTTTAATTAACTGGGAGGATCATGTTACTTAATCTTCCTGGGAGGAACTACTGGTGGAGCTTGTTTATCGAGGTGATGGAGAGGGAGGGAGATGAGGAGTTTGGTTTTGAACATTTTAAGTTTAAGATGTTTATTTAACACCTAAGTAGAGATGTTCACTGGGTTCAAAAAAAGCTTTGGAACAGAGATATAAATTTGGGAACTCAAGCTTGTAAAATGAATAAGTTCACCAAGGGAGTGTTTAGACAAGAATAAAGAATTCCAAGAAGTCTGAAGGTCCTCTGATACTTACAATTCAGGAAGAAGCAAAAGAATCAACAAATGAAACTGAGAAGTAGCAGCTGATAGGAAGAAAATCAGTGGAGTGTTCCAAAAACTCAGTGAAAAAGTGTGTTTTAAGGAAAGTAAAATGATCCATTATGGTAAAGGCTGATAAGTTCAGAAAGATGAAGATGGGAAATTAACCATGGTGATCTTGGAAAGAGCAATATGGAGAGGGGGCGGGTAGTGGATGTTAATAGGGGAGAGAAAATTAGAGAAGGGACCTGTAAACAATTATTATGGCAACCTGTCCAAGGAGTTTTACTGCAAAACCAAGCAGAGAAATGGAGCAGATGCTGGGGGCGGGAGAGGGAGGAGATGTGATGGTAAATTAAAGAGGTTTTTATACACAGATAAATTCTACAGCATGTTTAAATACTAATCCAGAAGAGAGGAAGGAAATTAACATTAATTTTTGTTAATTTTATCCAGCACCTCAAAGGTTAACCAGCTTGAGTTCTGCTATAATTGCCATTCTATTAATTCTTTTTATTTAAAAAGTGAGTGATAGATCATGGAAAATTCTGTGTTATTATCAGAAAGTGAAATATAAAGCAAAAAAGACATAAAACTTTTATATATTGAATTCTATATTATTTGACATCATAAGGTTGACGTTCAGTCAATATGTGCCAGTATGGCCATCTACAACTAAACATTTTCCCCTAATTTGATTATCTTTGTGTCTAGTTACATGCTGCTCACAATAGACAAAACTAAATCATAAAAACAACAGAAAAGGTGAATGTCAAATAATAGAAAAAGAGATAACAGGTAAATATTAACAAAATAAATATTGGTATAACTATTACTGCAAGAAACAGCTTTAAAGCAATACATAATGATAACAGTTCAAATCATTTGGAAGATAAAGCACTCAGAAAATTGTCTATCTATATATATATAAAGCTAATATGCAAAGTGTCCCCACGGGAGTTCTACTGGGAGACTGGGAGTTCTATCGCTCACTATGATGTGCGCTGACCACCAGGGGGTGGCGCAGAATAAAGGACGTCCCTGGCCGGCAGCTGGAAGGCCCCAATCAACCCTGATTGCCAGCCAGGCCTAGGAATCCTACCCATGCACGAATTTCATGCACCAGGCCTCTAGTATGTAATAATATAGCTGGAAATATATAAAGCAAAAATTAACTGAAATACAGAGAAACACTGACAAATGCACCATCATAATAAGAATTGTAATGTAATGCAGTTACATTATATGTACACACATACTAATCAGTAAGTTTGATCTAAAAGCCATAAGTAGAACACTATCCTATATAATAAAAGCCTAATATGCTAAGTGTCCAGTCTTCTGGTCGTTCGTTCAACCAAAGCATAATATGCTAATGATATGCTAAGGCCGCTCAACCGCTCGCTATGACATGCACTGACCACCAGGTAGGTTAGCTTGCTGCTGGGGTCTGATTAGGACTGAGCGAGATGGGCAGGACATGCCCTGGAACCCTCCTGCATTCCCTCCCTGGCTGGCCAACCTCCTGCATCCCTCCCCTGCCCCAGTCGTGCACCAGTGGGGTCCCTCAGCCTGGCCTGCACCCTCTTGCAATCTGGGACCCCTCAGGGGATGTTGGAGAGCCAGTCTTGACTTGATCCTGCAGGCCAGACCGAGGGGCCCCACTGGTGCACTAATTCATGCACTGTGCCTCTAGTACCTGATAAAATAGGGAGATGATATTTTTTCCAAGCATAAATGGAACAACTGCAAATATTGACCTTGTACTGTAATTACAAGCAAGTCTCAACAACTGTTAAACTCTGACCATAACTCAAGTAGGTTATATAGCAATAGAAAGAAAACTTTCCAAGTACAGTTAACCCTTGAACAGCATGGGGGTTACTAGTAAGGGCTCCATCACCAGCAACAACCCCCCACCAGCACACAGTCAAAAGTCCACTTCGGGGAAATTTTAAAATATAGTTCTAAATAATACACAGATCAAAGATCAACCAGTTCCTGTTTTGGTTGGTTGGTGTCTATGCTATGCTGGTTGTTAAATATTTTTATATCATCCTATAAAAGACTAATAGAAGAGCTAAATCTCTGGCATGATTAAGGAATAAACAAGGAAGAGAACACAAAAAATAGGAATAAAAAAATACTATAATGCCCTGGCCAGTGTGGTTCAGTTGGTTGGGCATCACCCTGTGTACCAAAAAGTTGCAGGCTCAATTCCCAGTCAGAGCACATGCTTGGTTTTAGGCTTGATCCCCAGTAGGGGGCGTGCAGGAGGCAGCCAACTGATGATCAATGCTCTCACATTGATGTTTCTCTCCTACTCCTTCCCTCTCTCTCTAAAAATCAATTTTAAAACTTTAAAATAAATACTATACTAAAGATACCTGGGTGGGTTTTTTTTTATTAATGAAATAATAAACATAGGTAATAAAAATTAAAATGAATACCAATAACTTTGAAAAAGTATATCTTAGAATGATGAAATTTATTAAACTGGCTCAAAAAGCTATAGCAAAAGAGTATCCCATAACTATTTAGGACATCAGTTAAAAATATACACTAATTTCCCTCCCTACTAAAAGAAAACATGGGCCCAAATAATTTTAGAGCTAAGTTCCTACATTCATTGAAGGAATAAATAATCCCCAAATATAAGCTCTTCTACAGAATATAAGATTAAGAAACAGAGAGTCTAGAATATCTTTGATACTCACCCTAGACAAGGTAATAGAGGAGTGTAAAATTATAAGCAAATCTTATTAAATAACACAAATAGAAAATCCCATATAAAACATCAACACACTGAATCCTACAATGCATTTAAAAAAACACACACACATAATGGCCAAATTAATACTTTTCCAGGAAAGGCAAGAATTGTTCAACATTAGAAAATCAACAAATGCAACTTCTATTCAAGTGCCAGAGTAAACAGACACTTTAGTAAGCCTCCTGGATTCCAAACTCATATAAAATGACAGATTACACATAAAAAGAGAGCACTCAAAAGTGCTAACTACTCTATTGATATAAGTTACATTGATACTATTATTATTTTGTAAAATCTTTACATTATTAGGATAAACCACTGGTCATGATATATTAGTTATTGAAAATATAACTATTCTGTGTAGAATTTAAATGGATTATGATTTAATTTCTTGTCATTGAGTTTAGGTTTCTAATGTACACTAGTAACACAGCAATGTTCAGATATCCTGTAATGAGAAAAACTTTTAAAATTGTTATCTATAAATTAAACATTCATAAAACCTTAAGTTTCCATTACCAATCCCAGGTTTTAAAGAACCATTGGTCTATTTGAGTTTTCTTCTTGTGCCAATTTTGGCATTTCATACTTTCTCCCGAAAAGTGTTTAATTCAGGATTTCAATTATCCTGTATAATTGCTTATAAAGTAACACAATTATTTTATAATTTATAACTTCTGCTACCTTTATAGCTATTTCTTTTCATTTTGTATTTTATTTTTTCTCTTTCTCAGTCAATCTCAGAGGAAGTTTATCTCTCCACATTAATCTTTTTAAAAATATCAACAATTTCCTTTAAAAAGGCAAAATGTATTTTTTTAATTTTTTATTTTAAGACCTCCAGTATTTTTTATAAAACATAAGATTGGTTAAAATAAGACCAATAAATCTCTAGCATAAACTTAACTAAAAAAGGGAAATAATATTAATACCATAAAAATGGATTACAAAGTGAAAACCATGAAAATGGTCATTAGAAAATTATTATTGAATCTATCAAGAAAATTATCAGTCATGAAACTTTATGCACTTAACAACAAAGATTTGAAATACATCTGAGTCATCACAATCCAGGCAGATGGGCCGAGGGCAGCTGATGAGAAGCATAGGTGTCTGGACTCATATGTGTCCTGTCTATCCCCTAATGGACGCTCCTTGCTTACCCCTCAAAATTTACATAACTATTATAATTCACTTAATATTAATTTATGTTACTATGATAAAAAGCTCCTAGATTTATTGCATTTCGAGTCCTGCCTGCGGTTGCTTTGGCAGGGCCAGACCAAATGATTTTGAGGGCCTTATATAGCCCATGACTAGCCCAGAAAAACATCAAAATTCAAATTTTATGAATTTTGAAGTATGGTTTTTCTAATGAATGCATGTCAAAAAACCCTCAGTCAAACCATGGTATGTGTGTATATATAAAGCTAAAGTTGATACGGTCTGCTGAAAGAAATTGAGTTTTATTGAGAAAATGTTACATAAATTATGTAAAGAAAATATAAATCTCTAAGAAGTTTACAGATCAAACAGACCCAAATTAAAAGGGGATAAAGAAGATTTAAATAATATACTTAAAACACTTAAAACTTATCTGATAAATAGATAGCTCTCCAATAGGAAGGTTGGCCCCTTCTGGGAACTGAGATGACATGGCTTTACCGTTTAGTTCTCCAGGCAGCTAAGCCAGGCATGCTCTCATGGAAATGGCAAAGGGCATTGAGTTAGAGCAGTGGTCGGCAAACTCATCAGTCAACAGAGCCAAATATCAACAGTACAACGACTGAAATTTCTTTTGAGAGCCAAATTTTTTAAACTTAAACTTCTTCTAACGCCACTTCTTCACAGTAGACTCACCCAGGCCGTGGTATTTTGTGGAAGAGCCACACTCAAGGGGCCAAAGAGCCGCATGTGGCTCGCGAGCCGCAGTTTGCCGACCACGGAGTTAGAGGAAAACATGAATGCCTCTGGAGGGTAGGCTTGGAACTGTAACACACTCTTCCAGCTCACACTATTGGCCGAAGCAAACCAAAAGGAAACCCAGCTTTAAGAGTAGGGAGTAGATGGTCCCTCTTTATTGAGAGGGCTAGGCATTCACCTGGCAAAGAGTGGATTCAGAGGAGAGGGCAGAGTTGAGATTATTAATGCAATCAGTACTCCATCTGAGAGCCTAGGAAAGAGAAGGTGGTGTTGAACAACCAGTAAGTGTGCATGCCCTGCTCGCTGAAAGGATATGAGAAAGATTGCCTCCCTGACCCTTTCTGAAGGAAAAAGATGCAGTGTAAACAGGATGGAAGATTACGGGAAAATATTTTTATGGGCAAATAAACTAAACACTCAAGGAAGAAAAACAAATGCAGGATTTGTTCCAAATGGCAGGAATATCATTTCATAGACTGTTAACATGGTGTAAGTAAGATTTCTAGTTGCTCTGCTAATGTTTCTCCTTTCCTTTCTGCTTCCACTTAACTTTTCTCTCAAAGAACAGAGGAGGAACTTCAAACATTCTGTGACATTTTAGTCTTTACCGGAGGAACAGTTATTTAAAGTGCTTCAGAGGATTCCATGAAGAGTAACAGTTTTCATCTTTGCCATATCTATGACTTTATTAATAATGATATTTCCCCTTCCAAGGGAAAGTATAGCAGTTTTTAGCTGGTTTCCTAATCATTTAATTAAAATCTCACAGCAAAAGCTTTGTATACAGTACCATGAAAATAAGGAAAGCACTGGATGTCATTACTGAGCTCTGTGAATTGATGAAGAACTTTAATAATGGGTGATGAATATAATGCTAGGATAAGAAAGGTTTCATTATGTTTCACAATACTGCCACCTACATATCCTTGGCCATTTTTCATTTATACTATAGTTCAATTCAAAAAGGATTTAAAGTTTGAATGGTCTTGACTCATTCAAGTATTTTGCAATGTTAAGGGTCCATTGTTTTATGATTAACTCCTGATATGCAACACTAGGAAGAGGAGGGGGAAAAATAAGTGTTCTCACTTGTTCAATGCCATTTTGTAGAAGGAAAAGACTGTATTGAGGGAGATGGTGAAAAAAGACTTCTAACAGTAACATGAAACAGTATTTTTAATTAAAATTGGAGTGCTTTAGGCAGGAGAATTGCTCAATTTTATGCCCCTTGAATAACAAAATAAATGAATTATGCTTTAGTTACATGAAAAGAATGCCTTATTTTTAGCAAATTTTTAAACACCCTGCATAAAAGATTAATAGATGCAACAAAATGCATTAGACAGATGGGGATATAATACTTGCTCCAAAGGCCAGCTGGGTTTGTAATTACGTTTTTGGAGACATTGAAGACCTGAATGGCTGCACTGAATGTGGTATATATTATTTCCCGATGGTGAGTGCTAGTCATAGACACTCCCTTTTAATTAAAAAGGACATATAAGTATACTTAATATATAATACATTTAATTATAC
Source organism: Plecotus auritus (assembly GCF_963455305.1). NCBI lineage: Eukaryota > Metazoa > Chordata > Mammalia > Chiroptera > Vespertilionidae > Plecotus > Plecotus auritus. Next base: position 39,166,963 of record NC_137773.1, read on the forward strand.
TTAATATATATTGTAAATTAAAGAAGATATATATCCTTAGATTAAATTAATATAAAATAAATTAATTGTATTAAGTATTGGGAAAATTTTCCTGGTATTAAAAAGGACATAGAGATATATCATTTTTAATGTGAGATTTGATTTCTATCACATTGCCTTTAACTGGAGACAGAGAGCAATTCCAATGGGGGGAAAATAAAGAGAAATACTAGTTCACGGATTAGAGAAGTTTTTTAAACAGTTTGATCAGTAATCCTGCTGTTTCTCTCATTAGCACAGATACTGAACAAATTCATCTTCCGTTTATATAAATCTATAACCGAGAGATGAAAGCATTCAACAGGTGGAAAAGGACAATCAATTCAAAATTAGATGCCAGACACCTGGATGGAATTAGAGAACATTATGCTAAGTGAAATAAGCCAGTCAATGAAAGAAAAATACCACATGATCTCACTCATTTGTGGATAATAAAAAACATTATAAACTGATAAACAAAAAGATAGATACAGAGGCAGTAAAGCATCAAACAGACTGTCAAATTACAGCGGGAAGGTTAGGGAGAGGTGGGGGAAATAAGAGATCAACCGAAGGACTTACATGCATGCATATAAGAGTAACCAACGGATGCAAAACATTGGGGGGTGATGGCATGTATGGGAGTGGGGGAGGGGGCAATGGTAAGATATGTACACATATAATACCTTAATAAAATATATATATAAAATAAAAAAATTATAAAAAAATAAGATAAAATAAAAATAAAATATTAAATCTAAAATAAAATAAAAATTAGATGCCAGAGAAACCCTTCAAAACCAGCATGCTGGATTTCCATAGCAGTCAAGACTGTGGGTCAAATTAAAGGCCGGAAGGTGACAATGATTTGCAACTGCCACGACACGTCTAAGGAAGTCACTGTTTAAGGAGAATGGCCATAAAATACATGCTAAGCACCAGAGCGCTCTCCTTCCTGCTCCCTCCCAGGCTGTCAGGGGTCATCCTCCTCTCCTGCAACTTGAAAAGGGAAGAGGGTTTGTTTCACAGGCATTCTTCTGTTATTGACAGTTCTCCACCAGCCCCCACCGCCACCAGCCCCGTATCTGTGATCTCCGCACACTCAGGACAGAGCTCGCAGGGACGCCAGTGCTGGCTCTCCCTGACCCGATGCTCTTCCTGCCGCGATGACTCCACAGAAGGGAAATGTGAAGAACGTGCCATTTCTCTCACAACACTTGAACTTCATTCTCCACAGACAGAAACCTCCTTTACTGAAAAAGTGGGTGTATCTACAAAGTATCATACGTGTGTGAGAAGGAGTTACCTTTAAAACTGTACGCTAAATAGGACTCTTGGGGGAGTCCAAGAACAAAATATTATGGGAAAGTCCCCTTTTCTAGTTTTTACCTTTCTGTCGGAGGCTCTGCCCTTCAGTCTGTCAGAGGTCATTCTGTTTTTATCTTCCCTGTGCAAACCTGCACTCCTCTTGGAGAGATTCCAGTTCCTTTCCTTCAGAGGAACTTCTGGCCTGCAAATCTGGCCCCTCCTCAAGCCCTGTAGTTCATCTATTCCCCCAAGCTGAATTCCTGCGTATAGAATTCCTCAAATGTGTCAGCAGGAGACTCTAGCCAGGAAGCGGTACCCTGTGCTCAGGAAGGCCCAAGGCTGGTCTGCTCAAGACTCCCAGCCTCTGTGAGATAAAGATGTGCTTTCTTTGTCTTCCCAAACAGGCTGTTGCCTTTTTTTCTTTTTTTCTTTAACTATATTCCTTCTCTCTCTCTCTCTCTCTCTCTCTCTCTCTCTCTCTCTCTCTCTCTCACACAATTCTTATAATGTGAATGTAACATGTTTTCCCATAAATGAAACTTCATATTTACCTAATAAAGATACTAAATTATATTGTTAAACTCAATAAAGTTAGTTTCCCTTTGTTCAAACTTCTTCTTCTAGACAATGTGTTGAGCAGTGGTTTGCAAAGTATGGTTTGGAATCCCTGGAGGTTCAGAAGGTCAAACTGTTTTAAATTAATAACTGAGGTGGTGTGTGCCTTTTCTACTCTCCCCCTCATCTAAGTGTACAGTGAACATTTCCAGAGGCCAGGCAGCCTCTATTGCCATCATTGTTCTGACAACTAATGAAATAGATGCTTGTGGATCCTTACATCTTCTAAAACCCTCCACAGTGAGCTCTTTGGGGTCTTCATTAATTTTTAAGAGTATAAAAATGTCTTGAGGCCAAAACATTTGAGAACCACTGGCACAGTAGGAAGTAAGTACAAAACCACCTATTTCCACTCCTTTACATCATAGACTGATCCACTTCCAATGGACTCTCTTCAGGTATATCACAAATGTTAAGAGTTTTACAACTGCAACTTTTTGTTGCCTTCTGCATATCAAACAAATCTTTCTTTTTTTAAATATATTTTTATTAATTTCAGAGAGGAAGGGAGAGAGAGAGAGAGAGAGAAACATCCTATATAATAAAAGCCCAGTGACTGGACAGCAGAATGACCATAGTGCACTGACCACCAGGGGAGCACCGCTCGGCTGACCAGGATGAGCAGCTGAACCCCCGGCTTATGGGCAAGAACCTGGGCTGCGATCATTGCCTCCTCGCCCCAGGCTCCTCCTCCTCACTCCCTGCTGCCTCTTCTGGACGCCTACAGGCCGCGCAGCACTGCCGCTGGGCTCGCAGAGCTGACCCCAGAGGCTGGGAGGCAGGTTCGTGGCCTCCATGCGACTGAGGCCTACTCCACCGCTCTCAGTGCTATTGTCCCTGGGCCTGGCCCCGACCGGGTCCTCTGGAGAGGTGAGTGCTCCGGCTCCATGCAAGATGCCAGACCAGGGAGCAGCCGCTCAGGGCAGGTCCACATGTTGTATCGCAAATCAGAGAGCTGGACAAGACACCTTAATGAGCCAATTAGTTAGGAATCATCTTTATTGCGTGCAGGTTCAGAGTAGATTACCTCTGTCAAATTCTGAACACCCAAAGGAGGAAGCATTCTCTTTTTATATCTTTTTAGGTCCTTGTGTAAGTTATTTTTACAGGCAATTTGTAACCTTGAGTATATATCATATCTAACAAACAGCTGTCATATCTATACAGACAACTTGTAACCTTGAGTATCATATCACATCTATTCAGACACCTGTCATATCTATACAGACAACTTGTAACCTTGAGTATCATATCATATCATATCTATACAGACACCTGTAACCTTGAGTTTCATATCTATACAGGCAAACTGGCATCAATATCAGCGTATCAGTCCCTTATGTTAGATGGTTAGCTTGTAAGGTCAGACAATTAAGTTTATCTTTTCTATTACTTAAGCTAAAAAAGTTATTTTTCAGAATAAGAGACTATCCTATCTAATAAAGAGGTGATATGCAAATTGACCATCACTCCAACACACAAGATGGCATCCCCATTTGGTCAAAGATGTCCATCCCCATGTGGACACAAGATGGCCGGCAGGGGAGGGCAGTTAAGGGTGACCAGACTGGCAGAGGAGGGCAGTTGGGGACGACCACGCCTACAGGGAGGGCTGTTGGGGGGGAACCAGGCCTGCGGGGGAGGGCAGTTAGGCGTCGATCAGGCAGGTAGGCAGGTGAGCGGTTGGGAGCCAGCGGTCCTGGATTGTAAGAAGGATGTCCGACTGCCCATTTAGGCCCGATCCTGGGCAGTCGGACATCCCTCGAGGGATCCCAGATTGGAAAGGGTGCAAGCTGGGCTGAGGGACACCACCCCCCATGCACGAATTTCATGCACCAGGCCTCTAGTCTAAAAATAACAGAGTTGACCTACAGAATAAGAGACTGTCTAAGAATAACAGAGTAGTTCAAACAGCAGTTTTCCAAAGGAGGGATTACTATACTTCACACAGCCACTCAGCTGACCTGGATAAGTGGCACTCCCACAGTGGGCCGACCCCCACAGGCCATGCCCCCCACCAGTGCACGAATCCCATGCACCAGGCATCTAGTCTCTCTCTCTCTCTTATATTTATATATATATATATATATATATATATATATATATATATATATGCCTAATATGCAAAGTGTCCCCTCAGGAGTTCGACTGGGAGTTCTATCACTTGCTATGACGTACGTTGACTGCCAAGGGGTGGCGCGGAACAACGGTAGGCCTGGCCCGGCAGCCAGCAGCCAGGGAAGGGAGGCCCCAGCTGGCTGCTGGCAGCCATTAGGGACCCTACCCGTGCACGAATTTTGTGCACTGAGCCTCTAGTCAATGATAAAAAGAATAATTAATTGGCTGCCTCCTGCATGCCCCACACTGGGGATCAAGCCCACAACCCGGGCTTGTGCCCTGACTAGAAATAGAACCGTGACCTCCTGATTCATAGGTCAACACTCAACCACTGGCCAGGCCAAAAATATCTTTCTAAACAGAAAACTAGTAGTGTAGTTTCCCTTTAGCCCAGAATTTGAATTTTTATTTCCTCTTAGCTCCATAGTTGAAAATTTCTTCCCCTAGGAGGTATCTATATATCTATATCTATATATTGCATATAGTTTCAAAATAAGTGAATATACATATATTATATAGAAAGTCTTATTGTTACAGCTAACCATTCTTGTAGTAGACTATATATAAGAAATCAATGAATTTCTGTAGATCTTGTGTCATCTCTATAATAGATGAGCATTCACACTCTACAAAATAATAGTCTTAGAACCCTTAATTTACTAGAGAGGAAAAATGAAACCAAACAAATCAGATATTTTTTTTTTTATTGATTTCAGAGAGGAAGGGAGAGGGAGAGAGAGATAGAAACATCAATGATTAAAGAGAATCATTGATTGGCTGCCTCCTGCATGCCCTACACTGGGGACTGAGCCTGCAACCCGGGCATATGCCCTGACCAGAACCAAACTGTGACTTCCTGGTTCATAGGTCGACTCCCAACCATCAAGCCATGCAGGCCAGGCAAATCTTTAAATGCATTTTATCCAGAATGATCTCTAATAGATAACCACTGAGGAACTACCAGAGCTGTCATTTGCCATGAAGTTTGAGAGCAAACAACCAATCAACATTGACAGTTCAATTATAGTTTAATAATCACTAAAAAAAAATACTTTCTAAATTTTAAAGTTTCTGTTTGATTACCTATATTCTGGCCACCTTAAAAACAATAGGCAGGAGGAAAGCAGGAGAACTATATCAATAAGCTAAATTTCATTTGTAAAGTTGATATCTAGTTTTCTATTCCATGTGACTTCTATATGTACCAAGACCTTTCCTGTAATTTATTAGGAAAGCACTTCTCCCCTGGACTATGGGACCTACCTATTATTTTATCCCAGATCTTCAGATGCAAAGCCTAGCTCAAGAACTTATAAAACCCAGCTTCTTGTTCATAGTCTCTTTACCACCTTAAAAATTACCTCCTGGCCCTAGCCTGTTTGACTCAGTAGATGGAGCGTCGGCCTGCAGACTAAAGGGTCCCAGGTTTGATTCCAGCCAAGGGCACATGCCCAGGTTGAGGGCTCGATCCCCCCCAGTAGGGGGCGTGCAGGCAGCAGCCAATCAATGATTCTCTCTCATCATTGATGTTTCTATCTATCTCTTTCCCTTCCTCTCTGAAATCAATAAAAAAATATATTTTTTTTTAAAAATTACCTCCTGGTGCCAGATATACTGAGAAATTGCTAAAAGTGGTTCACAACCAAAAATAATGGGTCAATACAAAAACACTTAAGGAATTATGAAAAAATAATCGACCTCTATTTTTATAACTGACTACTTTAAACATATTTTTTAAATCAGCTTTGTTGTAAGATCACTCAAGCATTATACAACCTAGTTGGAAGTTACTTCAAAGTTGTTTCCACTGGCTTTTCATTTTGTTAACATTAATACACAGAATAGAAATAACAGGCATGATTTAGAACTCAGAACAAACTCCAGAACCTGCATAGATCCCAAGTGCCTATATCTTGGAAAAATAACAGAAATATCAAACACCCCCCTAACTTTGTCCCTTTCCCCTCAGTACAATAGTTAAAATAAAAGAAACTTCTCTGTGTACCTGTATTGTGAAATGGTCTCCATCTTTATTGTCACAGTTTCAGGGTGCTAGCCAAGCCAAAACACCCAGTTCTTTAGAACTGAGCTTTCATACACATTCTCTGCTGAACTGCTGAGTCCATGTGTCAGGTTCTGCCTTCCTGATCGCACCTGACCTAGAGGGTTTTATTGGTGGGTCTGGGCCAATCAGACATTATCTCTCAAAAGTTTTAACTAAGAGGAACGCATGGACTGACAAACCCAACAAGCTGAGGGGTAGCAGCCCCCTCACGCGCGCATATACACACACGCGTGTGCGCGCGCACACACACAAACACTAGAGTTCATGCATAAACCTCAGAAGAGCCACATGTCTGCAAGAAAATACATGTCCGCCCCACCTCTCCTCCTGGCTAATATACCAATAACTAGCAACAAAAGCTCAGCTTAGCCCAACTGAGAAAGTGCTGACCCTACCAAAAGATAAAGGGATTATTCATATAAGGATCTGCAGGGACTCGAAAATGGGTTCCAGCAGGAACTCATAGAACATGCCTGGAAATGGGACCTGAGGATATTAAACAGGGTAGAATATATAGCTGGGTAATGGAGAGTTTGCTAATTGGGAATATTCTCCCATGACTTAGAAACAATGCATTTACAGCAACCTCTACAGCAGGGGTCCTCAAACTTTTTAAACAGGGGGCCAGTTCACTGTCCCTCAGACCGTTGGAGGCCCGGACTATAGTTTAAAAAAACACTATGAACAAATTCCTATGCACACTGCAGGCCTGGGACGAGTCGGCTGCTAAGCAGGACAGGCAGCGGCACCCGGCGGGCCGGATAAATGTCCTCGGCGGGCTGCATGTGGCCCGCAGGCGGTAGTTTGAGGACGCCTGCAAGAGAGTCCTGAAGAGGTGAAGGTCCTAGAACTGCATTGGTATTGTTGGAAAAGGGGAAAAGTACTTACAGAGGTAGCATTATTGCATGGATCCATCATAAAAGAGTGGAGAACACATTGGATGACTATGTTCACCAGGAGGACAAGTAGAACAGGCCTTTCACTAACACATAATGTGCTAGTGAAGAGGTCACAACATCACTGAAAAGCTCAGAAATGGCTGTCCTCTGCTGGACAGGATTGACGATGGGGATGGTGTTACAGAACTGGGATCTCTATCGACAACAGAGGTGGTAGGATTCTGGAACAGAGGAGGCCATGCAGCAGTACTTCAGATTCAAGTTTGATGTAATTACTGTAGCTGGTAGCAAGACCAGAATGCTAGCCAAGAGACCTTGACTCAGGGAGATGCATGGATGGCCACTAAACACAGGGACAAGACTGATGGGAAACCAAAGAGGTTGTTTATTGTTATAGGCTGATCTCATTCTCCCAATAGAATTGCAATGCCAAGCTTGCTCAGTTTCCACTCCTGGTCAAGTTTTCAGTCAGTGAAACTGAGCACTGGGAAAAGTGTCCAGATCTTTCCAAGGCTTTTGTGTACAATATCTGATCTATCATTGGTACTAAAGGGCCTGAAGTGCTGTTATAGCACCCCCCCCCCCCAACATCAGTAAAGTCTCTTTTACCAAATAAAGTAATAGTCAGAATCTGGAGATTAGGGTGTAGATATATTTGGGGGCCTTTATTCAGCCACCACAATACCATATAAAAATACAGATGAGAATCATGACTCTTGGCTTGCCCAGTGTCCCTGAATGGACACATGCTACCCCCCTGAAAGTTTCCTGTTTGAACTTGGCTCTGAATCTTTGCAAGTTCCTTTCTGAAGCAGAGTGCCTTAACAATGCACGTGAACTGTCCCTTGCTCTTGATTGGAGCTCAGGCACACGGTTTTTCCTGATTGGCTAATTCAAAGGGAGGGGTTGGCCTTTGCTGTTTCAGGGGAGCAGCAAGCCATGTGGCCAACATGGCAGGTGCCAAGTCAGGCAGTCCAAAAAAATAAAATAAAATAAAATAAATAAATAAATAAAAATAAAAATACAGATGACATTCTAGCTCATATCTCCTAACATTTGCTATTTTCTTCTAAAGTAGGAAATGGCCAAATGGGAAATGGGGGAATGAGGAGTGGACAAAATTCACTGTTCTGCTTAACTGAGTTCCAAGATACACCTCTTTGTTACCTCTGGCAAAGAGAAGACTACATAGATCAATAGAAACAATTGCAAAAACAGTAGAGGTGGGCCATAACCCTTCTCCAGATTCAACTCTTCTAAGAGAAAATGTGATAAATTCTCCGAGGCTTAACTTTTTATCTAAAAATAGAGTAACCTAGGGTATTTATCTGCTGTTTTTCTTAGGACAAAACATCTATAAAGAAAAAAAGGATCATGAGTATTTGAAATAATACCTAAAACCACAAAAAAAATATTCTCCTGAAAACTGTTAAGTACTTCTGATAGGTTACCCTCAAACATCTTGGTCCAGTTATCCCAGCATTATAATAAACCCAATAATAAAAAAGCATCTTCCAATATTGTTCAGATATTAAATGGTATAGCAAAGAATACAATGAAGTCTCTTAAATCATGTTTGTGTGCCCATTAAGTAAGAGAGAGAGAGAGAGAAAGAGGAAGGGGTGAGTTTTTAAGAGTGGGAAAGCAGGGAAGCAATTGGCCAGCTATGCTTCTTATATATAGTCTCTGAAGTTCTAAGATAATAAACCAAATAGACTAGACAAAGCCTATTGTCAACATAAGAAATGTTCAAACTTGTGGAGAATTTTTATGAGGTTATTTGAGCAAAAGTGATGATAATTGCCGGGAAGCAACATCTCAACGGATTGAGAAAATGCTCCAGATAATGGCAGGGTTTATTTTGGTGTGTGTGAATGTGTGTGTGTGTGTGTGTGTGTGTGTATGTGTGTTTTAAGTGCACAGATGCCATGAAATTAAATTTCATGGAAATTCAGAAAAAAAAAATTTTCTGACATTTTTAATGCTCTCTGAAGAATTTTCTTAAATAAACTTTTGAATTGTTTTATATCAAAAAGGTTAATGTCTTCATCTGGTTCTTTAGTCATCTGAAAAGAAGGAAGTTTGGGGTATTTTTCAGAGAATGGCAGTTTTGTACCTTATTTTATACATCACAATCAAAGGAGGGAGTGTAAGGAGGGCGCCATGAAATGCATTGGTGATAACATTAGGGAGAAAACAAAGCGAGGGAGATCTCTGAGACTGGATAAAAAGTGAAACTGCTAGACACATACTGCTCTTACACTGGGTGTAGGATAGTTAACAATGAACATTTACAGCACAGAGAGAGGTGAGATGGTATGCAGAACAAGATAACAAGGAGGGGCGCTGGGAGCTGGTGCTCTGGTTGGAGGTTGTGCCCTGAGGGGTCTGGAAAAAGAGGATTACTCTGACATTTCGAGGGTATGTTATCTTAGATGCAAAAAGACAATAGACAGGCTCAGTTAAGGTGAAGATTAACCTTTGTCAAGAAAGCTACAGGCCTAGGATGTGGCTACCTGCCATGACTCGCTTTTAGTGAGGAAGTTTTAAATTCAGACCGTCCTACGTGGTTATTTTAGGTCTCTACATTTGCAAGGCCCACCACGCAGGCCTCCCCTGAGCTTGTCAGGTTTAATATGTGGCCCCTTTTTGTCCACACTATACAATCAAATCTCTAACTGTTGAATGAACAAAATCCCAATGGTAAAATAAAACAGCTGCTAAAGTTTGGCAAATATTATTTATTCCTCTTACAGTTTCATTAGAAGATGAAAGTATAAATGGATGAATAAACCATTCTTAGAAACTGAAAAGGAAAACCACACATTTCACCCAAATCCAACACAGAAAAATGCAGGTCTTGCATATCCTTAGGGAATATGTTTCTCCTAAATATATGTCAACTGCTAAGCTTTTGTGGTCTTTTTCGCAGAAGTTGTGTAAGGAACACGGATAGCCCTGACGCGCGTGGCTCAGTGGTTAGAGTGTCGGCCCTCAGACCTAAGGGTCCCAGGTTCAATTCTCGGTCAAGGGCACATACCTGGGTTGTCAGTTTGGTCATGCCTCCCCTCCACCCCACCTCCAACCCTGGTGTGCAGGAGGCAACCAGTCGATATGTCTCTGTCACATCGATGTTTCTTTCTCTCTCTCCTCCCTGCCTTCCACTCTCTAAAAATCAATGTAAAAAATATCCTCAGGTGAGGGTTAAAAAACAAACACACACACACACAAAAAAACACTGATACCATTGTAATGAGCTAGTTATTAATAATAGGAAAGGAGCAAAAGGAAGGCCAGACATTATAAGCTTGGCCATTTGGGAAGCTTCACCAGGAAGCTGAAACTTTGCACTTCCTAGGGAACCACGAGTCCATTCCCCGCAGATCAGTAGGGGAAGGGACTGGACAGAGGGGAAGATGGGTGCATGTGCAGTGAGTCTGGGTAACGTAGGGAAGGTGCTTGCCTGTCAATCTAGCCTGGGAAACAAAGATAATGGGCCAGATAGGTAGAGTCACTGCAAGCCCGTAAAAATTTGGGAATACATAATCTGCAGACAAAGGAGTTCACTCTCTGCCTCTCTTATGCCTCTGGCTTTGCTCCAGTTTCCTTGCACTCACCTGTGTTCCCTCCATAGCCATGTGGACCCCACACGCAATGGACTTCAGCTGGGAACACAAGCTAAGCTAGCCTGATACTGGACTAGACTGTGCAATTATGGTATGGAAACTCTGAACGCTGGCTTTAATCCTAGCTCTGCTGAAAGCAAAATGGGATTCTTTTCCCTGGTGGGATGGAGGGAAACTCAGGTGTTTAAATGCACACAAATAAAAATCATTCATTCTTCCATGCAAGTCTCAGAAAATTCCTTTTCCTGTGACGTTTCAAGAAGCCCTCTTCTACCTGCAACAGGTGGGGACATGGAGAGCTCCACGCCACTAACAGCACCACCAGTGGGAACCCAAGAAGTCCTCAGACAGTCTCTACTTCCCGGAGACTAATGGCATATTACTAAAATCTCAGAGGACACAAGTTATCTGGCCCATTCATTACATTCTCCTATTAATGTGTGTCCCAATAAATCCAAACACACTCACTTCTGCCTACTTGCTCCCATTGTTCAGTCTCTGACTTTGCCCAGGCCATTCGCAATACCTATGAAATCCATTTCTCAATCTTCTCCTTTTCTCACCCTAATGTTGGGATTGCCTGCTTGCTAAGACCCTGCTCAGAGATTACCTTTGGCTTTATGTCTTTTCAGATCAGAATGGTACAGTGGTTAATGGGTGAATGCAGGAGTCAGACTGAATTTGACACCTGTATCAACTACTTCCTACTTAGGAGCAAATCAAATACTGCAGTTTCCTCCTCTATTAAGTGGAGATTAAAGGTTTAACCTACCACAGAACTATTGTGAGGATTAAATAAATTAATATATGTAAAACACGAGCTGCTGATTGATGGATGCATAGAGAGTTTTCAGTAAGAGTCAGCTGTCATATGCCAAAGTGAAACTAATCACTTCCTCTTCTAGCTCCAACTGCACTTTTGTTCTCCTTCACCACATCTTTCTACAGTGGATTAGTTAATATATACATCAAATTGTGTCTTCTTTAATGACTGAAAAAAGCCTTACTTATTTTTTATCCTCTATACCCTTTCCATCTCTAATATTGGGAAAGCTAGCCTTTATTGAACATGCAATATGTGTCATAAATTATGTGAGTGTTTTATGTTCATTATCTCACTTACCTTCATAATAACCCTATATAGCAAGAAATATTAGTCATCCCCCCTTTACAAATGAAGAAACAGGTTTAGCTTGGCCAGTGTGGCTCAGTGGTTGAGCACTGACCTATGAACCTGGAGGTCATGGTTTGATTCCTGGTCAGGGCACATGCCTGGGTTGTGGGTTCGATCCCCAGTAAGAGGTGGGCAGGAGGCAAATGATCAATGAATCTCTCTCATCATTAATGTTTCTTTCTCTCCCTCTCCCTCTGTCTCTGAAATCAATAAAAGTATATATTAAAAAAATTTTTAAAGAGAAACAGGTTTAGCAAGATTAAGTAACTTGCTTAATGTTGCATGGTTAATAGGGATTTTCTGATTCTAAATTCCAAACTCTTAACCACTATCCTATATAATAAAAAGCTAATATGCTAATTAGACCGAACAGCAGAACGACTATCTGGACGACCTCCCAGACAAAGCCGGGCTGCAAGGGCCGAGCCCCTTGCACGAATTTCGTGCATCAGGCCTCTAGTATCATACAATCTCCTAGTTGCTGCGCCATAAAAGTGTTGAATACTACATTAAATAATCATAACCTTTACCATAAAGATTTATATAGACCCTACGATGTCGGTGGGCACATTATAAATAACTACTATTTGCCTTGGAGAGAATGAAGTTAACAACAAAGTTGAAATAATTGTACCACTGAGTCACAGGGAGAACTGAAGAACCTTTAGTCCCGCTGTTGTAGAGCCCTGCTACTCGGCGTGGTCCATGCACCAGTAGCATCACCATTACATGGAGGCCTGTAAGAAATACAGAATAACCTTGGGCCCCACCCCAGATGCACTGAATTACAATCTACCTACACTAATAAAAGAGAAAAATGCTAATTGACCGTACCTCCGCTATGCCCACAGCCAATCAGGAGTGATATGCAAATTAAGCCAACAAAGATGGTGGGTAAATTTGCATATGCAGGAAGGGCAGGCTGCGCCTGATGCCGCCCGCGGGGTCGTGGCCGCCATCGGGGACCGGGCAGTCCAGGCAGGCAGCACCTGACGCCACCTGCGGGGTCAAGGGGCAGGTGCGGGGGAGGGAGTGTGCAGCACCTGACGCCATCTGCGGGGTCCAGGCCTCAATAGGTAACCGGGCAGGCCGGCGGGCAGCGCTTGATGCCGCCCATTGGGTCCAGGCTGCGATTGGGGTCGGCAGGCCGGGCGGGCTGCACCTGACGCTGCCTGCGGGGTCCAGGCCGTGATCGGTATCCAGGCAGGCTGGGCAGGCAGCGCCTGACACCGCCCACAGGGTCCAGGTCGCTATCGGGGACCCTGGCAGGGGGTGATGGCCAGTGTCTCTGGGATCACTGTCTGACCCCAGGCTGCCTGTGGGCACCAGTGGAAACATTTTAATGAAAATGGGATGCCTGTGCCCCAGCCCACCAAGCCCCGTCCCTGGCAAGGAGAGGGCAGTGGGCAGTTAGCAGGCACCAGGGCTTGGAAGGGACTGGGAGCAACCTGCAGGCATGCTGCCAGGAAGAGGTGCTGAAGCATGATGACTCAGAGGGCTGGCTGATGGAGGCGCACAAAGGTGCAGATGAGGCGGCTCTCACTGGAGCTGAGCTCGAAAAGCGCATCGACAGCCTGATGGACTAAATCGCCTTTCTGAAGAAGGTGCATGAAGAGGAGATCACTGAGCTGCAGGTGCAGATCCAGTACGCTCAGATCTCCGTGGAGATGGACATGTTCTCCAAGTCTGACCTCTCTGCCGCGCTCAAGGACATCCACGCCCAGTACGAGAAGCTGGCTGCCAAGAACATGCAGAATGCAGAAGAATGGTACAAGAGCTGCTTCACCATGCTGACCGAGAGCACTGCCAAGAACACCTACGGGGTGCGCGTCGCCAAGGACGAGGTGTCTGAAAGCCGCCGCCTGCTCAAGGCCACGACCCTGGAGATCAAAGCAAGCCAGGGCATGAACCAAGCTCTGGGAAAGCAGCTGCAAGAGCTGGAGGATAAGCAGAACTCCGACGTTAGTGCTATGCAGGACACAATCAACAAATCAGAAAATGAGTTGAGAACTACAAAGAGTGAAATGGCATGATATTTAAAAGAATACCAGGACATCCTCAATGTGAAGATGGCTTTGGACATTGACATTGCAGCTTACAGGAAACTCTTGGAAGGTGAAGAGACCCAGCTCAGTTTCACCAGTGTGGGAAGCATAGCCAGCGGCTACTCCCAGAGTTCCCAGATCTTTGGTTGATCTGCCTACAGTGGTTACAGACTAGCTCCTACTTGATGTCCGCTCACTCCTTCCCTTCTTAATACACCAGCCACATCCAGGAGGAGCAGATCGAGGTGGAGGAGACCATTGAGGCTGCAAAAGCCGAGGAAGCTAAGGATGAACCCCCCTCTGAAGGAGAATCTGAAGAGGAGGAGAAGGAAGTGGCTGATGAAGAGGAAGGAGAGGAAGAGGAAGAAGGTGCCAAGGGAGAATTTGAGGATGCAAAGGAGGAAGAAGAAGGAGGTGAAGGTGAAGGAGAAGATGCCCAAGAAGCTGAGGATGAGAAGAAAGATGAAGGTGCTGGGGAGGAACAAGCAACCAAGAAGAAAGATTGAGCCCCCCTTTCCTTAATTATTTCAGGAATAATCCTCCTGAAACCAGGTCAACTCTGTCACCAACCAAGCAGTTGAGTTCTCGATACTATATGGATTAAGAAGTCAATATATATAACATTCTGAGGTGACTCAGGTTGGACATTAAATGTTGTGCTATGACTTTTCTCCTTATGCAGAGTACCTGTTTGTTTGCAGAGTGGCTTCCTGGCTTGCTGCCAGCCTGTGCATGGTCCGTGCTTATGAGTTCAGGATCTATGACAATGTGAATAATTCAGATGTTTACAATTAAAACACATGAATACATGAATTCACTGATGTTAATGTTAAACTTCATGGAAAAAAATAGTCCTTTGAATCTTTGGTGGTTAGAAATTAAAGACCTCAAATCATGTGCAATAAACAGTAAATAAAGTTACATTGAATGACAAAAAAAAAATACATTAGGGGCCAGGAAACATTCAAAGAACTGGAGAACCATTCCCAAATCAGGAAGGGAAGTCACAGGGTGTATATTATTGCTACAAATACAGTATTTCCTACTACTTACAACATATACAATGTAATGTATTAGATGCCTTCCTTTCACATGATGTATTCTCATAGATTAATACTGGTACATATGTTATAGTTAGGCAGTATGTCATATCCTATCTATATTAATAAAAGGGTAATATGCTAATTAGACCATGAGACCTCCCAGACATCCTTCTGGACAAAGCCATGGTGGCAGGGCCAAGGCAGAGGCAGTTAGGGGTAATCAGGCCAGGAGGGGAGGGCAGTTGGGGGTGATCAGGCTGGCAGGGGGGGGCAGTTGGGGGCGAGCAGGCTGGCAGAGGGGACTAGTTGGGGGTGAGCAGGCCGGCAGGGGGGTGCAGTTGGGGGCAAGCAAGCCAGCAGGCAGAGTGGTTAGGGGTGATCAAGCAGGCAGGCAGGTGAGCAGTTAAGAGCCAGTAGTCCCGGATTGTTAGAGGGTTGTCCGACTGCCAGTTTAGGCCCGATCCCACAGGGGTCCCAGATTGGAGAGGATGCAGGCCAGGCTGAGGGACATCCCCCACCCCCCGTGCATGAATTTCGTGCACCCAGCCACTAGTATCTTAATAAGATCTCCAGATCAATAATCATTTTTATAGAGGTCATGAACCAACAATTCTTCACTTCTTAAGAAGAGAATAAAAAATTGTTTAGACTTAGATTCTCTTTTTAAAAGTAAATGTTAGGAGATCATGGAATAAGACATAGAAGGAAATGAGGAAGAATGCTTTTTTCAGAAGTTATTTTCAAATAATAAAGGATAAGCTAAGAAACCTCCATTAGGAGAAAGGTGTTAGTTCTTGAGGCTATGGAAGACTTATTCCAGAATATAAGCTTCCTGAAGGCGAAGTCTTTGTCTCATTTGTTGTTGTATTTTCAATGCGTAGAAGAGTACCTGGCACATAGTAGGGATACAACAGACATATGTTGAATAAATAAATGTATGTTCTTAAGATTCTGAAAAGTAGAACTGGAGGCAGGAATAACTTTTAGGGTTCTACTAGTTCAATCTTTAGAGATGTTATTTCTCTTAAGCAGGGGTCCTCAAACTTTTTAACCAGGGGGCCAGTTCACTGTCCCTCAGACCATTGGAGGGCCGGACTATAGTTTAAAAAAAAACTATGAACAAATTCCTATGCGCACTGCGGGCCCGGGAGGAGTCGGCTGCTAAGCAGGACAGGCAGCGGCACCCGGCGGGCTGGATAAATGTCCTCGGCCCGCGGGCCGTAGTTTGAGGACCCCTGCTCTTAAGTGTCCGAATATAGAAAAGGTTTTCTGACATTAAGAAGGACAAAAGGAGAAGAGAACACAATGTTAATGCCTTACATAAGGGACAATTATAGATTATATACCAGAAAGAAAAGAATCATCTTTTCTTTTCTTGATGGCTGGGTATCAGTTCCATTTCTTGCTTTAGAAAACTCTTGGCCATAATAAACTCTGAAGTTTGTTCTTTGAATGTTTCCCAAGAGATTTGCTTGGGACAAGATGATTAATTCAGCCCCTATTTCTGGTCACAAGGGACCACACCTCAGAACACGCCCAAGAGGAAAGTCAGATAGATCTCTGGCTCAGGTTAAAGAGACAACCTGTCTTCATTCCAGCATCTACTCACAATGAACTTTGCAGTATGTCATATCCTCTTTCTGTGCTAAGCCTCAAGGCCAGAGACATAATCCTGACAATGTTATGAAATAAAAAACAATAGGCATATGCCCAGGTGTCAAATAACCAACAGTTTATAGTTAAAGAGAATAAATGTAGACACAAAAGTCCTTGTCTCACTAAGTGGCATACTGGGTAATTCATATATCCTTAAATACTGATAATATCTAATTCATTTACCAATTTCACTGTTAGAATGTTACCAAAGTTGCCAACCTTCAACTATCTTACATTCACCATCAGTACAGTGAAGGAAGGAGTAATCTATTCTAGAGTGTGAGAACTAAATGTTTATATTCCATTGTAAATGGAAATTCTGAAATGCCAAATAAATGAAATAAAAGCAGGACAACTATTGTCCCACAAAGCCACCTATATTAAGGACAGCGTCATGACAGTAGCAAAATTTATTTATTTGGGCATGTGTTTTTTTTAAACACAACATTATTTCTAAGAAAGATATTTCTAAGATGTTTTTTGGTTACTTTTATCATCATGACAAAAGTGAAATGTACAAGAAACAGAAAATGTACTTTGTAAGAATTTAATGCTAGCAAGGCATTTAGTAAACGGGGGTACTGTTCTCCACACCGTTCTCGGCAGCGCGGGTGGTGCCTGCCTCTGAAAGCCACCTGCTTATCTGCCAGAGAACTCTCCTGGGTAAACCCCGGGCAGTATTTCCTATGACAAGGAAAGCTGAAAGTATCTGCAGTGGAATGAAGCAGTATTTCAATCTACCGCACAAAGTAATTCCAAAGGGTTGATGGATGAGAGGTCAAAAATGTCAAGTGTTCCAAAAATTAAATAGCTCACTCGTAAATCACTCAACCCAGGCAAGAGCAAAAATAACAGTGCTTGTCCGAACAGCCACCAGAAAGAAAGGACACATTCCAGCCACAGGGACAACATGGCTTTCTCAGTAATCCCTCCCAGCGGCCTGTTTGGCAGCTCGGGCAGGACAAAGAATAGAAATGTCCATCTTAGCGGGCAGACCCCATGACATATTTCCAAAGAATAACCAGAAAGAACAGCTCCTGCAGACAACAAGACAAAACCAAATAAAAAATTTTTAAAAAAGAAAACTGCATCTTTCAACAGAAAGATCCCTGAAATACCTCTACACCTAGAAGAGCACTAAGCATGGCAGTCACCTTAGGCTAAAATAGACAAAGGAATTGCAAGGCGGGAGGACCTGTCTCTCCCTGATGCACACACCGAGAAAACAAAAGACATTAAACAGGTTCAGCGTGAACAGATGTCAGCGAGGAGACAGGGCTGAGTCACTCTGTACAGGTACCAAAAGCTGCCCGAGGCTACTTACCTGAAAGTGCAAAATGTCACATGACCTTTTATCTAGTCTTCCTTTTGTGTTTTAATTGAAAAATGACAGTTTCCTGAATGTAAAGTGTAATTGAAAAAAAAACAACTTAAAATTAAATAACATAATGGTATTCTTTAAGAAGAGGAAGAAGAAGAAAAAGGTAAAGATAAAAATTATGAACAACAAATACATGTCTATCAACAAGTGAATTTAAAAATCAAGTGAATAAAAAATCTGATGAACAGAATAAACTGGTGAATATAATAGAATCAGGGGCATAGAAAGGGAGTGGACTGACAATCCTCGGGGGGGAAGGGGTGTGGGGGGTGTGGGAAGAGACTGGACAAAAATCGTACACCTATGGATGAGGACAGTGGGGGGGAGGTAAGGGCAGAGGGTGGGGTGGGAACCAGGTGGAGGGGAGCTATGGGGGGGGAAAAAGAGGAACAATTGTAATAATCTGAACAATAAAGATTTACTAAATTTAAAAAACCATAATGAACAGTCACTGGAATGTTATGCTAAAGTTTTGTGCGTTCGTATGTATATACATGTATATTTGGCTTGTTTGTTTTCTTCGCAAATGAAAGCATACTTTATATAAACATGGGTACTATTCTGAACCTGGTCTCTTTTGGCCAAAAATATGTTTTGGAGATATTTCTTTGTTAGCATGTAAACATCTGTCTCACTTTAAGGGACTAGATAATAATATAATATATTGATTGAATGTCTCACCATTTATTCAGCTAGTCATAAAAACAAATTGTTTTTATTACTTACAATTAAAAGTAATGCAGGGACCTCTTTCTAAAGTAATCTCTGTACATGTGTATCTCTTTACATATCTACAGGATAAATTTGCAAATATAAAATTGCTGATCAAAATCTATGTTCCTAATTTTGACAGACTTCATCGAATTGTCCTGTAAGGACATCAATTAATCCCTTGAAAGAAGTGTAATCCACCAATGAAACTTAATGAGGGAGAAACCAAGATGGCGGCATAAGGTACACACCTGTACATGCTGCCTCTCACAACCACACCAAAACTACAACTAAAAGACAAAGCGTCTATCACCCAGAATCACGGGAAAGCTGGCTGAGTAGAAGTTCTACAACTAGAAGGAAAGAGAAAAGAGCATTGAGACGTGCACAAGCACAGAAAAGCTGAGGTATGCTGGCGCGTGAATCGGGCTAGCGGTTGGCAACTGGGTGCGCTGTTTCTTTCAACCCAAAGGGAGACACTGCTCCCCATTACTCTGAACTCCAGTTTCCAGCGAGACTCTGGGGACTCAGACCCCTACGGGGAGAAGCTGGACTGTCTGCCATCGGGTCGGAAAGTGAGGGTGGCTTTCTTGCAGAGCTGCGGGCAGGAATCATTGTTTACTGGCCTGGGGCACGGGGCGCGGGGACTTGGAAATGCAGAGACGCAGAGACAGCTGACTGGCAGCCATTGCTGTTTGCCACGCCCTAGTGACTCCCTGAGACCCCGTCCCACCCAATTTACAAACCCACCCAAACTGTGCGCAGCGGCTTTTGCATATAAATGGCCTGCCCTATCACAGCTTAACCTAACAAACTGCAGCTCTGGTCCGACCAGGAGAAATCTGCAGACCTCGCTGTAGCTACTGCTGGGTGGCCTCAGACAGTAACTGACCTGCACACCATTGGAGATCCAGAAGCCAGTGTACATAGTGGTCAGTGTGAGATGACACCAGATTTCAACTTCTCACATCCATAAGTGACACATTCAAGAGGTAGACTCAGTGAGCACCAAATCCCACTGAAACAAGTCCTGCACCATAAGGGTATCTACAGCACAGCAGTTCTTCCATATAGGCACAGCAGGTCCTCACAGCCAATTGGCCCTGGAGGTCATTTCCTCCCAGTATACCAACAGCAATCAAGGCTTAACTACAACAAGACTGTGCACTCAGCCTATAAAGGGGTGCACCAAGAGTATCCACTTAAGGTGATTGGGGAGGCTGAACCACTGGGCCCTATAGGTCACCTACCACACAAAGCCACTCCATCAACACAGGGAAGCAGCAAAATGCAGAGACAAAGAAACATGTCACGAATGAAAGAAATGGAGGAAAGCAAACTACTGGACGACATAGAGTTCAGAACCACATTTATAAGGTTACTCAAGAATCTTCTAAAAACCACCGAGAAACTTGATGAGACCTCCGAGGAGCTTAGTGAGACCTTTAAAGATCTTAATGAGAATGCCAAAAAAAATGGAAAAGGACCAGTCAGAAATTAAGCATACACTGTCTGAAATAAAGAATATAAATTCAACTGTAGATCAATGTACCCCAAGAATCAAACCAAAGATCTGAAACATGAGGAAACAAAAAACACCCAACCAGAAAAACAAAAAGAAAAAAGAATCCAAAAATATGAAGATAGTGTAAGGAGCCTCTGGGACAACTTTAAGCGTACCAACATCCGAATTATCGGGTGCCAGAAGAAGAGAGAGAGCAAGATACTGAAAACCTATTTGAAGAAATAATGACAGAAAACTTCCCCCACCTGGTGAAAGAAATAGACTTACAAGTCCAGAAAGTACAAAGAACCCCAAACAAGAGGAAGCCAAAGAGGACCTCACCAAGACACATCATAATTAAAATGCCAAGAGCAAAAGACAAAGAGAGAATCTTGAAAGCAGCAAGAGAAAAACAGTTAGTTACCTACAAGGGAGTACCCATACGACTGTCAGCTGATTTCTCAACAGAAACTGTGCAGGCCAGAAGGGAGTGGCAAGAAATATTCAGAGTGATGAATAGCAAGAACCTACAACCAAGATTACTCTACCCAGCAAAGCTATCATTCAGAATTGAAGGTCAGATAAAGAACTTCACAGACAAGAAAAAGCTAAAGTAGTTCAGCACCGCCAAACCAGGATTATATGAAATGCTGAAAGGTATTCTTTAAGAAGAGGAAGAAGAAGAAAAAGGTAAAGTAAAAATTATGAACAAAATGACAACAAAGACATACCTATCAACAAGTGAATCTAAAAATCAAGTGAATAAAAAATCTGAAGAACAGAATAAACTGATGAATATAATAGAATCAGGGACATAGAAAGGGAGTGGACTGACAATTCTCAGGGGGGAGGGGGTGTGAAGGGTGCAGGAAGAGACTGGACAAAAATCTTACACCTATGGATGAAGACAGTGGCGGGGAGTAAGGGCATGGGGTGGGGTGGGGAATCAGGTGAAGGGGAGCTATGGGGGGAAAAAAGAGGAACATATGTAATACTCTGAACAATAAAGATTTATTTAAAAAAGCAACTTAATGAGAATGTCTGTTTACACGTACTCTCATCCACACTATATTGGATCTTTGGTAAATCTGATAGACGAAATGGCATTTCATTTTTAATTTTTATTTTCAAAATTATAAACATTAACATCTATTCTGCATTTCTTTAAATATGAATATGGATTATCTTTAATTTATCACAGCCCATTATATTCTATATTTCATCAAATCAATACCATCGTAACTAGCTAGTTAATATTAATAATAGGAAAAGAGCAAAGGGGAGGCCAGACGTTGTAAGCCTGGTCATCTGGGCTGCTGAAGTTTCACACTCCCCAGGGGAACACTGGCCTATTCTCTGCAAACCCCTGGGGGAAGGAGTCCAACAAGGGGAAGATGGTGCACGCGCAGTTAAGTCATGGTGAAGTAGGGAAGATGCTTACCTGACAGTCTAACCTGGGACAAAGATAACTGGCTTAGGGGGTAGAGCCACTGCAAGCACGCAAAATCTCGGAAGGGTAAAATTCCCAAAGGAATTCTCTCTCTTGTTCCTCTTGCTCACTCCAGCTTCCTTGCACTCACCCATGCTCCCTCCAAAGCCATGTGGCCCACGGTTGTGCGGGCCCTACACACAGTGGAATGCAGCTGGGGACACAGGCTAACCTAGCCAGATGCTGGACTGGACTGTGCAAATAGGGAGCAGAAACTCTGGTCACAGCCCTGCTGAAGATAAAATGGGACTTTTTCCATGGCAGGACGGAGAGAGATGGGACCTTGGGAATTCAGGGTTTAATTCCACAGAAATAAAGCTTTCCACAATACCTCATCCCTCCTCCCCTGCGGGGGCCCCAACAAATTCTTATTCCTGCAGCACCCCAAAATCCCACTTCAACTAGTAACAGGTGGGGACACAGAGTACCACACCCATAACAAAATCAAAGACATCATTGATTATAAAAAGAAAAAAGGCCGAAACCGGTTTGGCTCAGTGGATAGAGCGTCGGCCTGCGGACTGAAAGGTCCCAGGTTCGATTCCGGTCAAGGGCATGTACCTTGGTTGCAGGCACATCCTCAGTGGGAGGTGTGCAGGAGGCAGCTGATTGATGTTTCTCTCTCATTGATGTTTCTGGCTCTCTATCCCTCTCCCTTCCTCTCTGTGAAATATCAATAAAATATATTTTAAAAAAAAGAAAAAAAGAAAAAAGTCTCTGCCCATGAAATTAACAAAGAATGCTTTCTTATCACCTATAATTTGTAATTTGAACATATTAAAATAATCCTTTTACATTTAAGTGAGCAGATAGTTTTGCCATGTTTCATTGTTACAAAAAGAGGCAGGAAATAGAGCAAATGTCTCCAATTCAGTGTCTGATGCCCCAGAATCACTTTGCAACACTGAGTCCTCCATGTCCACATGCCCCCAGTTTCCCCAGTAACAGTGTCTTCTATGCAATCAAAGGTAGTGGCATTGAAGCGTTTCTTAAAAACAGTTCCTCAAGGAACTGAAAGACACCAGGGCTGGGCTCTTGGGCTGACGTTGCAATTAAGAAGAGCTAGCCCGCTCTTGACTCCAGCTGCAGGAATGTCGCCCAACGAGTCTGATCTCCCACCTCCCCTTCTCACAGCCATCTGTTTCCTACCATAATGCAGTGTTGATTTAAGAAGCTTCCCAGCATCCCCATTCTAGAAACTGAAATATGGGGAAGATGTGAATTGTAATTAGCAAAATGCTCCATAAGGAAAACTAGTCTTTGCATTGGGGGTTGTAAGTATGTTTCTCAGTTTGGCAGTTTTATTTTGACTAATACTTTTATCATTGAGGACATTTACATTTTCATGTGGTCAGATGTATCTTTTTTTTTCTTTATGGAGTATGAATGTTACGTTTTGAGCATCCTCCCACCACCACCAGGAACAGTATTATAGGGAAAAAAAAGCCCATATTTCCAAGGAACAGTTTTGTTATTTTTTTTAACTTTTCAATTTGTGATCTAACAGGAGATAGGGGCATGTGTTTGTTGTGTGTTCAGTAAAATATCTGAAGTAGAATTCCAGCTTTCTTTTTTCTCAAATAACTACCCAGGTTGCCCACCATCATCATATACTACTAAATTGTCACATCTGTGTTGGTTTATTTTGTAATTTAATTTCTCTTTTAGACATTGATCTATTGATATTCTCCTAAAGTACAACAAAATTATCTTCTATAGTGAAACATTATGAAACGTTATAAATCTTGCAAGGCTAGTGGGCTTTCATTACTCCTTTTCTTTACGTTTTCTGCCTTTTACTGGAATGCTTATTTCTCTTGAGCTTTCTGATCAGTTTAAGTTACAAACAAATCATTTTCCTCTTTTTATTGTCACAATATTGAACCTACATAAGTTCGAGTTGCAATCTCTAGAATACCAATTTACTGTCTAAGAACAGTGCACTCACGCCATTTATCCAAATCGCATTCTGTAACCGAGTGAAAGCGCCTTCTGCTCGCCACATGACAGCCAATAAGTCTAGTGACAAAAAGTTGAGGCAGGGAAAGCAACTTTATTTGGAAAGCCAGCAAGCTGGGCAGACGGTGGACTAGCACCCTAAAGAACCATCAGGAGAAAGCACAGAATTTAGGCTTCTCTTATGTCAGGGGAAAGGGGAAAAAGGGAGGGTTTGAGGTCAGGAGGTGATTGATGAACACAGACATCTGGATGTCAGCAAGGGCCCAAGAGGGACAGTGAAACTTCTGTGCTTTTGGTTAACAATCTCCGGCTGCTGTGGTGCAGTCATAGAGGCTCCTTTTGATAAACAATCATTGTTTTTATACATACTTTCTTTCTTCTTTGGGGACATAGTCTCAAGCAGGGAGATTGTTTCAGTAATTTCTGGGCTACAGGTTAGAGTCCTTTGATGATTAGCAGAAGTTGCTAACTGACATGTCAGGTTTGAGCAAGATGGGGTCACAAAGTCTGATTATTTATTCTATTACAATTTCCCACTGTCAATTGGTCCATTCCATAACCATGTGGGATTGGGGATAATGGGACGTCGTCTCTCATCTGGCTACTTCCTATGATCGGGGTCGGCGAGGTGAGGTTGTGGAATGGAGCAATTTGACCTGATCTATGAAATGTTCTTTAGTGCTCCTCTTAAACATGGAGGTCTAAAGATTTACCATGGGCATTCCACTATTTGTCTTAGGCATCTTAGCCTTCTTCACACAGTTCTTAATTATACAGTACATAATTATTATGAATAACATAACTACAAGAAGAAGAATGAGACATAATTTGAGAATGCTACCTTGGATCAACTGTAACACATTCAGTTTCCTTGACAAAAGGTCTGTGAACCAGTTTCGCATTCTATCTAACTTGGTTCTGCTCTTATATTCTAAGGTTTGTTGGAGCCGAGTAGCCTGTTGCCCAATTTTAGCAATATGAGTCTCTACCTCAGAAGAGGAATTGATAGATGCACAGCAAGTAGTATTAGCAACAAGACAGACTCCACCTTGTTCAGCTAGCATATCATCTAAAGCTATACGAGTATCAAGAACAACTTTAGCAAGAGAATCCAAGGATGTCTGCAGCCCAGTAAGGGTGGTAGCCATTTCATTTGCAATAATATCTAAGGTTTTTGATAGGTTCCTCAGTACATGTTGATGAGCTGCCACATCCCTCCAAGGAAGGAAGGTGTAGCCAAAGAAATAACTATCTCCAGCAGGGAGATCCCGAGCAATCCTTGTGAATAGAGTAAGGGAACTGGTCCAATGGACAGTTTCTGAAACATTCTGGACAGAGAATGGAGTTACCAAGTAGCCCAATAGGCAGGTTCCACCAATATGCCAACTGTCAAGACATTTATAGGCCCATGCCTCATTTTGGGATCCACAAACAAAAACGTACCCCATGGGAGCACATAAGATTCCAGTCACATTCTGAAAATTAAGGCTATCCCCTTGGGGAAGGTGACTCAAGATGTTTTCTAACCAGGGGTCAGTGCGAGGCAGGGTCCATGATGCAGTCATATGGCAACTCTGTAAGGGGGTGGGGGTGCCCTTCAGGTATGTTGCATTTTGATCCCTCCAGGTTCTGCATAGTTCAGTAGAAGCATAGGCAGAGGACAGATTTGCACATCGTTGTCGAATCACAGGGAGAGAAACTGGGTCAGTGAAATATGTCTTATTATACTGACAAGCAACAGTAGTTCTTCCATGCGGCATGGTCAAATTATTGTGTCCCGAGGAGTCAGGCTTCTTACAGTATTTATCTGAAACCATGGCTGTCAAGCTCTCAGGTGGGGTGAGGAAGAAACAAGGAACGGGAAATTCATAATTAACAAGCCTCACTCGGTAAACAACATCAGGGAATTTCATGTCATAAGTGACTTGGAAACTCGGTATCTGAGAGAAATTTAAAACGGGCATCACCAGAGGGTCAGCAGAATCAAGCCCCGAGGAAGGTTTGACATGACAGATCCAGTAATGGGATAAGTTAGCGGAGGAGGCTATGGATTGAGAGATTCTAACGAAGGAATTATCCTTCCACGCATGGGTGCAGCTCCAGCAGAGGGACAGGACACACAATGCAGCCCAGAGCTTCATACTACTTATCTCATTCATGAGTCGCTTTAGGTCTTCTAGGGGTTTTCAAGTCCTAGAAGAGGAGGGACTTCTGGTGGGGCCACCTTTATTCCCGTGGGATCTATCTGCGGCTTCACTCCAGCTGATGGGCAGATGAGGGCGTGTTTAGCAGAATCCGAGGCTCCCGTCCACTTGGCAGCCCGTGGCTGTTCAGGTCCCTTTTCTCTCCAGGTCTGAAGGAGGACTCGATCTCTCGGGCAGAAGAGGTGCAGGGTCACATCAACAAGATACACAGACCTGCTGGAGGCAAACTCATGGACAGGAATTCGAATAGTGCCTGAAGTCTTAACACAGCTATCGCTAGATCTCGCAAAGCACCAGCTGTTTCACCTGCTGGGGCAGAGACCTGGAATGGCCTACCAGACAGAATTTCAAAGGGGCTTAAACGAAACCTGCTTCAGGAGCCATCCTAATCTGCAACAGGGCAACAGCCACACCTTCCCCATGTCATTTGAGTTTCCTGACATATTTTGGCAATCTCCTTTTCAGAGCGGAATTCATTTTCTCCGTTTTTTCCTGTTGACTGTGGTCTCCAGGAAGAATGTAATTTCCAGTTGCTATGCAACGTTTACCTGCCAAGTGATATTGGGAATGAATGTGGGCCCCTTGTCACTTTGAAGGGTGTTGGGCAATACGAATCGAGGGATGATCTCCTTCAGAAGGGCTTTAACTACTCCCGAGGCCTCTTCAGTTCAGGCGGGGTAGGCTTCTACCCATCCTGAAAAGGTGTCTGCAAACACTAGCAAGTACCTAAACTTTTCAGAGGCTTGAGGCATTTGAGTAAAGTCTATCTGCCAGTCCTCAGGGGGCACACCCCCTTTATGTTGAATTCCTATCTGCGGAGGCTTAGCAGCAGTTCTGAGCACGGATCTTACAACACTATAATTTGTTGAACAGTCTTTTGCAAATCAGGCCCCATTATATATTTTTGGATCTATTGCAAGGTGGCATCACCTAAGGGGTGTTGTCACGTTTGTGCCAGAGCACAGCACTCAGGAGTGTCTCTGGCATTCAGAAGAGTCCTTGTGCATTGCCTGTCCAGCTTGATCAAAAGTGAACCCCCATTCCGTGGCTCTTTCTTTGTCTTTAAGTGGACCAGCTGGTAACTGAGGCAAGTCAGTTTGAGGGAGGGGAGATCCTACCACGCCTCGATAATTGCCTTCTCTTGCTGCCTCCTCTGTGGCCTGTTGGCCAACTGATTTCCTTTGGTTGTATGGGTTTCACCCTGCTGATGGCCAAGGCACTGCATGATGGCCATGTGTAGGGCTTTGTGGCCTGTGTCTAACAACAGCAGAATCTCAGAAGCATATTTAATATCTGTGTTATTGGCAGTGAGTCACCCTCTTTCTTTCTAAAAGTACTACTAAAAAGGCTTCCTGGGAACCTGTGTATATATACACGTATTTACCTGCTTTCCTTCAGCCAGAAGCTGGGCTCTTGTGAGAGCAATGGTTTCTGCCTTGTGTACTGACCTTCCTGGGGGTAAGGTTTTTTGCCTATAAAGTTCTTTGTAAAGTCACCACCACATACCCAGTGCAAAGCTTACCTTGGTCCATGAAGCTACACCCATCGGTGAAGAGTTTTAACTCTCGTTCAGCTAACTGGTCATTCAAGTTCGGCCAGCTAGAATATCGTTGCTCGATGACATGTTCTGGAGTTTACAGTCTCTCATTCTGGAGCAAGGCAGTTGTGTTTAAAGCTGATGTTCATTGTAGACTCACATTAGGATTGCCTAAAAGGATGGCTTTATACTTTCCCATTCCTCCTGATGTATGCCAGTAGTCTCCCTTTTCTTCCAATAAGGAGAGGACATGGTGACGGCTGTACATGGTGGTAGGCTGCCCCAGGGTGAATTTCTAAGCAAGTAGCTGCAACAGCCGAAGGCAAGGGGCCATCGTTTACTGTGTGGTCTAGCTGCCTACAGAAGTAAGCTACCGGTCGTGGAATGTTGCCCAAGTGTGTGTCAATGTGCCAAGACTTACGCTTTGTCTCTCGTAGACATACAAGTTGATTAGCAAGTCTGATAACCCTAAAGCTGGGGCTAAAATTAACTTGTCCTAAATTATGTCAAAAGCTGCTTGGCATTCTTTAGTCCAAGTAAGAGATTCCAGATCCTGTCTTTTTAAAGCCTCATTGAGGGATTTTACTATGAGTCTGTAACTTGGAACCCAAATTCGGCAGAATCTGCCATTTTCCCAAATCCGCTCTATGGGGTCTGCAATGGACTGTTTCTGTCAGGCAGTAGATCTCTTTGACCTTGGGACAGGGAGACACCCAGGTAAGTAACTTGGTGTTTACATATCTGGGCCTTTCTCTGAGAGACATTCAGCCAAATGATTCAGTTTTAATAGTATGCTGTAGGCATTTGTTAGAAGTGGAGCTTGCTGTCAATGTCATCCACATACTGAAGTAAAAAGTCCTTCATCTAACATAAGGTCCCCAAGATCTTTTGCCAGTATTTCCCAAAATAAGGTGGGAAATTTGGTTTGTTTTTTTATTACAAGAGTATATCTTTTTTTAAAATTACAGTTTACATTCAATATTATTTTGTATTACTTTCAGGTATACAGCACAGTGGTCAGACAATCATACACTTCACAGGGTGCTCCCCCTATATTTCCAGTACTCACCTGGCACCATACATAGTTATTACAATATTATTCACTATATTCCCTATTCTGTACTTTACATCCCCATGACTATTTTATAATTACCAATCTGTACTTCTTAATCCCTTCACCTTTTTCACCCAGTTACCCAAACCCCCTCCCCTGGCAACCATCAATCTGTTCTCTGTATCTATGAAGAGATGGACGAATTTTTGAATCCCTGTAGTAAAACTGTCTGGTCATACTGCTGAGTTTCCTGTGTTTCTGGGTCTTGCCATTCAAAGCAAACAACTGCTGGAATTGTTTGGCAACTGGTATGCAGGAAAATCCACCCTTCAAGTCCGGTACTGAAAATCATCCATATATTCTAGGATATTGAAGAGCAAAGTATATGAGTCGGGCACCACAGAATGCAAGTCCTGAACTATTTCATTTATAGCTTAATATTACATAAATCCTGTTAACTTATATTAAATTTACATCTCAGTAATTTACCATTTTATTGCTGCTATGAATAGGTTTATCTAACATGTTTTCTAACTAGTTATAATTAACATATAAGGAAGCTATTCATTTTGTGACCAGGCTGATCACGCCAAACTCTTCTTAGTTTTAATACTTTTTTCAGTTTATTGTTTTGAGGTTTCCAAAAATACAATCATATTTTTATAAAAATTACAATTTTGCCTCAACTTTCAGTTTTAAGACTCTATAACATTTGTTGAATATAATTTACTGATATGGACACAATAATCTATATATATAAAAGGCTAAGCAACCTGCCAACCTGCCAACTGGCCAACTGGCTGGCAGGTGTAACGCTCACTGACCACCAGAGGGCAGACGCTCAATGCAGGAGCTGACAAGAGACAGCAACTTTGCAGAGTGCCCTCTCGCACTCTGGGACCCCTCAGGGGATGTCAGACTGCTGGTCTTGGCCTGATCCCTGCAGGACAGGCCAAGGGACCCCACCTGCTGGAGGGACCCCGCTCACTCCACAGATGCCCTCTGAGCCCCGGTGCTGCCCCAGGTGCAGCTGGCCGGGGAGGGACCATGGGAGGTTGGCTCCAGGGCATGTCCGGCCCATCTCGCCCAGTTCCACCCCACCAGCCACCTTCTAATTAATTTCCTTTCAATGTGCACAAATCTGTGCACAGGGCCTCTAGAATTACATAATATTAAAAATAAAAGGACATTCTGACGGCATTGCTTAAAGTAGGTCATTCGGTCTTGAGCATGACACTGTAATTTGCTCAGAGATACAATTTCTACTGATTAAGGCAATATCCACCTCTATCTAATTTATAGATATTTTTCAGTGCAGTTTCTTTAGATATGATCTTATCTTTAACTTATCAGCACTATATTAAGATGATCTATTAGAATCATATTATTGGCATAATTAGTAACATAAGGAATTGGAATACTGAACAACCCTTATGTTGTAGAAAAATTTCCCAACTTCATTATGGTGTGCACTTTTTAACGTGCACCAATATTAATATTTTATTTTGGACTTTTTTGCACTTATGTCCATTATCAATATTTATTGGCAAGTTTTTTTGTTATTTTTTTTCTTTTTAAGATTTTTATCACATTAATGAAAAACAACTCAATTTTAAATAGTACCAATTTGCATCTAAATAATTAAAGAAGAATTGTAAAGAACAAGTAACCTAAGACTTCGCTGGTATTATGTGTATTTTAGTCTTATGAGGTAGCCTGGCTGGTGTGGCTCAGTTGGTTGAGTGACATCCCATGCACCGAGAGGTCGCTGGTTCCCCATCAGGGCACATGCCTGGGTTGCAGTCTTTTTTTTTTTTTTTCAAATTTTTATTAAGTTATTATATGTGTACATATCTTACCATTGTCCCCCCACCCCACTCCCATACATGCCCTCACCCCCCAATGTTTTGCATCGTTGGTTACTCTTATATACATGCATACAAGTCCTTCAGTTGATCTCTTATTTCCCCCACCTCCCCCTAACCTTACCGCTGTAATTAGACAGTCTGTTTGATGCTTTACTGCCTCTGTAACTATCTTTTTGTTCATCAGTTTATAATGTTTTTCATTATCCCCAAATGAGTGAGATCATGTGGTATTTTTCTTTCATTGACTGGCTTATTTCACTTAGCATAATGTTCTCTAATTCCATCCAGGTGCCTACAAATGGTAAGAATTCCTTCTTTTTTATGGCAGCATAGTATTCCATTGTGTAGATGTACCATAGTTTTCTGATTGGGTTGCAGTCTTGATCCCTAGTAGGAAGTGTGCAGTCAATGTTTCTCTCTTTCTTCCTCTCTAAAATCATTAAAAACATATTTTTAAAAAATAAAGTATTATGAGGTAATTTATTCTAAACTGGTAAAAAAAATTATAATTTTTATCAGCTTTAAAACTAATCTATATTTTTTTTGCAACTTGATGTTTTTATTTTTTTTCCTTTTCTATCTTTTTTTAATTATTTTATTTTTTATTGAATTTATTGGAGTGACATTGGTTAATAAAATTATATAGGTTTCAGGGGTACAGTGCTATAATGCATCATCTGTAGTTTCTCCTACATTTTCTACTAGTTTCACTAGACCTGGTGCTATTTCTTTCTGAATGTTTAGAACATGAACAAGGAGCTGGTTAAACTTTGCCTAGTATCTCATATATTTTATGTGATTTTTATGTGTTTCATTTGGTGCTATTTTTGTCAAGTTTTGATGTCAATATTACCCTTCCTTCATAAATACAGAATTATTTCGTTTTCCTCTGGTGAATAGTTCTAGAGGATTATCAGAACTCACTGGTGAATCTGAGACTGCAGTGCTTTGCTGGTTAACACATGAATTATATTCCAAGCTCTTTTAGGTAACTGCTCTGCTAAAATGCTTAATATTTTAGTGGTGAAATTTGATATTTTATTATTTATTGGAAAAATATTTTAGTAAGGTTTTCCAATTTATTTGCATTATTTGAGCAAAATATGCTTTTTTTGTAATTCTATCTAGTTTGTCTTTTATGTGTCTCTGCATTTTACTATTTTAACCATCGTTGGATTAGTACTTTTAGGAAATTATTTTGCCTCTAATTTATTGGATTTTTCAAAGAACCATTCTATTGATTTGATTATTATGTCTACTTTTTTTGTTTTTTCTTTCACTTAATATCTATGTCTTCACTAATTCCTTCTGAATGGTTTTCTTGGGTTTACTTTGTTTCCTACATTTCTTATTCAATTCTAATTTTAATGCATTGTGTTCAGAGAATGAGATACTTTTCATTTAATAGAATTAGCTGAATTTTCCTACATAATACAATATTATGTGGTCAATTTAGTTAATGTTCTAGGCACTTTATCCTGTGTTTCCATGGTATAAAATTATATAGACTATTTGGCACTTCCTACTATGTAACAATTCTATGGCCCACTCATGCCCCCAGAGTTTTGTGTTCCAAGTAAGGATCTCCTGACTAAATACTTCAAGTTTTAAAGGACAGTGTCCAAGATACATAAAAATGTACACAATCCTCAATATGTTTCTTCATTTGGCCAAAATTTCACGCTGCTTGGCTTCTACTGTTTGCAATTAGTAGACTGGGTTTGGGCCATGTACTAGTGTCATTGAAGATTAAAGTCTCTTTGTTTGTTTGCTTAATGTGTCATTTTAATTGGTGTTAGAAGGAGTAAATTGGAAATACCTTAACATTGCCATTTGTAGCTACAAGTATTACACTTTATGTTTACTAAAATAGTTTAAATTTGATTTTCTCCTGATGAAGCTTATGAGTTTTTGAAACATTCAGCGTAGAGAAAAAAATAAAAAACATATCAACTTTTTAACCTTCTCTACCAGAAAACATTTAAGAGGCTTTTAAATTTTTCAATTTTTATCTGTTATTATGATGTTCAGAACTTTCTGTCATTATAGTAGACTGAACAAAACTCCATATAGAGATTACAGATAATATATCACCAAAAATGAAATACAATGCCATGCCAAGCTTGAAACTGAGAAATTATCTAGGTGCCAGAAATAAAGAGGGAATTCAAAGTCAGAAAGATAATTGTAGTGAACATAAAATTGTTCATAAGAACTTACAGGAAATTGGGCCTCATGCCAATCTGGGAAAGGTGGTTGGAATTGATCCACCTTTGTAAGTGTTAACTTATCTGTAGTAAGGGACTGAAATCTCAGCCAACAAGCCTGAAAGTTTTGTAGAAATTATGACAGGAGGTTAAATGGAACTTCTATTGAGTCAGAGTTGACAATTTGGGTCCACATATGAAAACACAGGCACTAAACATCCCCTATTCTAAAAATAAAATATCAATGTCTGGGCTCCTGAAAGTTTCCAGAACTGTCCCTACTATAATTAACTACAATCCAAACACCAAATATAAATAAAACAAAAGCAGAGCAACTCTTGGGAGTTGAATTGAAGTCTACAGCATTGTGGGGAGTAGACTATCCCCAGGGAGAATGTAAGCTTACTAATATCTTCGTTTTTCATAGTGAAGAGTAATATATATGATCAAGTGGATAAAACAAGAAATAAAAACTTTTAGAAAACAAAGAAGGTATCAAAAACTAATCAGTTATTTTAAAATGACAGAAGTAAAGATTTTTCTATCTTGTTAAACAAAGATAGAAAAATTTGAGTGTCTAATGAATAATAAATGCAAATGCATGTCTAATGACTAATGCAAAGGCAAATATATATTAAAAACTCTTGAGCTCATGATAACCCCCAAGCTAAATGTTAATTCAGCATTGTTTGAAATAACATGAACTTAATAAATATAGAACAAATAATAAAATTAGAACATCTCCATTTTGTAATCCTTAAAACCTAATTTATATAGATAATGATCGTCAACAGATGAAACAAAAAGAGACTGATGGGAAATTTGCAACAGAGAGTTTAAGCTGTCACTTGATTACCTGGAGCATCACTAAATGTGGGGCAATTTAATGTACCACAAATTAATGGTAGGAGAAAATGAGAGGAAGTAGAGAGGGAGATTATTCTAGAACAAAATCTCTTAAGAAAAAAAAATCAAATGCAATGAGTGGCCCATGTTTAAATCTTAATTCAAACAAACCAGCTTGAAAAAAAAGGTTTTTTGAGAAAACTGGGGAAATTTAAGGCTTCAGTGTTAGATTAGAGAAAATGTTAATAGTAATATTTTTAGGTATAATCAAATTGTGTTTATGTAAGAAAATATATATACTTGTTATAAATGCATACATAAATACATAGGAAAGTGATATGAAAGCTGGAATTACCTTTAAATGACTTCAGTAAAAGAGTAAAAAGAAAAAACAAATGGCATAAATGAAAGTGACAAAAATTGGTAGTTGTTGAGTCTGGGTATATGGAGGTTCATTATACTATTATTTACACTTTTTTTGTATGTTTAATTATTTTACCAAAACTTTAAATTATATATGGTGCTTAGTAACTGCTTTAATAAAGCTATTTGACACTAGTTTAGAATGTTGGTTTTTATTTGCCTATAGACATTCCTAAAATGGCAAGCAGATTTCCTAAGATAAAATTAACCTTTAGGCTTAACCTTGTAAAACTCTAACATAAATATTGAAGTCAAAACAAAAAAGTATCAACGTAAAACTTAAGAAGTAAGATGAATTACATTTCTGAACAATATAATAGGCTAGTTGCCTGAATCAACCCTTCCACCAAAGCCAATAAGTATTCCTTGATATAATACAGAAAATATCTTCCATGATGCATGAGAGTAAGAAATTTTCAGGTCTAAAAAAAAAAAAGTAGAAAACTGCTGACTGCATTCAACCTGAAGGTATTTGCCTTTGAAAGAGTAACAATATTACATTCTTCACGAATGAATTTGAGCACCATGGATTATATCATCCCATAGAAATCACCCACAAATCCTATTACTGCCTTAGTAATTACAAAAAAAAAAATGATTCTTTAAACCTGGGTGCAAAGCTGCAAAAGGGAAATATCATTGTTGATAACTGGCAACCAAAATCTGTTTTGAAGACCAAATCGAAATGATTCTCATTGAGAGAAAACTCAGGCAAAAATTTCATTCAGAACGATTCAGAACTATTGGTATGCCTGGACATTGGAAAGGACAAATAAAAATTCTCTCTGGAGAAGACCTTTCCTTCCAAGTCCTTAAAGATTGTTCAAAAATAAAATTCTAAGGAAAATAAGCATCCTAGCAATATTTTTTCTGATATATCTCCTCGGGAAAGGGAGACAAAGAAAAAATAAATAAATGAAACTACATCAAATTAAAAAGATTTTGCACAGCAAAATGAAAAGACAACACACTGAAAGGAAGAACATATTTGCCAATGACACATCTGATAAGGGGTTAATATCCAAAATTTATAAAGAACTTACACAACTCAGCACCAAAAAAGCAGAGGCCCACACCAAGACACATCATAATTAAAATGCCAAGGGTTAAATCCGAAGAGAGAATCAAAAGCAACAAGAGATAAGCAGTTACCTACAAGGGAGCGCCCATATGACTGTCAGCTGATTTCTCAACAGAAACTTTGCAAGCCAGAATGGAGAGGCAAGAAATACTCAAAGTGATGCAAAGCAAGGATCTACAACCAAGATTACTCTTCCCAGCAAAGCTATCATTTGGAATTGAAGGGCAGATAAAGAGCTTCACAGATAAGGAAAAGCTAAAAAAGTTCATCACCACCAAACCAGTATTACATGACATGTTGAAGGATATTCTTTAAGAAAAAGAAAGAAAAATATAAAAAATATGAACAATAAAATGGCAATAAATACATATCTATCAGCAATTGAATATAAAAATCAAAATAAATGAACAAGGAATCTAATGAACAAAATACACTGATGAATAAAATAGAACCAGAGGCATGGAAACAGGGAACAGACTGATGAATATCAGAGGAAAGGGGGGAGAGGGAGGCAGGAAGAGATTAACCAATGAACTTATATGCTTATATGTATTACCTATGGACACAGCAATAGGATGGTAAAGGCCTGGGGTGGGGCGGGAACCAGGTAGAGGGGGGCAATGGGGTGGGGGGGGGAGAGGGACATCTGTAATACTATCAAACATAAAGATTTTTTTTTCCAACAACAAATAGATTCAGTATAGTTGAAAAAATATAAAAATAAAAGAGTTGTTATATTAAAAAAAAAAAACTCCTAAAAGAAAACACCAGAGAAAGACTTCACAAATCTTCAAGTGGGCAAAGTTTTTTAGGTAGGAAACGAAAAGCATGAACCATGAAAGACAAAGTAATTTTCCTCTTTGAAAGTCACCATAAGAAAAGAAAACGACAAGACACCGGACTAGGAAAAAATTACATCTCAGGAAAAATTTATAAATACCTAAATAAACCTTGAAAAATAAAATAATAATAATAACATCTTTATGAGTTATTAAAAGAAGACAACATGCACAGCAACCTTAAGTTCTTAAATAGGTAACGTAATGAATGAAGTCAACATACCATAATATCCTTGTATTGTCTGCTAGGGAACTTTAAAAGTTGACTTTAGATTTTGACATAGTTTAAGATGGAACCATTTATATTAAAGAAGCAGATTTGATAACTTTCAAATTAGCATTATTTTTTTAAAGAAAAGAAAACATTTCATTATCCCAAAGTCAAGAAAGGAAAGGAAGAGAAACCTACGTTCAGAATGAAAAGTACAAAATAAGTCTAAAATTATCAGACTTAATTTTTCAAAAATCAATGTCAATATACTTATAAGAAAACACATCAGAACATAAGCATGAAAGTAAAATGATGCAATGAGTTTTACCATGAAAATTACCATCAAAAGATTGTCATAGTACCAGTGGTCACGGACAACAAGGGGGTGGGAGCATGCACGGGGGGGGGTGGGATGGGAAATGGGGTGACGAGGACAAATATGTGATACCTTAATCAATAAAGAAATTTAAAAAAAAAAAGTTCCAGGCAGAACTGAAAAAAAAAAGAAGAAGAAAGCTAAATGCAGTAACACTTTATTCAAGGCCAAAATAAGTTGGTTTACTAATGACGTAGACATTTATATTTAATTGCATAGACTGACTAATACTTCATTTTATCAAATAAAATGTTATTTTAATAGAAGCAACATACATGGAAATATATTAGATGAGTTGCTTTTCATAATTACTTGAGAAAAATAAGTGAAGGTTAGTTTTATTAACCTTGGTAATAATTATAACAGATAAAACATTTTTAATGCATTATTAGGCTTTGGACAGTTCTCAGTGTGAAATGATTTATTTTTCTTTATGAATGTGAATGGCAAATACAATATGTTGTTTTATTATGTTGCCTATTGTAACCATGCTATTCTAAAAATATTCTACTTCAGAAAGTTCAAAAAAAAAGATTGTCATAGTATTAATATAAGAAAAAATAGACATTAATGAAAAAAAAAGCATTACTGAAGATAAAGATGATTACTTCATGGTAAAAAAAATATTCTATTCCCCAGAAAGATTTTATTCTAAATTTTAAATTTGGATGAACCTAGTAACATGATAAAACATATGAAAACTTAGTGAAAGGGAAATAGAATTTATGTTCTTACCAAGTTGGTCAGGGTTCAGTGTTCCAAAAATAAATTTTTTTCTAAAAAAATGTCAACTACATTCTAGTACAATCTAACTCTCTGATTTAAGGGTATCCCCTATTCACACAATGACCAAAGCATTTTGTGTCCACTTGGCCCCAATAACCAGTCACCCTCCTTTTCACAAAAGCTCCACAGATGGAAAATATATAGTGTGGGTATATTTCACTCGATTCATT
The DNA here is from genome assembly GCF_963455305.1 of Plecotus auritus. Classification (NCBI taxonomy): domain Eukaryota; kingdom Metazoa; phylum Chordata; class Mammalia; order Chiroptera; family Vespertilionidae; genus Plecotus; species Plecotus auritus. The sequence goes on from NC_137773.1 coordinate 39,204,176, forward strand.
TCTCCTACTGTTAGCACAGCACATTCCTGGGCTAAATCCCTCTTTAACTGATGCTGCAGAAAAACTGTGACATAAAATGATCAATGTTGTGCCATTGATGTCTAAAGATGAAAAATGAAAAGTTGAAATGTTTATTTTGGACTCAACAGTGAGCATATTGAAAAAGATTTAAAATGTTGATAAAATAATTTTTCTTCCCTGCACTTTTGTTTTTGCAACAGGTTGATCCTCTCCTACAAAACACATGATCTTCGTGAGTCCATACCATGTGTCAATCATAAAACAAAGAAACTTGTGACATTTGGGTGGTAAATAATCCTCAAGTTACATTTCTGCTAGTGATAACATTAACCTGGAAATATTTGAAATTTGCATTTGTTCTAAATTTTCTATGGTTACAATTTTTTAAGTTATTAAAAATGCATTTAACATGATTATAAAAATTCAGCTCTGGTAATCATAGTTTGGATATAGTTTTATGCCCTTTACACAGCAAACATTGTTGAAAATTTTTTAAATTTTAGTACATTAAATCTTCTAAAGGATCTTTAATGTCATTTTTTTTCTGGTATAGCTTTTGGTGAACCAAATAATTCTTTGAATATAAGTATCCATTCTATAATTTAGATAATTTTGATGCTGATATTTTTACATTATATACATTCTAAAAATATATTAGTTGCTGTAAACTATCAAAGACTTATAGAATTATAAAAACAGGATTTAACATGAAAGTTCATATGTTTAGTGATTTAAACATTTGTCAGCAAATTTGCTTAGTTTTGATGTGGTGAAAACAGAACTTCATATGTTTATAATGACTATTTTCTTTAAAGTGTGTATATGGACTCATATCATTGAAACCTTCCACTTCTTTCCTGGAAAACATTTAGAAAAACATTGATTAAATCTAGCTTTCAGTTTGTGGGCAGGAATATGATTAAATTATCTCCAAATAACCTATGTTATGTTTAAAGACACTGAAATGCTGATTTTAGTTTCCTTGATACACACTTCTAAGATTTAAACTCCTCAGAGTTATGAATTTAATACCAAGCAAGATTTTTTTAAACCTATCATCTCTTCTCTTAGATGGTGGTCACTTCTTGGGTGAGGAAGACATTCGCAGCCATGGCTGGAAATAAAAGAGTCAAGGGAATTTTAATCAAATCGTATTATCTTGGGAAAACAAATAGTCCAAGTCAGTAACTGCCTCTCCACATTTCAGTAAAGCACTCTCTCTAATGTTAAGGCTCAATTTAGAGTTGTGACGGAAACACAAGTCAAACTAGCTCAATCAAAATGTGGAGTCGCCCTAAAATCCAAGGAAAAGCAGCTCCAAGAACCAAAGGGGTAACCGGAACCTGGGAGGTTCAGGTCCTCAGGGCTCCCTGCTCTTTTCTAATCTCTGCTCCTTTTGTACAGGGGCCTTATGCTCTCCTACCACAGCTTAGCTTCTTGCATATCATCAGGGACATGCCACCAGAGTCTCTGGGATCATGCCTGAATTGCAGAAGTCATGCGTGAGTAGCAAAGCAACAAAATGGAAAAGTAAGAGATTTCCTCTCATGTAATAGGGGAAAAATAAAGGCAACTTTATCAGAACTAAAGGACAGTGGTCTCAAAATTTTAACTGATACCCAAGAGTCTAGCAAAATGAAAGGAGATATATTGGCAACCACCATTCCTACATTCTTTCAGTCTTTGAAGATTAGAATAATATATTGAAATTTCTGCAGAAATGTTATTATGCTTCAAACATAACTCTTTAAAAGGGTGGAATGTTTTCCTTTTGGCCCTCTTTACATGGCCCTTATTGGCTATGACTTCATAGGCCAGCAAAAATAATGTGTGGCTTCTGCCAGGGACCAAGTCATTGTGTATCCCTACTTCCCTACACTCAGGTACGCACTAGAACCACTGTAAGATTAACTTTTGTGCCCAAACTCTATGTAAAACATCTGTAGCTTCTTCTGTAATTGGAGAACCATGTGGTGTTTCAGATAACCTGGTAGCAGCATCAGCTCCGAAATCATACAGCAGAATCTTCAGTCTAAATCTTCCCCTGACTCCAGTGCATAGTTAACCTGGTAAGTAGCTGTACACAGCTTTGGGAATGGATCAGAGGAATGTTTATCTTATGTACTTGTGGTTTTGGAAGGTCCTTCCAGAAGAATCTGTAATCAGTGGGTTCTGGGTCAGTGCACCGGCTTTGATCTGAAACTGGGTAAAGAACTATGTATTTTTCCATTGCAGTGGCTGATATCAGCCTTCTACTTGCCAAGTTTTGATTTTTTTGGCCAGGCATGCCAAGTCACAACCAAATTAGTAATTTACATATCTCACCATTTGTTCACTAGGTTCTATTAGCCATCTGAAGATACCTGGGGGTTGTGTCTACCTTGCCTCAGATAGGTAAGTACCACTAACTGGCTTCTGCAGTTCCTGATAACATCATCCCCAACATTCTAGGAAAGCTATGTATCCCCTAGAGTCCAGCCAGACTATGGAAGAAAACCATGAACCAACTTCTCAAAGACACTGAGGTCTCCCTCAGACTTGCCATTGCCTGAGTGGATCAAATCTTTACGATGCCATACAGTGTGTAGACATTGTCATTGCATGGGTCATGTTTCAATACTGGCTCAGCTATTTACTAACTGGCATTTACTTCTCTGAGCTTCCATTTTTCTCAGCTGCATGAAGATAAAAATATCTACCTTGCTGGGTTGCTTTTAAGGTTCAAAAACTCTAGCACAATGCCTGGGACATATATGCAATCAAAAAATATTTCTTCCCCTTCCTTCTTTCCTGTCATAAGGAAAACCATAATATCCTCTCACTTTTCATACCCACCTTTTACCATTCTCACAAAATCCACCACTTTTTCTATAATTTTCACCTACAATTCTCAAAAATAGTGAAGGCATTAAGCAATGTCAGTGATTCCTTCCCTTCTTTTTCTGGTGTCTTTTCCAAGTTTTTTTTTTCAATTTCCACTGAGAATTCAGGTAAATATACCAAATTTGTAGTGAAGGCTTGTCCTACAATTATAAACTAAGAAACTTAAGATATTGGTAGGAATTGTACAAATTGCAAACGCTTATATACATATAATACATATTCTGGAAAATTACTTTTTTCCTAAGAAATGGGCAGTATGAAAATTGAAAAAGTTTATCCTCTTGTAAATATTAATTCCAAAGCATATTTTTTTCTAAATACTATAATTAATTCATAGAAATTTTTAAAAACCATATTCATTTAACACCAAGAATAGAAAAATATAATGGAAACTATGGCCTGAAACTATGAGCTACCAAGTTCTCTGTTTCTTTCACTTGAGTCTCTAGTTCATTTTTTTTTTTAACACAGATCAAGGATCAGCAAACTACATTCTTTGAGAAAATCTGGTCCACCACCTGTTTTTGTAAAGTTTTACTGGACATAGTCACACCCATTCACTCACTTATTGTCTGTGGCTGCTTGTGGGCTACAACAACCTGGGTGAGCAGTTGTGACAGAGACCATCTATGCTAAAATATTTACTCCTTGGCCTTTTCAGAAAAAGATTGCCAATCTCTAACATCGATCGCGAGGGATGCCATAGACGACTTATTCAAGTTCACATCACAAATCGTTAAACCAACATCAGCAATGTAAGCATTGCTGAATAAATCTGAATCCACTGAATGAAAGCCCATGTTTAGAGTTCTTATTTTCCTTTTTACACTTGTAACATTTTGAATCTGTGTAAGGGAATGGTCATCTTTCTAAAGGTGAACCAAATACTGAGTGAGTTCTTCTCTAACACTAACTAGAATTACAAATCTTATAGATGGTCTTCCAAATACGATATATGGACACTATAAATAAATGGTTGATTCTATATAAAATGTCTGAAGCATACTTAGTGAGAGCTCTAGAACACAACTTTCCTTTTTAGGATTGCCACAAGCAAACTCTGTAACCTCAGGTTACACACACTACTACCTAGGCTTCCGCCCAAGTTCTGTAATTTCCGGAGTCATAAGGAAGCAGTGTAAAGGCTTCAGCACTGCAACAATAAAGCACAGAAACTGACCACACATACTGTTTTGTTACAACTGAACCCAGGTAATTTATGGCAAATGCTTATCCCATTTTCATCAATCATGCCTTGAAGCATACGGGTAAGATTCCCATTTGTTAAGAATGAATAAAAACGCTGAAGCAGCACCCTGTCACTTTGATTTCCTTGGCTGCGCGTGGCTGCTGGTGATTTTTGGTAGGGAGGCGGCTCTCGTTCTTTCCGTTGTTATTAGCTTGTCAATCTCTTGGAAATTCCCAGTTTGATTTCTATTTGCGATCTCACAGGTTTTAATCTTATTTTCTAAAAGTGTGCTTCCTGGAACACAGGCCCCTGCTGAATCTAAAGCACACTTGCTCTTGGATTGTTTATGAGGTCTTTTCCTACCACCTTAGTTCTTCATTCCCTCTCCTCCTGCCTACCTTCCTTCCCTTGCTCGCTGAAACATTACTCATCTGTGAAGAGAAGAAATTATTTTTGAACAAGTCAAAACCCAAAAGATCACGGGCTCGATTCCCAGTCAAAGGCATGTACTTGGGTTGCAGATTCCATCTCTGACAACATGCTTTTAATAATTTTTACATAGCAAACAGCATGATATAGGCACTTAGTTTTTGTACTAAAAGATGTTTTCCTTCTTAAGACTTTAAGATTAGGAAGAAACATTAAAAAGCTTTTAAAGTGTTGTTGAAAATTTAGGATATGGTCTTGACTTACTGATAAGTGATAAGCACCCATAAATAGAAATTTATCTTCACATGTATGTTCAACAGAGCTACTGTAAACCAGTTATAATTAGAGAAATGTATTACCCAAGATCGATATATTTCTAGGGACTATAGACACATGCTGAAAACTTTTCCCAGCCTCCAGAAACTGGCAACTAGGGAGGAAAATCCTGTATCGGAAACAGAAGGAAGGGGTGGATGAACTGCCTGTGAAGTTTAATCAGCTGCCTAAGGGTCCATTAGGTCTGTGAACTTGATCAAATATCCCTGAAAATGAACAGTGAAGTTTCTTATCAGAAGTTCAAGAGAAAAGAAAATATAATATAAACCTCTGAGTCTTTTCAAATTCAGCACAGCCTTATATATATAAGGTGCCAGATAGCATTCTCTATGCCTCTCACAGTTCACATTTTCTTTCTTTCCTTTATAAGAATCTTGGCTGCATGGCTATGCTAAGCTCCAGGCATGGTGAAAATGTTCCTTGTAGTCAAATCTTGTTCTCTGGGAGAAGAGACCACAGGCAGGCAGGCTCTACTTTATTGAAAGGGCTATATTTTAAGTGTTCCTTGGAATATAAATCATTTAGCACTTGGAGTTAATTCCATAGATACCATGCTATGAATGAGATCTACCCCCTTTGTAAGTTTGCAAAAGTCTTTTAACCTATATTGTTCTAAAATCATGGTTTCAATGGCACTATTTTGATTACAGTTATCTACCACTAGACTTTTATTTTTAAATATATTTTATTGATTTTTTACAGAGAGGAAGGGAGAGGGAGAGAGAGTTAGAAACATTGATGAGAGAGAAACATCAATCAGCTGCCTCCTGCATACCCCCTACCGGGGATGTGCCCGCTACCAAGGTACATGCCCTTGACCAGAATCGAACCTGGGACCCTTGAGTCCGCAGGCCGACACTCTATCCACTGAGCCAACCCTGTTAGGGCTCAACTTTTTTTTTAATATCACTATTTTTTCTTTCACCCGGTTACAGAGGTATACTGTTATGTAACATTTATAGTATCTGAAATTATTTTCCCATCCTGCTAATAGACTGTTATTGCCAAGGAAGATTATCACAAAAACAAGAAGTAAATTTATCTATATCTATATCTATTTACCTAGATATTCAGAATCTCAATTCAAGACTCTAGAAATACAAATGTACTCAAGTCCATATCCCACCCCACTTTTTACTCTTCTTTCTCAGCAAGGACTGTCTATGAGCAGAATGGGAAAGTTACTACCAGATACTATAAATTTTGTACTGCACAGTACACCACAATAATGTGAAAGAAGACAATGATCAGTAACTTTATTCAGAGGTCCCGTAAAGCTGGAAGCCAGAAGATTAAGTGCAACATGGATACACCAACATAGCATTTTAAAATATCTTGAACTACTGATTGACACTTAAAAATTGAATTGATCTCATATGCAAATCTAGAGTCTATCTTAATGAATCAGCAGTTTGGTGAGACCGAGCCCATGTTTTGAAAGCTCTTGGATGTTTGAATGGTTGTTTGACTATTATGCTTTCCCCTGAATGAATATAAAATGACAACATGCAAAAATTTGTGACATGTTGCTAAATCTGTACTTAAAGGAAACTTTATAGAAATAAATGCCTACATTAGAAAATAAGATGATCTTTCAACTAAAGACTGGAAAAACAAGAGTTGGTTAAACCCAACTGAGGAAGACTAAAGAAAAGAATAAATGTTAGAGAGGGGAGAAAATCAATAAAATAGAAAACAAAGAATAGAGAAAAATAAACTAAACCAAAAAAATTTAAAAAGCTAGTTCTTCAAAAACATCAATAAAATTGATAAACATTTGGCCAGTCTGAGCACGAAAAAAAAAATAATAAAAGATATTTATCAAGATCAGAAATGAGAGATATGCAGCCATGAAAAAGAAGGAAATCTTACCTTTTGGGACAGCATGTATTGACCTGAAGAGTATTATGTTAAGTGAAATAAACCAGCCAGAGGAAGGCAAATACCATATGATCTCACTCATATGTGGAATCTAATCAACAAAATAAACTAACAAACAAAATAGAAATAGACTCATAGTTACCAGAAGGGAGAGTGTAGGGTGCTGGGTGAAAAAGTTGAAGGAATTAAGAGAAAGAAAAAAAAAGCACCTCGTAGACAATAGTATGGATAAAAGAGGAATAGATGGTGATGAAAAGAGACATGAGTTGGGGTGGTAAATATACAATACAGTATAATTTTATTAATCAATGTAACCCTAATAAATTCAATAAAAAAAGAAAGAAGGAAATTAGAGATATGACATCAAACATATTCTACAGATATTTAAAATATAAGGAAATAGTCTAAAGTTTATGAAAATAAATTCAAAACTTACATGAAATAGACAAACTCCTTTTAATATTTACATAAACAAAGCTCATTAAAGATAAAATAGGTTACCTAAGTAGCCTTATATATACTAAAGACATTTAATTTGTAATTAAAAACCTTCCTGCTTTCAAAATTCCACACCTAGGTTGCTTTATTTTTTTAATTTAAATTCTTTATTGTTGAAAGTATTACATACGTCTCCTTTTCCCCCATTGACCTCTCCCTGGCCACTCCCACCCCCCAACACATGCCCTCACCCCTCTATTGTCTGTGTCCATGGATTATGCTTACTAGCATATGCACACATACAAACCCTTTGGTTGATCACTTACCTGCCCCCCCCACCACCACACACACACACACACACACACTCCCCTGCCTTCCCTCTAAGGTTCACACCTAGATTGCTTTAATTGTAAATTCTTCTAAATATTGGAAGAATTAATACCAATTCTTTGTAAAAATCTTTTTAAAAATTGAAGAGTAGGGAATACTTTCCAACTTATTCTATGAAGTACTGATTCCAACATCAGACAAAGACACTGCAAGAAAACATCCCTCACAAACATAAATGCAAAAATTCTAAAATTTTCAACAAATTAAGCTATATAAAAAAGAGGACAACCATCATGACCAAGTGGATTTTCTTAGGAATGTCAGGATGATTTAACATTCAGAAGTCAACAAATGTAATTCTTATATTTGCAAACCAAACAGAGAAAAAATATATCATCTCAATGGATGTTCAAAAAAAGTATTTTACAATATCCAATCTCTATTCCAATTTGTGAAAACTCAGCAGATTAGGAAAAATTTTACAACATGAGAAAGCATCCTAAAACCTACTCTAACCATGAAAAAGCCATGAGACAAACTAAAAATGAGAGACATTGCCTAAAATACCTGACCAGTAACTCCTCAAAAATCTCAAAATCATCAAAAGAAATGTTTGAGAAACAGTTATATCTCCTTAGATTCATTTGGGCTGCAACAACTAACTGTAATATGATATTTTGGATTGCATCCTGGAAAAAGAGATTAGGGGAGACTGATGAATTTCAAATAAAGTATGGAGTTTAGTCAATAAAAAAGGAACAAAATACTGATACATGCAAAAACATAAATGACTCTTAAAAGCATGATGCTAAGTGAAGGAAATCAGTTGAAAAAAAAGAGTATATGTTGCATATTATTCCAATACTAGTGTCCCAGTGCACAGATTCATGCACACTGAAAGGAAATTAATTAGAAGAAATATTTTTTAATATATTTTATTGATTTTTTACAGAGAGGAAGGGAGAGGGATAGAGAGTTAGAAACATCGATGAGAGAGAAACATCAATCAGCTGCCTCCTGCACGCCCCCTACTGGGGATGTGCCCACAACCAAGGTACATGCCCTTGACCAGAATTGAACCTGGGACCCCTGAGTCCGCAGGCCGATGCTCTATCCACTGAGCCAAACTAGTCAGGGCTAGAAGAAATATTTTAATATCATTATTCGCCCTTTCTCTATAATAGAAGTGTCAACCAAATTCACAATCAACAATGATAGATCAAAACACACGTGTGCAATTGGCGCCAGCGAGAGCTTTATATGTATCGCACATGCGCGAGTCAACTTAGCCTTTTATGTATATAGAATAAACTTGCTTAATTAGACCTGCTTTCTGATGTAGCTAAACTTTTCCCAGCCCAGTGAAGCACCCCAACTTCTCTTTCAGGTAATTGTCAACAGCACAGCAGTAAATATCAACACGAAGCAGATTATTATGTAGATCACGCAGGGAGAACAAAGGGTAAAATATTTAACTGAAGCAGTGTTTGACTATATTCTGCACAGTGAAAAAAGCTGAAGTCATTTTTAAGGTCCACCATTTCTTACTTCTTTTCAGTCAGGTCAAGTTTCTAAACTTTCTAAATCTCCATTTTCCAGCTAATGAAAAGAAAATAGGATTCTACGGAGTCTCCTATCTACCTACTCCAGGACTTCTGTAAGGATCAAATGAGATGAGGCACGTGAAAACGCTTCACAAACATTGGGTTAAACTGTGAAATGTTTGCACCTGGCTATAAAGCAAGTCGTGTTCCAGGGCTGAAGAAACTCCAAGGAGGCTAGTCACTAGGAAGAGGAAGCTGGGCATTGCTATGTGACATCATTACCCTGTGCCTACAGCAACTGTTTCCAGACTGGGTTAGGCTGTGAGCTGCATTTTATGCCATGGGGTCTTGGCGGCGTTGACTGTGATTTGGTGGGGTGTCGCTATAGGGTGGTGGCGGGGCCTGTGTCCCACTTGGGGGAAGCCTAGTGTCGGTTTGTCAGCACCAGGTCCGTGGAGCCATTTATTTTTAAATGGCCCGTGTGTGTCATGGCAGCTCCTGCATTGAGTGTTTGCCCCCTGGTGGTCAGTGTGCATCATAGCTACCAGTCGGATGGATGGACACTTAGCCTTTTATCTATATCATAAAAGGCCTGTGCTGTAATGCCGTAACAACCAACGAACAGATGGGAACCACAGGGAACCGGGTGGGTGGCAGCAGTGGCCATAGCAAAGCAGCCTGGGTCACCAGGAGGTACTTGGAGCACCTCTTGGTCCCTCCCCCACTCCCCCACCCCCCGGCCCATGAGCCGCTCGCAGCAGCGAGGTGGGGCTCACAGCTCATGTGGCGCAGCCCACAGGCTCCGATCGCAGCAGCAAGGCTGGCGGCCAGTGGATGGGCCGGGCGGCAGGCGGGTGGGCGCGGTGAGATGGGCATGGCGAGCCACGCACAGGTGGGCAGGGCTGCAAGTGCAGTGAGGCGTGCGTCAGTGGGCGGGGTCACATGATTTCACGCACTGGGCTTCTAGTATATATAGATTAGTATATTATTCCAGTATTGGGGATAGTTGCCTGACACAGTTGTGGGGTTACAGTCTCAGAGAAGTCTTCCCACTCTCTAAAAGAGATTTTAGATTCTTCCATCTTTTTACATGTTTTATGGATGGTCAACTTGTTCCAGAGAGACCTTCCATTCTCTTTACATGGGAAAACTATGTTTTTCTAAAAACAGAATAATTTTTTTAGTTTTTTATTGAATTTATTGGGGTGACATTGGTTAATAAATTATATAGGTTTCGGGTATACAAACCTATAATACATCATCTGCATATTTCATTGTGTGTTCACCATCCTAAATTAATTCTCCTTCCATCACCATTTATCCTCCCTTTACCCTCCTTCACCTTCTCCCACCCCCTTTTCCTCTGCTAATCTATGAGGAGGATTTTTTTCCTTAATCCCTACACCTTTTCCACCCAGCCCCCAACCCCTCCTCTCTGACAACTGTCAGTCTATTCTCTGTATCTATGAATCTGTTTCTATATTGTTTGTTACTTCATTTTGCTCATTAGATTCCACATATAAGTGAAATCATATGGTACTTGTCTTTTTATGACTGGCTTATTTCATGTAGCATAATACTCTTCAGGTCCATCAATGCTGTCACAAAGACAAGATTTCCTTCCTATTTACGGATGAGTAGTATTTCCTAGTGTAGATGTACCACAGCATTTTTTATAACTTTAAACAAAATTCACAATTTATTTACATTGAAATAAACTATACAAAACTGATTTTCTTCACCAAAAAAAAACAGCAATATTTTCTGTATTATTTCTAGACTAGAGGCCTGGTGCACAAAATTTGTGCATGGGAAGGGGGGTTTCCCTCAGCCTGGCCTGCACCCTCTCCAATCTGGGACCCCTCTGGGGATGTCCGACTGCCAGTTTAGGCCCGATCCCGCAGTCAGACATCCCTCTCACAATCCGGGGCTGATTGCCTCTAACCACTTCTGCCTGCCAGCCTAATTGCCCCCTAACCGCTCCCCTGCTGGCCTGATCGCCCTCAACTGCCCTCCCCTGCTGGCCTGATCGCCCCCAACTGCCCTCCCCTGCCATCCTGATCGCCCCCAACTGCCCTCCCCTGCTGGCCTGATCACCCCCAACTGCCCTCCCCTGCCAGCCTGGTCGCCCCCAACTGCCCTCCCCTGCCAGCCTGGTCGCCCCCAACTGCCCTCCCTTGCTGGCCTGATCACCCCCAACTGCCCTCCCCTGAAGGCCTGGTCACCCCCAACTGCCCTCCCCTGCTGGCCCGATCACCCCCAACTGCCCTCCCCTGCTGGCCTGACCTTGCCCCCAACTGCCCTCCCCTGCTGGCCTGATTGCCTTCAACTGCCCTCCCCTGCTGGCCTGTTCACCCCCAACTGCCTTCCCCTACCAGCCAATCGCCCACAATTGCCCTCCCCTGCCGGCCATCTTATGGTGGCCTTCTTGTGGTGGCCATCTTGTGGCAGCCATCTTGTGATGACATGAGGGCGTTGCACGAGGGTGCGAGGACCACCTAGGCTTTTATTAGTATAGATTACCTTCTGTTTTTTTTCATAACTATATCTACTGCCTCATCTTGATTTACAAGCAAAACCTAGAGAACCTACAAAAATGTTACCTAGGAATGCACTACAGCTTTTTTATCCACTCATCTACTGATGGGCACTTGGGCTATTTCCAAATCTTGGCTATTGTAAATAACACTGCAATGAACATAGAGGTGCAAATATTCTTTACAGTTAGTGTTTTGCGGTTCTTCAGGTATATTCCCAAAAGTGGAATGGCTGGGTCTTAACCACTGGTTATCCTGGCAAAATGGCAAGCCAGTTTCAAATTCATCATTTAGGACACCCTTAGCCCATCCTCCTTGGTTCTGTAGTCATTGGATCTGGCCTTTCCTGGCATAGAACTCTCCCACTATGTGCAGTTGGAGGTGACCACAAGCTGTTGTTTTGGGTAACTGAAATGTAAAATAAATTTCTGTCTAGCTTGAATCCGTAAGTTTTGCATTTTTGGAGAATTCTTATTTTTAAATGTACTATAAGCTCTAGAAATATCCCAGTTGTTTTTGTTAAATAAAATGTTAATGGTTTGAAAAAAAAAAAGGCGAGGGGGTCATAGTGGTCCTTCTGTTATAATTGAGTCTTGATTGCTATTGGCCTGTTCATGCATGGGGGCTACCCTCAGACTGGCTCACTGAGAATCGACCCTGACCAACGTCAACAAGCTGCTATGTGCTGACCACGTGAAGTGGAATTTACTTAGCAGGGTCTGAGATAACCCTTTGAATATGCTGCTTGCGAAGCTAATTGGATCCTGCTCTGATGTCTGAAGCTGGCCACTGGGGTGTTAGTTCTGGGGCCTCTTGGGAGGGACACTGGTGCAGGTCAATGTCAGATGCTACCTGTGACTAGCACTGGGCAACTTGTTTGGAGCTACAAAGTGATATACAGTTTGTGGCTGCCCCTGCTGAGCCTGGGTATGTGCGGCGGGAAATAAGCTGTGCATGAAGGCTGGCTTTTACCAGCACAGGCCTGGGGACAAGTCAGCAAAAGTCCTGAGGCATCTGGATCAGCCTTTACCCACCTCCACCTGTCAGCTGCTTGTTAGGCTGAGTCAGTACTCAAGTTGCATGAGGCAGGTTCTCATGGTAGGCGCAAGTGGTATTCACCAGATGATATAGGTTCAAACTTGGTGCCAGTGCTAGGTCTAGGGCCACTCAGCAAATGTCCCAGGGTATACTAAGTCTAGTTACCACCTGCTGAGTGCTTGCACACCTTTGTAGTAGGGCAGGATCTCAGGGAGTCATCAGAGTGAGGCCAGCAGAGTTTATCAGGCCCAAAGAGACCAAGATTTGTCCACGTGAAGGGAGAGCTCTGCACGAGTCAGGCATGCAAGGAATAAATGGCCCCCATCCTAGAGCCACACAACTCAGTATGTCCCAGAGTCTGCCAGGAGCCCAATCTCAGCAGGGTGGGGTCACCGGGAGTTGGGAGGATGGGGCTAGGGGGCCTTCTATGAGCAGAAGGTCTGGTCAGGCTTGGGGTATCATGTGGGGAGTGGCCCCTGCTCCAAAGCCACACAACTCAGTCTGTCTCGGATTCTACCCATACCTCAGCAGGGAGAAGCCACCAGGAATCCAGAGGGTGGGACCGATTGGAGACTGGAGAGTGTGTCTAGCAGATCACCCATAAGAGGGAGGTGGCAATCAGCTCACTGGAAAGTTGGGGAAATGGGCCCCACCCCGAAGCCATACATCTCAGTCACTGAGACCCCCTGAATCTGCCCAGACCTCTATGCTCCAGCCCACTCAGCTGACTCCTCAGCAGGGTGTGAGCTCTGCAGGGTAGGGTTATTGCATTTCCCCAGGCTGATGCTCTATGGAGGGGAGTGCTCCACCCAAGAGAGATGGTATGGGAAAGGGACTCAGCACAAGGATTCTGGCAGCTGTCCCTAAGTTCTTTCCCCAGAGGCACAAACCCAGTCTCTCCTAACATAACTCTAGTTAGCTCTGCCCTCCCTCCACTGGAGCCCAGGGTGAGTGCCTGTGTCTCTTCCTGGTGGCTTCTGTAAATCCCTGGTTATAAGACTTTAGTTAGTCTTCAGTTGGTTATTCAGGATGATCCTATAAAATAAAAGCCTAATATGCTAAGTGTCCAACCATCCGTTCGACCAGTCACTATGACATGCACTGACCACCAGGGGGAAGACGCTCTGACCAGTAGGTTAGCTTGCTGCTGGGGTCCAGCCGATCGGGACTGGATGAGAGGGGCCAGACACACCCTGGAGCCCTCCCCGGCCGGCCAATCTCCTCGGCCTCTAAAATATTTTTCCTAATTAATTTCCTTTCAATGTGCATGAATCTGTGCACCAGGCCTCTAGTTGTTCTAAAATTTAGTTGTAATTCCATTTTGGTCCTGGGAGGAGGTGAGTGTAACATCCACCTACTCTGCTGCCATCTTGGATCCCCTCAAGAACACAGTAATTGAATAGAATGTAAGGTACCTGCTATTTGACATTGCTATATATCCCCTAAGCCAAATTCTAAGTTAATTATAAGGTGTTAGCATCAGGAATTTTAATTCAGTTGAACTCATGACATTGTTTAAGGAGAATGGGACTTCAAGGATTTGGAGGGAAAAGCTGCACAGGAAAAGACAATTGCTCTTCCAAGTTCATGTAAATAGAGTTTGACTTGCAGTGAAGCTGATACATCTATCACTTTCTCAAACATTCTGTCTCCTTCAATGACATTCTTTCTTGAAATATACTTATGTGATTTTTCTTTTTGCTTTTTTTTCCACTACCTTCAACTACCCTATAGTAGCCAGCTTCAAAGAACACTTTGAAATCCAGCAGATTATTCCCAACTGAAATGTCCAGCCTTGATCTTGCACCCTTTCTGGCTGGTGCTTTGTGTCTTCTTACTGGTTCTTTCCCATAAGAATAAGTACATTTGCTTTTCTCACACATATTTTTAAATCACCTCTTCTTTTTGCCAAAGATACAGCTATCCCCTTAGTTCCCCAGGCTCATGTTAATGGAATAACTGTTCAATCCTATCTCCCCCTTGACCTCATATCCAATTCATCACCAAGTATTTCCAAATGCCTTACCCTTTTCGAATCTCCTATTACCTCATATCCGTACTCTTGAGATGACCTTCCTTCTCTTGCTTCCCTTTAATCTCTGTTCTAAAACAGGCAGTGCACACAACTCTAACACTTTTAAGTGCCTTTTTGCTGACACCTCTTTCTATACAAGAGTCTGTACTTCCCAAAGTTTGCTATAGTAAATCCAGACTTCAGGATCCAGCATTCAGAGTCTTGTATCAACTGTTCTTCTGTATATTTTATATACCTCAAAAAAATCTCTGTGTACTAATTTTCACATATGGTTCTCACAATAAACATAAAATAGATACTAGTATCATATCCATTTCACAAACGAGGAAACCAATAATAAAAAAAATGAAAGTAATTTGCCATAGGTCACTCAGTTTGTAAGTGGTAGAGTTATTAATTTACTAGAGGCCCAATGCACTAAATTTGTGCAATGTCAAGATCAAGGCTGGACAATTCAGTTGGGAATAATCTGCTGGATTTCAAAGAGTAGACCTTCCTTCCCCCAGCTGCCGGCACCAGGCTTCCCCCTGGCACCCGGGACCCGGGCTTCCCTCGCAGCCCCAGCTTTGTCCGGAAGGACTCCGGTCTAATTAGCATATTATGCTTTTATTATTATAGATTGCAGATCATTCTGACTCCAAAGCCTATACTCTTCATTGGTCTAATCTACTGCCTCCACTTGAAATACTGCCTGTATAGGTGTTGCTTCCTCCGAGAGTCTCCCCTTTCCTTCAGTCTTCTCCAGGTGCGGCACCCAGCTACGCATTCCCTTTCACAGCTCTCGCCTCTGGTCTGTGTCCCGTATCTGTTTGCTCTTGTTTACAGGTGGTTGCCATACACCTGGAGAAATTGCAAGTTTGAGAATTACGTGTGTAACATGTCCGGTCTCTTGAACATGAACCATAGACATCTGTCAAATGAAAAAACAAAGAATGGACGTTCTTCATTTGTAAGAGCCTCTGGGTTCTGTATCTTTGAATCTTTTCAGTGGTTAGTACACTTCTCTGCACACAGTCAATACCCAGTCAAGGTAAACTGCTGGCTCACTAAGCTCCTTATACTCTAAATACTCCAGTGCATGTAGGTGCTATTCCCTTTTTAAAAAATCCTTGAAGTTGTTTGAGTTCTCTTGGATTTTTCCTTTTTGTCAATGAATGGGCAAAAATTAGGCCAAGAATGGATGTGTATAAAAAGCATTCAGAGGCTAGAGTGACTTTCCCTCAGACCCAACAAATCTGGGCTCTGGGCCTTTTATCTCACATGGAAATGAAATAGCATTGAAAATGGTCAAAAAACAGTAGAACATGTGAACAAGGAGAAATCATTTAACATTTAAGGTCTGAGATGCTGACCACCATTGTTGCGAGTAAGAAAAACATCTTTAAATAAATGCCTGGATAACAAGAAACAAAGAGAGAGAAAAAAGAGAAATGATATTTGCATTTACATAGCATTCTGCCCTTTCCATAATAATTTCTCAATCTCTGTTTCCACCCACAACAAAAAATACAAGTCAGGACAGTTATTATTATTATCTCAATTTTACTTACAATGTTTTTTAAGCACTATGAGATTAAATTATTTTTGCAAAGTGATGGGACCAGGAATCACGTTTTCTGAATCACAAACCAATATTCTGACAAATGTTGCTGTACTTGCATTCAAAAAAAGCAAAAAGTCGCTTGTTTTGAGATCTGAGGTATATTTGTTAAACAGTGCTACCACCTGCTGGTAGGTTTTCCAACATTTTACATTATAGCAAATCCTAAAATGGCAAAAAGGTAAAAGAATAACCAATTTATTATTTTAACTACATTTATCTACAATATTCTCTAATTGTACTTTCCATTATCCTGCCATATCTGCTTATGTTCTCCTTTATATAGCCAAATGAGTCTTGTAAGACCAAATGTCTAAACATTTATTTCTTTTCTCAAGAATTTATAATTACATTCATTTTCTCTCCTTTCTAGAATGTGCATATTTGAGAAAACTTTTATACAATGTGATAAAAAATTTGATGTCTACTGAAAATGGAAATCAGTAATCCCCAATTTTGTGTGCACGTAAAACTCATCTGGTGAGGAAGTTCTTAAAAACATATATGTCTAAGTGTGAAGGTCAATTTTGTGTCAGTTTGAGTGGGCCACGGGATGCCAGGTTTAACATTATTTCTAGGTATGTCTGTGAGGTTGTTTCCAGATGAGATTGGCATTTGAATCAAGGACTCAGCAGCTTGCCCTCCCAATGTGGTTGGACATCACTAATCCACTGAGGACCTGAATAGACTAAAAGGCAGGAGGAGGAGGAATTCCCTCCCTTTCTCCTGCCACACTGATTGAGCTGGGACATTTCATCTCATCTTATCTTTTCTTGCTTTAAGACTGAGACTCACACCAGAGTCTCCCCTAGTTCTCAGGCATTAGAGCTGTTACTGACTTACATCACTGGCTTTCCTGGGTCTCCAGTTTGCAGGTCCTGCGCCTTCTCAAGCCTCCATAATCGTGTGAGCCAATTTCTATTGGATGCCATTAGATATATAGATATATTATTTATTTGTATTATAGTGGTAATACAAATAAATAGTACAATAATAAATAATTGATAAATATACATATATAATAATAAAGGGTAATATGCTAACTAGACCAGATGTCCTTCCGGACGTCATTCCAGATGTCCTTCCTGACAAAGCCGGGGCTGGAGGGAAGCCAGCCCGGGTCCCGGGTGCCTGCAGGTGGCCTGAGGGAAGCCAGTCTGGGTCCCGGGTGCCTGCGGGTGGCCAGTGCCGGCAGCCAGGGGAAGGAAGGTCTACTCATGCACGAATTTCATGCATCGGGCCTCTAGTATATATATAGCTATATACACGCATATATGAGAGAGATATATGAGAAGGATATATATTAGGTATATATACAAATATGTGAAAGATATGAGAGATATGAGATATGAGGTATATGTTATATGTGAGATCTATATGATATATGATGAGGGAGGAGAGATGATATATACAGATAGTGATCATATTTTTATAAATCTATATATTTTCCATTGGTTCTGTTTCTCTGGAGAACTTTAATACAGATTTTAGTACCAACAGTGGTTTTAGAAGAACAGAATGTTAAAGGTAAGTTTTCTGAATTTTCCGGAATTGGCATTCTGATGTGATTAGATCTAAAGATACTAATGACCCTGTTTCTAGTAAAAAGAGAACACTGATAGTCCATAGCATGATCTGTCAATAAAGATGCAGAAAATGTGTCCAGCTGGTGTGGCTCAATGGTTGAGGGTTGACCTATGAACCAGGAGGTCACGATTCAATTCCAGTCAGGGCACATGGCTGGGTTGTGGGTTCAGTCTCCAGCAGGGGGCATACAGGAGGCAACAGATCAATGATTCTCTCTCATCATTGATGTTTCTATCTCTCTCTTCCTCTCCCTTCCTCTCTGAAATCAATAAAAAAAATATTTTTAAAAAACTGATCTACTGGAGGCAAACTCATATATGATAACTGAATCTTCACAAATGAGAACATTGGGGAAAAGCTTAAATATTTAATCAGCAATGTTGCACTTCCAATTAATTATCCCACTGTACTATGAAAGGATTGCAAAAAAAATTGTTAACCTTCCAAAATAAAGGGAGAAAACTGTCTATTGATTGGGTTTAGGAAAGTAAGAAACTGTTAATGAACTAGCTGTTTTATTTATCATAATCCTTTACCCACTCAGAGTCTAATTGAACAATGTCAGAGCAGAAAGATAACCAGGAGAAACTGTGAAGAGATTCCTGGCTGTGACTACATTACCTAATAGCCTCCAGATGCTAAAACCCTAAACCCCACAATTAGGGAAAAAATTATGAAAAATTAGCCCTATTTGGAAAGTGTTGGACATGTAAATGAAGGATGTTAGGTGGTAATGGAGGCTGGTGTGTAGGACAGACTGACCTGAGGAAACAGAGCTAAAGCCATCAGGTCCTTTACAAACCTACTCTCTATCCCATGATTAACTTATAAAACCAATCCTGGCAGCATATAAGATCCTTTCGGCGAGTGAAACCATCTGTGACTCATTAAAATAAAGGATAAGAATACAGAAGCTCGGTGAATCCCGGTCCCTACTCCTTTGTCCTCAGGCTCATCAGCACTTAGTATCACATGGAGAGCTAAACCTTCTGCGTAGTAAGCAAGAAGATTGTCTGGGAATGGGCTGCTTGGGACTGAGGTAGCTGGTCAGGCATTGGCTCTGTCAGCTCATGTTGAAGATTTTCTGATTCACAGGCATGCTTTCATCTGATCATTAAAAAAGGCCTCATCCTTAACCTCCCTCACATGCTGCTCATCTCCAGCTATTGTCATTTGACTTCAAAGCTGCCCTTCCATCCAGCTAGATTTTACCCATGAGAGAATGTGAGCTGTGACAGAACAGCAGAACCAGAGCTGGTAGTTTCTCTCAGGAGGCAATCCAATCACTTCCCCTGTTGACTGAAGACTCTACTGAACTGCTTTATCCAAACTGACAACAGAATTATAACAGTTATTCCCAATATTACTATGAAATCACAAAAGACCCCCAAAACCCAAAGCAATCTTGAAAAAGAACCAAGAGGGGGTATCATGCTCCCTGATATCAAATTATACTACAAAGCTACAATAATCAAAACAGTATGCTACTGGCATAGAAACAGACACATAGAGCAATGAAACACAATAGAGTCCAAAAATAAATCCTCACGTATATGGTCAATTAATCAATGACAAAGGAGGCAAGGTTATACAATGGTATAAAGACAGTATAGTCAATAAGTGGTTCTGGGAAAACTGAATAGATATATGCAAAAAAATGAAACTGGACCACTTTCCTATATCATACACAAAAATAAACTGAAAATGGATTAAACACTTCAATGTAAGACCTGAAACCATAAAACTCCTGGAAAGAAAGCATAGGCAGTAAAATTTCTGGCATTGCCTTTAGTATTATCTTTTTTAATATGTCTCCTTGGGCAATGGCAACAAAAGAAAAAAAATGAACAAATGGAACTACATCAAATTGAAAAGGGTTTGCACAGCAGAGAAAACTACCAACAAAATGAAAAGACAACCTACTGAATGGGAGAACATATTCACAAATGATACATCCAATAAGGGGTTAATATGCAAAAGATAAAGAAACTCATATAAGTTAACACCAAAAAAAACAAACAATCCAATTTAAAAATGGGCAGAGGACGTGAATAAACACTTCTCCAAAGAGGACATACAAATGGCCAATAGACATATGAAAAGATGCTCAATGTCACTAATCACCAGAGAAATATAAATTAAAGCCACAATGAGATAGTTGAATAGCTATCCTATATAATAAAAGCCTAATATGCTAAGTGTCCAGTCATCTGGTTGTCCGTTCAATCAATCAAAGCATAATATGCTAATGATATGCTAAGACTGCTCAACTGCTTGCTATGATGTGCATTGACCACCAGGGGGCAGACAGTTGACCAGTTGCTATGACGGGCACTGACCACCAAGGGGCAGATGCTCCGACCAATAGGTTAGCTTACTGCTGGGGTCCAGCCAATCAGACTGAGCGAGATGGGCCAGATATGCCCTGGAGTCCTCCTGCAGTTCCTCCCCGGCTGGTCAACCTCCCATGTCCCTTCCCGGCTCCGATCATGCACCAGTAGGATCCCTCAGCCTGCGCCCTCTCGCAATCTGGGACCCCTCGGGGGATGTTGGACAGCTGGTTTTGGCCCAATCCCACTCAACACAGGAGCTGCCCCCTGGTGGTCAGTGCACTCCCACAGGGGGAGCGCTGCTCAGCCAGAAGCCGGGCTCATGGCTGGCAAACACAGCAGTGGTGGTGGGAGCCTCTCCCACCTCTGCGGCAGTCGGACATCCCCTGAGGGCCCCCAGACTGCAAAGGGAGCAGGCCGGGCTGAGGGACCACCCCCTCCCCACCAAGTGCACGAATTTCGTGCACTGGGCCTCTAGTCATCAATAAAATACCAACTAGTGCTAGCGAGCATGTGGAGAAAAGGGAACACTTGTGCACTGTTGGTGGGACTGTAAATTGGTGCAACCACTTCGGAAAACATTGTGGAGATGCCTCAAAAAATGAAAAATAGAATTACCTTATGACCCAGCAATTCCACTTCTGGGTATTTATCTGAAGAAAAAAAAAAACACTAATTGGAAAAGATATATGCACCCCTATGTTCACCTGCAGCATTACTAGTCTCAGCCAGGATCTGAAAGCAACCCAGTGTCCATTAATAGATGAATGGATAAAGAAGATGTGAGGTGTGTGTGTGTGTGTGTGTGTGTGTGTGTGTGTGTGTGTGTGTGTGTGTGTGTGTGTGTGAATATTATTCAACAATTAAAGAAAGAATGAAATTTTGCCATTTGCAACAACATGGATGGACCTAGAGGATATTATACTAAATGAAATAAGGCAAACAGGGAAATATTGTATGATTTCGCTTATATGGGAAAAACAAATGAATAAATAACACAGAAACAGACCCATAGATATGGAGAATAAGCTGGTGGTTGCCACAGAGGAGAGAGGTGGAAAAATAGGAAAAGAAAACAAAGTTATCTGTATTTTTTTTCAGTGTATCTTAAAAATCCTGACAGTTCTGGAAACAGAGTTTTATTTAGGGGACAAAAGAGTTAACATTTTTAAACAAGGATTCTTTTATATATATGGAACCTGAATATTCCAGCCTGAGCCCAAATTCCCCATTTCTAATGCCAGGCTTCACCCTTTCACAGAAAGGTGTGGAGACCCTGGAAAGGCTCTATGCCCCGAGAGCTTTGGGTGGCTTGATTAATCTTTTTGTTGTTAATCCTCACCCAAGGATATTTTTCCCATTGATTTTTAGAGAGAGTAGAAGGGAGGAAGTGAGGGAGAGAGAGGAAGAGGAGAGAGAGATAGCGTGCGCATGGGAAAGAGAGGCAGACAGATGTCAGAGAGACCCATCGATTCATTGTCTCCTGCATATGCCCATGGGTTGGAACCTGCAACCCAGGTATGTGCCCTTGACCGGGAATGGAACCCATGACCCTTTGGTGTGTGGGGGTGGAGGGAGGGAAGGGGAGAGAACACTCTCTAACCACTGAGCCACCGGCCAGAGCTTGATTGAGCTTTAAAATAGGCCTCCCCTTCTCTCTCCCTTCCTCTCTTTAAAAATCAATAAAGAAAAGAATTTTAAAGCCTCCCCTTTGTTTATAGCCTCAGAGGTTTCACATCCTCAAAGGATGAGGGCATAGCTTGCTTTCTTATGGTAGGGGAAGGGTAAGACTGAAGCCAGGGGCATCCTAGGAGATCAGCTTTAGGAAAAAGGACCACGGGAAGCTGAGCATCTGAACATCGAGTTCTTTCCAACTTTCAGTACTTGAGACCCCAGGCTTGGCATCTCTCACTTTGAACACCATTGCCCTAGGATGCTTGCATCCAAGGTACCACCCAACCTCCTCAATCCGGTTCCCGTAGAACAGCCCTACTTAATGTCTGCCCCTGCTATCCAACATTACATCCTTAGCTGTCACCTTTCTGCCTCCTCCACTCTTTGCTCCAGTCTGGGGCTGCCTCCCAGCCCTCTTGTGGAGGAAGCTGAAAGGTGTCCAAGGTCACACAGGCTGAAGAACATTGCCTCAAAAATATTAGATAGAAAGACAGGAAGGTAGGTAGGTAGGTAGGTAGATGATAGATAGTTAGATAGATAGATAGATAGATAGATAGATAGATAGATAGATAGATGATAGATGATATATAGTTAGATAGATGACAGATAGGCTAAATAGTTTATTTTGTGTATTTTCATGTGAATATTAATAATTTTCTCTAGAGCAGCATCCCTTATAGTCAATGAAATGTCTCTTGATCCTGTCAAGTATGAACCTACATTTCCAGAGAAATACAATTGGTATCTTTGAAAAAGACAGTCTGGGGACTTTAAAGTAGGAAACAAAGAACTTGATTAACATCAATAAAAATACAACTGTTGAGCCCTAGCTGGTTTGGCTCAGTGGATAGAGCATTGGCCTGCAGACTAAAGGGTCCCAGGTTTTATTCCAGTCAAGGGCACATACCCAGGTTGCAGGCTTGATCCCCAGTAGGGAGCATGCAGGAGGCAGCCGATCGATGATTCTCTCTCATCATTGATGTTTCTATCTCTCTCTCTCTCCCTCTCCCTTCCTCTCTGAAATCAATAAAATTACCAGTATATTTTTTAAAGAAATAAATAAAAATACAACTGTTGAGTGAAAAGCGAAGTTTATAAATTGTCAATTCTTTGTCATAAACCATTTTTCTTAAAATGTTAGCAGGAAATATAAAGCAGCTAAGATTACCTCATAAGAAATCACAGAATATTTTTTAAATATTTATGCTAGAATAGTAAAGTACAAATTTAAATAAGTATTTTAAGTCAAATTCCCATAGTGTATTTTATATATTTTTATTTATTTCAGAGAGGAAGGGAGAGGGAGAGAGAGAGAGAAACATCAATGATGGGACAGAATCATTGATTGACTGCCTCCTTCATGCCCCCTACTGGGGATTAAGCTTGCAACCCAGGCATATGCCCTGACCAGGAATTGAACCATGACCTCCTGGTTCATAGGTCGATGCTCAACCACTGAGCTATGCCAGCCCGGACCCATAGTGTATTTTAAATATCTATTGCTAAAATAAGTTTAAATAAAAATTATAGCACAGATAAAATAATGATGCCTTTATTTAAAGAGAAAAACACCATTATCCTTATTTATTCAGTCAACAAATATATATTTGTTGAACATCTACAATATTCTAGGCACTGTTGCAGATGCTTGGAGTTCATCAATTAAAAGAAACAAAGATGTCTACCTGCATGGAATTTATATTACAGCATGGAGAGAAAGAAGCAAAGAATAAACATGGTGCCCTGGCTGATGTGGCTCAATGGTTGAGTGTTGACCTATAAACCAGGAGGTCATGGTTCTATTCCCAGTCAGGGCATATGCCCAGGTTGTGGGCTTGATCCCCAGTACGGGGCATACATGAGGCAGTCAATCAATGATTCTCTCTCATTGATGTTTCTATCTCTTCCTCTCCAAAATCAATAAACAAATAATTAGCTGAAAATGCGGCTTCCTCCCACTTTGCTGGACCCCTACCCCTCCAAGGTCTTTATGCTTGTTTAATTTAATTTTCCTTTCTTTTACACCTCTAAATAATGACCATGACACCTGACAGGAATGAAGGTGACTAGGCCATCAGGGAGGTAAAAGACACTGAAGTATAACAGGGTAGTAAGTTCTGTGTGGATAGCAAACTTAGGGTGTGCCTTTCAGAGTGATTAAAAATGACATCATCCTTGAGATCTTGGTCACAGAAGCACATCCATGTTTATCACTCTTCTGTCACTTTTAACTTCACAGTAAGTAGATGTGAGGTTAACTTGTCAACCCAAGTTCAAAATCTAAGCGCTCTTGTCAAAATCATGAATGTTAATGATCTTCATGTTCATTTCAAAAATTCCTTTAAAAACATATGGTGTACTCTTGGCTGATTGGCAAAGGTATTCATTGTCTTGCCCACAAAGTACAAAATGTTTAAGATCTATCTTATCTTCTACATCCTGTATCCAGTTTAGCAATGAATTCCAGATGCACAAAATTAGTTCTTTAGAACTAATTGTACAGGGCAGGAAATTTGGATGGAAACAAGACTAGAAATTGGTTGAGTGGGAGAGGACGAGAGAAATGTACTCTCCTGTTTCCACCTCCCCAAGCTATAGATAACTACTAAGAGAAGAGCACAAATTTAGTTCAAATGCAGGCTCCCTGTAGCTTTGGGAATTACTGCAAATGGAATCAATAGGACCTCTCTCATTGTTTCCATGGAAATTTGTACCTCTACAGAGTCCTCTTTTACCTCACTGTTAGTCCTTGTTTTTCTACTAAACAATAATCAGCTTAAACTCACGGATATTAAATTATCTCTCTAACTCTTGCTTTGCAAACAAAAAACAGTAAATAAAAAATGTTTGATTATATGACCCTGACCTAAGTAGTCCCTCAATTATAAAATGTTCCCTTGCCGAAACCGGTTTGGCTCGGTGGATAGAGCGTCGGCCTGCGGACTGAAAGGTCCCAGGTTCGGTTCCAGTCAAGGGCATGTGCCTTGGTTGCGGGCACATCCCCAGTGGGAGGTGTGCAGGAGGCAGCTGATTGATGTTTCTCTCTCATCGATGTTTCTAGCTCTCTATCCCTCTCTCTTCCTCTCTGTGAAATATCAATAAAATATATTTAAAAATAAAATAAAATAAAATAAAATGTTCCCTTATTGCTTTTAAAAGGCTGATACTAATCTTCTGCAGATTCAACAAAACACTAGTTGTTTTATTGTAAAAGACAGTTTCGGCACCTTGCCTAGGTATCATAAGACACCACATATACAGTACTTACATGTTATAAAACTCCATGAAATATGAGACTCTCTTGGCCTGAGAACATGGTCTGTGCAGGTCATTCTAAGGGTAGTCATCACTGGTCACGTTGTAAAGGCAATCTTCTCAAACGGGTGCTCATAATTCATTCAAATTTCAAAAGACACATAATGATAGACTAAAAAAGGCACATAGACAAATTTTATGTTTAATCACAGTTACTTAACAAAAGGTAAATTTAAAATATAGCTATTAGAAATTAAACTATATATGCTTTGACTCTATGTAAACAAAATCCAAGTCACTGGAATGAACTGCTTAGGTATGTGAAGGCATATATTCCCTTGTTAAGTCGGAACAGGTCCTTGCTGTACCCAACGTCAGGAGAAGGTTTAGTGACCATCCAAGGTTCCTAACGTTTAAGTCTTTAAAGGAAAGCACTTACTTTTTTTTAATTTAATAAATCTTTATTGTTCAGATTATTACAGTTGTTCCTCTTTTTTCCTCCATAGCTCCCCTCCACCTGGTTCCCACCCCACACTCTGCCCTTATCCCCCCCGCCCCCGTCCTCATCCGTAGGTGTACGATTTTTGTTCAGTCTCTTCCCGCACCCCCCACACCCCTTTACCCCCAAGAATTATCAGTCCACTCCCTTTCTATGCCCCTGATTCTATTATATTCACCAGTTTATTCTGTTCATCAGATTTTTTTATCACTTGATTTTTAGATTCACTTGTTGATAGATATGTATTTGTTGTTCATAAGTTTTATCTTTACCTTTTTCTTCCTCTTATAAAGAATACCTTTGAGCATTTCAAAGAATACTGGTTTGGTGGTGATGAACTCCTTTAGCTTTTTCTTATCTGTGAAGCTCTTTATCTAACCTTCAATTCTGAATGATAGCTTTGCTGGGTAGAGTAATCTTGGTTGTAGGTTCTTGCTATTCATCACTTTGAATATTTCTTGCCACTCCCGTCTGGACTGCATAGTTTCTGTTGAGAAATCCACTGACAGTCGTATGGGTGCTCCCTTGTAGATAACTGTTTTTCTCTTGCTGCTTTTAATATTCTCTATTTGTCTTTTGCTCTTGGCATTTTAATTATGATGTGTTTTGGTGTGGTCCTCTTTGGATTCCTTTTGTTTGGGGTTCTCTGTGCTTCTTGGACTTGTAAGTCTATTTCTTTCACCAGGTGGGGGAAGTTTTCGGTCATTATTTCTTCATATAGGTTTTCAGTATCTTGCTCTCTCTTCTTCTGGCAGCCCCATAATTCGGATGTTGGTACGCTTAAAGTTGTCCCAGAGGCTCCTTACACTATCTTCATATTTTTGGATTCTTTTTGCTTTTCTGGTTGGGTGTTTTTTGCTTCTTTGTATTTCAAATCTTTGACTTGATTCTTGTGATCCTCTAGTCTGCTGTTAGATCTCTGTGTAATATTTTTTATTTCAGTCAGTGTATGTTTAATTTCTAGTTGGTCCTTTTTCATATCCTTGAGGGTCTCTCTAAATTTATCAGCCTTTTCTAGAAAATTCTTGAAAAACCTTATAACTGTGGTTTTGAACACTATATCCAGTTGTTTGCTTTCCTCCATTTCTTTCATTTGTGATCTGTTTCTTTGTCTCCACATTTTGGCTGCTTCCCTGAGTTGATAGAGTGGTTTTGTGTACTAGGTGTCCTATAGGGCCCAGTGGCTCAGCCTCCCCAGTTACCTGAGATGGACACTCTTGGTGCACCCCTTTGTGGACTCTGTGCACAGTCTTGTTGTAGTTAATCCTTGATTGTTGTTGGTATCACTGAGAAGAACTGACCTCCAGGCCAATTGGCTGTGAGGATCAGCTGTGTCTACTCTGGGAGAACTTCTGTGCTGGAGACACCCTTATGAGACAAGTTTTGCAAAAGCCTCTGTGCTCAGCTTGGATGGGGCAGAGTCTCAGGGTGGAGCAGACAGCCTTGGCTTCCCATCAGCCCTGCCCTAATAGGCCCCTGTGTCTCAGTGTCCTGTGGTAATCACTGCAAGCACCTCTGAGAGAAAGCCACCCTCGAGTTCCGCCCACTGCCAGACAATCCAGTTTCTACCCGAATGAGTCTGGGTCCCCAGAGTCTCGCCCAGAACTTGCATTCAGTGTGGTCAGGAGCTTTTGTCTCCCTCCCATTTGAGAAAGCCAGCTGCATACTCAGTTGCCCACCCTCTCCGCACATGCGCGCTTTGGTACCTCTGTCCTCCACAGTTCCTCTGAGTCTTGGCATGCTTTTCTCCCTCCTGACAGTCCAACCTCTCCCCGCATGAGTCTAGGTCCCCAGGGTCTCGACCGGAACTGGAGTTCAGCGCATTTGGGAGCTTTTGTCTCCCTCCCACTTGAGAAAGCCAGCCACGCACTCAGCTGCCAGTCCTCTCCATGAGCGTGTGCGTCTCAGTACCTCTGCCTCCTGCAGCTCCTCTGAGTCTCAGTGTGCTTTTCTCTTTCCTTCTAGTTGTAGAATTTCCACTCAGCCAGCCTTCCTGTGGTTCTGGATGATGTCCGTTTTGTCTTTTAGTTGTAGTTTTGAAATTGTTGTGCGAGGCAGCAGTTTAGGTGTTTACCTATGCCGCCATCTTGGTTTCTCCTCGCACTTTCTTCTTAAAATAATTTTTCCAGGAGATTTTCTATTTCCATCCTCATCTTGCCAGTATCTGGCACTGTCTTTTCATTAATCAATGAAGAAGAATGTAAATGGTTTTGGTAAATGTAATCTACCAGGAAAACATGTGATTTTATAAATTTGTTAAATATCATTTTGCGGAGTGTAGGGGAATAGCAATGTGAGGAAGCAGTGGTGGTAATCTCCCTTCTCAGACATTGGTAACAAGCGTCTACTTATAATGGCTCTTATAAATTTATAAAGTGAGAATTGGAAGACATTTTTATGAATAACTGTCACAAAGATAGAAGTTTCTCATCCTATATAATAAAAGGCTAATATGCAAATAGACCAAACAACAGAACAACCAAACAACCAGTCGCTATGATGTGCGCTGACAACCAGGGGGCACACGCAGACCATAGCGGGCATAGGCAACAGGCGGCAGAGCACGGAACATGGCAGGCATCGGCCGCAGAGGGTGCAAGTGTCAGCTGCCAGCCCCGATCACCCCTCAGGGCTTCTCCACCTCCGCTTGCTCCTGAGGGGTGATCAGGGCCAGCAGCTGCCTCTCGCACCTGCTGCTGGTGATGGCCCTGCTTGCACCCACTGCCAGCACCAGCCCCACTCATAGCCACAGCCAGAGCCAGAGCCGGAGCCGCCGCTCACACCCACTGCCGGTGCCGGCACTGGTCCAATCAATCAGCACCATTATCAGGTGCAAGCGGCAGCTGATAATAGCACCTGCTGATGGCACTGGGCCTGCTTGCACCCGCTGCTGGCACCGGTCCCAATTGCCCCACGCCATCAGTGGATGCAAGCGGGGCCAGTGCCATCAGTGCGTGGGAGCGGCAGCAATGGGAGTGGAGATGCCAGCAGACAGGGGACCGGGGGCCGTGGCAGGAGGGGCCGGGCAGGGGCACGGAGAATGGGCCAAGACCTGCCCCTGTGCCCACTGCAGCCTCGTGGCCCACAGTTCCTTGAAGGTGCATGAATTCGTGCATTGGGCCCCTAGTAGATTCATAAAAGAAACAACAGGCAGACACACCTCCAGGAGAAGGAGCATGAAGAACAGGGTCCCATCAGGATCAATGTCAGATAAGGTCTTATTTAATATTTAAGTTTGCAGACAGCCATAATAAACATCCCTGGACATTGAAATATGCAAGTGACAAGGGACATGCTCTAAAGGCTATAGGGGAAGACAGAAAAATTCCAGGCAAGGTCAAATTACGGTATGTCAATAATATATTTAGAGGGAAGGGTCTTCAACTACAGAGCCCATTGTCCATCACACCCCAGGGGGCTCATTTCCATGGCTCTTGACCCTGAGCTCAACACAGAACAGTGGTGATGGAAGTCATGAAGGAGACACACTTGGAAGGAAAAGGGATAAGGACTGTCACTGAGCGCCTGGGCTGTGCCTTAAACAATGCTTTAAAAAAAGAAAATGACTATTTCATAAGTAGTAATAGGACTGTAGACTTTTTCCCTAAAGTAATAACTGTTGAAAAAAAACTTCAAATTACAAAAGTTTTAGATATGCATATATATGTTGATATCCTCAATGAGGTATTAAGGAAATCCAAGTATTTTGGCTCTTCAACTACTTTTCTGAGACTAACAGCAATGATAATAACCAAGTCCGCCCACACTAGTCCTGTGGTGTCTGCCAGACAGAGCCCAGACCTAGATGGAAATGATTCATTTAGTTAATCCAAATCCTGGAAACACATAAAAGAACATTTAAAGGTTGTGCCTCTTCTGTGGTTAATTGTCTACAAAGGTTTAAAAATATGTATGTTGATGTCTGCGATGGAAGTCCTTTATTTCTCCCTATATGTGTCTTGTAAAAGTAGTAAGAAAAAAATTTCCCCTTAGAGTCACCTTTTCGCTATCAACCAAATAAAGTGAAAACAGGTCTCCACTGTTTGAGAGAGCCCAGAATGTGCATCCCTGCTGTTTCATGGTTGTTTAATTATGCAATGATTCATCAAGTTCTCATTTAGTCAGAGGATTATAAAAAGAGAAACCATAATGAAATCAACACTGAGGATAAGTTCTACCAAGGGGCAGGATTTTGAAAGTTATGTTGCCAGTTTTCTTCCCAGCTGGCCCCTAAGCCTAGCATTCTGCGTGTTGGTCAGGAATCACTCACCAGTGAGAATGATGAAGAACTTCAAGATGTGTTGATGGGACATTGGAATATGTTCGGTTTACCTCTGCCTGATGGCATTCTTCTGTGTCCACTTATGGTTTTTATGACAGAGGTTATTTTAAAGTCAGAAGACAGTTTTGGAAACACTGTGACCGTAAAAATACATGAAGTCATTCTCAGATTACTCTAAGAAGTGGACAACAGTAATCATCTTGATTGGGTCCTGGCTGAGGCACAAATTTTAAACAACTCTCCCAAAGAGATCTATCAGGCAGGCCCAGAGCCAAGTTTGAGACCCAGGAACATGCCCCCGCAGCTGCTACCAGTAGGAAACCCTGTCTGTGTGAGCATCGGCCATAGGTGGGCAGAGCAGAAAAAGAACTGGAGGCTAACAAGCTAGCTGAGACAGTCAGTGGAAAGTTAGGATTAAAAGGGAGCTCCTCAGTGCTCAAAGATGTACACATACACCTGCCACTCTTCCTCCTTCCCGAAACAATAAAAGGAACCCAGAAATGAATAAACTTGTAAGAGTGGAGAGATTTATAGGTGGTCATTTGGGAATTAGAGACTAAATGTTCTGGAAGTCTGAAAGTACAGCAGATCCTTGAATAAAGTCATTTTCATTCACTGTCGTTTCGTTATGATGCCAAAGAGATGATGTAGAAATTTAACTCATTTACATCAATTAACCTAGGAACAAAACTGGTTGCACTATACGGCATTTCACTTAAAGTCACAGAACCTATTGATGATGTTAACTGAGACCTTACTGTACATGGAAATCTGCTAATTAAAAAGGAAGACCAGGAGGGAATCAAAATGCAGGGGAAAGCCAAACTCCCCAATAGAAGTGCAGATGGACTAAGCTCAGCATATGTAGGCATAGAGCATAGGAGTGAAAAAAGCCAAATGAAGTAGTTTTTATTTAATGTCTCTCTATAGTGTGAACACACACGCCTACACATGCACACCCGTACACATGCACACACACACACACTGTGCTTATCTCCCTCCTCCCATCATAAAACACATTTAACCCCTTCTAAAAACATTGAAAACGCTGCCTAGAGAAAACTGCAGGACTTCTGTGGGTGTGAATATACCAGAAGACATCCTCATTCCAGATTTGGGGAAACTCCTAACTTACAAGGCAGTTCTCTGTGTCTGACCACAAAATGTGTCAGTCAATAAGACTCACTCAGAGAAAAAAAAGGGAGAAAGAAAGATTTCAACCAGCCTTCTCATTCAGGGGAGAGTCCTATGAGTAAAGCAATGTACATATACAACTTCAGAAACCCATACCAAGTACTTGATATAATCAACACAGTTTTTTATTCTTAAACATGAACAACCAACCGCTGATTATTGGCCATATGAAGATGGCCAATAACAAAGATTGGTCAGCAACAAAGAAAATAAGATTAATAGATAAAACTGGTCATGGTAAACAAACAATTCAGGGACAAAAAGGACTCTAAATCTAAAGCAAATTAAAGTGTGCCATGATTTTTGAACACTACAAAAAGGAAAATCCACGTGACTTGTATGAGTTCCTATCACATATTTAAATTTTTCAGAATATATATGTATATACAGTATATATATATTTATAATAATTTATTTGTTTTTCTACATTTAGAAATAGCCTGTAGATCAGGCATAGAAAACAATGTTGGTAGCAAAAAGAATGTCAGTTTGCCTACCTTAAATATCTGTGTTAACTTCCTGTAATCTTTAGGATTAATTTTCTATTGCTGTATAACAAATTAACTAAAACCTCTCAGTTCCAAGAGGCTATTCTTAAGTCATAGCCACGTAGCCCTCTTACATGGGGACCTCATTTTCAATTCCACCAGGAGACTCTCCCTTCAGTCTTACACAACAGTGTCTATACCATCACCCTTGTCCCTGTCCCATCAGATTCACAAGCCCAGGGGACAGGGATTATACATAGTGTATA
Organism: Plecotus auritus; assembly: GCF_963455305.1. NCBI lineage: Eukaryota > Metazoa > Chordata > Mammalia > Chiroptera > Vespertilionidae > Plecotus > Plecotus auritus. The sequence continues at coordinate 39,236,012 of NC_137773.1, forward strand.
CACCAGGGGGTGGGAACCTTGGGGTCATTTAAAAACTCTGCCCACCACACTATTTAAAAGTGAGTGTGGGTGGATTTAGTGACTGGCTTCCAAAGAATAGAACATGAAAAGGAGAAAAGTAGTAACTTGACAGTAGAGAAACCTGGCAAACACTACCTAACCACTGTTGAAGGTTAACCTCACCAGGGATGTCATATGGGTATCAGGTACCCCCGACATGATGTGTTATGGACATTTTACTTCTAACATATTCTTTCCCAAACCTCAGAAGCCCATAATCATGGGGAAAAATAATGGTACATTCTCCAAAATGTCAAACCAGTACTCAAAGCTTTCTAGGCCACTGAAGAGAAGGAAAGACTGAGAACCTGTCAGACCAGAGGACAATAAGGAAATAGCATGAGTAAGTGAATTGTAGTATCCTAGACTTGAACCTGGAACAGAAATGGGACAGCAGCAGAAAAGCCAGTGAAATACGAACTAAGCCTGGCATTTAGTTAATAGTGATGTACCGATGTTGGTTTCTTATTTTTGACAAGAGAATCACAGTTATGTAGGAAGTTAGTAGGTGGAACAATACTATCTTTGCAGTGTTTCTGTAAATCTAATCTGAAGTAAACATTTATTTTTAAAAATTGATGTTATAGATGACTGTCCTTATTTTAAGATTGACAGTAAAATCAGCTATCATGAGAATGCAATGATTTCAGTTACAATTTATTTTTAAAGGACAAAAGGAATCAGTCTTTATTTTTAAACTAGAGGCCCGGTGCACAAATTCGTGCATGGGTGGGGTCCTGCCGGCCTGCCCCAATCAGGGTGATCAGGCTGGGCCAGCCAGGGGGAGGGTCCGAGGGCAGTTGACGAGCCGGCCCCACCCCCAATCATGGGGGGGGGCGATCGGGGGCAGGCCTGGACTGGCCAGGGGGAGGGGCCATGGGCAGTTGGCCGACCAGCCCCGCCCCCTGGTCGAACTCCCAGTCGAGGGGACAATTTGCATATTAACCTTTTATTATATAGGACACTTATAAATACCTTATGAAGTGATCACTATGATAAGTCTGGTACCCATTATGAATTTACATTTTTATAAACAGTAAGCAACGAGTCCTCATTTTTTTATAGCTTGGTCCATGCAGGAATTTACTTTTCTGTAAATGAAGGCTTATGTGGAAGGTAAATAAGAAAACACTCAGTCTGAGCTGCTCTGGACAAAGCCATGTTGAGAGTCTTATTCCCACAGTTGCCCAAGGGGGGCGCCATAGACCTTCTGGTGCAGGTGTTCTGTCACTAGCATCTCGTGTACTGATCTTTCCAGCCCTCAGAGCAGCCAGCATTCGAGCATACTGTCTCTCCTAGACAAGCTGTATCTGGTTACTCCAGTACCCAAAGTATCCTAGATATGTTAGCTTTTCTTTTTGAGTTCTGCTATGATAGAAAGATTGCAAACCACTGTAGCACATGACTGAGATAAATTAGCCTGTTAAACTTGAATAACACGTATGACCTTTTGGCCACTGTGACCAAAGAACCTTATTATGAATCTTAAAATACATTTGATGGCAGGCTCATCCTCAGGCATTAGCTTTCCAGCATGCCCCGCAAAGCTGAATAAACTGAATTGCTCAGTTGAATTGCTTAGTTTGTCCTGGGTGGCAGAGGTTGGGGAGTACTTATTTTTCACATTGAGTATCATTCGGCTTATTGGGGATACTTCCGGTTCTTAATGGTAGTCCATGCAATCTACATAGGGAAAGGTAGTTATTTTTGTACTTACAGGATTGGAAGGAATGCAATTGGTTCCTTTAACTACTTTAATTTGAGTAGGAATTAAAGAAAGGGGAGCCAGAGTCCTTGATAAACACTACTTAAAATGATGTCTGTCAGAAGACCTGCCTGTGGAATTAGGCTTTGAGAAGTATTGAGAGTAGACACTCTGCTAAATACTTTATAAAGATCATATGGAGTTCTCTCATAAGTAACATGCGATGTTCTCTCATTTTTACAGCTGGAGAACTGGAGTTCACAGGAGTAAGTGATGGTAGAATTCAGTGTATTCCAGGTGATCTCTAAGTCCCCCCAGGTAAGACACCTGGCTGATCTAGCCATTCCTGCTGTTTATTAAGGGCCTACGTTTGGGTGACTCTGCCCTTCACCCCATCAGAGGTGTCCCTTTGAGTTCTGTGAAAGCACAGTAAATGTGGTTGCATCCAGGCATTACTATTTTTTGAAAAGGTCCCCAGATGGTTTTGATGTGTAGAAAAATAAAAAAGAAAGTGAAGAGTGAAGGACTGTCTATTTACAAACTACAGTTGGCTAACTCTTACTCCCATCTTCAGAAGTGGCTGCTTCAGAGTTTACTTTTATAAATAATCAAAAGACATTCAGAGTAGGCATTATCAAAATTGTCTTCTATAAAACAGTATTCTAAAGTACGTTTTTAGGCCAGCCATAGGAATAATTTTCATAATTCATTACACAGAAGCTTAGTGGCCTGCATTAGCTAATTGATACTGGTCTGCATTTATCAGTATCCCTTATATTTTATTATTATGTTGCATCTCCCTATATCAAAGGCCTGCATCAGACTGTAGTAAATGCATAATTTTCACAATTATGGATGCCCACTAAAACCAAAGAAACTTTACTTTGGGAAGAAGTAAATTCAATATATACTGGTTAGAGAAAAAAAAATGGCAGCGGAATAGATAGATGTGTCCCGAGCCTTGTCCTGGAGCACATAGAAAGAACAGCTGAGGGTCTCATGGGGAGTGTATGTTGGTGAGTTAAGGGACAGCTATACTCCAGGAGAAGGTGGGGGACTGCTGGACGAGGCTCCCCTGACTGGGCAGCCCCCACTGCTGCTGGGTTCCCTCCCGGAACCACTGGCTCGGATGCAGAGATCGCGCCATCTTGAAGGGGAAAGTGGATGTTATCGGAAGCCTGAAAATCTAGAACTGCAGCACCCACCGAACAGCTGTGAGCCCCATAGCACCGGTCCCCAATTGGTGCAAACACACGGATTCAGAGGAGCTCTACACTCCACCACAGAAAGGTCAGATTTCGCCTGGGATAGGATGAGGTCTCTGGTCCCAGCAGGACAGAGAAACACGGGCACTGTGGGAGCTGGAGGACCAGGGGAAGTCTGCGCCTAGAAAAATCCGTGGCTATTGGGGTTGGCGTGATCCGTGAATGTGGAAGGGGGTCCTCAGAGCTGTAACAGAGGTGATCTCTAAAAAGCAACCCATTTTGATCTGACACAGAAGGACAGCCTAAAAATTTTAAAAGTGTGCCGGCTGCTTGGACACGGGGGGGGGGGGGGGTAGAGGAAGGAAGGACTGCGCAGACTTGCGCACAGCCCTGGAGTTCGCACACTTGAGCTTTCTCCTCTTTAAATCCTTGCTTCTGATTGCTGAGCCCAGTGCATGGGATCACCCAGTTGGGGACACCCTAGTAGACTGCAGGGGAAAGTTGTTTTTCTGGAACCTGGGGATCAGAGTGGGGAGTGACCGTCGGAAAACCAGCTCTAGGGCAGCCCACTCCCACAAACCGGTATTGAGTGCCACAGGGAAAGCAGGAGCTAAGCACAGGCTAGAGAGGACCTATAGACCTGAGGTCAACCCAGGAACACTGCCACCCAGGGGTTGAATCACAAATTGACTCTTGTGTAATCACAGATAAAGGAATACAAGAGAGTAAGACACACTGCCTGCTTAAAAATCAGGACTGGCTTACAACACTGAGGAGCAGTGGAACACAGGGAACTGCAATACTGTCCTGAGTGGGAAACAGGCATGCCAAACAGAGCAATAGAGGAAGTGAATGAGCTTCACTACTGCACATTTTATTTTTTTTTATTTTTTTCATCTTTTACTTAAGAAACTAATTTTTTTTCTTTTTTCCTCACTTGATTTTACCTTTTTAATTATTACATTTTAATTTTCAACCAGTATTATTACTACTACTATTTTACCTTTTTTTTTAATGTCATTTTATTTTCTCTTTATTTGACTGTGAGATTAGTGTTCTACATTCTATTTTCATCTTTCCTTTAGCATCATTCTACTTTATCTCAACTCTACCTTTATACCATCACTCTCTTCCTAACTTTTCCCCTTTTGTTGTCCTGTTTCTCTTACCTTTCTCTTACTTCAAATTTTCCCCATTCTTTCTTTTTACCCCGTTAAAATTTCACCCTACTTATGTATCTAATTTCCAATCCCCTGTTCGAAGATCATACACACCTCTCTCTTATCTGTCTTCACTATCCAAAAATTGTTTTTCTCTCTGTCCTTTTGTTGTTGTTTGCTTGAATGTTGATTATATCGATTTTTTATGCTTGTTTGTGAGATTGTTTTGCTTATTCTTTTTTTTTTGGTTTGTTTTTTTGTTTGCTTTGTTGTTGTTTTTTGTTTTGTTTTTTGCTTCTGTTTTCCCTCGCCTCGCTTGATATTAGTTGTTGTTTGTAGTTTGTATTCATCTCCAGGTACTTGTTGCTGGCATTTGCTGGGATTAGTGGCTGTTCTATTGGAGTTTTCTCCCCATACATATAGTTTGTTCCCCTTTTCTTTCTTATTCTCTTTCTTTTCTCTCTTACTTTTTTTTTCCTTTTCCCAATTTCATTTTGGCACTCCTTTCTTTTTTATTATTTTTTTCTCTTCTTCTTTCTCTCCTATCCCCTAATTTGCCTTTCTCTGGTGGTCACATTTATTTGGGGTTATTAATATCATGAATACATTTCTGTTTAGTGCCTTTGTGTTGTACCAGGTTGTGTTGTATTTTGTGCCTTTAAATCAATGCAGGAGAGAGAGAACTACATAACCAGACAACCGGAGAAGAGAGACCATGGGGAAACAAAGAAACAGCCCACATATGAAAGAAAAGCAGGCATCACCAGAAAAGGAAGTAAATGAAATGGAGGCAAGCAACCTTCCAGAGAAAGAATTCAGAGAAATGGTCATAAGGTGGCTGAAAAGAATGGAAGACAAATTCGACAATATGAGTAAGAACCAAGAGGAAATGAAGAAGAACCAAGAAGAAATGAAAAATGACATTGCTGCTGTAAAGAACTCAATAGAAAGCATCAAGAGTAGACTAGAAGAAGCAGAGGACCGCATCAGTGAGCTAGAAGACAAGCTTGGAAAAAATACACAAGTAGAGCAGCTTCTAGAAAAAAAAAATATTAAAAAGGAGAAGGAGAGCCTAAGGGAACTTTGGGACAAAACAAAACAATATCTGCATAATAGGGGTTCCAGAAGGAGAGGAAACTGAGCAAGGAATAGAAAGCCTGTTTGAATAAATAATGACAGAAAACTTCCCTGATATAGGGAAGAAAAAACCCACACAAATCCAAGAAGCTCACAGAGTCCCAAGCAAAATGAACCCCAAAAGACTGACGCCAAGGCACATCATAATTAAATTGGCAAACACCAACAACAAAGTAAGAATCTTAAAAGTGGCAAGAGAGAGACAGAAAGTTACCTACAAAGGAACCCCCATCAGAATAGCAACTGATTTCTCAACAGAAACTCATCAGGCCAGAAGGGAATGGAATGAAATATACAAAGTCATGCAAAGGAAGGGTCTGAATCCAAGAATAATGTACCCAGCAAGGCTATCAATCAAAACTGAAGGTGAAATCAGGAGCTTCACAGACAAAAAAGGACTAAGAGAATTTATTACCACCAAACCAGCAATGCAAGAAATGCTAAAGGGTCTGCTGTAAAAAAAAAAAAATAAAAAGAAATTGGAAGCGAAGAAGGAACACAGGGGTAAAGAATAAAAATGGTGACAAATAAGTACTTATCAATAATAACTTTAAATGTAAGTGGATTAAATGCCCCAATCAAAAGACATAGGGTAACAGATTGGATAAGAAAACACGACCCATATATCTGCTGTCTACAACAAACCCACCACAGAAAAAAAGATGCACACAGACTGAAGGTGAAGGGATGGAAAAAGGTTTTTCAGGCAAATGGAAATGAAAAAAAAGCTGGGGTAGCAATACTTATATCTGACAAATTAGATCTCAAAGTGAAGGACATAACAATAGATAAGGAAGGCCACTTTATAATACTAAAGAAAGCAATCCAACAAGAAGAAATAACTCTGGTAAACATATACGCACCCAATACAGGAGCACCCAAATACATAAAAAAAAACTCCTGGAGGATATCAAAGGAGAGATTGACAGCAATACAATCATAGTAGGAGACTTTAATACCCCACTATCACCATTGGACAAATCCTAAACAAAAAATCAGCAAAGAAACATCAATCCTAAATGTCTCACTACACCAGATGGAATTAATTGACATCTTCAGAACATTTCACCCCAAAGCCACAGAATATACATTCTTCTCAAGTGCACATGGGTCATTTCCAAAGATAGACCACATGTTGGGTCATAGGCAAAGTCTCTTCAAATTCAAGAAGACAGAAATCATATCAAGCATCTTCTCAGATCACAGTGGCATAAAACTGGAAATCAACTACAATAAAAACAACCCAAAAAAAATCAAACACATGGAGACTAAACAGCATGCTATTAAACAATGACTGGGTTACCAGAGAGATCAAGGAAGAAATAAAAAACATCATGGCAACAAATGACAATGAAAACACAACAATCCAAACTCTATGGGACACAGCAAAAGCAGTCTTGAGAGGGAAGTTCATAGCTCTACAAACCTACTGCAAAAAACAAGAAACAATGGTAATAAATTACCTAACCCTACAACTCAAAGAGTTAGAAAAAGAGCAACAAGAAAAGCCCAGTGTAAGCAGAAGGAAGGAAATAATAAAGATCAGGGCAGAGATAAACGACACAGAGACCAAAGAAACAATACAAAAGATCAACAAAACCAAGAGCTGGTTCTTTGAAAGGATAAACAAAATTGATGAACCTCTAGCCAGGCTCACCAAGAAGCAAAGAGAGAGGACCCAAATAAACAAAATCAGAAATGAAAGAGGTGAAATAACAACAGATCCCGCCAAAATACAAAGGATTGTTAAAAAAAATACTAGGAACAACTCTATTCCAACAAACTGGACAACCTGGAGGAAATGGACATATTCCTAGAAAAATATAACCTTCCAAATCTCAATCAGAAAGAATCTAAACATCTCAATAGGCCAATAACTATGGAAGAAATTGAAGCAGTCATCAAAAAGCTTCCAGCAAACAAAAGCCTGGGGCCAGATGGCTTCACAGGGGAGTTTTACCAAACATTCAAGGAAGAACTAAAACCTATCCTCCTCAGACTATTCCAAAAAATTCAAGAGGAAGGAACACATCCAAGCTCCTTCTACAAAGCTAGCATCACCCTAATACCAAAACCAGATAAAGACAACACAATGAAGGAGAATTACAGGCCAATATCCCTCATGAATGTAGATGCCAAAATCCTCAACAAAATTCTAGCAAATCGGATCCAGCACTACATCAGAAAGATCATACACCATGACCAAGTAGGGTTTATCCCAGGAATGCAAGGATGGTACAACATCCGCAAATCAATAAATGTGATACATCACATAAACAAATTGAGAGATAAAAATCACATAGTCATATCAATTGATGCAGAAAAAGCATTTGACAAAACCCAACACTCTTTCTTGATAAAAAAACTCAACAGGTGGGAATAGAAGGATCATACCTCAACATAATAAAAGCTATATAGGATAAACCCACAGCTAACATCATACTCAATGGGCAAAAACTAAAACCATTTCCCCTAAGAACAGGAACAAGACAGGGATGCCCACTCTCACCACTCCTGTTTGGCATAGTATAAGAAGTATTAGCCATTGCAATTAGACAAGAAGAAGAAATAAAAGGCATCCAAATTGGAAAAGAAGAAGTAAAGCTGTCCTTATTTGCAGATGACATGATATTGTACATAAAAAACCCGAAAGACTCCATCAAAAAACTAATTGACTTAATAAGTGAATTTGGCAATGTAGCAGGTTACAAAATTAATGCCAAGAAATCTATGGCATTTCTATACACCAATAGTGAACTTACAGAAAGAGAGACTAAAAAAGCAATCCCATTTACCATCGCACCAAAAAAATTAAGATACCTAGGAATAAACTTAACTAAGGAGGTAAAAGACCTATACGCGGAAAACTACACGACACTGAAAAGAAAGATAGAGGAAGACGTAAACCGATGGAAGAACATACCATGTTCATGGATTGGGAGAATCAACATCATTAAAATGGCTATACTACCCAAAGCAATCTATAGGTTCAATGCACTCCCCATTAAAATACCAACAGCATATTTCACAGACCTAGAAAGAACTCTACAAAAATTCATCTGGAATAAAAAAAAAAAAAAGACCCCTAATAGCAACAGCAATCCTGAGAAAGAAGAACAAAGTAGGTAGGATGTCAATACCAGATTTCAAGCTGTATTACAAAGCCACTGTTCTCAAAACTGCCTGGTACTGGCACAAGAACAGACATATAGATCAATGGAATAGGATAGAGAACCCAGAAATCGACCCAAGTCACTATGCTCAATTAATATTTGACAAAGGAGGCATGAACATACAATGGAGTCAAGACAGTCTCTTCAATAAATGGTGTTGGGAAAATTGGACAGATACATGCAAAAAAAATGAAACTAGACCACCAACTTACACCATCCACAAAAATAAACTCAAAATGGATCAAGAACTTAAACATATGATGAGAAACCATAAAAATACTAGAGGAACCCACAGCCAGAAAAATCTCTGACATATGCCGAAGCAATTTCTTCACTGATACTGCTCCTAGGGCAATGGAAACTAAAGAGAAAATAAACAAATGGGACTACATCAAAATAAAAAGCTTTTGCACAGCTAAGGAGACCATCAATAAAACAAAATAAAGCCCACTGCATGGGAGAACGTATTTGCCAATGATATCAACGATAAGGGTTTAATCTCCAACATTTACAGGGAACTCATGCAGCTTAACAAAAAGAAGATAAACAACCCAATCAAAAAAATGGGAAACTGATCTAAATAGACACTTTTCAAAAGAAGACAGAAGGAAGGCCAAGAGACATATGCAAACCTGCTCAAAGTCACTAATCATCAGAGAGATGCAAATCAAAACAACAATGCGGTACCATCTCACACCTGTCAGAATGGCTATTATCAACAAATGACAAGTGCTGGTGAGGATGCGGAGAAAAAGGAACCCTCGTGCACTGCTGGGGGGAATGCAGACTGGTGCAGCCACTGTGGAGAACAGCATGGAGTTTCCTCAAAAAACTAAAAATGGAACTCCCATTTGACCCAGTGATCCCACTTCTAGGAATATATCCCAAGAAACTAGAAACACCAATCAGAAAGGATATATGCACCCCTATGTTCATAGCAGCACAATTCACCACAGCTAAGATTTGGAAACAGCCTAAGTGCCCATCAGCAGATGAGTGGATTAAAAAACTGTGGTACATCTACACAATGGAATACTACGCTGCGGTAAAAAAGAAAGAGTTCTTACCATTTGCAACAACATGGATGGAGATGGAGAGCATTATGCTAAGTGAAATAAGCCAGGCAGAGAAAGATAAATATCACATTATCTCACTCATTTGTGGAATATAATGAACAACATAAACTGATGAACAAAAATAGATCCAGAGATGAGAAACATCAATCAGAAAGTAAAACCTCAGGGAGGGTGGGGATTAGGGGGAGAGATCTACCAAAGGACTTATATGCATGCATATAAGCCTAATCAATGGACACAGACAACAGGGGGATGGGTTCATGAATGGGAGGTGGGGGGTAATGGGGGAATAAGGACACATATGTAATACCTTAATCAATAAAGAAATTAAAAAAAAAAAATATATATATATATATATATATATATATATATATATATATATATAAACCTGGTTAACTAGTTCTCCTATAGTTTTGTTACTCATTCTTCTGTGTCATAGAAATGCATTATTTCTTAAATGTATTTACATCATTAATAGTTTTATTTCAGCCGAAACCGGTTTGGCTCAGTGGATAGAGCGTCGGCCTGCGGACTGAAGGGTCCCGGGTTCGATTCCGGTCAAGGGCATGTACCTTGGTTGCGGGCACATCCCCAGTGGGAGGTGTGCAGGAGGCAGCTGATCGATGTTTCTCTCTCATCGGTGTTTCTAGCTCTCTATCCCTCTCCCTTCCTCTCTGTAAAATATCAATAAAAATATATATTTAAAAAAAAGAAAATTTAACTTTAAAAAAATAAATAAATAAATAAGTTTTATTTCATGTTATTAAAAATAAAATGTTTTTAAAATTATTACTTGAGCATTTTTTTAAAAGAAGACATTCAGACCTAGTTATAACTGCTGACACGGTTTTGTTATCAGGCAAAATTCTCCCAGGACCTTGTTCAATATGAAATAATTATCAACTAACTCTATGGTAGAAATATTTATTGGGTGAAGACAAGTTCACAGAACTACAGAATAAAGAAAACTGAGCTAAGGCAGTTAGTTTTTTCAAAGCTGGCAGCATATTAGACTCACGTTGGGACAGTTTTTTAAACACTGGCTGATGCCCAGAACTTACCACAGATCAATTAAGTTAGAGTCTCCTGAGACAGGCCTGGATATGAGTACATTGTTTAAACTCTCTGATGATTTTAATGTGTAGCTGTGGTTAAGAACCACTGTCCTAAGGCTTAAAAGTGAGGGTAGACCTGTCACTTGATAATTATTAGGCAATGCTTCGCAAACTTTAACCTGCTTTGGAATCACCTGGAATTTTGTTAAAGTGCAGATCTGTCATGGTAGTACAGGATGGGGCTCGAGATTCTGCATTTGCCACAGGCATGATGGTGATGATGTCAGGAGCACATTGAGTAGCAAGGGTTCTGACTTGGCTGCACACTGGAATCATTTGGGGAGTTAAAAAAAAAATCCAGCAATGTCTGGGTCCCACCTATGGAGATTGATTTCATTGGTGTGGAATGTGCTCTGGGTATCAGAGCTTTTAAAGCTTTCCAAGTGATTCTAGCAAAGTCTGAGACCACTGCCTTAGAGAGCCTATACAGATGGAAATAAAGACCACTAGTAAAACTGAAGGAGGAGGAATTTGAAGAGTACCATGTGCAGGGGATGAGCTGTAGCTACAGACAGGTCTCATGGCCTATGGACCAGCATCTAAAAAGTCAGACTTTTTTTCCTAGCTGGTTTGGCTCAATGGATAGAGCGTCAGCCTGCAGACTGAAGGGTCCCAGGTTCGATTCCAGCCAAGGGCACATGCCTGGGTTGCGGGCTCAATCCCCAGGAGGCAGCCAATCAATGATTCTCTCTCATCAGTGATGTTTCTATCTCTCTCTCCCTCTCCCTTCCTCTCTGAAAGCAATAAAATACATTTTTTTAAAAAGTCAGGCTTTTCATTTTCTCTAGAAGATCTGAAAGCTCTGCCACCACTGGGTTTGCATTCCCCTGTGGTGGCAGGACTAAGCAGGGCCTGCCCCTTTAGAAGGTACGTGCACCTTCCCCTGTGCCAAACCTACCTCTCCCATTTCATTTATTTGTATTCCCTGCCTCACCCCATGGGCAATCAAGTTTGAAAGCTCTGGTTGAGCAATGCCTACTGCACACTGACTCCGGGCCACTCGGCATGACTAGCAACTCCCTAGCAGAGCTGTCTTTAATCAAGAGTGATTGTACATAAAATTAATAATTAGTCTACTCAGTAGAATTTGTAGACATTGCCCTGGAATATGCATTAAAGAGCTGTCATTCCTCACAACTTATATTTAGAAATATTCAAAGCCACACAGTTAGTGAGAGACCCATAAAACAGGTGCACACATCCCCACTCCCAGTTCCAGGTACTAAACCTCAGCATGTGAGGATAATAGAAACAACCTGGCAGGTTATGAGAATTTGATAATAGACCCAGAGCAGTGGTCGGCAAACTGCGGCTCGCGAGCCACATGCGGCTCTTTGGCCCCTTGAGTGTGGCTCTTCCACAAAATACCACGGCCTGGGCAAGTCTATTTTGAAGAAGTGGCGTTAGAAAAAGTTTAAGTTTAAAAAATTTGGCTCTCAAAAGAAATTTCAATCGTTGTACTGTTGATATTTGGCTCTGTTGACTAATGAGTTTGCCGACCACTGACCCAGAGCATCTATCTATCAGTGCCAGGCTCATAGTAAAGGCTCAATCAATGTCAACCTGCTCTTACTACCCATGTGGAGTCTATGCTCTCCACCTGTGCATAGAAGCTGGGTATGTCCCGTGCGTGTTGGGTGGCAATGTTTAGACTATGCTGTGAACTCTTTCAAGGGACTACAAGCTTGGAGCAAAATTTCCTATCCTGTTAAGAGTCAGAAAATATTTTGTATATTAACCCAAACCAATCAACAAAAAACCCTACTAGAGAGAATTAAAACGAAAAGGCTCTGGACTTAAAAAGCCCTAATCCACCAGGGAAGAATTTGTCATCCGCCATTTCCCCAGCTATATCCTCATCTTTGTACTAACCACCCTGTGTGGCCTTTGTTTGGTCATGCACTCGACTGGGTTCCTTCCGATACAATAGCTCTCTCTCTCAACCATCCTCGGTGGACAGTGGCCTCTCAAAGACTTTGTCCTCTGAACACAGGGCCTTTACTCAGGTTAATGGACCTGCCTTGGGAGCTTCTGCCTTGGGTGCTGGGAAACAAGACCAATTACAGATTAATTAATTAATTAATTTAATAATCCTCAGAAAATGACACTTGAATATTAAAATGCCTTCTCACCCGGAATTCCACATTTCAGTTTGGTCTTCTGAAGAAATGGCATCTAATCTCTCCACTAAAGAAAAAAATGTTGATGATGTAGTCTCTAAACTATACCTTTGTGTTCTTTCTATTCAAAAATATAAATCCTCCACTGAATCCTCTGAGCGTATAAAGAGGACAGGAGACCCACCCACTGTGGTATGAGATCATGGCTTTTTAACAAACATTATAAAAGCTATAAAATAACCCTCAGACACCTCAACTTTCTCAGCCAGCGCAGCCAGGAAATCATGGTCTAGCAGCTAAAGTTGACATTTAAGGAGGTATTGCAGTCCTGGAGACAAAGGACGTTTTAAATACAGGCGACACATGTGTCATCAACAGATTCAGCTCAGTTACTAGAGGTTTAAGCTCAAGAAACTGAAAATTGGGCAAGAGAAGGGGAATGGGTCTCACTCCTGAAATTCGTGTTTCCCCACGTGGTGAACACAACTCCAGGGAATAAATCCTAAAGCCAATACTCCCACAATCTTTGTCCCATTCGGCAGCACCCCGAAATAAAAACGCAACCACTACTGCACAGCCCAGTGCTCACGCGGGAGGCTGGGACTTGCTCCTGGGACACCCAGCGCACGCTGGGCGGCTGCGGACCACATATTTGCTTTGGATCGCGCGCTGGGACGAGCTGGGAGGCCCACACCCCTCCTCGACCGACCGCAGAGGGCCGGTGACCTTCACCTTCGGACACGCACATACTCGGGGCGGTCAAGGCTTCTGGTCCTTCCAAGCCTGCGAGGCGCGCAGTGCCCGGCGCCCAGGCAACTGGGGGACGCTGAGCAGTGCGGAGAGGACGCAACACCGAGGACCGTGAGCCGCCCCCCTGCGAAGCCCTCGGGCGGGTCCACGTCCTGGCCCCACCCCTCCGCGAAGAGCTGTACCACGAACTTCAACTTGCGGCGCACGTCAAGCGGGTCGCCCTCCAGGCTGGGGAGCTTCTGGATAAGCAGCTCGTAGCCCGTGCCCTGCGCCAAGGACGAGGGCCGAGCGAAGACCGAGAAGCAGAAGAGCCGGGTCACCGTGTCTGTCCGCGTTCTCGTGGCCCCAGAGGGAAGCACCGGGACCGCCACCTCCGCCGCCCGCATCGCCTCATCCCGGCAGCGTCGGTGGGCTCCTCCGCAGCCAAGGCGCACCCGGACCCAGCGCCGCCACCCCGCCTACCCGCACAGCCCACGGGCTGGGACGGTGGAGATGCGGGGTCCTGGCGGAGCGGGCTGTGCGCGCGCGAAGAGAGCCTGTGCTCGCCCCACGGCCCGGCCCGCCAGGTCCCACCTTCCCAGCCCTGTGGCTGCACTCCCGGCGCGGGCGCGGTGGGTCCAGCCTCCGAGAGCCTGGTCACCTCGCGGACACGGGCTTGCTCCAGGCCACGGAGGAGGGCTGGCACGCCCCTTTCACCGGCTTCCCCACCTTCGGAGGGGCAGTGTCCTCGTGGAGTTAGAGTCCTGCTTGGGATACAGGCTGTCCCGCCAACCGGCTGTGACACGTTACCTGTCGGACCTGTGCGGAGGCACGCAGCCCCCGAAGAAGGAAGCCGTAATCTTAAAATCCATGACAGGCTGATACATATTCTAAGAAGAGCAACGGAGTTTAAAATCCGTCCTTAGGGCCATCCGAGGCTCAGAATGTCATGTATTTCCAGTAAGTACCAGGGAACACAACATCTCCAGTAATGGAGGTGAAATATTGACCTTCCTGTATCTGAACCCAATTTCCAGGAGAACTCCGGCTGGGAAGTGCAATATATAAAGTGGTTTAAGACTAAAAAGCAGGACTTTATAATCCTCTGCCTTATGAACACTGTAAGGCACAGTAGTTAACTGGAATTAGATAAGCATACACTATGAACAAAATCTACTTAGCATTGGGTCCTGGGAAGATAGGCGCGTGAGTCTAAATATAAAATTACATTTTAGATGTTAGGGGTTTTCTCTTCTGACAAAATAATAACTTCTAAGGCAGGGTTTCTCAATGTTATTGCTGACATTTGGGATGGATACTACTTTTTCCTGGGGTGCTACCTTGTGTATTTTAGGATGTTTTGCGGCATCCCTGCCCTCTATCCACTAGATGCCAGTAGCACTCCATTCCTCCCCAGTCTAGACACTCCACCCTGTCTCCCTCCAGACATTGCCAGATATCCCCAGGGGGCAAATCTGCCCCTGAATGAGAACTACTGCTTTCAAGGGATGCTAAGAGCATCCTTTGGCCTTTATTACTCACTTGTACCCAAGCTACTGAAAATAGTCTGCTTTCTAGTTTCTCATCAAAATTAGAGAGATTCCATTTAAAACTCCAGGCTGTACGCATTAAACCCAACATTATATTTTTGCAGATATCACTCTATTGCAAGGTCTTCCATACGCAGATGTACAAATCTGTGCTAATAAGACAAAAATACTTCATCTGGGCTACTGATTACAAAAGGTACCTATTCTGGGCAGACTAATTATAAAAGTGTTCCTTCCAATCTGTCAGTAAGGCCTGATGGTCAGAACCCTCTCATCCCCACCAGCACTACCACCGACGACCAAACCGCCATTACCCCTTCTGACTATAACACTCTCCTCATAAACTTTGCCCATTCTTTGATTTATGTACTCCCAAAGTCCATTGACCATATGGCAATCAGAATAGTACTTTTTTAAAAAGATAATTTAGAGTGCATCACTTTCTGTTCTACGTAATTCTTCAATGCATAGAAACAGACCTCAAGAAAATCCAAATGTTGGAATTAAGAGAAAAAAACTTTATAGCAGTTGTTATAAGTACATTTAAGAGTGTAAAAAAGGGTCAGAAGGAAGAACAGATGGGGAGTATCAGCAGAGGAATAAAAATCACAAAAAATGTAACTTTTAAAATTGAGTACAATATCTGGAACGAAAAATTTGCTGGATTATCTAAACATCAGATTGTAGGTTGCAGAAGATATGATTAGTGAAATTGTAAGCAGATTAATAGAAATTATCTAATGTGAAGAACAGAAAGATTTGGTGGTATTATCTCCATTTTATTTTCAATTTGATTTAATTTTTAAGTTTATCTTTAATTACAGTTGACATATACTATTATATTATTTTCAGGTCTAGAACAAAGTGATTAAACATTTATATACTTATGGAGTGATCACCCCAATAAATCTAGTACCTACTTGGTACCATATACATAGTGATTGCTATATTATTGATTGCATGGTAATGCTCACCCAAGGATCCATTATGGGAGAGACCCTATCCAGTGGTCGGGAAACTCATTAGTCAACAGAGCCAAATATCAACAGTACAACGATTGAAATTTCTTTTGAGAGCCAAATTTTTTAAACTTAAACTTCTTCTAACGCCACTTCTTCAAAATAGACTCCCCCAGGCTGTGGTATTTTGTGGAAGAGCCACACTCAAGGGGCCAAAGAGCCGCATGTGGCTCGCGAGCCGCAGTTTGCCGACCACGGCCCTATACCATTAGGTAGACAAACAGAATATATAAAGGAATCTTACTAATCAATACTAAAAAGACAACTAAATAAAAATGGGGGAAAGACTTGAAGAGACACTTCATAAAAAAGGATAAACAAGGGTCCAACAAGCACATGGCAAAGTGCTTATTACTAGTTGTCAGGAAAATATCAATTAAACCAACAAGAAAAATACTACTTTACACCCACTAAAATAGCTAAAATTAAAAAGACAATGACAACAATATGGATCTAGAGCTTTTATACATTTACAGTGGGTGTGTAAAATGTCACAATCATTTTGAAGAAATTGATATGGCAGCTTTTTACATAGTGAAACCTGCACCTGTCCTTTACAGTAACCACAAAATCTCAATCCTAAGTATTTATGCAAGAGACATTAAAACATATGTCCACAAAAAGACTGATACACAAAAAGACTGATATTCATGGCAGCTCCATTCATAACATCCCAAAACTGGAAATAACCCGAATATCAATGACATTTTATCAACAGATGGTGATATAGTCACACATGGAATACTACACAGAAATAAAAATAATGAGCCACAGCCAGCGTGGCTCAGTGATTGAGCGTAGACCTATGAACCAGGAGGTCATGGTTCGATTCCCGGTCAGGGCATATGCCCAAGTTGCGGACTCAATCCCCAGTGTGGGCATGCAGGAGGCAGCTGATCAATGATTCTCTCATCATTGATGTTTCTATCTCTCTCTCCTTCTTCCTTCCTCTCTAAAATCAATTTAAAAAAATATTAAAAAAAGAAAAAGAAAAAAATATTTTTTAAAAATAATGAGTATCTGATACACATAATAACATGTATGAATCTGGAAAAAAAACATGCAGGCAGACATAAAAGAGTATATATTGTGTGATTTCTTTCAAGTGCCATTCACAAACCAGTAAAACTAATCTCTGGTGATAGAAATCGGAACAATGGTTTCCTATGGGCCGTCTAGAACGATTGGAAGGGGTCACAGAATTTTCTGGGCTGATGGAAATATTCTGTAATTCATTTATGTACTGGGGATCTCTGCATTTTGCTGCACATAAACTTTTAACTCAAAATACTTTTATAAAATAATTTTTAAAGTACAATCCAATGTCATATATTATTTTTCTGATCTTAATTTCTGCCACTCACTCTCTTGACCCTTTGTTATTTCTCATCCTTTGTACTTGTTATTCTTTCTGCCTGTAAACTACTGTCCTCTCAGCCACACTATTTGAATTTTACATGAACCTATATGAGTTTTTGCTCCATCATTTAACATTAGGTCTGTGTTCAAATATGGGCCTCAAAGCAAAGAGGTACACCCTTACTCTCTTATATAACACTAGAGGCCCGATGCACAAAATTCGTGCAAGGGGCTCGGCCCCCCGCTGCCGTGGCAGCCGCCTCTGTCTCAGCCCCGCCCGCTCTGGCAGCCACCTCGGCCCTCGTAGCCCCAGCTTCGTCTGGAAGGTTGTCTGGAAGGATGTCAGGTCTAATTAGAATATTACAGTTTTATTATTATAGAAGATAGATCATTGTAATCACAATCTATACCCATTTCCTGCTTCATTTTTCTTCTCTTTCTTAACATTTATCACCATTTGTATGTACTGTGAGGGCAGAGACTTGCTTTGTTGTTTGCTATTGTATTACAACCCCTAGAACACTTCCTGGCGCATAGTAGTCTCTCTACAAATATTTGGTGAATAATTGTTACACTGAATATGTCTTCAAGCTTACTATAATGAAAAATCAAAGTTATACTCAGTCAAAAGAAATACTTTCAGGTGAATATTTTCTCTGCATTGCAAATTAATCCTGGGATAGCTATTATTAAAGCACCACAGGATTTTTCAGCAGACTCAAATAAAGATTTTCTGATTCCATTGTGTTTTATGGACGCTTTGTGATAAGGAATGCAAAGACAATTAAGTATCCCAAAAAGTCTTATACCCTCTTCCTGCATTTCTTTTGCATAAAAGTTTCACAATTTTATGCAAAAGAAATGATGGGTATTAAGATATTCATTTTATACATAGATGCAATGTGGTCCAATCCAATTATCTGAAGAGCTACCAGATAAATTTTAGACCCAGAAGAGACCTTAGACATCATCTAATAGAGACATCTAGCAGAAAACTCTCAGCAAAGTGGGAACAGAGGGAACATGCCTCAATATAATAAAGGCCATATATGACAAACCCGCAGTCAACGTCATACTCAATGGGCAAAAACTAACAGTGTTTCCCTTAAGAACAGGAATAAGACAGGGATGTCTGCTAACTAAAAGTGTTTCCTTTAAGATGTGGAACAAGACAGAGATGTCCACTTTCACCACTCTTATTCAACATAGTACTGGAAGTCCTAGCCACAGCAAGCAGACAAAGAAGAAATAAAAGGCATCCAAATTGGAAAGGAAGAAGTAAAACTGTCATTATTTGTAGATGGCATGATACTGTATAGAGAACTCTAAAGATTCCACCAAAAAAAAATAATTAGAACTGATAAATGAATTCAGTAAAGTAGCAGTACACAAAATTAATATCCAGAAATCAGTTTTAAACTCCAATAATCAATTATCAGGAAGGGAAACTAAGAAATCAATCCTGTTTACAACTGCATCCAAAAATAAAATACCTATGAATACATTTAATCAAGAATGTACGTAAAAGACCTGTACTTGGAAAATTATAAGACACTGAAGAAAGAATTTGGAGAAGATAGGAATTTGTTCATGGATAGGAAGAATTAACATCATTAAAATGTCCATACTACCCAAAGCACTCTATAGATTCAACACAATTACTATCAAGATACCAATGGCATATTTCACAGAACTAGAACAAATATTCCAAAAATTTATATGGAAACACAAAGGACACTGAATAACCACAACAACCTTGAGAAAGAAGAATAAAGTTGGAGAATCACGCCACCTGTTATCAAACTACACTACAAGGCCATAGTAATCAAATCAGCATGGTACTGACATAAAAACAGACATATAGATCAAAGGAACAGAATAGAAAGCCCATAAATAAACTCATGCCTTTATGAGTTTTAATATTAATATTCAACAAAGAAGGCAAGAACATACAATGGGGTAAAGATAGTCTATTTAGTAAATGGTGTTGGGGAAATTGAACAGATATATGCAAAAAAAACCCAAAAAACAAAAAAAAACAAAAAAAAAAAACCTCTGCTTTTAGCAAATAAAAAAAGAGGCTCAGGGGGGTGAAGTAATTTGCCCAAAGACACACAGCAAATTAGCCTCTGACACATGGCTTTTTTTTCTTTCTAGCACTTAACCACTATCCAACAATAATCTACCAGATGATTTCTAGGCTCTTTCCCCCATAGAATGTTAGCATGATAAGGGCAGGGGCTTGGCCTGATCTCTTTCCTGGGAGGTAGCAGTGTGGTGGTCAAGAACTTGGCCTGTAAAACCAGATTCTGTGGGTTTGCCCCTCTATGGCCTCTCAATACTTCCATTTTCTTGCCTGTAAAGTGGGGATAATCATGGTACTTACCAAATAGGCTTGTTATGAGAATTAAATGAGTTAATATATGTAAAGTGCCTAGTGTCTATTAGATCAGGGGTGGGGAACTCCAGCCCATGGTCGTATGAGGCCTGTGAAATCATTTGGTCTGGTCCTGCCAAGGCATTAGGGGTGAGTTAATTAAATTATTGACCAAATATAGCAGGCTAATTTTTTAAGTTGATAATTTTGTGTGGCCCTCGAATGATGTTATAAATATCCAAATGGCCCTGGGCAGAAAAAAGGTTCCCCACCCCTGTGGATGATCAGTCAGCATTTGTTGAATGAATGAAAGCCAGAGCCGTGTGAGGGGAACAAGGACTGCAAGCACAGTTCTTTGTTTGAGTGGTAGTTGAGATGGGAACTGCCCCTGGCATCCACATGCAGACACCCCTGGACTTGGCATACACAGAAGGCTGGGCCCTGTCCCAAACAGCCAACTTGGGAAACAGGCCTGCTAGTCTTTATGTGTCAATCTCTCCCCACCACACCCTCTTTTCCTTCCTATCCCCAGTTCCTTGAGCCCTGTGCCAAGTTCTTTGCTAGGCCCTGGCAAAGGTATGCAGTTGACTAGACACTTTCTCTGCCTTTGAGGAGTCTGCAGCATTGCCTCATGTCCTTTTGTAGGGAAACACTGTGCTGAGCGCTAGAATGGGCGATGGATTAGGAAGAGCAGAGGAGATACAGGAGTTAAAGGTGGAGGAGTGGCACCATGATCAATCCTGTGCCCCCTTCTCCTTCTGCCAGCCTGGAGACCCCCACACTCTGTGCCCTTGGAGGGCCCCCAGGCCAGGACCAGGGCCATAACCTCAGCTGGAACCCAGTTTTCAGTCAAGAATCATCAAAGTACAGCGAACCCCTGTCCAAACCCTGGGCCAGGAAGCTAAAGCTACAGATTCCCTGCAATGTGCCAGGCCCTGGGCTGGGACCAGATGCTCTGGAATAGGCGTCCTCTGAGCAGAGTGCTCTGGAATTGCGGCAGAGATGAGCTGGGACCTGGGCAAGGAATTCTCCAAACTCAGCCTAGCTTGAAAAGTCTCTGATTACCAAGCCAACTGGAGATTTTCTGATTACTTATGAATTCCATAGGATCCCAGAAACATGGTGGTCAAAGCTGCTGGAGATAGATTTCTCCAGCTGCATTTCTCTCTTTTTCATGCTGCATTTAAAATTCTATCTTAGGATTTGATTTTATTTGGCACTAAAGTGCCCCTTTCATTTTATCTCAAAAATTTTCAACTTTTCATCTCTCCCTCCACTCCACCCTCCAGTATCATTCCCTTCATCAAGAAGTATTTATTACTATTTTTCTAAAGGAGAAATCCATCCATCTATCCACTCATTCATCTATTCAGCACATATTTATGGCACTCCCTCTGGGACCAGGGACTGTGCTGAAGCAAACTTTGGTTTATTCTCCTCCGATGAGTACAGCAAGTCCCCCACAGAGCCATAGCAGGGAGTGGCCGCCTCATGTCTTTGAATACCTACCTCACCAAAAGGCCTTATGTGATTATTAGAGCCTAGAGCCCTAGACACTCAAGCAGTGGCAGCTGTGAGTTCTAGATTCCTTGGCTGCAGGGACCCTGTCTGGTTCACTCCTGTACTCTGAGGAGGCCAGCACAGAGGGGTGCTCACTAGCTGCTCCCAGATGGAGCCTTGTCCATATCTAGCTCCTTAGGTACATGGTGTCAGGAAAAGGCCACACATGACCTTGGACTCTGGGCACTATTTCTGCTTCTGCTATTCAGAGGCCCCAATGAAGAGAAATTTTGTAGACTGCCCCCACACCTCCAGAAAAGAAAATGCTTAAAACAATCAGGTGGAAGAGAAACTGGGAGCAATGGTGCCTTAACAGCCCACAAAACAGAACACACTTTTAGGAAATAACGACTGTATGGAGAGACTCGGGTTGTGATTTTACTGGAGATCCCTCTGATAAACAATCAGCCCTCTGTTTCATTTCCTGTCTTTCCACCTGCCTTTTTCTTTCCTTAATATCCCCTTTCCTCCTGATCGCCTGGTTCTGGGCCAGATAACATCTACCAAGATTCTAAAATTAGCTCCTTAAGGGTCAGCACCTGAGAATTTAAAGTGCCTCCAGAACCTGGGAACTTTCTGACACATGTGAGCACAGACACACACGCACACATAGACAGACATACACAGAGATACATACACAAACATCCAGAGAGACGCATATACAAACACAGACACACAGAGACCCACCCACACGCACACACAAGCTCGCTGGTGCAGGGCCCAAGGGGTTTAACAGAAGCCTTCATCAGGGGCCAGTGGAGTCCCAAAGAATGATCTTGAGCACAAAACCTTCCCTGAATCCCCTGACGAATTGTGTCATCAACTCTCCAATTTTGGGGTTCTTTTTTTCAAAACCCTTTTTAATATTAATTACATAGTGAGCAGGCATTTATAAATAACCGGTGATGTACCAAGTTGGGGGGATGGTGAAAGCAGTTGGCAGGGGGTATGGGCAACAAGAGGCTGCATTGACGATAGAGCATTATCAACAATGTCAATGATAAATACTCCTCCCTGCCAGGGGACCGTGCCCCCTGCACCACGTGCTTGGGGTGCCACTGTAAATAGAAGGATTTATGCTACCACAAAAACAAGGACAATGTGGCAGTGCCCTCGGCGGTCCCAGATCTGTCTCTTGCTTCAACAGTGTTTGGACGGAACAGACCCAGGGACACCCCTTCTTCCAGCCTTGGGCCCACCTCCTGCGTCTTACCCAGTCACCACCTTCAGAACCACCTCCAAGACCAGCCAGCACACCGGGTTGTTTTTGTTTTTGTTTTCTACCTTAACTCCTCATTGCCAAACAATCATGAGCTCCCAGATTCGTCAGAATTATTCCACCCAGGTGGAGGCTGCCGCCAACCGCCTGGCCAACCTGCACCTGTAGGCCTCCCACACCCACCTCTCTCGGGGCTTCTATTTCGACCTGACGACGTGGCTCTCGAGGGCAGGGCCGCTTCTTCCCCAAGTTGGTGGAGAAGAAGCGCCAGGGCGCTGAGCGTCTCTTAAAGTTGCAAAACCAGTGCGGTGGCCGCTTCTCTCCAGGACACGCTGAGGCCTCCCAGGATGAGTGGGCAAAACTCGGGGCCATGGAAGCCGCCCTGGCCTCGGAGAGGAGCCGGAACCAGGCCCTTTTGGAGCTGCAGGCCCTGAGTTCTACCAGCACAGACCCTCATCTCTGTGATTTCCCGGAGAACCACTTCCTGGTGAGGAGGTGAAACTCATCAAGAAGATGGACGACCACCTGACTCACCTCCGCAGGCTGGCCAGGCCCCAGGCTGGGCTGGGCGAGTATCTCTTCAAAAGGCTCCCCCTCAAGCACGACTATGAGCCTTCGGAGCCCCAAGGCTTTGGAGGGGCCCTCTGCATCCCCTGGTGTCTGGCTTTTACCTGAGCCTCTCCCCAAAACTACTAGCCATTCTTTTAGCCACCCTGAAGCCCTTTCCCAGGCATTGGGCCAAATGAAACAATAAAGCTTTTTGCAGAAAAAAAAAAAAAGGAAAATGTGTCCTTGTTTTACAGAAAGGAATCAGAAGGAAGGGGATTCGGACACATGCTACAACATGGATGAACCGTGAGGACATTGTGCTAATGAAATAAGCTACTCGGACAGGACAATTCCCGTATGATTGCGCTTATATGAGGGACCTGAAGTGGTCAAATTCACAGAGACAGGAAGGAGAACAGTGGTTGCCAGGGGTGGGGGAAGGGGAAATGGGGAGTTAGTGTTTCGTGCGTGCAGAGTTTCCGTTTTGCAAGATGGAAATAGTTCTGGTGCTGGATGGTGGTGATGGTTGCAAATAATATGAACTCACTTAATGACACTGGACCATACACTCAAAAATGGTTAAAACGGTCAACTTGATGTGTGTTTTGCCACCTTAAAAAAAAAGTCAGGAGCAGCATAGGCAAGATAGGGCCACACAGACCCAGCCTTCCCCCATCATGGAACCTCGGGCAAGCCACATCGATGTTGGCAGCCTCAGTCCCCCACTCTGTGAAATGAGTTTGGTAATTCCTACTACATCCGAGGAGTCAAGGTGGCTTAAACAAACCAGATAACGAGCCATCCAGGTATGTAATTCAATCGTGAGAATTTAAGAATTTATTGGAGAGGTATTATAGGAATGTGCCCCTGGACCAGTGGACAAGTGGCCCCAAGGGGTCAACCAGCAGCAGAGGTCAGGAGGGTTGAGGAGCAGGGCTCAGCGGAGGAGGGTAGGGAGATAGGAAGGGGGAGACCGATGTCAGTCTCCCAGCCTGGGTGGACGGTGTGGCCCTTCCAGATGACTGGGGCTTAGGAGGAGAAGAGGATGCCGTGACTTCCATCTGAGGACTCAGATTCCACCCAAAGTGCTTTTCTGAGTCCTTTGGGTAGTGACTGTGGTCACTTTGTAGTGAGTTGATTAGATTTACTCAAAGGACACCGACTTGATGCTTGGCTTGGGAAGGGTATGAGCACTGCCCACTGTACCTCTGGGAACATCCTGGGTGATGGAGGAGGGTTACCTGCAACACAGTGAGGGCCAGGGGGATGCCTGACTTTGGGGCCAGCATGCCCACATATGCATTCAACAAAATAAGGAACAATGACTCTTCCTGGCAGTGGGGATAAAACACAGTAAAACAGACAACACCCCTACCCTCATGGAGCTTACATTCTACTTAGGGTCGGGGGACAAGCAGTAGTAAATGCATTGCATTTCACGCATCAACAAATGTTTCTAGAGAGAAGAATGAAATGAAATAAGTCAGATGGGAATGTAGGGGCCAGCCCATCTTTGCCCTGGCACCTGACCCCATTTTTTCTCTGGCAATCCTGAACGGCCTGTGTTCCCAGGGGAACCCTGGCCATTTTTCTTGCCTCAGTGCCTTTCCCTATGTTGTTCCCTCAGCCTGGAGCATCTTTCTCACAATTTTTCACCCACCAACTGCTTTTCCTGAGGACTTGGCTTCAGCACTGCCTCCTCCAGGAAGCCCTCCCAGACCTCCCGGGTCCTGTGTTGTCCCAATTGCTGTCCTGTGTCCACTGTGCTGGGAGAACCCATCTCTGCTCCAGATGGGAGGGCGGAGACCAGGTCATCTTGTCCCTATTACATGTCTGGGCCTGGCACACAGTGGGTATTAAATAAATATTTGTTTAAAAAAAATGAAATTTGTTCCTATTTCCATTTCAATACTAAGCAAAACCACCACTTTCTCTCCTTGCCTACCATGGAAATAAACATTGTTAACTGCTCGCTCAACATCAGCTTTAAGCTAAATATTCTGATTTATGGAAGAAGCCTCTCAATCTAGCCATCCCACAAGCCTTAAACACCCACAATGCTACTGTTCCTGGAGGGAGATGCCCCTGCCCCTCACCTTTAATAGTTCGTCTGAGGGTCTGAAAAGGCTCACCTGCAGGGTCTGGAGGCCATGGTGCTCTGAGGCTCCTTCCTGTACCTCACCGGGACATGAGAATCACCTGAGGCCTGCCCCAATCCAGACCAACTCAATCTCTGCAGTAAGGCCCGGATGCAGAGTGTTCAGCGCCATCACGTGATTCCAATGCGCATCCAGCACTAAGAACCATTGGGTTAAGTCAGAAACCACCACCGTGGGGAAGAGCCAAATGCCTCAAAACACCTGCTACCTGATGAGGGCATTTAAGCCCCGCCCGGGGTGTAGGCTGCAGCTCCTACGGGTGAGTAACAAGCGGGCGGTGGCCCATCCTGTGTGAGGTGCCGGGCTCCTGGTGTGGCCGTGTCCTCCCGGAGCCCTCTTTCTAGGGACTGACCAGACACCTTGCTCTTGTTCAGGTAATGAGCCACGAAGTTGTTTGGGGACCCTGGCAGGGTGCTGCCGTCTTCCCTTCCCAACGCCAGGGGCTCCCAGACGGCCTCAGCGGGTGGAACTCGGCCTCGGTTTACAGAAACTGTGCTCGGGGGCCGGGATGGGAGAGGAGGATGTGGCAGATGTCGGGTCCGTTTACTCTGCAGAGCCTGATGGGAGCTTGCAGGGTGCGTAGAGCCGAGTGTGGCCACACAGCAGCCTGGGGATCTGTGTGCCCTGTGCCTTTACTTGTGTTCTCTCTTCCTGAAATACCCCTCTGGGCATTTTCACCCAATCTGGCCCCTCCCCCAAAGCCTTCCCAAGCCTGGGAGGTGGGACCACCGGGAAGAGGGCCTGGTCTCCAGCCTCCTTCTCTGCTGTGACGCCCGCCGCCCCTCTGGGCCAGTGTGAGCCCTAAGGGAGGCCTGGCTGCGCGCCTCCCTGCACCAAACGGGGTGTCTGCATGTGTCGCATCCATGTTAGCAAAGCCCTGCGGGGAGCCAAGGTGTGCCTGTTCCTGGGGCCTGCAAACCCTGCCCAGAAGTCCCAGCCCAGCCCTGGTGGTGTCTGCTTGCTGACCTGTGCACCTTGGAGTGTCCACAGTCCAGGCAAAGAGGGGAAACGTGTCCCAAAACTGTATCAACTTCCCCTTCTGTAATTAGCCCCTCGGGGCACGTGCAGATCACTGGAGCACTAGAGGCGGTCCAAGTATTCAAAGGTTAACTTGGAGGAGGAGTGGGGTTATTGGGAGTTAATGCTCAACACATTTCTGAAGGCTGTGTTAGTTTAGAGTCAGGAAAATACTGCTTTAGAGAAGCCAGCTCTTGGATGATGAAATATATCTTAATTTAACACAATTCTCAGTTTGTGAAAGATGCTCAGAGTCAAAGCTTGGCTCCATCGAGAAATTCATAGAAAGCAAAAAAATGTCCTGCCACTGGCCAGTGAGGCTCAGTTGGTTGGGTGTCATCCATGCACCAAAGGGTTGCTGATTCGATTCCTGGTCAAGGCACATGCCTGGGTTGCAGGCTCCATCCCTGGTGGGGGATGCAGGAGGCAGCCTATCCATGTTTCTCTCTCACATAGATGTTTCTCTCCCTTCCTCTCTAAAAATCAATAAAAATATTTTTAATGTCCTATAATGACATTATATAACTAGAAAAGGTAACTCAGGACCATTAGCAAGACTTGGCCAGGGTCCCGGCTAGGTCTCTGCCACCTGACACCCAGGACAGGGGTCTCTGTGTAGGGAGCAGCAGAACTGGCCTGAGGCTGGGCATGTGTGTGTGTGCATGTGTGTATATGTGCATGTTTGTGTGTGTGTGTGTGTGTGTGTGTGTGTGTGTGTGTAGATAAAGCCCTTTAGTTCATGGCATTGGTGGTGTTTGCCTAAATAAAAAGTTTGGCTTTCTCTGGAACTCAGATTCAGAAGCTACTGGTAAAGAATGACAGAGTAGCCAGCTCTCCCGGATACTGCAAATAGCAATGTGAGGGAAGGAAGCACACTTTGAGCTGTGACTAGAGAAGCTTGTGAAAAACAGAAGGGTTTGCTTTGCAGTTGTTTGCAGGATGGCCCCCAGTGGAGTGGTTTGGCCAAATCTATGACTCTCAAACTGTTCCCTCCAGACACATCAGGGAGAGGAGAGGACCCTGTCTGATCTGAAGCTGAGCTTTCTCTGCTTATGCCATCTCATCCTATACAATAAAAGCCTAATATGCAAATCAACCAAACAGTGGAATGACTCTCGCTATGATGTGCACTGACCACCAGGGGGCAGACGCTCAATGCAGGAGCTGCCCCCTGGTGGTCAGTGCACTCCCACAGGGGGAGCACCACTCAGCCAGACACCCTGAGCCAGGCTCACGGTGGCAAGTGCAGCAGTGGTGGCGGGAGCCTCTCCCACCTCCCCCACTCCCTGTGGGGAGCGGGCCTAAGCCATCAGTCAGACATCCCCCAAGGGCTCCCGGACTGTGAGAGGGCACAGGCCAGTCTGAGGGACATCCCCCTCCCCCAAGTGCACAAATTTCATGCACCGGGCCTCTAGTATTTGATATTTTATTTGAAGGAATGTGGCAGCCATCTGAACCCCTGGATCCACTTCCAAGGCTCCTTGTGGCTATACGTTCTGGAATGTAGCAGAAGGATGAATGGTCCTAGAGTTAGGTACTGCCTTGGGCCTCCTCAGAAGCAAAAGCATCTTATCTCCTGACACCAAACCAGCCTCTTACTTATGTGCATTCAGACAGTCCCATAAACTGAGCTGGTTGGGTCACTTACAGTGGGTGAGCAGCAATGAGGTGGCAACACACAGCAGAGTATTTTGGAGGTGACCTCTCTTGTTTCCATTGCCTAAAACACGTGCTTTTCTATTTTCCAACTTCTCATCCTACACATTAAGTGCCATGGTGGTGACTCAGTGTTTTCCTAATCAGACCTTTTTTACAGATTGTTTGCTTAGTGATCCAAAGCATTGATGCAGGAATCAGACAGATCTAGGATGAAGTGCTGGCCCTGATGTGTAACAGCTATAGGAACTCTGGGTTTCTGTGGGAAATCATGTCTGAGATGGTTTCCCCACCGGCAAAATAGGACTGTCTCTACCTTACTATTAATGTTGCTTCATTTAATCCTAAGTGTCCAGCACTCCTGGCATGTAATCAATGTGTTTGGGCCATTGCTCCCTGAAATAGGCCCATAATCCTAGTGTACTCCAGACATAAAATGCCATATGTCTTCTGTCTTGGAGATGCAGGCTATAGCTTCTCATTAAATCTAAATCTCAGTTTCCCTCTAATAATCCTCTTGAAACTGGATATTACAACAACTAGAAAGCTTTTTTGAGATGGTGTTTTAAAGGGGATCAGAATTAGTAGCAATGACTTACCTTTCAGTCATAAAAAGAAACTCTTTTCTTTATGGGGCACAATTGAGATTACTTAAGAGTAGATTAGGAGAAACCAAGATGGCGGCATAGGTAAACACCTAAACTGCTGCCTCGCACAACAATTTCAAAATTACAACCAAAAGAAAGAACGGACACCATCCAGAACCACAGGATAGCTGGCTGAGTGGAAATTCTACAACTAGAAGGAAAGAGAAAAGCTCACGGAGAATTGGAAGAACGGCAAAGGGTTGAGGTATGGCAAAGGGTCTTTGTGCGCGCAGAGAGGAAGGGCGGCTGAGAGCCTGGCTGACTTTCTCTGGCAGAAGGGGGAAGGAAGCCCCCGACCGCACTGAACCCCAGTTCCGACTGCACTGAATCCCAGTTCCAGGCAAAACCCCGTGGACCCAGGCTCATACAGGGGGAGTCTGGACTGTCAGGTAGAGAGAAAGGCACCTGGAGACTCGGAGACCCGGGGGAGCCCCGGTGAGCAGGGGTCTGGAGGCGCACACGCCAGTGCACACAAAGACTGAGGAGGTTGCCACAGGCTTTCCCTAGCAGAAGGGAGTCGGAAGCTCCTGACTGCACTGAGCCCCAGTTCTGACAGCACTGAACCCCAGTTCCAGGCGAGCCCCTGGGGACCCACACTATTGCGGGAGGAATCTGGACTCTCGGGCGGAGACTTGGGAGCCAGGGAAGGCAGAGGTCTGGAGGCGCGCATGTGCAAGGGCAGGGCTGACGGGAAGCCAAGACTGTCTGCTCCGCCCTGAGACTCCACCCCATCCAAGGTGAGCACAGAGGCTTTTGCAATTTGGCAAGTCTAATCCTATAAGGCTGTCTCCAGCACTGAACTTCTCCCAGCATAGACACAGCTGATCCTCACAGCCAACTGGCCAGGAGGTCAATTCTTCCCAGTGATACCAACAACAATCAAGACTTAACTACAACAAGGCTGTACACACAGTCCACAAAGGGGTGCATTAAGAGTGTCCACCTCAGGTTAACTAGGGAGGCCGACCCACTGGGCCATATAGGAAACCTACCACACAAAGCTACCCTACCAATTCAGGGAAGCAGTGAAAATGCAGCAACAAAGAAACAGATCACAAATGAAAGAAATGGAGGAAAACAAACGACTGGATATAGAATTCAAAACCAAGGTTATAAGGCTTTTCAAGAATATCCTAGAAAAGGCCGATAAATATAACGAGACCCTCGAAGATATGAAAAAGGACCAACTAGAAATTAAACATACACTGACTGAAATAAAAAATATTATACAGAGACCCAACAACAGACTAGAGGAACACAAGAATCAAGTCAAAGATTTGAAAAACAAAGAAGCAAAAAACACTCAACCGGAAAAGCAAAAAGAAAAAAAATCCAAAAAGTTGAAGATGGTGTGAGAAGCCTCTGGAACAACTTCAAGCATACCATCAGAATTATGGAGGTGTCAGAAGAAGAGAGAGAGCAAGATACTGAAAACCTATTTGAAGAAATAATGACTGAAAATTTCCCCCACCTGGTGAAAGAAATAGACTTACAAGTACAGGAAACGAACAGAACCCCAAACAAAAGGAATCCAAAGAGGACCACACCAAGACACATCATAATTAAAATGCCAAGAGCAAAGGACAAAGAGAGGATCTTAAAAGCAGCAAGAGAAAAACAGTTAATTACCTACAAGGGAGCACCCATATGATTGTCAGCTGATTTCTCAACAGAAACTATGCAGGCCAGACGGGAGTGGCAAGAAATATTCAAAGTGATGAATAGCAAGAACCCACAACCAAGATTACTCTACCCAGCAAAGCTATCATTCAGAATAGAAGGTCAGATAAAGAGCTTCACAGATAAGAAAAAGCTAAAGGAGTTCATCACCACCAAACCAGTATTATATGAAACGCTGAAAGGTATTCTTTAAGAAGAGGAAGAAGAAAAAAGTAAAGAAAAAAATTATGAACAACAAATACATATCTATCAACAAGTGAACCTAAAAATCAAGTGAATTAAAAACCTGGTGGACAGAATAAACTGGTGAATATAATAGAATCAGGGGCATAGAAAGGGAGTGGACTGACAATTCTTGGGGGAAAAGGGGTGTGGGGGTGCGGGAAGAGACTGGACAAAAATCGTACACCTATGGATGTGGACAGTGTGGGGGAGGTAAGGGCAGAAGGTGGGGTGGGAACCGGGTGGAGGGGAGCTATGGGGGGGAAAAGGAGAAACAATTGTAATAATCTGAATAAAGATTTATTTTTAAAAAAAATAAAAAGGGGGGAAAAAAAAGAGTAGATGAGAGCCCTGGCCAGTGTTGCTCAGTGGATAGAGCATCAGCCCATGTACCAAAGGGTTGTGGGTTTGATTCCCAGTCAAGGGCATGTACCTGGGATGCAGGTTCAATCCCTGGCCCTGGTGGGGGCGCATGTGGAAGGCAACCAAATGATGTGTCTCTCTCACATCGATGTTTTCCTCTCCCCCCCTATTCCCTCTTTTCCACTCTCTGAAAAGCAATGGAAAAAAAATCCTTGTGTGAGGATTAACATTTAAAAAAGTAGATGAGAGGATAGGACATGGTTACTCTCTGGCCTGAGCTTGCAGGGCTGAGATTGTCCTACGATACAGTAAAGGTACCTCCTGCTTGAACATTTAATTGAATTAACCTGAAGCCTGATGTTGTTTTAAGCCAGTTTTTGCAAGGCGCTTCTCCTGCTAATACACAGCAACTGAAGGACTATGGACGCCACAGAGGCCCCTCTACTTCACATGGGAGGTGGGAATTGGGGAAGTGGCCAACATGACCCTGTCAACAGAATGGTTGAGAGCTTCCTTAATGTCCCTTTGAACGGTTGTATCACTCTCCACTTCTCCAGATTGAGCTGTGCTGGGCAGAGTGGGAGGGCTTAGTCAACTCCAGGAAGTAATTTGCATTTTTCATTTGCGGATTTGCAGACAAATTGTAGGCTATTCTTGCCCAAGCTCCTAAAGAGACTAATGTTTGAAACAGGTAAAGGCACCACAACAAAGCCTCCATCAACATGTTCTCCTGTCTTGCTGTGGTTGGCTGGTGGTGCTTTGGTTTTGGGACTTGTCCCTGGCTTAGTAGCCAGCTATTGCCAGTAGTGCCTATAGTTCTGAAACTAGATTCTGTTGTTCTATTTCCAGGTCCATTCTTTCTCCTGGTCTTTTGCTGGTTCTTCATTCACTTGGGCCCTAATATAAGTGTCACCAAGACACAATTCTTGTTCTGTTCTCACATAGAGTTCATCTCTCTTCTTAAGACATCAGTTTTGGCTCTCTACTCACTTGTGGAATTCTTCAAGTTGTGTACACGATCCCTTCCAAATTGATATGTCTAAATTAGTCTTTCCTATTGAAATTATTCTCAGCTGTTATACACTCAAGAATAGAGTGAATAACTCTGGTCTTCTCTATACAGCTTTCTCTTTTCTATAGTGTAGTCTTGCCCCCATTCTATATACTTGGAAACAATATTCATTACACAGTTTTAAGAAATGTCATTCCCTGCAGCCTTGTAGAAAGTTCAAACTTGGCCTGATTTTAATAACCTCCTCTAATTGAGGACCTACTCCCTTTGTGATCCTATAACCCACCTCCCTCATCCAACAAATATTTGAGTACCTACTTACTCTATGCCATGCATTGTGAAGGGCCTGAGAAATTGTACCTAAGACACTCATGGTCCCATTATCACTGGGAGCACAGGGAGAAAGATACACAAGAAACAAGAAAATATTGGGTGGTGGTAAAAAGCTATGGAGAAAATAAAACAGACTGAGTGGGAAGATACTTAGATTCTTGGATGGGAAAGATTTGGAGAGGGAGTGGGCTGGGACCAGCTCACTCAGGGCATCACAGGGAGTTTGGGTTTTCTTTTAAGATCAATGGGCAGCTAGTAGAGGGTTTTTAAGTGGGAGAAATTACATAATCAGATTTTTGTCTTTAAAAGATCACATGGTTTCTGTGTGGAGAACAGATTAGAGTAAGACAATGGTAGAAGCAGGAAGAATCTTTGGGAGGCAGTTGCCATAGTGAAAGTGAAAAATGGTGGTAGCCTGGTTTGGGTGGAGGCAGTGTACAAAAGAATTAAAAGGAGTGGGTCACCCTGACCGGTTTGGCTCAGTGGATAGAGCGTCGGCCTGTGGACTGAAGGGTCCCGGGTTCAATTCCGGTCAAGGGCATGTACCTTGGTTGCGGGCACATCCCCAGTGGGGGGTGTGTAAGAGGCAGCTGATCGATGTTTCTCTCTCATCGATGTTTCTAACTCTCTGTCCCTCTCCCTTCCTCTCTGTAAAAAGTCAATAAAATATATTTAAAAAAAAAAAAAAGGAGTGGGTCACACTTGAGACTGTCCTGACCCAATGAGCTGGTGGATTGGGTGTGGGAGGAGAGGGCCATCTTCCTATCATAGCCTGGTTGGATTCCTTACTCTCCTGCACATACACTCTATATACAACACGTTGGGCACACCCACATGGAAGGGTTCAGTGCTTTATTTCTATCCATCCTAGCCATCAAGGGCCCGGTTCAAGCCAAACTGCCTCTGAAAGGTTTCCCTTCCATATACGTACAGCCTAGGACTGGTCCCCTCTGAACTCCCACAGTGCTCATCACCTATTGAGCTGGGGTGGTGATGCCTGTGGAAGCGGACTTCCTAATTCTGCTCTCCATTCCACTGTGAGCCCTTTAAGGGCTTAGAACCTGGGTGGCCTTAGCATAGTAACCCACACACTGGATACTGAACATTGCTTTGTGACTGTCCTATCTATAGGTGGCTTACTTCTTCCAGTCAATATGCCGACTTTAGAAGCTCCAGAAGAGAGGCTGAGAAAATTTAAATATCGAGGCAAAGATGCATCTGTAAGTATGAGGCAACATCTTCATTTTATCAAGGACTAGTGCAGTAAAACTACATGGCGGAAATGCATCAAATATAGAGTGGAGAGTGGGGGGAGGGGTGACAAAGCAAATAATAGCAAAATGTTTATTGTGGCCCAGTCGGTGTGGCTCAGTGGGTGAGTGTCAACCAATGAATCAAGAGGTCACCGGTTTGATTCCTAGTCAGGGTACGTGCCTGGCTTGTGGGCTCGATCCCCCCCCCCCCCCCTGTTGGGGCACATGCGGGAGGTGGCCAGTTGATGTGTCTCTCTCATCAATGTTTCTATCTCTATAGTTGCTGGGCTGAGCACAAAAGCCTGGGGCAGAGAGCCCGAGCTGTGTGTGGATTCAAACTCTCATTCAGCTTCTCTAGGTTCCGTTTTCTGGCTCTAGCTCTGTGTCCTACATCTATGTACTTTCACTGCAATATCATACATGGTTCACTACACCTTACGAATCTGACAGGCAGCTGAGGATGGGAGAAGCCACCTGGTTAGGGCACTATCCAGAGCCAAATCATTCTTACACCCTTTCCAACAAGCATGGCTGTCTGGCTTCCAAGATTAGTGCAGATTAAAGGAAACCAATTAGAACAAAGCGTTTGAACCCTCTACATGGGAAGCAGCAGGAAGGGCTAAGAGAAGGGAGAATACACAGCAAGGGGCCACTTAGCAATGGGGCAGCAGTACTATTGATTCAATGGCCCTGAAGGTATTCCTGCCTTGTTGTCTAATACCACAGTGACCCTGTTCTCCAGCAAGAATTACAAGGCTTGTTTAAGGATTATCTAATACATACATGTACATTTTCTTAAGAAAGTCTTCAACCTAAAACTCATCCATCTGTATAAGTTGAATCATTTCTCTAGGATTCTCAATACTATGAAGCCTGAGTTTCTCTTTATATGAGAAAAGGCTTGTTTTTACTTTAAATCTTAATCTCCCTCAATTTGATGTCCAAGTAAAACTCGTGAGACTGGATTAAGATTTGAATGACCTAGCGCAGCTGGCATGGCTCAGTGGTTGTGCATCAACCTTTGAACCAGGAAGCCATGGTTCTATTCCTGGTTAGGGCACATGCCCAGGTTGTGGGCTCGGTCCTCAGTGTGGAGTGTGCAGGAGGTAGCCAATCAATGATTCTCTCTCATCGTTGATGTTTCTCTCTCTCCCTCTCCCTTCCTCTCTTAAATCAAAAACAAACAAACATATTTAAATATATATATTTGAATGACCTAGAGAGTGATTCCCTAACAGTGGAAATGGCCAGGGACATCTGGGCCTGGGCAGTCTGTTCATAGCCCAACTGGATCCCTATAGTTGGGAGTCCCAGGCCTGCTCTTCAGGATCTAATCAACACCGATGAAGACATGCTCAGACTCAGGGCAATGGGACACTTTGCTCAGATGTCTCTAGAGCTGATAATCCTGGTCTGCTAAGGGCATAAGCGATCTTCCTTCACTTTGGGAGGGAGATTGACTGTTCTTCTAGGTACGGTGTAGTAGAAGACAGCAGAGGAGGTCAATCGAGCTGGGACTATTTACTAACTGTGATTTTAACTCTTCCAGCCTGTTGAATCTATAAAGTGAAATCAGATGCTTTAAGTGTGTCCAAAAGGCTAACATGGAAACAGCCTGACCTCCCAGCTCTAAGTGCCCAGTTCTTTCTTTCCCTCACTAGATGATGCGACAACAGCGGATAGCAGTCAACGTGCAGCTCCGAAAGGCCAAGAAAGATGAGCAGGTCTTAAAGAGAAGAAATATCGCCAATCTCTGCTCTGACTCAGCTTCTGGAGAAGGGACCAAAGGGGTACGTTGGGAATGTGGTGTTTAGAGCAGTTGTGTATAAAACACATCCTTAGTAAATTTCTCTGGCTTAAAATGTTCAGTTCAGAACTTGCAAGCTCTAATTGAGGGTCTTGAAGGAAAGGGGTGGAGAGATCATAGTTAGATTTAAACTGGTGTTGTCAGAAAGCTCAGGATCATTTCCTTTGTGGCTGTGAGTCTGAGATCAAAGCTCTAATGGGGGGAAGTGATGCTTCTAACTGAAAATTCACTTGCTGCCACTCAGCCAGAAGCAGGGAATGAGGGATCATGCAGGTTACCTCTCAGGAGAGGCATCTAGTTACTCAACTTGTAAAGTCTTGGCTAGGACTTGAACGCTGCCCTCTGTCTTCCCTTCTCCGTCCACCCTAACCTTGCTAAGTACAAATCCTGCGTTGAGCCCTAGCTGGTTTGGCTCAGTGGGTAGAGCATCAGCCTGTGGACTAAAGGGTCCCGGGTTCGATTCCGGTCAAGGGCATGTACTTCAGTTGCAGTCTCCTCTCTGGCCTGGGCCCTGGTTGGGGCTCATGCAAGAGGCAACCAATCTATGTGTTTCTCTCACATTGATATTTCTCTCAGTCTTTCTCTCTCTCTTCCACTCTCTCTAAAAATCAATAGAAAAATATCCTTGGGTGAGGATTTAAGAAAAAAAAAACACACACACACACACACACACATTCCAAATCTTGGGTTGACTTTGAGGTCAGTACTGTTTTTGTGTGATCTTTCCAGAATGCCCGGACCAGGAGGTTTCCCTTAGAACCCCAACAGTGTCGTATCTACATGCCTTTGTATCTACGTGCCTTTTATGATCCGCCAATATGTGTGTTATCACTGCACTCTGCTCAGCTTAGGGCTCTTAGAGGCATAGAGTGGTTCAGTCCGGGAAAGTGGATTCAATGATGTGTTACCAGCCATCAAACAGAAGACCTGTAACCATTCTCTGAATTGCCGTAGGACTCTGAACCATATCTCTACTTAGCTTCATTTATCTAGAATAGTCCCCAGGAGTCCCCCATCCAAGGAAGATGGAACTATGAAATGAAAGACTTGTTTTCCTTTTTATCCTATATAACTATGCCTTTAAAAAAAGTAAAATATAATTCGTGGACCATAGAATTCACCTTTATAAAGTATATAATCAGTGTTTTTTTAGTATATTCACAGGGTTGTACAGCCATCACCACAAGCTAATTTCAGAACATATTCGTCACCTCAAATAGAAACCCCATACGCAATAAGCAGACACTCAATCCTCCTTCCCTCTAGTTTCTGGTGCCTAGGAATCTACTTTCTGTCTCCGAATTTACCTATTCTAGGTATTTCATATAAATGGAATCATAGAACATGTGGCCTTTCATGCCTGGCTTCTTTCACTTAGCATACTGTCTTCAAGGGTCAGCCATGTTGTAGCAAGTGCCAGTCCTTCATTCCTTTTATGGCTGAATAGTATTTCATTGTATGTATATACCACATTTGGTTTATCCATTTATTACTTGGTGGACATTTGAGTTATTTCCACACTTTGGCTTTATGAATAGTGCTGCTATAAACATTTATGTACAAGTTTTTATGTGAACATGTTTTCAGTTCTCTTGGGCACATACCCAGGGGAAGAATTACTGGGCCATATGGTAACGCTATGTTTAACTCTTTGAGGAACTGCCTAGTATAAGCTGAATAATGCCTACCCCCAAATGTCCCCATCTTCTAATCCCCACCATACTTTATATGAAGAAAGGGACTTTGTAGACATGATTAAGTTAAGGATCTTGCGATGGGGAGATTATCCTTGATTCTCTGGTGTGCCCAATGCAATCACATCAATCCTTAAAATACAAAGGATGAAGGACAAGTCGGAGCAGAAGGTGATATGATGACAGAAGCAAGGATTGGTGTGCTAGGCTTTGAAGATGGAGGCACAAGTCACAAGCCAAGGAACACAGCAGCCCTACTGGAAGCTGAAGGGCAAGAAAACAGATTCTCCCCTCATAGGCTCCCAGATGAACCAGCCGTGCCATCGCCACGACTTTAATCCAGTGAAACTGATAATGAACTTCTGACCTCCACAACTGTGAGAGAATAAGTTTGTGTTGTTTTAAGCCACTGAATTTGTGGCAATTTTTACATTAGCCATAGGAAACATGCTGCCAACTATTTACCCAAGTAAGCTGCACCATTGTACAATCAGATATTCTAACCAACTATTATTATTGTCCGTTTTGAGATGGTAGCCGTCTAGTGCGTGCAAAGGGCTATATTGTTCTGATTTTTATGTTTTTCTAATGACTAATGAGCATTTTTTCATCTGCTTATTGGCTATTTGTTTATTTTCTTTGGAGAAATGTCTGTTCAAACCATTTACCCATTTTTTTAAATCAAGTAATTTGTCTTTTATTCTTGAGTTGTAAAAGTTCTTTATATATTCTGGTACTACACCCTTACCAGGTATATGATTTATAAATATTTCATCCTCTTTTATGAACCATCTTTTCACTGTTTTGATAGAATCCTTGAAGCATAAATGCTTTTGATTTTGAAACACTTCAATTTATCTACTTTTTTCTTTGGTTGCATGTGCTTTATTTATTTTTTGAACAATTCCTATTCTTTTTTTAATGTATTTTTATTGATTTCAGAGAGGAAGGGAGAAGGAGGGAGAGATAGAAAAATCAATGATGAGAGAGAATTATTGATTAGCTGCCTCCTGCATGCCCCCTACTGGGGATCAAGCCAACAATCCGGACATGTGCCCTTGACCAAAATCAAACCTGGGACCCTTCAGTCCTCAGGCCGACAACTCTATCCACTGAGCCAAACCGGCTAGGGAGGTTACGTGTGCTTTAGATGTCATATTTATGACTCCATTGCCTACTGCAAAACTATAGTAATCACGTCTGTTACATAGGTTAGACATGTAAATCAGTGGAAGAGAATGCAGAGTCCACAAATAAATTTTGATTGACTTTATGGTCAATCAAAGTTTGACAAGGTGTTAGAACCATTCAGTAGGGAGAGAATAGTCTTTTCAACAAACGGTGTGGGGACAACTGGATATACACATGCAAAACAATGAAATTAGACCCCTACTTACACCATTTTTGGAGGTCTTTGTCATTTTTGCGGACATCCACAAACATGTTCTTACTGCATGTTATAAAAAGGTTCTGGGATCCAAGTGATGATAGGAATTACCGCTCCCCCAGAGCATGAGGAATATCCCAGAGGTCTGTGAGATCTGTGAGACCAGCAAATACCCTTTTCTCCCTTAGTATAGATCAGCATGCAGATTAGGACATACTGTTAAAGCCAGCCTGTTCTAATCAAATAGATGGCTAGACTAGATGACCTTCATGGTTCCTCTTAGCAGAGGCTCTGACCTGAATGTCTGTCTCCTTGCAGGTCAGGCTCACCCTGGAAGAAATAATCAGTGGTGTGAATGCATCAGATCCCATCGTATGTTTCCAGGCCACCCAGGCAGCCAGGTATCACCAACCAGACTGCTGCTGTTTATAGGTTCATAGTTAGAAATGAGCTCCAATGGCCTGTTTGGTTTCTTGGCAGTGGCAAAATGCCCACACAATATAAGAAAAGGCTAGTCCAGTGGTCGGCAAACTCATTAGTCAACAGAGCCAAATACCAACAGTACAATGATTGAAATTTCTTTTTTTTTAATTTAATAAATCTTTATTGTTCAGATTATTACAATTGTACCTTTTTTTTCCCCCCATAGCTCCCCTCCACCCGGTTCCCACCCCTCCCTCTGCCCTTACCTCCCCCATACTGTCCTCATCCATAGGTGTACGATTTTTGTCCAGTCTCTTCCCGCACCCCACACCACTTTCCCCCCGAGAATTGTCAGTCCACTCCCTTTCTATGCCCCTGATTCTATTATATTCACCAGTTTATTCTGTTCATCAGATTTTTTATTCACTTGATTTTTAGATTCACTTGTTGATGGACATGTATTTGTTGTTCATAATTTTTATCTTTACTTTTTTCTTCTTCTTCCTCTTCTTAAAGAATA
Source organism: Plecotus auritus (assembly GCF_963455305.1). Classification (NCBI taxonomy): domain Eukaryota; kingdom Metazoa; phylum Chordata; class Mammalia; order Chiroptera; family Vespertilionidae; genus Plecotus; species Plecotus auritus. Next base: position 39,275,298 of record NC_137773.1, read on the forward strand.
CCTTTCAGCATTTCATCTAATACTGGTTTGGTGGTGATGAACTCCTTTAGCTTTTTCTTATCTGTGAAGCTCTTTATCTGACCTTCAATTCTGAATGATAGCTTTGCTGGGTAGAGTAATCTTGGTTGTGGGTTCTTGCTATTCATCACTTTGAATATTTCTTGCCACTCCCGTCTGGCCTGCATAGTTTCTGTTGAGAAATCAGCTGACAATCGTATGGGTGCTCCCTTGTAGGTAACTAACTGTTTTGCTGCTTTTAATATTCTCTCTTTGTCTTTTGCTCTTGGCATTTTAAGTATGATGTGTCTTGGTGTGGTCCTCTTTGGATTTCTTTTTGTTTGGGGTTCTGTGCGCTTCCTGGACTTGTAAGTCTATTTCTATCACCAGGTGGGGGAAGTTTTCAGTCATTATTTCTTCAAATAGGTTTTCAGTATCTTGCTCTCTCTCTTCTTCTGGCACCCCCATAATTCAGATGTTGGTACGCTTGAAGTTGTCCCAGAGGCTCCTTACACTATCTTCATATTTTTGGATTCTTTTTTCTTTTTTTTTTTTTTTCTTTTTGCTTTTCCGGTTGGGTGTTTTTTGCTTCTTTGTATTTCAAATCTTTGACTTGATTCTTGCGGTCCTCTAGTCTGCTGTTAGGTCTCTGTATAATATTTTTTATTTCAGTCAGTGTATGTTTAATTTCTAGTTGGTCCTTTTTCATATCCTCGAGGGTCTCACTAAATTTATTGGCCTTTTCTAGGAAATTCTTGAAAAACCTTATAACCGTGGTTTTGAACTCTATATCCAGTCATTTGCTTTCTTTCCTCCAATTCTTTCATTTGTGATCTGTTTCTTTGTCTCCACATTTTTGCTGCTTCCCTGAGTTGGTAGAGTAGCTTTGTGTGGTAGGTGTCCTATAGGGCCCAGTGGCTCAGCCTCCCCCAGTTACCTGAGGTGGACACTTTTGGTGCACCCCTTTGTGGGCTGTGTGCACAGCCTTGTTGTAGTTAAGTCTTGATTGTTGTTGGTATCACTGGGAGCAATTGACCTCCAGGCCAATTGGCTATGAGGATCAGCTGTGTCTACGCTGGGAGAACTTCTATGTTGGAGACACTCTTATGAGACAAGACTTGCAAAATTGAAAAAGCCTCTGTGCTCAGCTTGGATGGGGTGGAGTTTCAGGGCGGAGCAGACAGCCTTGGTTTCCCGTCAGCCCTGCCCTATGAAGCCCCTGAGTCTCAGTGTCCCTCGGTAATCACTGCAAGCACCTCTGAGAGAAAGCCACCCTCGAGTTCCGCCTGCTGCCAGACAGTCCAGTTTCTCCCCGAATGAGTCTGGGTCCCCAGAGTCTCACCCAGAACTGGAGTTCAGTGCAGTTGGGAACTTCCATCTCCCTCCTGCTTTAGAAAGCCAGCCGCACACTCAGCCGCCCGTGCATTCAGCAGTCAGTCCTCTCTGCGCACCCATGTGCCTCCGGAACTCTGCCTTCCGCAGCTCCCGAGTCTCAGTGTGCTTTCTCTTTTCCTGACAGTCCAGATCCCCCAGAATGAGTCTGGTTTCCCAGCATCTCGCCCGGGACTGGAGTTCAGTGCAGTTGGGAGTTTCCGTCTTCCTCCCGCTTTAGAAAGCCAGCCGCGCACTCAGCCGCCCGTACACACAGCCGCCCGTCCTCTCTGCGTGCAAGTCTCCGTACCTCAGCCTTTTGCAGCTCCTCTGAGTCTCAATGTGCTTTCCTCTTTCTTTCTAATTGTAAAATTTCCACTCAGCCAGCTTTCCTGTGGTTCTGGATGGTATCCATTTTGTCTTTTAGTTGTAGTTTTGATATTGTTGTGCGAGGCAGCAGTCTAGGTGTTTACCTATGCCACCATCTTGATTTCTCCTTGAAATTTCTTTTGAGAGCCAAAAACCAACTTCTGCGCATGGGCCATGAAGTTACAATCATATTGTACGTGCACGCCCACACATGGTATTTTGTGGAAGAGCCACACTCAAGGGGCCAAAGAGCCGCATGTGACTCGCGAGCCGCAGTTTGCCAACCACTGGGCTAGTCCATCCAAAAGTGAGACTCAGTATTTCCTCTATACCCTGCTTGAGAACAACTTAAGATATACAAGTGTTGTCAGATGAACTGCTTAAATTAAATTGGCCTCTACAGGAATCTTCATGGTAGATAATACCTGAAGGGGAAAATGTTGCTTCATCACTGCAAAGTGCTATGAGCTAAACTCTAGGATGTTCCGTAGCTTTTCCCAGCTGTTTGTCTCATGCCATAGTTAGGAATGCCAGGAACATCGATAAAGGAAGTTCTTCATATCTGCCTCATGTGACTTGCTTTTTCTTTTTTCTCTTTCATTGCAAAGGAAAATGCTGTCCCGGGAAAAGAACCCTCCTCTAAAACTGTTTGTTGATGCAGGGCTCATTCCAAAGCTGGTGGAATTCCTGACGTCACCATTTCATCCCCATTTGCAGTTTGAGGCAGCATGGGCTCTGACCAACATTGCTTCAGGGACTTCAGAGCAGACTCGAGCTGTTGTGGAAGGGGGTGCCATCAAGCCCTTGGTTGAGCTCCTGTCTTCCCCCAACCTAACTGTGTGTGAACAGGCAGTGTGGGCCCTTGGTAATATAGCAGGTGAGACTCTCCCCTCAGGGGACTAAGAAAATAGTGGGCCAGGCATATGGCATGCTATAGGAGTTCTTTGGGTAATATTGTAGACTTGATACTCTAAGTAGAAATGCCTAGAAATGCTGGTGAAAGTACAACAGGCTTTTCCAAAATTCAGAGTCAAGTTCAGAGGTCATAAATTGAAGCTGAAACCAGATAATGCAGTATGTCCTGAAGCTACAGGCTACCTAGGGACATCTGCCAATACCAGGTCCTACACGCATAGGTCTCATTGGCTTCAGGAACAAAGGACAAGCTTTTGGCTTATTCAGTATAGGGGGTTTTGGCAGACACTTATATAATCCAGACCCTAAAAAAAGTCTACCTCTAGAGAAAGTTGCCAATGGAACATACAAAAGTTTGGGGTAAAAGTTTCCCCTGAAAACACCCTAAGATTGGCCTTATAGATTTGGGACTTAACGCTGTATAACTTGCGAGGTCCAGGAAAGCAAAAGCTGGAGATTTAATGCTGCAGGGTTGGGAGCTCCCTGATTTCTGGCTGAATAGAAATATAATGCTTTTTGGGGGAAACTAACTCAACTGGGTCCCTTGGGATTTTGACAAAGTAAGATCAGCCAAATATTAACAATTTCAAGTTCAGAGAATCAACAACCCACCGTGACTGAGTTAGCAGAAACATTATAATTATACCTCCATGGACTTCAGATATTGGGATTAGCAAACACCAAATATAAAATAAATCTGCTTTTGAAATGCTTGCAGAAGAAAAGCACCTATTGCAGAGACTTTGTCTCTCATTTTAACTGGTTCAATAAGGAACAGGCAAAATTGGGTGGTATAATATAACTAATGCCTTGCCTGATGGTTGAAGAATTACGAATTGAGACTTCTATGGTCCAGAAATACGGTATTCTAGCCAAAGTCACAGAGAGCTGATGACTAACACCTATGCATCTCCCAGACTTGGTTCTGAGTCACATCTGGAAGTTACTGCCCTGTGCCAAAGTCTTCTGGGAAGACAATATGGTCTGCAATGGCCTTGGTCTTCCTGAGAACCATGCTATAAAACTGTATTAGCATTTAGAGAGCACTGCCTGGCCCGGTTGGCTGGCTCCTTTATGCATCCACGGACTACTTACGGCATTTGCTGCTGTGTGGAACCTGCTTTCACACCAGGCCTAGCCACCCAACCAACATGTTCAAGACTCAGGATCAAGTTCATGACTGCATTCTCTACTTGCCCCTCTTACCCTTTGCACAGACTTTGAAAAATTAGTCGCCTATCCCAGGATTCTCTTTGTTCCCTCTTTGAATGTCCTGTTTTTATCTATTTGTAGGTGATGGCCCAGAATTCAGAGACTCTGTTATCTCGAGTAACGCCATCCCACATCTGCTGGCCCTGATTTCATCAACCACACCAGTGAGTGTCTTTCAATTAGAAAACCTAGCTGGTAACAAGTTCCCAAAGTTGGGAAATTGAAGAAGTATTTCCAAATCAATACCTGGCCCCTTATGATGGAAATTATAAAGAAGGCCTAGAACTGAATATCACTTTGGGTGAAAATTTATCCAGATTTGTCCTCAGCAGGCAGTAGTGCTGATCTTTCTTTTGAAAGCATTGGAAAAAATCTGTTAAGATTTTTCTCAGTTTACAATCTTGCAAAATTAGATGACTAAACTCTACTCTTCAAGGAGCACAAACTGAATAAGTGGCTCACCAGTTCTGTTCCTAGGTAATAAAGTTTGGGTTTGAAGATTAGAGTCAAAGTCAATTGATATGGTGCGCTGGCCAGGTGGCTCACTTGATGGGAGCCTCGTCCCATATATTAAAAAGGTTGTAGGTTCTATTCCTGGTCAGGGCACATACCTAGAGTTTAGGTTCAATCCCCTGTCAGGGCACATGCACGAGGCAATGGATCAATATTTCTCTCTCATATCAATCTGTCTTTCCCCTCTTCCTCTACCTCTCCCTTTCCCTTCCTCTCTCTCTAATCAATAATCATTTCCTCAGGTGAGAATTTGTTTTTAAAAAGTGGATTGAGCCCTAACCGGTTTGGCTCAGTGGATAGAGCATCAGCCTGCGGATTGAAGGGTCCCAGGTTCAATTCCGGTCAAGAGCATGTACCTTGGTTGCAGGCACATACCCAGTAGGGGGGTGCAGGAGGCAGCTGATCGATGTTTCTCTCTCATCGATGTTTCTAACTCTCTATCCCTCTCCCTTCCTCTCTGTAAAAAATCAATAAAATATATTTTTTAAAAGAGATTAAATTTGGATTTTAGCTTTGCCTCAAACAAAAATGAAGAGAAACCCTGACCAGTGTGGCTCAGTTGGTTGGGCATCATCACATACACTGAAGGGCTGCTGTTCGAATCCTGGTCAGGACGCATGCCTGAGTTGCAGGCATCTATCCAAGTGAGGCGTGTGCAGGAGGCAGCCAACCGATGTTCTGCTTTCACATTGATGTTTCTCTTTCTCCCTCTCCCTCCCTCTCTCTCTAAAAATCAATAGAACATCATTTTTAAATGAAGAGAAAATAGCTTCCAAAACTGAGTGAATATACACTCAGCCCTCAAGGTGGCATAAAAGCCTGACATGGTTGAACCAGAAAAAAGGTGGTATGACCAAGGGAGTTTGCAAGGAGAAAGTAGTGCAATATGACAGAAGGGCAGGGGACCTAGACATAATCCTGCTGGCAAAGGGAAGCCTTTGGAGGATTTCAAGGCAGGAAACAAAGTGGTCCGATCTTTCAGAAAGACCCTTCTGGCTGCTTGTTGGAGGGTTTAGCCCAGGGAGATGGTGAAGCAGATGGACCTGGGATGCTGCTATGTTGGACATGGAAGTGAGACAGAAAGAAGCAAGGATGCCCCGGGTTCAGGGTTAGGTTATTTCAGATGACTGTCCTCTTAGAGAAATGGGGGCAATGGAGGGAGAAAGAATCAGAGTCTTATCCCTAACCGGTTTGGCTCAGTGGATAGAGCGTCGGCCTGTGGACTGAAAGGTCCCAGGTTCGATTCCGGTCAAGGGCATGTACCTTGGTTGCAGGCACATCCCCAGTAGGAGGTGTGCAGGAGGCAGCTGATCGATGTTTCTCTCTCATCGATGTTTCTAACTCTCTATCCCTCTCCCTTCCTCTCTGTAAAAAATCAATAAAATATATTAAAAAAGAATCAGAGTCTTAGTTGTACACATTAAGTTAAAGTGATTGAGAGGCACCATTGCAGCAATGTCAGGTAGGTGGATATGCGGGTCTAGATAACTCATGTACACATATGTCATCCAACTGGGCAAGATCAAGAGCAGGGGTCAGCTGCTTGCTTTAGTAAATAGAGTTTTACTAGAGCACAGCCATGCCCATTCACCCACACACAATTTTCTGTGTCTCTTATGGTGTTACAAGTACCGCGTTGACTAGTTGTAACAGAGCCCTGTGGGCCCACAGAGCTGAAAATGTTTACTGTCTTTACTATCTGGTCCTTTACAGAAAATGTTGCCAATCTCTGACCTAGAGTGTGAGGAGAGTCCAGAACCAGGTTCTAGGGTCTCTGGCATTCAGAAGTCAGGCAGCGCCTGCCAGGAAGATTGAGGAGGAGCATCCCATTTAGCAAATAATAAAAAAATTAAAAAATAAAAAAGTTAAAACAAACAAATAAATAAACAAACAAAAACCCAGGTTTGGTGTCACAGATGCCAAGAAGGGAACAACTGGTGACTAAATACAACGGAGAGGGACAGTAAAGAAAGCAACTATGGGATTAGAGACTTGGAAGAAGCTGATTTCGTCACTAACCATAAAGAAGCAGGGTCAGAAACCAGAGTAGGAGGAGTACAAGCACAGATGGGAAGCACACAGTAGAAAGTGAATACAGATGCCTCCTTGAGGATAGACTCTGAAAAACAGAAGTGAGGTAATGGCTGCAGAGGTGCCAAGGGTGAGGATTGAAGGTCACAGAGTGTTTCTGTGCTGTGGGAGTGATCCAGGAGAGAGAGGTGATGCTGGGGACAGAAAAGGTGAAAAGTGATGGAATTCAGAGGCAAGGTAGGGAAGACTAACGCTTGAATAGAAGATCGGAAATGTGGTTATGACATGTTGGTTATAGACTGGTGGGAAGAACAAGAAGCCTCTTTGTCTTGCCAGTGAAAAATGAAATCAGGTCATCAGTTGAGTCAAGGGGAAGGATATTTTGAAGAATTTAAGGAAATATCCATCTAACATTTGAATAGGAAGCAAAAAGCTCATTCTCTCTGTCCCTAGTATACAGGGTGTGAGTATACATACTTTAACAGCTGATATCTCCATTTTGGAAAATGAAATGTATTTTAATAAACTGCCTTTATAATTTTTCAAAACGTGTATATACAGGTTGGGGACACCCTCTATATACATCACTACCTAGAACAAATTGCTGTTTGTAGCTCAAACTCTTTGGTTCATGCAGGTCAATACTAGTGATCAATGATGGCAAGGACACACTGCCATTTGCATTTTTTCTTCTTTGCACCTGATGCTAGAAGCAGTCTCTTGTTACAGATTACATTTCTGCGGAACATCACGTGGGCCCTGTCCAACCTGTGCCGAAACAAGAACCCATACCCCTGCAAAAAAGCCGTGGAGCAAATGTTGCCCGTCCTCTCCCAGCTCCTGCAGCACCAAGACAACGAGGTGCTCTCTGACACCTGCTGGGCTCTGTCCTACCTCACCGAGGGCTGCAACGAGCGCATCGGCCAAGTGGTTGACATGGGGGTGCTGCCCAGGCTGGTTCAGCTCATGGCCAGCTCAGAACTCAATGTCTTGGTAAATGTCCCAGGTCTTGTCTGTCTCTCTTTGGGCCTTCCGAGTTGTATTTACTTTAGCAAGTTCTACTCTTTCCTCAACCCCTGGTTTCCACACTCAGCTCTAATCCTTTACCTAGATCAGTGGTCGGCAAACTCATTAGTCAACAGAGCCAAATACAGTACAACGATTGAAATTTCTTTTGAGAGCCAAATTTTTTAAACTTAAACTTCTTCTAATGCCACTTCTTCAAAATAGACTTGCCCAGGCCGTGGTATTTTGTGGAAGAGCCACACTCAAGGGGCCAAAGAGCCGCATGTGGCTTGCGAGCCACAGTTTGCCAACCATGGACCTAGAACAAAGCTTATCATCTGCATTTCCTTGTTCTCTGATACTCTCTAGCCAAACACTTGAATCTACTTTGACCCAAAATCCTAGTGGGTATTCAGTAACATATTTTTTATTAATCTGACAACTAGAAATATAGAGAGCATCAAATTAAAATTGACTATAATCCCTTCACCCCATGAACTACCCTTTTGTGGCCTTTCCTTCCAGTGGTCTATGTGTGTAGATGTTAACAAGTTTGCTGATATAGAATGTGTGTGCGTGTGTGTGTGTGCGTGTGTGTGTGTGTGTGTGTGTGTGTGTATTAATGTAAAGCCCATGTAACATTTGAATTGCTTACTCAAGTATAAAAGAAAATTCCTCTGATCCTCTCCCAAGTTTGTTCTCTAATACTATTTCAGATATAAGTGAAAAGTAAGTAAAACCAACATGTCACTTACATAATATACTTCTTGAAAATGTCATTTAAAATGTGGGTGCCCCTTCTAGCCTGGCTCCAATAATGTGTACAACAGAAACTTGACTCTGGTGCTCAATATAAATTCAATAGACATAATTACATTAGAAACACTACAATCAACTTAGCACTTTCCCCAATGCAGCGATATAAAAGGGAGAGCATCATTTCTTGATACAGGTATCCCTTGACCTCCATCCCACTTGAGCCACCACTGCTGGGAAGCTGGCAAGTACCTTCAAGCTATATAAGCAGCCATCCATGTGCCAAATGAATAGGGGTCATGGGTATCATCATTGTCCACAGGCTTCCAGAGAGCCATCAGCAAAGCGTGACTAATGTTTGGGAGGGCACAGATCTTGTGTGACTGTCACCTTCCACTGTGATACGTTTGCAATACTTGGTTACACTTCTAGCCTTGTTCTTCCAGACCCCCGCTCTCCGCACTATGGGGAACATCATCACGGGAACCGATCACCAGACCCAACTGGCCATTGACGCGGGAATACTGAGTGTGCTGCCCCGGCTCCTGCTGTACCCCAAGTCCTCCATCCAGAAGGAGGCAGCCTGGACCCTGAGCAATGTGGCCGCAGGACCGCAACAACACATCCAGGAGCTGATTGATTGCAACGTTCTGCCTCCCGTGTTGGCTCTGCTAAAAAACGTAAGTGGGACAGGTACTCTGTGTCTATGGCAAAAGGCTACTTTCCAACTGGCCCTGTGTTGAACTTCTTCAGTAACTCAGACACAGGCTCTGAAGCAAGTTAATTGAGACCACAACAAAACTATGAAACATTAATACCCCAGCTCTCCCTTTAAAAAAAAAAAAAAGGAAGGTGCATCCTGTTTGGACAACCCATGGAAAATTTAGAAGACTAAACAAGCGTTGTGTAATGAAAAAGTGGCCCACAGCTCAAATATCCAGAAAAATTTTGCGCTGGCAAATAGTGTTAAAAGAATGTGCCATCTACTCTCTACTTGCCAAAAGAGGTTTTGTTTTCTTTTAGGAGGAAAACCATATCCAGTTATACTGATATTATACACTGAAGAATGGTGGCCTTTTCTGCACACAATCACATTGCTTAAAGTGGTAATATACACAGAAAATCCAAATGTAGAAGTAGAAATACAATAAGCCTTCCTCTTTCCTACTGATTCCCACTTCCCTTCCCCAGGACAACTACTATAATCAGCATTTCTTTTTGCCACCTTTAAACGGACGGGCTATGTTTTTCTGCTTATGCGTTTCTGCTCTGAGGTTGGATGGTTGGTTCCAAGGTTTTCATTAAGTATTAAAAGCTAGGCCAGGTGTGCAACCCAAATCATAGCATCTTCCAGTCAATTAGACACTTCCTATCTGTGTTCTACCGTGAATCTGTATGTATTCTATTCAGAAGTATCCAGCAATGAATCAAGAAGTGATCTTAGTTCAAACTGTGCCTTTTGAACTATAACTTGCTTGGAGCCATAAGCTGTTTGGTTTTTAATTTTTGTTTTAAACTGTGGTCACAGTTTCTCCCAGCCACAAAATAATGTCTCCTGCCCAGGGACAGTAGGATCCATGATCAATTACTCCCATATATCTGGGTCAAATGCTTTTTATAAATGCAAGGGATGCATTGAGTGATATTTCAGGGGCCTTCCTCGGTAACCTCTGGGCTATCTCAGTTAGTAAGATCACATCTGTGTGCTTAGCTTTGTAACTATGGAGCTTCTTAATCCAGATTTTTACTAGGGCAAAAAGACAAGAAATGTGGGCATTGGCCCCTAAAACCTAAAATTCCAAGCATAATTCCTAATCTATGTTGATTACCTGGGTTGGTTTATATTGTTTCTGTTTTTCCCATAACCTGAGTTAATGAACTGAGTCTGTTTGAACTTAGGACCTCCCTCTAAAACCCCATATGAATCTACCTGCCTCCTTCTTGACTTCAAGTCCCCAAGGTGTTCTCTCTAAATTGCACATATAGTCTTGGCTGTCCCCAGTCTACCTAGAAACTGAACCAAGTTAGCATCCTTATATTTAAGTTCTACAGGATCTGTAAAGAATGTAAATGTTCTCTTTCTGCAGGGAGAGTTTAAAGTCCAGAAAGAGGCTCTGTGGGTGGTGGCTAACTTCACAAATGGGGGCACCGTTGACCAGCTGATCCACCTTGCCCATTCTGGAGTCTTGAAGCCACTGGTGAACCTACTCACCATCCCAGACACCAGATTTGTTGTCATCATCCTTGACATCATCTCTTTTCTCCTCCAGGTGAGCTGTTCTGGACAGGTTGGTTACTAAATAGCAGTCGCCAAACTTAAGACATTTAATTTCGTTCTTAAAACCCAAGTAGGACTCTCTTTCTTCCCAACTCCCCTATCTCCTCTCTCTGTGCACACATTCTATAAATAATAATAAGAGGCCTTTCAAAGAAGGTACATTCATTTTCTCAAATGAGTGTCTTGTGCCCAGCACTGTTATAGATGCTCAGGATGTGGCAGGTGAAAGTCCTTGCTCGCACAGAGCTTATGTAGTAGTGGGGAGGGGAACAGACACATCAGGTAGGGAGTTAGAGGTAAATATATCTGACAAAGAGGTAGTCACCGATAGCTCAGAGTGAGGAGGGGAAGGTGATCTCTTATATTCAGTAGTCAGGAGAAACTTCTCTGAGGAATAACTTTTGAGCAAAGGCCTCAGAGAAGTGGGTGGGTCTTATGGCTATCTGGGGAAGAACATTCTAGAAAGAGCAAGGATGGTGGTATGGCCAGAGCAGAGTGAATGAATGGAAGGTGGTGGAAGATTAGGCTCATGGCACCTGGGGTCCAGATCACATAAGGTCTGTGAGAACTTTGACTTATCTGAGTGAGAGGGAAAAACCAATCAAAGGTTTGAAGGAGGGGAAAAATAGTCAGTGAGCCACATGGCTGACTCTTTTAGGAGACTAAAACATAGGATATACTTGAAGGAGCAGCAAGAAGTTAGCAGGGATATATGTTAAGAGGCCAGACTAGAATTTCTTTTATATTCAACTATATGACTGGGAAAATAGAATACAAAGCCCTAAATTAGAACTCTAGAAAAGTCTTATTTCTGAAAGAAAGGTAAGTTAAGGCAATATTTTTATACTATTTGTCTTGGTTCTGTATTGCTGCGTAACAAATTACCCCTTAGTGACTTAAAACAAACATTTATTATCTCACATAATTTATGGGGTTAGGAATCTGGGAGCAGCTTACCCGAATGGTTCTGGCTCAGGGTCTCTAATGAGGTTCAAGATGTCAACTGGGGGCTTCAATCTCATCTGAATGTTTGATGGAGGCTGAGGATCAGCTTCCAAGATGGCTCACTCATGTGCCTGCCAAGTTATCCTCACCACACGAACCTCTCCCAGGATGGCTTGATGGCAGCTGGCTTCCCCTGGAGCAAGTAATCTAAGAAAGCAAGGTGGAAGCCCCCAGGTCTTTTAGGATCTTTAAAGGAGGTCATTGCAACAACATCCTATTGGTTACACACATCAGCCCTATTTAACACTCACACTAACACAAGGGCATACACACCAGGAGGCAGGGGTCACCTGGGACCATCTTGGTTACGGTCTTTTTATATACAACTAAGCCGTTTGGAAAGTTTCAAAGTAACACGAGGGAACCCCTTTGGAAAACTCGCTCGAAGTACTCTTTTCATGTAACTGTCTTGGAAAGAACTGACCTGAGTCAAGAACGGATTTGAAACACAGCCCAGCTAGACACTAAGACTTGAGCAAATCACACAAAGAGTAGAGACTTGACAGCCAATAGACTAAGCTGGACGTAACAAACCTGTAAATGCAAATTTGGGATATAGAAGTTTCACTTCATCTGCTTCATTTAAACATTGGGATTTTCTCTCAGAAGAGTCTGGGCAAATCCCATCTGGTGGACCAGTGCACCCCCTGAATCAGATAGAGGCCATGGGGGCAGTAGGTTAGAAAGGTCAAGATGAGACAGGAAAGAGTTCAAATAGGCAGCAGATGCAGTTGAGGTTCTTTGAAGCAACTTTGGGACCATTTACTGTTAAGGTCCAAAATCCTTGGCCAGGACTCCTGCTGCCCACAGCCCAGTGTCTTTCTGAAGCTAATCTAGCATGTTGATTCCTGCCCTACTTTCTTTACTCAAATCTACTAACTCGTAGGACGAGAGGGTATTAAGGCTTAGACATACAGTGCCAACGGTCATCAGGTAAATAATGTGGCCTCATGAGTTAACTTGACCCAGAGGAGGTTTTTTTTTATTACTGCTCACAAAATAGCAAGTAGAGTCCTTCCAGATATGACAGCCAAGCTTTTCATCTTCCTCCACATCCTGATATGCTGTTGAGCTGAGCTATTATTCCCTCTTCTCATAACATGCAGCCCTTATTCCTTCCAAACTTTGTCCTCGCTGTTCCTTCTTTTGGGAATGCCGTTCCCTATGATTGACCCGGCACAGTATTGTTACTCTTCAAGCATTCTGTGCACATCTTCTGTAATTTAAACCTCTGATCATTTACAAAATAAACTTTCTACACCATAACCATTGTTCACTTATCCCTCCTGATAGTATGAGCTGGTTACAAAAAGCCTTCTCTAAATCACATCTGTATCTGTTTTGAGTGCCTCGCCCATCATATGTGTACACGTGTGAGTGAATGAAGAGCCCTGGATGGTAAATCCAGCAACCAGCATTGGGTTAAATCCTCTCATGTTCTTTGTTTCCAGGAACTTCTTTACTTGCTGTGGTGGCTCTTGTTACTGAGGGTCTCCTGTCTTACCTTTCTTTCTTTTTTTTTTTTTTTCTTTTTTTTCCAGTCAACAAAAGAGAAACTTTATTGAGGCCCCAGCATCACAGGGTTCAGGTAGAAGGCTACCCTGTGGACCCAAGGAGTTGGTGGAGGGGCCTTATTTAACCTTCTTCTTGGGGTGCAGGTTGTTCGTGTGGCCACACTTCTTGCGGCAGTTGACAGCACGGGGGTGCAGGCGGGCGTAACACTTGCAACAGATCATCTTGTCGCAGTTGTACTTTTGCGCGAGCTGGCGGAGGGCGGGTTCGATGATGCCACCCCTCAGACGAAGCACCAAGTGCAGGGTGGACTCTTTCTGAATACTGCAGCCTAAGAGAGCGCGACCATCCTGCCCGCAAAAATCAGACGCTGCTGGTCAGGCGGGATGCCCTCCTTGTCTTGGATTTTAGCTTTGACATTCTCAGTGGTGTCACTGGGCTCAAACTCAAGGGTGATAATCTTGCCATTCAGGGTCTTCACAAAGATCTACGTCTCTGTGTCTGCTGGGGAGGCTGCTCCGCCGCCTCGTTGACGAGAAAGAGAGCCTGTCTTATCTTTCAAGGCTTTCAGGGAGTGCAGGGCCAGAACATCTGTATTTACACAGCATCACTCAAACATTCTGTATTAAAACAATTTCTATTAGAAGGGGATGTCTACTGAATAGTGGTAGTGATTTGTTTATGAATGGCAGCATATTCAGCAAAAGAAATACTGTATTTTTGCAATGAAGAAAAAAACTAAATATATATACACACAGATATATCACATAAATATCCGAAGTGGAGGAAAAGCGTGCAGGTTGAAATCACTTTGGGAAAAGTGAGGCTGCGACTGCCCATTCTGGTGCAGGGAGCCTTTGGTCAGGTTCCACGGGGGAGGCCCCCTGTCCCCAGGCTTTGGCCCAGGCCTCACGTTCGCCCCTATTGCCCCCAGGCAGCAGAGAAGCTTTCTAAGAAGGAATACCTGTGTCTGCTTATCGAGGAGCCTGGTGGGGTTGAAAGAATCAAAACCTTGCAATTTCATGAGAACCATCAAGTTTCCATGACTGCTCTGACCATTATTGAGAACTACTTCTCTGAGGTAGGTGACTTCCAGGATAAAGCAGTGTCCGTGCCTCCTGGCAGGCCCCCTCACAGTGATCACCTGGCGGGCGCCTGTGCCGCCTCTGGAAGGTGGGTGATCAGACAGGTGGGCTCCTCTCGGGACTTGGCCGTGGTGTAGGGGCTGCCTTTGAGTAGCATCTTTCTGGCTCCTGGAAACGGCTCTAATCCCTTAGAAGTTTGTCCTGTTACCTCTGGTTTCAAATATTACTTCTTTTTTTCCTACTTGACTCTTTTGCGGGGAGGGCAGTAGTACAGGAAGGGATATGATGTTAAAGTGGCTCTTTATTGAAAAAATGCAGACAACTAAGGCAGGCCCCAGCTTTTGAAAAGCCATTCTGCTGTTTACTGCATTTTTTGTCTCTTTCTAGAATACGGTGTTTGGGGATGAACTCTGCAAAAGGCTTCTAAGTTTTCTGTAGGAGCCAGGAATAACTATCAGATAACATTAGACATTCTTTAAAACTTTTTTTATTGTGGTAAAATATGCATAACATAAAATTTAGCATTTTAACCATTCTTAAGTGAACAGTTGGTGGCATAAAGTATTCACATTACTGTGCACCTCAGTAATGTGAATATACTTCACCACTGTCCATCTCAGAACTCATTTATCTTTCCAAACCAAACTTTGTATCCATTCCCCATTCCACAGGCCCTGGTAGCCACCATTTTACTTTCTAGACTACTTCCATTTTTATTGTTTTTAATATATTTTGTTGATTTCAGAGAGGAAGGGAAAGGGAGAGAGAGATAGAAACATCAATGATGAGAGAGAATCATTGATCAGTTGCCTCCTGCATACCCCCTACTGGGGATTGAGCCCACAACCCAGGCATGTGCCCTGGCCAGGAATCAAACACTGACCTCCTGGTTCGTAGGTCGATGTTCAACCACTAAGCCACACCAGCTGGGCACCACCATTATATTTACTGTCTCTGTTTGACTACTCTAAGTACTTCATTTAAGTGCAATCATATAGTATGCATCCTTTTATGACTGGCTTATTTCACTTAGGACAATGTCCTCAAGGTTCATCCAT
Organism: Plecotus auritus; assembly: GCF_963455305.1. Classification (NCBI taxonomy): domain Eukaryota; kingdom Metazoa; phylum Chordata; class Mammalia; order Chiroptera; family Vespertilionidae; genus Plecotus; species Plecotus auritus. The sequence continues at coordinate 39,290,405 of NC_137773.1, forward strand.
GTTGTAGAATATGTCAAAATGTCTTCCTTTTTAAAGCCAGAGAATATTGCTCTGTATGGATATACCACATTTTGTTTATCCATTTATCTATCAATGGACACTTGAGTTATTTAACTTTCTGGCTATTGTGAATACTATTGCTATGAGCATGAAAGTACAAATATCTGTTCAAAGTTCCTGCTTCCAATTCTTTGGGGTATAAACCCTGAAGTGGGATTGCTGGATCATTTGGTAATTCTATTTTTAATTTTTTATGAATAACCTACTGTTATCAATAGTGGATATACCATTTTACATTCCTACCAACAGTGCACAAGGGTTCCCATTTCTCAACATCTTACCAATACTTACTTCTTTTTATTTTTATCGTAGCCATTCTAATGTGTGTGAAGTAGTATCCAATTGTAGTTTTGATTTGCATTTTTATTAGATATTTTTCATGAGGAAAGTGAGCTCAAAGTTCCTAAGTGGCCAGGTAAGCATGGGGCTAGGAGTTTACAAAGTGAGTGATACTCTGTTATGTGTCAGACTAGATTCATCAGCAAAATCAGAGACTTACAATAAATATGACCATGGTGGTGGTTGGTGCTAACCAGAGGCAGCTAATCTTAGTTTGGAACCAAGAGGATGCTCTCAAAGCAGAGAAGACCCAGAACAATGATTAGCATCTTTTGAATTTGAAGCTTTTATGAAAAGCTTGTAATTAGGAGACTTTTCCTTTAAATAGGGTTTGTATCCATAGGACTCATCTAAGGGCTCCAGGTCAAATACTTCTGTTCTAAAAGTAACAGCTACACCCATTGTATCCTTACTCACAGTAAAGCTAGTATTCTGTGTATCAAAACTGCATTTAAAAATAAGCCAGAAAGGCTTCCAGGTCAAGATGGTGGCATAGGTAAACTTGGTACTTACTGCCTCCCACAGCCACATCAAAATTTAAACTGAAATACAGAACAACCATTATTCAGAACCACATGAAATCCAGCTGAACGAATGTCTTACAACTAGGGAATTTAAAAAGAAGCACATTGAGACTGGTAGGAGGGGTGGAATGGCAGAACCAGCTGATCTCACACCCACATGTGGCAGTTTAAAATCGGGAGGGATATCTTGGCCATGGAGGTTTCTCTGAGGAGCAAGGGGGTCCCTGCCCCACATCAGGCCTCCAGCCCAAAGTTCCAGTGCCAGGAAGAGAAGCCCCACAACTTCAGATTGTAAAAACCAATGGGGATTGTGGCTAAGTGACACTGAGGATGTGAGAGTCCCAGGCAATTCCTCTTAAAGGGCCCACACATGGACTTACTTGAACTCCCTCTGAGCTCCAGCACTGGGGCAGCAGCTTGAAAGGAACCTCATGGAGGAACTAACTTGTCTGGAATCAGAGAAAGAGCTGGAGGAGCAGCTTTCTCCCAGACAGAAGTGCTGGCAGAGGCCAGTGTTCCTTTGCTGAGACCTCCCTGCCACAGAGCTGACAGGCTGTGCCATATCTGAATCTCCATCAACCTGGTTCACACTTTTCACCCTGCCCTGGTGATTCCCTGAGACTCTGTCCCTCCCTACTTGCAATTTCATCCAAGCCATTTCCAGTGGCTTTTCCATATCGCTGGCTTCTTTTGCTTCATGCTTTGGACATTCCTAAAATCTCTCAAACAAGCAGTAGCCAGCATCAGTGTGCCCCCTACCTATCAATAAGTGGCCCCAGGCCTGACATTAGCAGTAGCCCACCCTGGTTCACAGTTTGGCCTCTCCTGAACACCTCCAAGCTCAAGACAAGTAGCAGCCATCTGCAGAGCACTGTAGCTCATGCTGGGTGGTCCCAGGTAGGGCACAGGCAGAGGCTGATTTGCACCTCCTGGGAGGCCCCAGAGCCAGTACACCCAGTGGTCAACTTCAACCATGCCAATTACAACTCTACCACCTTCATGAGTGACACACTCAAGGGGTGGATTCGATGAGCACCAAAGCCCCACTGAAGTAAGTCCTATTCCATAGGGGCATCTCCTGCACATAGCTCTCCAGCTGTAGTTGCAACTAATCCTTGCAACTGATTGGCCTGAGGGTCAACCCCTCCCAGTGATGCCAACATAAATCAAAGCTCAGCTATAATAGGACAGTGCACACAGCTCACACAGGGTTGCACCAATTCAGAAAGGAGTGCCCAGCTCAGGTGACTTGGGAGGCTGAGCCCAAGTACACCTACTACACAAGGTGACTACCAAGTACAGGATACATAGCAAATCTACCTAATACATAGAAATAAACACAGGGAAGCAGCCAAAGTGTGGAGACAAGGAAACAATTCACAAATGAAAACAAAACAAACAAACAAAACAAAAAAAGAGAAATCTCCAGAAAAAGAGCTAAATGAAATGGAAGCAAGAAAAATACCAGATACAGAGTTCAAAACAATGCTTATAGGATGCTCAAGGAACTTAATGAGAACTTCAAGGAACTTAGTGAGAACATCAACAACATAAAAAAAGAACCAGTCAGAAGTGAAGCATACACTAATTGAAAGAATAATTTTCAGGGGATCAACAGTAGAGCAGAGGATGTTGAGAAACAAATCAAGAATTTGGAATATAAGGAAGGAAAAAAACACCCAGTCAGAACAGTAAAAAGAAAAAAAAAAACCAACAATATGAAGATAGTATAAGGAGCCTCTCGGACAACTACAAACATACCAGCATTTGCATCATGGTGGTACTGGAAGGAGAAGAGAGGGAGCAAGAAATCAAAAACCTATTTGAAAAAATGACAGAAAATGTCCCTTACCTGGTGAAAGAAATAGACATACATGTCCAGGAAGCACAGAGAGTCCCAAACAAGAGGAGCCCAAAGAATCCCATACCAAGACACTTCATAATTAAAATGCAAAAGGTTTGTCCTGGGGGGTGGGAGTGGCCAGGGAGGGGCTGATGAGAGGAAAAGGAGACATATGTAATACTTTAAACAATAAAAAATTAATTAAATAAAATGCAAAAGGTTAAAAAGAAAGAAACTCTTAAAAAGCAGCAAGAGAAAAGCAGTTAGTTACCTACAAGGGAGCTCCTATAATACTGCCAGCTGATTTTGCAACAGAAACTTTGCAGGCCAGAAGGGAGTGGCAAGAAATATTCAAAGTGATGAAAAGCAAGGACCTACAACCAAGATTACTCTATCCAGCAAAGCTATCATTTAGAATTGAAGGCCAGATAAAGAGCTTCCCAGACAAGGAAAATCTAAAGGAATTCATCACCACCAAACAAGTAGTTCATGAAATGTTAAAGGGTCTTCTTAAAGAGATGGGGAAGAAGGGGAGGAGGAGACTAATAAAAGATCAAAAATATGAACAATAAAGTGCAATAAGTGCATATCTGTCAACAACTAAATCTAAAAATCAAGATAAGGGAACAAGGAATCTAATGAACAAAATTAGCTAATGAATAAAATAGAACCAGAGGCATGGAAACATGGAATAGACCAATGAAACTCAGAGGGAAGAGGAGAGAGGAACCAGGAAGAGATTAACCAAAGAACTTATATGCATATATGCATTACCTATGGATACAGACAGTAGGGTGGTAAAGGCCTGGGGTGGGGCAGGAACCAGATGAAGGGGGTCAATGGGAGAAAAAAAGGGGACTTCTGTAATACTCTCAATAATAAAGGTTTAAATAAATTAATAAAAAGCCAGACACAAAAATACAAATACTGTATGATTCCACTACATGAGGGATCTAAAGGAGTCAAACTCATAGAGACAGAAAGTAGAGTGTTGGTTTCCAGGGGCTGAGAGGCAGAATGGAATGGGGGTTTTTAATGGGTACAGAGTTTTGGTTCGGAAAGAACTTTTGTTCTGGAGATGGATGATGTGGTTGCACAGCAATGTGAATGTACTTAATGCCACTGAACTGTCCACTTAAAAATGATCAGAGGTGTTAAATTTTCTGATATGTATGCTTTATCTCACATTCAAAAAAACTGCATTTAAGGTCCATCTCGAGAAATATTTCATGCTTCCCTCCTTCAAATTACTCTCTGAGGGAACCTTGAGACTAATTTAGAGCAAATAATAATCCACTGCAGATATTAAGGAGTTAATGGGGTGGTAATAATGTATTGAGAGCCTAGAGGTGTAATAGTGTCTTTTCTCCCCTGAAGGAAGAAGAAACTGGCCCAATATTACAATCCTTGGACCAAGATCATAAATGCATAAAGCACTTAAAATAAAAGTACCAGAACTCCACAACTTCTAAACCAAGGACCAAACCCTAAAGGGTAACTTCTCTAAGAAGCAGCACTCCTATATTTTGGTGTATCACGGGTATAAAGCTTTTAAAACTGAATGCTAATAAAATTTTTCACACTCTCACCTCTATAAAGATAAGTGCAGTTAAACCACTTGTGTCTTGAAAATCCATGTGGAATTCATGTCCTAAGAATATGTTGCTTAATGATTATTTTTAAGGATCGTAAAGTAAGTTCTTCAAAATGGAGTAGAATGGTCTATTAGCTATCTAGACGAACTTTGACTTGTAGATTTGGTTTAGCTAGTATTTCTTAAACATGTGAGTTCACTTCCCTTTTCATTTTTATGTAATCCCTATTGTTACCAGACCCAAATTGGGTCTAATTATTCAGTAGTTGCCAGCCAAAAGACAACTCCAAGAAGATTTTATGAGAAGGAACTTTATCACAAGCCAGCAAGCAAGGAATACACTGGGGATTGCTCCCAGAGCAGTGCATCCCCAAACAAAGGATTGCATTTGTCTTTATTGAGGGAAATCCTACATAAACATCAAGGTAACCTTCGTCATCACATGTATGGGTGGGGACATTCTTGCACCTGTGCAATTAGCAAACATGCCTATACATACATCGCATGTTTAAAAATGGTGGGAAATCTCCACCCCTAGGAGGAGATTTTCATATTATAATGAAGGTATAATGAGAAAAGTTCATGAGGAGGTCAATAAAGGGTCTTTTAGGCCACTTCAGCCAGTCCTGGGCAGTTTGAGCCAGATTGGCCCCCTGGTTCTGCAAATCACTCCCAGGAGTCTGCCTGAAAAGACAGGTCTGGTAATTGTCAAAGTCAGGGATAGTAGAAGTATGGAAGAAAATGTGTGTGTGCATATACACAGCTTAGGTTACCCTATTAATATAGAACATGTTTCAGAGAAAGGTGTGTGGGCCATCTGAAGGAGAAAGGGAGAGAGAGTGGCTGGGATGAAATGGACCTAGGCATTGGTAATGGATGTGGGGTATGTTTAAAGGAGGATTGGACTTGACTCATGTAATTTGAGTGTAGGTATTATATCAAGTTATATAAAGCATCACACCAAAATGTCATACCCAAAGCATATCTTCAGTGGTCCTTGATAAGTGATGAGGAAAGATGTGTGGGCATCCATCTAAAACACTACTAGAAGACAGTTCATGTCTCACAAACTTCTCATTCAGTGGTGAGAACAAACCTACAATTAAGTGGACGTTGGGGCTTCCAATCAGTATTATCCCTTTTGGGGTGACTCTCTGCCTGCTGCTGAGGGCTGCATTGGTGAGATGGGGTCCTCATAGTGTTCTGCTCTCCTACATGGAAATGGAGGGGACCTGAGGGATTCCTCTCAACTCTTTAGTTCATCAGCTCAGGACATGCTAGCATGGCACATCTTTTGCCAAGCAAAAATCTTATTCTGCAGTGATTTTGCCTCTTAGACCCAAGGACAGAAAACACAAATAGTTGGCTCATGTTCACTTACTCCAGTGGCAGGACCTTATGTTCAGTGGAGAGGATGCTGTTAGAGGCTGCCTGCTTCCTGCTTCTCTAAGGCCTCCCTAAGGGTCCTGTATTCTCTCCCATACTCTTTTAATACATTCTCTTCTTGTTTAACCAGAGTTAGTTTCTGTTGCTTGCAGCAAAAGAATCTTAACTGATACACATGAGGATGAAAATTTAAAATATAACTAGTTATTTAAACCCAAGAAAGCTATTAGAACTCATTCTCTCAAGACAGACATTGTATAAAATTTGAACTTCTTTTTAAATAAATCTTTATTGTTCAGATTATTACAGTTGTTCCTCTTTTTCCCCCATAGCTCTTCTCCACCTGGTTCCCACCCCACACGCTGCCCTTACCCCCCCACATTGTCCTCATCCATAGGTGTATGATTTTTGTCCAGTCTCTTCCCGCACCCCCACACCTCTTTCCCCCCGAGAATTGTCAGTCCACTCCCTTTCTATGCCCCTGATTCTATTATATTCACCAGTTTATTCTGTTCATCAGATTTTTTATTCACTTGATTTTTAGATTCACTTGTTGATAGATATGTATTTGTTGTTCATAATTTTTATCTCTACCTTTTTCTTCTTCTTCCTCTTCTTAAAGAATACCCTTCAGCATTTCATATAATACTGGTTTGGTGGTGATGAACTCCTTTAGCTTTTTCTTATCTGTGAAGCTCTTTATCTGACCTTCAATTCTGAATGATAGCTTTGCTGGGTAGTGTAATCTTGGTTATAGGTTCTTGCTATTCATCACTTTGAATATTTCTTGCCACTCCCGTCTGGCCTGCATAGTTTCTGTTGAGAAATCAGCTGACAGTTGTATGGGTGCTCCCTTGTAGGTAATTAACTGTTTTTCTCTTGCTCTTTGTCTTTTGCTCTTGGCATTTTAATTATGATGTGTCTTGGTGTGGTCCTCTTTGGGTTCCTTTTGTTTGGGGTTCTGTGCGCTTCCTGGACTTATAAGTCTATTTCTTTCACCAGGTGGGGGAAGTTTTCAGTCATTATTTCTTCAAATAGGTTTTCAGTATCTTGCTCTCTCTCTTCTTCTGGCACCCCCATAATTCGGATGTTGGTACACTTGAAGTTGTCCCAGAGGCTCCTTACACTATCTTCATATTTTTGGATTCTTTTTGCTTTTTGCTTTTCCAGTTGGGTGTTTTTTGCTTCTTTGTATTTCAAATCTTTGACTTGATTCTTGCGATCCTCTAGTCTGCTGTTGGATCTCTATATATTATTTTTTATTTCAGTCAGTGTATGCTTAATTTCTAGTTGGTCCTTTTTCATATCCTCAAGGGTCTCACTAAATTTATTGGCCTTTTCTAGGAAATTCTTGAAAAACCTTGTAACTGTGGTTTTAAACTCTATATCCAGTTGTTTGCTTTCCTCCATTTCTTTCATTTGTGATCTGTTTCTTTGTCTCCGCATTTTGGCTGCTTCCCTGAGTTGATAGAGTGGCTTTGTGTGCTTAGTGTCCTATAGGGCCCAGTGGCTCAGCCTCCCCAGTTACCTGAGGTGGACACTCTTGGTGCACCCCTTTGTGGGCTGTATGCACAGTCTTGTTGTAGTTAAGCCTTGATTGTTGTTGGTATCACTGGGAGGAATTGACCTCCAGGCCAACTGGCTGTGAGGATCAGCTGTGTCTACAATGGGAGAACTTCTGTGCTGGAGACACCCTTATGAGGCAAGACTTGCTTCAGTGGGGCTTTGGTGCTCACTGAGTATGCCCCCTGAGTGTGTCCCTTATGGATCTGAGGAGTTGTAATCTGGATGGTCCTACTCTGACCCCTGGGTACACTGGCTCTTGGGATCTCCAAGGAGGTGCTAATTTAGCCTCTGCCTGAGGCCACCCAGCAGGAGCTACAGAGAGATCTGCAGATTCCTCTTTGTTTGGGTTTTGGAGGTGCCCAGATGAGGCCCAGCTGTGAAGCAATGCAAGCTGCTGTGGGGCCTTGGGCCTTCTTTTGGATGATCTGGGTCTCACTGACTCAGCTGCAGTTTGTTAGGTAAGTTTGGATTTCAAAGGATCAGGCCATTCATATGCAAAAGCTTCTGCACACAGCTTGGATGGGGTGGAGTCTCAGGGCGGAGCAAACAGCAATGGCTTCCTGCCAGCCCTGCCCTAAGAGACCCCCGGATCTCAGTGTCCCTTGGTAATCACTGCAAGCACCTCTGAGAGAAAGCCACCCTCGAGTTCCGTCCACTGCCAGACAGTCCAGTTTCTCCCCGTATGAGTCTGGGTCCCCAGAGTCTCGCCCAGAACTGGAGTTCAGAGCAGTCGGGAGCTTTTGTCTCCCTCCCACTTGAAAAAGCCAGCTGCGTACTCAGTTGCCAGCCCTCACTGCACGCGCGCGCCTCCGTACCTCTGCCTTTACTTCCGCAGCTCCTCTGAATCTCAGTGTGCTTTTCTCTTTCCTTCTAGTTGTAGAATTTCCACTCAGCCAGCCTTCCTGTGGTTCTGGGTGATGTCTGTTTTGTCTTTTAGTTGTAGTTTTGAAGTTGTTGTGCAAGGCAGCAATTTCAGGTGTTTATGCCGCCATCTTGGTTTCTCTCAAAATTTGAACTTTTAAATTAAACCAATGTAAATATATAGTATAGCCGAAACCGGTTTGGCTCAGTGGATAGAGCGTCGGCCTGCGGACTGAAAGGTCCCAGGTTCGATTCCGGTCAAGGGCACGTACCTTGGTTGTGGGCACATCCCCAGTAGGAGGTGTGCAGGAGGCAGCTGATCGATGTTTCTCTCTCATCGATGTTTCTAGCTCTCTATCCCTCTCCTCTCTCTTCCTCTCTGTAAAAAATTAATAAAATATATTTAAAAAAAAAATAATAATATATATATATATATATATATATAGTATAAATTACATATAAAATATGTTACCACATTGTATATATTACTTATAAATATTTTTTATTAAAAACAAAACTAAGAATGGGGGAAATGGTTCTTATTAGTCCAACACAACTATTTTATGTTTGCCTTCCAGTTTGAGTCAACATACATGTTTTATTTATCTGGTTCATTTTCAACATTTTAAAACATCACTTTCTCCCCTGTCAGTAAACCAAAATTGAGGGGAAAACAGAAGGTGAGTTGGTTTACCCAATACTACTTTGAGGGGAAAACATTGTTTTTTAATTAAAAAGTTAATCACTGTCACTCAGATGGTCTGCCCTTGTCAACTCAAAGTACTGTTAGCCTCTTTTTTCTCCTGTCAGTCAACTATTTTTTTTAACTAAAATTGCATAACAAAGGGGTATTTATAGTTTAAAGATACCGATACTAACTGGCCTAGCAAGGTTTTAAAGAAAGGAGCTATTTGCCTATTGTACATGGTTTGGGTGCAAAGAGGTGGTGTGAGTCACCTGGCTGGGTGCCCATATGCTTGGACTCAGCATGTTGGGATGACTGGCAGAGCAACAAAGAGTGGAAAGAAGGAGTAACTGGCTGTATGTTGTCTTTACGATGGAACAACTCGGGCCCTCTTGCGTTTATTCCACATTTGTTATGTGCCGTAGAGGAAATGCAGTTCTCTCAGTTAACCACATACAATGCATAATTTACTGCTATTTTCCTGAAATGTGGAGTGACTATTTAATGATAATAGCATGTGATACTTTGGTCCTTGCTCCTTTTCTAAATAGTTGAAGCCTGGCAAAGTCATGTAATTCCTCTGTACCTTAATGCCTCATCAGTCAGTTCTTTTCGTTCCTTCTGGCTTCCCATTTTCATCTGTAAAACAGGGGGATTAGGTTTGAAAAATTAATAGTTGTACAATGTTTTATCTTATTTGAGACTCAGCAACCCTGAAATGTAGATGAGGCAAAAATGGTCATCAATTTCCAAGTAAAGAAACTGGTGATCATGAGCTTATTTAACTTGTCCTGACTCTTTTAGTAAGTAGTTGACCAGGGACCCCAATGTGCTAGTTATCTGCTACATAACACATTTTCTCAAAACTAAACAGCTTTTAAAAAAAACTTAGTGCAGCCCAGCCAGCATGGCTCAGTGGTTGAGTGTCAATCCAGGAACCAAGAGGTCACCAGTTCGATTCCCTGTCAGGGCTGATCAATGACTCTCATCATTGATGTTTCTATCTCTCTCTCCCTCTCCCTTCTTCTCTGAAATCAATATAAAATAAAATAAAATAAAATAAAATAAAATAAAATAAAATAAAATAAAATAAAATAAAATACTTAGTGCATAGTTTCAGTGAGCCAGAATCTGGAGATAGCTGAGCTGGTGGTTCTGAAACTTCTGTCTCATCTGAAGGCTCAGATGAGGATTGCTTCTAAAGTCACTTATGTGATAAGTAGTGGGTTTCAGTTCTTCCATGGCTGTTGCCTGGAGACCAGTTTCCCACCACATGGGTGCCTCCAAAGACTGCCTGAATCTCCTGACCACAGGGAAGCTCACTTTCTCCCAAAGCAAGTGATCTGAGCATGTTTGCATGGGAGAAAGAGCATGCCCAAGACAGAAGCTACAGTATTTTATAACCTAATCTCAGGAGTGATATGCCATCACTCCTGCCATACTCTGTTGATTACATAAATTAAACCTGGTAGAATGTCAGAGTGGCTACACAGGGTGTGAAGACTAGGATGCAGATATTTTGGAAAGCCACCTTGGAGGCTGACTACCACATTCTGTCACTCTACCATGTGTGCACATTTTAAAAGAAATCATTTAAATAATAGTGTAGGGTCAGTGAATCTCAGCAAAGAAATAGATATAAATAATCAAATGAAAATTTTAGAACTGAAAAATATAACTAAAATTAAAACTTTACTGGATGGACTCAATAACAGAATGGAGTAGAGAGAGGAAAGAATCGGTGAACTTGAAGAGAGAACAACGGAAAGAAGCAAACATGAATCCAACTACCAATTTACAGGAAATACAGAAGACAGAAAAATGATAATCAACACTTCAGAGATGCAATCAGCAAAATTCAAACTGTGAGAAACTATTTAGGACAAACACGTCTGTCACTTCATCTAATACAGTGGTTCTCAACCTTCTTAATGCCGCGACCTTTTAATACAGTTCCTCATGTTGTGGTGACCCCCATCCATAAAATTATTTTCGTTGCTTCTTCATAACTGTAATTTTGCTACTGTTATAAATCGTAATGTAAATATCTGATATGCAGGATGTATTTTCATTGTTACAAATTGAACATAATTAAAGCATAGTGATTAATCACAAAAACAATATGTAATTATATATTGTGAAATATTTATTTCTAATTACAAATAAATGAAATTTTGTCTTGAAGCATGGTGTAGCATGGGTAACAGTCTTAATATAACAACAGTAAACTACATTGTTACATTTTGCGACAGTATGTATAAAAAGCCAACGTCAGTGAGAAGGTTGAGATTGCTTCTTTCTCACCAGATCAGAAATTCTTGGGGCAGTCTTTGCAAGAGCACAACGAAGATCATCTTCCACAACAAGTCTACTTCTGTATTTAGACTTGATAACCAACAAGCTGGAAAACCCTGTTTCACAAAGATATGTTGTTGGAAATGGAAGAAGAAGGCGCAACACAGTCTCAGACAGAACAGGATATGACTGCAAACACTTGATCCAGAATTTTGTAACTGGCATTGTAGAGAAATCAGTTCTCGCTGCATCGCTGTTAATAAGTTCAATGAACTCCTCTTGTGCTGTCTCAGGAACATCTTCAACTTTGACTGTGAATGGGCTTCTGGCAAGTGCAAATGGGGTGTCAGGTAGATTTGGAAAGTACGATGAAATTTCTGCAAGCATGTGCAAGTGTTCTTTCACAGAAATTATCATCGTAATCCTTTTGTCTGGTTCAATGTCATGTTCCTCAAAGAAAGCAGATAAGGTAGGCAACATGTAAATTTTATCTTCATCCAATTTTTTTTGCCAAAGCTGAAGTTTCATTTGCAATGATCGGATCTTTTCAGACAAATCGAGGCATGTTGCATTTGGTCCTTGCAGTGATAAATTTAACTCATTGAAGATGGCAAAGATGTCAACCAAGTAAGCTATTTTCTGCAGTTCACTTTTATCGCTGAAAAGTGCTTCGAACTGCGGTCTTGCTTTCTGATTAAAAAACGTTTTGAGTTCACCACGAAGCTCAAAAACACGTTTTAAAACTTCCTCTCGACAGCCATCTCACTTCAGTGTGAAATAGCAGTGCATTGTTCAGCGCATCCAACTCATTGCACAGTTGCGAAAACAGTCAACTGTTTAAAGTGCTCACCTTTACAAAATTGAAAGGACTTATGACGCTTTTCATTACTTCTTGTAACTCTTGTGGCAGCGTCTTCATTGCTAATATTTGCTGATGAATCATACAGTGAGTTCCGATGACTTTTGGTGACTCATCCAGTACCAAACGTTGAAATCCAGATCGACATCCTAGCATAGCTGGAGCACCATCTGTGCAAACACCACAAACCTTTTCCCAAGAGATCTTATGCTCTTTCAGAAATGAACTAACTGTGTCAAATACATCACGTGCAGTAGTTGTCGTTTCAAGAGGTTTGCAAAAAAGAAACTCATCTTTAAAGTAGCCATCATTAATATACCTCACATAAACCAGTAACTGTGAACAGTTTGCAACGTCTGTAGATTCATCAAGCTGGATACTAAATATTGGAAGTGGAGCGGATTTAATTTCCTGGATTACCTGATCAAGAATATCAGCAGACATGTCATTTATTCTTCTGCGGACAGTGTCTTTAGATAAGGAAATTGCACTCAATTTCGTAACAAATTTGTCTCCGATCATAACTCGAACAATGTCTTTGGCCGCTGGCAACAGTAAATCCTCAGCAATGGTGTGAGGTTTCATAGCTCTGGCGATTCTGAGTGCCACCAAATATGAAGCTTCAACGGCTGCTACGTTTTGTTTGTGGTACTTGCCACCAGTGTCAAGTCTGGCTTTCCTGAGTCCATCAGCTTTGCTTCTAAAATAGTTGGTATCCTTGCCAGCAAAGCTCGGATGCTTGCTATCAAAATGGTGTTTTAGTTTGTTCGGCTTCATAGATTCGACTGATAGAACTTCACAACAAATAACACATTGCGGTTTCTCAATTCCTGCTGTAATTATTGAGGTAAAACCATACTGTAAAAAATCCTCACTGTATTTTCTTTTCTTAACGTTCTTCTCTACACGATCCATTGTCATGGGATGGTTTGCTAATGAAAATAATATATAACAATAGCTTTAATAATACAAAAGATGATACATGGCATAGTTCAGTCAGTACAGTTCATTAAAGTTTCCTATGATTTACCATTCTCTGTGTTGTTGTTTTTTTCCATACCTGTTACTATCACAAGGGGGCAGTATTCACATTAACCACAGCTGAATATAAAAAGACCGATCAGCATCCAGATTAAGTTCCCATGGTACAGATTTGTTTTTGCAGTAGTTGATGATTTTACAGTACATGATTTTACATTTACCCAGTAATTATAATTCATGAAGTGTCGTTTTACCTCCAATACTGCTGCTTTCAACACAGTAGCTGCTTTTAACAGAGTAGCTGCTTTCAACACAGCAGCTGCTTTCTACACAGTAGCTGCTCTCTACACAATAGCTGCTCTCTACACGTGTGACTGGTCCGTATAAGTACATTATGGCACCAACCCTGTCACATACACCTGTATTTGTACGGGGTGTATGTGATGGGGTTGGCGCGATGATGTCATCATGCCGGGTACTCATATGTGGGCGTATCTGCATTTGGGCGGACCCGCCTGGAGACGGTTGGAGCAGCGGTGTCTTGGTTCTTAAGACCATCGGAAATATGTGTTTTCCGATGGTCTTAGGCAACCGCTGTGAAAGGGTCGTTCGACCCCCAAAGGGGTTGTGACCCACAGGTTGAGAACCACTGATCTAATATATTCCAATTTAAAAATTACACATGGGGGAAGCTATAGATTGAGACAGAAAAGACATATTGGCCAGCCAGAATGTGTGGACAGACTCTATTTGTATTCTGATTGCAACAAACAAATGTAAAAATAAAACATATGACATTTATGAGATAATTGGAAATTTGAACATTGAGTGGAGGTTTGATAATATTAAAGAATTGTTCATTTTTGTTAGATTTTATAATCAAGGTTATGTTAATTAAATATATCTCTTTAAGAGATATGCGCTGAATGATTGCAGATAAAATGATTTTTGGCATTTGTTTCAAAGTAATATGGAATAAAGGAAGTGGAAGAGATAGACATACATATTGGTCAGAACTAGCAATGTGATGATAGCTGGAGAAGGGTCTGTGGAGGGTTATTATACTTTTTTTTTCTACTGTGGATGTTTGAAGTCCTCCATAATTAAAAGGTAAAAAAAGAAGCCATTATATCTTTGTACTCCATGAAGCTGATCATCTGCCCCTTCAACCTGGCAGTAAACTGGACGTTTGTTTTTGCAATTGGCTAAAAAAAAGTCTCTGTGCTGAAATATGTACATTGGGCAAGGGTGGAAGCAGATTTATCATGCTGAATGCAAGGGGATTAAGTAAATTACATAAGGAATGGTGAGCTCCCCTCATCCCACACCCTACAGGGTAAATGGAATGCTGCCAGCCAGGTTTATATCCTCCAGGCAGGAGACTAGAAGATCTTTATCTGGGAAGTCTGACCATTCCTAAAGGAAAGACCTAAAGACACTGACATGGTGGGTTCCACCAGGAAACAACCCAGCCCGTTTACCCCAGGCTCACAGGGCTTCTGAGTAGCTCTTGGGCACCTCACTCCTAAATATACAAACCACAACTGCCAGACATTAGAGGAAGGCCTCTGACATAATAGAGATAAAAATAAATGGTGTGGTGGAGGATTTGGAAGAAAAGCCACGGAAGAAAAAGAAAATTAAGCAAAAAACAACCTTAGCATACTTGAGAGATAAGAGAAGATATTGCTTCCATGAAGCAAAAATGCTATTTTTTTTAAGTTTAAGAACAAAAAGGACTTGAAATTTTTAAATATAATAGTGGAAATGAACAACTCCACAGTAGGGTTGACAATTAAGTTGGGGAGATTTCCCATAAAGTAGAGCAAAATGACAAAGATTTTTTTAAATAGAAAAGATGAGATTATAAGGGTGGGGCAAAAGGGGGTTTACAGTTGTGAGTATGCGAAACAGAGTTTATTCTCATATTATGAATTATTGTATTATTTTCCATACAAATCACTGTAAACCTATTTTTGCCCCGCCCTGTATAAATCTTGGAGTCCAGGAGGTCCAAAATCTGAATACAGGCATTCCAAAAGTAGAGAATGAAAAAAATGAGGAAAGAAAATGATAAAAGTAGTAATTTGAGAGCATTTCCCAAAGCAAAAGAAAACATTTCCAAATTTAAAAGATCCAATGAGTGGCCCATAAAAATGGATGAAAATTAACCTATTCCAAAGCACGTCATTGACAAATTTCCAAACTCTGGTAAAAGAAAAGAGCTTACAAATGTCCAGAGAGTAAAAACAAGTCACAACAGATCACGAATCAGAATGACTTTTTTCATACTCAGCTGCCAGTCAAGAAACCTTTTAGCACAAACATAGGGCACCCAGTTAGCAAATCTGTTCATGGGAGAATCCTAATAGGAATGCATAGGAAACCTGGACCCATTGTCCAGAAAAACTAATCCAGACTCCCATTATTAAATTTGCATCATCAGGCACAAGAAGAAAACCAGCCTGATAAAAGAGAAAGGCCAAGATGAATAAAAACTATCCCCAGAAGAAACAGATGTAATTCAGAGAAGGGAGGGGAGTTAACTCTATTTTCAACAGATTTGAGGACATAGATAGTGCAGCCATAACACAAGAAGATGCTATAAAACAGGGACAATCTCAGAAGTTAAATGATTGTCAGAAAAAAAATAAGAAAGAGAAGGTTTTGAAAATAAAGGTAAGGAAATCTTTCAGAATATAGACTAGAAAGTTACAGAGAGATAACGTTTGGGGGAAAATAAGAGAGAAGATTAATTTAGGAAGTCCACCATCTGAGTACCTGGAGTTCCCCAAAAGACAAAAGAGAAAACACAGGGAAAGACATTAATCAAAGAAATCATAAAAGAAAATTTTTCAGAATTGAAGGAATGTCTAGGCTGAAGGACTCACTGAATGCCAATCAGAATAAATGAGGAAAAGATTAATACCTACATTCAATATTGTGAAATTTCAGAACACCAAGAAGACACAGAAGATCCTAAAAATTTCTAGACAGAAAAAATAAGTTACCTACAAAAGAATGAGATCAGATTAACATCAATTTTTTTCGGGAATATTGAATGCTAGAAGATAATGGAACAATGTCTCTAAAGTTCTGAGGGAAAATTATTTAGAACTGATAAAAGCTATATAAGGTATATATTTTTCAGATATAAATTCAGAATGATTGTCTTTTAAGTACTTTCAAAGCAAGCAACTTCAGAATCTACTTCATCAAAAAAGAATGAAAACAATCTACCCCCCACCAAAAGAAAAAAAGAGCAAGAGAAAGAAAGACCTAAGATACCAGAAATGGTAGAACCAACCCATAAATCCAGTGACTAGCAGTCCCAAGATAAGAGTTGTATAGTGAAGCTGGAAAGCTGTTTGTTCTATATTAGAACAGAAAGGCATTGGAGCCCCAGGTAGAATGTCCTTAGCAAGAAGAATGAAATAGCTCCAACTAATAGAATAACTCAGAATCCAGATCATGTTAATGTCACGATGAAGAAGACATGTTGGTTTCTTCCATTGATGAGAAGATAGTAAGGCAATTAGAAGCAATGGTAGGGGGAGGTGAAGGGGGAGCGGTTGTGTAAGAAACTCATGGCCAAACATGAAGAAAACCAAAGTGGTATGGTTTTTATTTTTTTTAATTTTTCAATTACAGTTTACATTCAATATTATTCTGTATTAGTTTCAGGTATACAGCATAGCAGTTAGACAGTCATATACTTTACAAAGTAAGTGTTCCCCTGATATTATACCCAACTGGCACTATACATAGTTATTATAGTATCATTGACTATATTTCCTTTGCTGTACTTTGTTTGATGTTCATCTTGATTCTGAAACAATCACCTCATGGACCCAACAACAAAACGGGGAAGTAGACTCTATATGCAGAAGAGAACGTGAATGAATGCCGTTGTCCTTGGCATTCTCAAAGTTCAGCTGACAAAGATGAAGGGGGGAGTGCAGAGGAGCAGAGCAGAAGGTAGGGGGCGAATATCTTCATCTAACGTGGAGTGGTCACGAGTTAACCACTAAAGAGCAAACACAGGTTCAAAAATTTTATTTTTAAGTACAAATAGAAGAACCAAAAATAAGCACAAAAATGGAGGCAGGAGGAGGGAAGTGTTAGGGGAGTCAAATTTTGTCATTGATAGTTTTTTAGTAATTATTAAAAATGGAAAAACCGTCAAAGACATTAGAATTGTGTCATCCCATGATATATTGCATGACTGTGGATTTGAGTCCTACATTCCTAAAGCATAACTACATACAATGAAAGTCTGACAAATGACTTGGGAGTTACCAGTAATAAAAAGGTTTTTTGGTGTGTGAGTCTCCCTCCACCCCAAAGTCAACACCTTTTTACTCAGTTTGGGTGAGTCATAAATGGGAAAATATTCCATAACCCTCATTTGCTTGTCTTTGAGAAATGTGATTGCTTAGAAAAGCTTTAAGTGTGTGCGTGTGTGTGTGTGTGTGTGTGTGTGTGTGTGTGTGTGTGTAAATTATGGGAACTTTTATTATTTATAAAGTTCTGGTCACCACCTATGCATTCAGTTGAGTAAATACATGAAGGAAACACAAGTCCCTCTCTGGAAGCTTGCAGGTTTAGATACAAATACCTCTACATTAAGAACGATCACTTATGTGACACTCTTACAAAGTGTTTTTACACGAACATTGTCTTCCATATTAGTAATGCCTATAATAATAGTTTGATGTTGATATTACATCCATTTTATAGGTGAAGAAATTGAAGCTCAGAGACTTAAGGGAATCACCCATGATCATCACATAGCCAGCAAATAGGGGGTGTTTCAGCCCATTCTGCAGATGCCACATCTGCTCCAGGTTGTATCCCTAAGGCAGTGATTGCCAGGGAATTCATTGCTCTGGGGTTTAGTCTGGATCTTATATGCCTTGGACTTTTAGTTCCTTATGCATTTTGAGGGAAGGAAACAAATGATTGTTAAACAGTTGATAGCATGTCTCTATGTTTGAGGAAAGGTGGGGAAAGTAACGTTTGGGTGATCAAGAAATCAGAATCCATGCCCTAGCTGGTTTGGTTCAGTGGTTGGAGCATCCATGCTCAGACTGAAGGGTCCAGGGTTCAATTCTTGTCAAGGGCATGTACCTCAGTTGGAGGCTTGATCCCCGCGCTCCCGGGCACATGTGGAAGGCACCCAATGGATGTCTCTCTCACGTTGATGTGTGTGTGTGTGTGTGTGTGTGTGTGTGTTCTCCCCCTCCCTTCCACTCTCTCTGAAAAAAAAAAAGAAATTAGAATCCAAAGGAAGCTTGAAAGCAGTTTTATGGGACTTCTCTAGAAGGATTTCCAAGGAGTACACCACCCTAAGAATCCTGGTATACAGGGACACGAGCTTTCTCTCTGCCCATGCCATACATCCGGCTTTCTACGTGTAGTTTCTCTTCTCCTGTCAGAACCCCAGGAATTTTCTAATCTGAGTGACCTTAGGTCACAGCAGCAACTCTCATTTGAACTTTCAGGCCACTTCTCCCTGGTAAGAGGAGAAATAACTCTTTGGCAAAACAACCCACCCAAATACTGTATTCCAGGCAACTGGCAGGCTCATAACTTTCCTGGGTGATTCATTGTTGGCACCCAGCTCCTGACACCCCTTTCCCCTCCCACTTATATAGGACTCATTCTGCAAAGGATTGCACAGGGAGGGGAAACTCCTCCAGGGGAAGGATGAGTTGTCCCATGGGTTTCATGAAACAGCTCTAATGAGATGTTCTCCTTTTCCAAGGGAAGCATTCTCCTAAGACCAGCCCATCATTATCAAGATATTTCATTCAGATGCTATGTGGTTTATTTAGAATAACAATGAACATTCAAGTCTTTTAATTTTCATCAGTGAGTTGAGAATCCAACCATAACTCATAAATTCCATGGTAATAAGTACAGTCTTTCTTCTTTGCAGCAAATACTTCCCTTAGTGAAAATAAAACATTTCCCATTTAATCAAGGACTCTCACTTATTTGAGGCATGGTAGCCCTGTCCTGTGCTCACCGACTTTGCTCTTGAGCAAATTGCAATGTCTAAATTTATTACACCTCTAAGTGACAACCTAAGATGAAAACTCACAGTGGAAATAGATGTGGTTTGTCGAGAAAGCTGTCTAACCCTTTTAAAAAGCAAAGGTTGGGGCCTGCCTTATGAGATATAAAATTACCAACCATCTGTCCCAAGTATATTTAAATTGGTGATACTCCTGAACTAATCGCTGCTAATTTTTGAACCTCTTCAGGAATTTGCTGCGTAAGATATGGAGCAGAAGTGCTCAGCAAGCTTCCAGGTGCAGCCGTTGAACTCTTCCCTTTGTTCACTGATACCAATAGCATATTGGTGTCCACGAGGAAGGGAAGCCTTCCGTCGGCTCTTCTGTCCCATTTGCGCATTGTTTGAATGATTTGCGTATGTGCTGTTCCCCATGACTAGATGTGAGCCACAGAATGCAGGGGCCATACCTAACGGACTTTTAAAATTCCTTGGCAGACAACCCAATTCAAAAATGGGCAAAGGACTTTACTAGACTTTTCTCCAGAGAAGCTGTACACATGGCCAACAAGCACATGAAAATGTGCTGAACATCATTAGTCATTAAGGAAATGCAAATAAAAACTACAGTGAGTTAGCACTTCACACCCACTAAAGTGGCAACTGTCAAAAAAAAAAACAAAACAAAACACAAATAAACCAAAAAACAGAAAACATGTGATGGCAAGGATGTGGAGAAATTGGAACTCTTGTGCATGCACTGTGGGTGGGAAGGTAAAATGGTGCAGCTACCATGGAAGAGTATGGATGTTCCTCAAAAATCAAAAATAGAATTACCACATGATCCAGCAATTTCACTTCTGGGTATACACCCAAAAGAACTGAAGGCAGGGTCTTGAAGATATATTTGTACACCAATGTTCATAGAAGCATTATTCATAGTAGCTAAAAGGTGGAAGCACCCTAAGTGTTGATCGGCAGATGAATAAATAAGCAGAGTGTGCCCTATCTATGCAATTCAGCCTTAAAACGGAAGGGAATTCTGACACAGTTTATAAAGTAGATGAACCGTGAGGTCATTCTGTTAGGTGAAATAGGCCAGTCATAAAAAGAAAACTATTATGTGATCATACTTATATAAGATTAGAGGCCTGATGCACGAAATTCATGCAAGAGTAGGCCTTCCTTCCTCCGGCTGCTGGCATGGGCTTCCCTCTGGCACCCAGGACCTGGGCTTCCCTCGCAGCCCCGGCTTCACCTGGAAGGTCGTCCGGAAGGACATCCAGTCTAATTAGCATATTATGTTTTTATTATTATAGATATCTCATATAAACAAATTCACAGGAACAGAGTATAGAATGGAGATTGCCAGGGGCTGAGGGGAAGTGAGGAATAGGGAGTTATTGTTTATTGGGTACAGAGTTTCAGTTTTACAAAATCAAAAGAGTTTGGAGATGAATGGTGTTCTGGTTATGTAGCACAACATTATAAATGTATTTAATAGCACTGACTTTACAGTTAAGAGTGGTTAAGATGGTCAACTTTATGTTTATGTGTATTTTGCCACAATAAAACAATAGGAAAAAAGAAAACTGACAGAGGTCTTATCCAAACAACATAAAGAATGCCTATAAATCAGTAAGATAGGCAAAAAATCCCATAGAAAAATGGATTAAAAAGACAACAACACCCCAAACTTCTAATATACCTTAGTGGTAATCAGGAAGTGCAATTTAACATAATGTTTATAATTAGCCCAAAATTGGAATAATCGAAATGTCCATGAGTGGATAAATAAATTGACATATTGTCACACAATAGAATATTATACAAACAATACAAATAAATGAGTTATAGCCACAACCCCAAAATATGGATGAAACTCAAAAACATAATGTTGAATAATTATTTTTTTTAAAAGAAATGCAAAATAGTACATTCTGTGTGCTTCCATTTATAGAAAGTTCAAAAACAGGCAAAAGAAAACTGTATGCTTAGGAATTCATCCGGGAGAGTGGTTACCCGGGGAGGAGGCGGGCAGAGAGAGACGGATCAGGGGAGCTGGTGCGAGCGCCTCCCGGAGCCTGGCAATGCTTCATTTCTTTACCTCGTGATGAATGCACAGGAATTTCACTCTCCTGGAAATGTGTCACATTTCACAATAAAAATATTTCAAAGCAAATAAAATGTCTTTGCACATTAACATATTAATAAATGTTTGCTTAATATTCTACAGTACAATAAGGAGGAAAAGTGAACTTATAAATTGGTGCATACAAATGAAAAACGTTTTCTAAAATTTTGTTCCTGGGAAGAAAAAAATTGAAGTCTTAAAGCTATTTTGTGGCCTAAGCCCCATTCATCTGGGGAGATGCTAGGCAGGTAGGAGATGGATGCACACTGGAGAGACAGACAGGTGGACAGTGTTAGCTTTCTGCACACCACACTGCTGTGCAGAAAAAAATGGATAAGCCTGGATCTGAGATCGCTATCCTTGAAAATCTGTATCATGTTCACTAAGTAGGAATAGAAGCTAATAATTATATAGCAGCCCTTTCTCACACAAACCAGAACCCCAAATTAACTTAATTTGTTTAGAGTCATGCCTTTAAGTAATGAGGTACAGCTCCCACCCCTTTTGGTACGAGGGGAATCTTTGTCACTTTCATCTGCTCTTGTTTCTATTTTTGCACAATCAGGGTAAGATAAGAGCCTCGCCGGATCTCAGCAGAAAGATGAGTTCGATTTGAACACTGGGCAGAATGCATAGAGCGTAGTTTGGTTACTGGTCTAGCGCATCTGCAGGACTGGAGGATTGGGTCACCTCCTTGCCAGCAGAAAGTATGGCTAATATTTGCCACAGTTGGGCACTTACTACAGCTCTTTTTGGATAATTAGTGCAAGAATGTGTGATTCATGAATTTTCCAGTTTGTTTTAAATCACAGACTTCCTTCCGTCTTCCCTCTCGTTAGGCTGCCTCCATCATCACGTTCAAGCCAGTGTGACCTTGGGGAACCAAACCTGAACTCTAAATTATTGGTATCCATTTAATCAAATTATAGGAAATGTTAATCTGCTGCCCTCCTTCCCTCATCACATCTCTGAGACGTTCATCATTTCAGGACTGTTCAGTTCTCTTCCTATTACGGAGAAAGCCCTACTATGTGTAGTTTGGGCAGGAGGCAGGGCCCCAGTTCCCACTACAAAAATAAAAGGGGCTTCATCTTTCCTTCTTGCTGTCCCCAGGCAGTCAGGGTCTAGGGCCTGGGCTACACTCAGCCGATGGGGAGCTGCTCCCAGAGCTTATAGTCTTGAGAGAGTGACTCTGAGGTGACAGGACAGATGGCATTAATTCCTAGGAGAGCAGGGGTGGCCTCCTGGCCATACTGTTTCTGATAAAAGTGTCTGCTCCTTGGCTGTTCAAGTGTGTTGATCACGGCCCCGTCTCTGTCATAAAATCTAGCAAGGAATCTATGGTCACTGAAGTTCTCCTGATATA
The DNA here is from genome assembly GCF_963455305.1 of Plecotus auritus. Taxonomy (NCBI): domain Eukaryota; kingdom Metazoa; phylum Chordata; class Mammalia; order Chiroptera; family Vespertilionidae; genus Plecotus; species Plecotus auritus. Next base: position 39,312,917 of record NC_137773.1, read on the forward strand.
TCCCATTTGTGCTTAAGTTACCTAGAGTGGTTTTTAACATCCTGGCCAAAGTACCTTTGCTCTGTGCTTTGTACATCGCTGCTCTTTTCCTGTATTTAGGACAATAGGGAGGAAACCGTATGCCTTCCAGAGGGGTTCTCAGACAGAAGCCTGCGTCAGAATCACCTGGAGGGCATGTTCAACAGAGCGTTGGGCCCACCTCCTGAATTTCTGATGCGCGGAGCCTGGGTGGTAACTCAGAATCTGCATTTCTAACCAGGCGACACTGCTGCCCTGGCATGTAACAGAGTTTCCTCCAACGCTGCCCCCAAACTACCAAAAATATTTAGCCAATAAACAGTGACTCAGGGTCTCACTTGGAATTTTCTTTGATGTGTTGATTTCGCTGGTTATCATTGCTTATTATATTATAAATGAGGTATAACATTTTTGAGAAATTTTTATCTAATTTTCTGAACCAATAGAAATTGTAAAATCTTGGCGTAAGCCTGGACATCTCCTTTATTTTTTAAAATATATTTTATTACCTTTTTTTTTTTTTTTTTTTTTTTAAGAGAGATCTAAAGGGAAAAGGAGAGAAAGATAGAAACAGAGAGAGAAACACCGATTGGCTGCCTCCTGCACACCGCCCGCCCCCCCCCCCCACCTGGATTGAGCCCACAACCTGGAATCGCCCTCACCAGGAATCGAACCAGTGACCTCTTGGTGCATGGGACAATGCTCAACCAACTGAGCCACACCAACCAGGCTCTCCTTTGTTTATTTACAATAAAATGGTCATGTCTGAATTTTTCAATTGAGCTTATTATATTCTTAATTGTATCTTAATTATTTTATTAGGATAATAAATTTAATTGTTTAAAGCACTGCTCATCTAAGTGAGAACTGTTCTCTAAACAAAATTACATTTTTAATCAATAATAGCAGTTCAGTAATTTTCTCATTTTCACTGATGACCTTAGCTATTTCTGAACATAGACTGTGGGGTTCAACTAGGATCTTTAAAGAAAGACGTTAAGAAAAAAGACTAAAGAGTTCTTCCCGGCACGCGATGGATTCCTGATGTTCCTGTGGCAGGGGAGCACATCCCCGCTGCCCACATGGACTAACAGACTGTAATTCGCATGGATGCTCTCAATAAAACCGGTTCTGCTAAAAATAATAATAATAATAATACATAAATAAAGACTAAAGAAAGACTATTTTGCTAGAGTTGTCCCTAATTACCTGGTTGCATATATTTGAAGAAATAATCTATCCCTCAATAATTCCACAGCCAGAAGACACAATAACTACACACTTCCCAGGCTGGTGAAAAGGAATAATAGTGACAACACCAAATACTCGCAAGGATGCTGAGAAACATTGCTGGGAGGAGAGTAAAAGGCTATAGCCACTCTGGGAAAGAGTTTGGCAGTTTCTTATAAAACTAAACGTGTAATTCTCAATATGACTCAGCAATTGCACTCTTGGGCATTTATCCCAGAGAAATAGAAAACTTATGTTCGCACCAAAACCTATACACGAATATTCATAGTAGTTTATTTGTAATAGCCAGAAACTGGAGTTAGCCCAGGTGTCCTTCAAAGGGTGAATGGTTAAGCAAACTTATACGTCCATACTATGAAATACTGCTTAGTAATAAAAAGGAATGAACCACTGATACATGTAACAACTTGCGTGACTTTCTAGGGAATTATGCCATTTCCCAAAAGATTTAAATCCTGTATGATTCCATATATACGAAACATTTTTGAACTGACAACGTTTTAGTAGTGGAGGACAGATTAGTGGTTGCCAGGTCTTGAGGGTGGGGCAAAAGGTACGGTTCTAAACATGAGGGATTCATGTGGTGTTGGGACTGTTCAGTATTTTTAGTGTGGTGGTGGATACTTGAACCTACACAGGTGTTAAAACTGTAGAACTTGCCCTAACCTGTTTGGCTCAGTGGATAGAGCGTCGGCCTGCGGACTGAAGGGTCCCGGGTTCGATTCCGGTCAAGGGCATGTACCTTGGTTGCGGGCACATCCCCAGTGGCGGGTGTGCAGGAGGCAACTGATCGATGTTTCTCTCTCATCGATGTTTCTAGCTCTCTATCCCTCTCCCTTCCTCTCTGTAAAAAATCAATAAAATTTATTTAAAAAAAAAACAAAAACTGTAGAACTTAATAAACACACACACACATCAGTACAGTAAAACTGGGGAAATCTGAATCTCATTGGATTGCATTAGTGTCAGTATCTTGGTTGTTATATTATACTACAGTTTTGCAAATTGTTATCATTGGGAGAAACTGGGCAAGGGATATCTTGGTATTATTTTTTTTTTAATTTTATTTGTTTGTATTTATTTGCTTATTTATTTGTTAATCCTCACCCAAGGTTATTTTTTCCATTGCTTTTCAGAGAGAGAATAGAAGGAATGGAGGGAGGAGAGAGAGAAAGAGAGAGAAACACCGATGTAAGAGAGACACATCGATCAATTGCTTCCTGCATTGAGCCTGCAACCGAGGTACATAACCTTGACTGGAATCAAACCCAGGACCCTTCAGTCCTCAGGCTGACACTCCATCCACTGAGCCAAACCAGCTAGGGCTATTTCTTACAACTGCATATAAATCTACAATTATCTCAATAAAATTTTCAATTTAAAAAACCCAAGTAATAAACCCTACCAATGATAATACTATCGTAAGACTTGCGTATTGGCAGTATTAAGTTTAGGTTGTAAGTTAGAGGATGATCCTAAAGGCTTCCAGACATAAAAGAATAAATAAGTGTGCTAATTAATCACAATTTTGTACATCCAATTGTTTGGAAAACGTGATATTCAAATGAACAGCAAAAAAAGCCTAGATTCTAGATCTAGAAAAGACCTTAAAGGCTAATCTGATCTAGCCACTGCCCGCCGAGGCACCAGCTCAGGTAGAGCAATGTGCTCTCAAGAGGTATTTGTTACAGTCATCCACTCCCACCAGGGACGGTCTGCATGACATCCCGAACAGATTCCCCTAGTCATAGCACTAGTAGGTTTCCGCAAAGACTAGCACGCACCCTTTACTGGTACTAATAAAAGCTATCATTTATTGAGTGCCTGCTAAGTCTACGTCCATGGTTTCATTGAAATCCATGATTTCAGTTAAGGGAAGAATTTAAATAAATCCATGATTTATTTTAAACTTTGGGTGAGAGGCATTATCTCCATTTTTACAGTGAAGCTTGGAGAATTTAATTAACTTGCCCTAGTGCAGCTGGTAATGCGATAGAGCTAGGGTAGAGTGTGGGTCTAGGTGGGTCAGAGCTGTCCTCTTTTCAGCATACCCACTGTCTTCAAAGGCGGCTACTGTTGTGCTGGCTCCTAAACAAACATATGGAACATTCCCAATGTTATTTGCTTGATCATTTCCTTTAGATTAGGAATTCTTAATCTAGGAGCTATGAGACCGTGTGTGTGGGAGGGAATCAATCCATGTGCCTCTCTCACACAATGTTTCTCCATCTCTCCCTCCCACTCTAAAACTCAAAAGAAAAATATCCTCTGGTGAGGATTAAAAAGAAAAAATATCGTATTTTTGATAAATCTGATACATGATGAAAGGATATGAAGATACACCTTAAGTTCGATGTAAGGGCTGGCCCACAACCTTAGCATAAAATTCTAATTTTTTTTTTCTTGGCTTCTTTGAGTTCTTTTTTTTATTTATTTTTTTATTGTTTGAAGTATTACAAATAGTAGTACATATTTCTTTTTTTTTTTCTCCCATTGACCTCCCCCCCCCGCCACCCCTACCCCCCAGTACATGCCTTTACCTGCCCCCGCCCCCTCTAATTTTTAATAGAATTAAGGTGTAGGGATGGAGAATGCTTTTGTATAAGCTGTTCCCTCTTGTTTACAGTGCCCTTCCCCACCTCTTTGGCCAACAAACTTGAACTCCGCCTTTATGTCCTAGATCAGGTCTTCTATGATTCTTCTCAAATCTGACCATATCTCTGCTCCCAGGCAGAATCGTCCTTCAGTCTATGTTCTAGCCCTCTGTACACATCTCCATCACTGTATCATTGTCAGCTGTTCACATCTGTTTCACCCAGTAAACTGAGCTTCCGAAATGCTGTCGCTATGACTTATTTGTGTTCCTTGCCCCTAGTCGCATAGTAGGTGGCCCGTGTTTGCTGGGGAATAAAACATTAGCTTTCATTTAGGAAGGTCCTACTTGTGAAGGTTGTGTTGAAAGACACTGTTAGATGTATCTCGTGAAATGACAACAGCAATTATTTGTTAATGAGTAAACTGAAATGCCTTTTGGTAACTTCCAGAAGTGACCTCCTGACTCGGGTGTTGAAGAAATAATCAAGCAAAGAAAAGTACAGAAGTCTAGGCAGGTAAGAAAACAGGTTAATAGACTAAAGGTTTTTAGGTCAGGAAAATAGCTGGTTATCAGAACAGGGGCGAGAGAGAGATTTAGTCCGGTTTAGAGAAAAGATACTTGAATATGGGGATAAAGAGGAGAGGGAAATACTACGTGGACTGCGAGAAGAATGGGAATTTCTTGAGGGCATCAGAAATTCCGAATGGATTTTTTCAGACTGAGACTCACTCTTAGGGAAACAGAGCTGGATTCTGGATCTACTGCTCTGCTGCTTAAACATAGCTTGTATTCTTTGGTATTTCACTAGACTCATTGCAAGTTTGAGCTGCAAAGGGCCAGAGAAATGCCGTAGGCCGTCCTTTAGTTAATAGATTGAAGTTCAAAGAAGCCTTGAATCCAGCCCAGGAGAGACTGTTTTTACAGGACTGCGGCTCAGGTAGGCAGGCATGCCAAGGTGCTCTAGGGAGAGGGCTCTGTTTGTTCTGGACTGCCACCCCAGAAAAGGCCCACAGCTGCAGTGGGTGGCAGCAATGGCTCAGAACCTGGCTTCCCTAGGACACACACCAAATAAAGGCATTGAAAGAATTAGGTAGTTGGTCAAAAACAAGTTTGATACTCAAACTCAGCTTTTCCTCTTTATTAGCATATTATTTCCTTTCTATAAAGGTTAACAGAGTGAAGTTGGTTTGCTGGATAAAGTATCAGAGCTTTTAGCTTTATCCTGCAACTCTGGGAGGAAGGGAAATAGAAGCAGAAGACAGGGAAACACTGCCTGTAAAACTGCTTTTTTGTTTAAACTGTATGCGTACAGGATATCAACAAACACCTACCCCCTCCACTTTATTCTCTCGAATGTTGCTCACCTAGTTCCTGTGATTCTAGCAACTTTGTTACGGGTCAATGGAGAGCACTAGTTGCAGAGAACACACCTAGAGAGGACTTTGTCTCTTGGGGAAGTCATCCCTTGAAATTGCATTATCTAAAGGCTCTCCACTAAAATAAAACACAAAATTAAAAAAGGTGTTGTGTATTTGTGCAAGGTGCTTAGTGTAGTAACAGGCCACGGGTTCATGTAACCCTCTCTTCAATAACTATCAGGAGCCCCGAGTCAGGGACCTGGAAAATCAACGCGGTTCTCTGAACCTCAAAGTCCGCATCTGTAGGTAGGTCCCCTCGGAGAATGTGGCGAAGATCCAGGGCGACCGTGCGCGGGACGCGCCGTCCCGCCCGCCTCGGGGCACGTCTGGTGCTGGTGGCCAGCGGCCTCGGCTCCATGCACCCGCGGCCGTGGCACTGGCCTCCGGGCGCAGGGTTCCGGGGTGCGCTCCGCTCCCGAAACCTGATAACCTCCTCCAGGATCCCAGGGAGGCCGCCCGCACCGGAGGAAGCAGGAAGCCGGGCCACGGGATAGAGACCCCGCGCGCCCGAGGCGGGACGGGCAACGCAACCGCGCGGCGCGCCCCGCCCCGACGTGCCCCACGGGGACGCGCACGCTCGGAGGCGCGGGGGCGCACACCGGGGCGCGCGCGGGCCGGGCCGGCACGGCAGCGAGAGCGCGCGCGGCTCGGGAAGGCGGCGGCAGCGGCGGCGGCGGTGGCGGCGGCGGAAGCGGCGAGGGCGGCAGGCGTCCGGCTTAGAGGTAGTGAAGGCGGCGGCGGCGGCTCCGGACTAGGCTGGGCTGGGAGCGAGCAAGGGTCAGAGGCGCCGGGTCAAGCGCGGATCTCCCGGCTCAAGCATCCGCCCGCCGCCCGGACGCCTGGGCCGCGGAGTTGGTGTCCCGGCTCGGACCCCGGCACCCAGCCCGGAGCCGTAACCTTGAGGCGGCGGCGGCGGGGCCGGGCCGGGCCGGGCCGGGGGGCGGCGGCGCTGGATCCCCGGCTACCCGATCGTTGGCGGGAGATGTCGAACCCCGGGACGCGCAGGAACGGCTCCAGCATCAAGATCCGTCTGACAGGTACGGCGGATGGGAGGCCCACGCCGCCCGCACAGCGCCCACTCGCACCCGCACGGCCCCTCGGCCGCCCCGGCATTTCCCGCAGAGCGCCCTGCGGGAGTGGCCCTCCCCCACGTCGGCCGTTGTCCCAGGACCTCGTCACCCCCCTCGGCGAGTGCCCCTCGCTTCTCCCTCCGGCCCCGCCCCCTCGCTTCCCCCCGGCCCCGCCCCTTCGCGTCTCACCCCCCTCCCATCTGCCTTCTCGCTGCCCTCCTTCCCCCACCTGCCCCTCGGTTCTCTCCTCCTGGCCCCGCCCCCTCGCTTCACCCCCTTCATCCTTCTCGTCCCCCTCCTCCCCTCCCGGGTGTCCCCCCGTTTCTCCCTTCCTGAGCCCGCCTCCCGCTTCTCGTTCCCCTTCCTCCCCTCTCTTCCCTGTCCCTCACCTGCCCCTCGCTTTTCCCTCCTGGCCCCGCCCCTCTCTCCTCACCACCTTCCCATCTTCTGGTTTCCCTACCTCTCCCCTACCTGCCGGGACGCTTCTCCCTCCTGCCCGCCCCCACTTCTCACCTCCTCCCGTATCCCCTCTCGGGCTTTCCTCTCGCCACCCCCTCTTTGCCCCCTTGCTCCTTTCCTTCTGGCCCCGCCCCTTTCATCTCCCCTAGTTTCGCCCCCTCACTTTCTCTCCTAAACTCCGCCCCTCATTTTCTACTTAGTCCCGCCCCCGCTTATCTCCCAACCCTGCCCCTTGCTTCTGTCTCGCGGCCTCCACCCTTTCCTTCAGCCTCGAATTCCTCCGTCCTATCTTGTAGCTTCTCCCGGGCCTGTTCTCCTCACTTCCCCTCCGGTCCAGACCTCTTCAGTCTAGTCCACTTCCTTTCTCTCTCAGGCCAGGCACTGTCTAGTCTTGACTGTGCTTCTCGCATTCTTTCCTTTTCTGCATTGCACTTTACCATCGCGTCCCCGCCTCGTCCCCATCCCTGAGGCCCACTTAGGTGCGGATCCCCTCTCTCCCTCACCACCACCACCACACACCACTGGCTTTGGCAGCTGCACTACCGCAGGCTCCTTGCTTCACTCTCATTTAGTCTTCAATGAAATGCCTGTGTCTCCTAGGTGGCTCTGTAGTGCCACCTTCAAGGGTGAGCGCGAAGCTCTGCTGTGGGCCTGCGACGTGGTGGTTGGGTGTGTGTAAATGCCGACGGTGCGTGCTGGAGGTGCCCCTCGCTAGCGGGCTCCAGGGGTCCTGGACCAGTCCGCATCCTCATCTGCCCCCTCTCACTCCTCATCACTGTGGGCGGCTGCTGCTTGTCCCAGTTTATAGCGGAGGCCGGATTGTACTGTTGTAAATACCGTTCTGTTGGGGGACTTTCCAAACTCGAATATTCCCAGCTCTGAAGAGGAAGTAAAAAGTTTGGGCTGATCCCTGTAAGGGGGTTTTCCCCTGGATTTTTCTGTTCAGCGACCAGTCTGATGAGGACTCCAAAGTCAGAGTCCCTTTCAAAGAGACAAGTGAGCATTTTTGGGACACTTCATGGCAGATGCATACCCTAAATCATTGGTAAATCTGTGAAAACCGCAATGGATGATTGTTTTCCTTTGAAAATCCCCAGTTGTTGCATGATCCTTTTTTTTTTGTTTCAAGAAGAGGGTCATAATTTTTTGTAGGTATAAAAATGCTTGATCAGGTTATCATTAGATAATATGACCATATCAGATGATGATTTGGACCCAAACCCAGACCTTGGTTTTGTGAAGTAACCGGCATAGCCCAGGGATCTTTGCTTCTAGAGAAACAATCCTTTATTTCAGGACTGGTAGGAAACACTTCTTACTCTATATACATTGTTATTTTTATGGTTACATAAAAGCCACGTATTTGAGTTTGTAATGCTTGTAAAACTTTAATTACTGACAACTTTAATTTGGTTTTCATTTACAAGTTAAATCTATAATTGACATCAGATTGGTTTCTTTTCTTGTTAAAAGCCAAAGTAACTGATTTTGTGATTTTGGGTAGAAATGTGATTAATGTTTTAGAAGTAATAGGTTTTAATTACAATGTTTGTGTCAGGTGTATAATATGTATTAATCCTAATAGGCAGGTCTGGGTGTGGGCTTTTTCCTTATGAAAGGGAGGGCTTGGTTTGTGCTCCCAAGTTATTTTTTGATTCAGGAATGTAGATGTCATGGATGTAGAAATGCTTCAAAAATTATTCAAAGAGTTTTTATATTAATTTGATAGTGAAGGATCAGATGATGAGTGTTTTTTCCAAAACACCTTTTCCCAGTTGATGTTATTTATGACACGACAGAGTGTGGTTATTGCTGCAACAGGATTGAGAGTTTAGGGATGATTGTGGACACACATGATGCCAGTTGTCTGTTGATATGAATGTACGCAGAATCGTTGGAACTAGATATTTTGTTGAAGATAGACTGGGTTTTGGCCTCAACTTTAAGTTTGTCGGGAAGTTTGAAATATCTTCACTTTTAGCAAGTAGGCTAGCCATCTTTCAAGAGCGTATACTTTTGTTACAGGTTTCAGAGTTTATTTCCACGTGTGATACTTGAAAAAATGACTTTTAGAATGAGAGCTATTCTAACTAGTGAATACCACACAGGGTAATTCAGTGCAAAATATGAAGACATGGGTGTTATAAAAGAGCCTTTACAACTTTGGGGTCTATAATTATATTTGGTGGTGAGTAGAACATTGGATTTAGAATTAAAAGACTTGATTTTGGTCAGATCTGCCATAAACTGCATGATATGGTACAAATTATGTAGCCTTTCTGGGTCTCAGTTTCCTCATATATAAAATGAGATCTTAACTCCATTTATAGCATTATTTGATTTTCCTTCTTACAGGATCTGTCAGTTTTGGCTTATTCCAAATTACTGTTGGGTGATTATGTTTTCTGTTAGGTCTCAATCCTGATATTCAGAAATTTGTGTTAAAACACATGACTTGTGTTTGATTTATGCCAAGCATTACTTTTTTGTATTGATGACAATTATGATTTCTTCTTTTTTAAAAAAATTTCTGTGGAATCCCTTTTGTTTTTAAAAACTATTAGGTAGTCTGTTGAACTGCTTTGGAAATCTGGCCTAAACAGTAGAAGAATGTTTGAGTCTTTATGTTTAAAAGGATATAATTTAAAAGAATGTCTTTGTGGTATTTTAGCAGGGTAATAGTTTTTAAAGGTATCAGTAGATTTGGGCACAGTATTTTCAAAATAGAGAGATCTTTGTTAAAGAGCATTATCTTGAAGACATTTTAGAGTTCACTGGCCAAACACTTGGGAAACCGTTTTATTTTAAATTCAAGCAGGATTTTCAAAAACTTTGTTCTTATATGGTACACAAATGAATCCCAGATACGGTATTTAGGCCACTTGGGTAAAAGAATGGAATTTTGAGCTCTAAGGGTTCCACAATACTCTTCAAACAAATTAAATTGTATTCTAATGTTAACCAGTTAGTTGAAATACCAAATGCCTAAACTTCTCTGTGCTTTTATGCCTTGAAATACTCTCAGCCTCTTTGTGTTTTTCTATCTCTTGAATTGTGACTGTGTATTGTGAAGAGAGAAAATTCTAATTCCACTTAGAGGTGGGGAGAGAAACCTCCCTTGATAGCATATGGGAATGGAGGCTATTTTTTAAGTTGTAACTCATGTGATGTAAGACTGGCTTGTGTTTGGCATCCAGGTGATGCAACTTGGAGAGAAATAGTAGTAGTAATAGCTGTTAGTAACGTTAATTGATCAATAACAGGTGACCTAATTGATTTGAAATAGTTACGTTTCTCATAAGAACGATAAAGCTGTTAAGAGTGTTGCCTTTGTCCCTTTGTTCCAGCAAAGAACCTCCCTTATACAAGGCAGGCAAAACTTTTAATAGCTGCCACTCAGATAAGATGGAATTGCTAGCCATTAGTTTTTAGCCTTGCACTGCACCTGAGTTTACATATTTCCTCAAGGTTGGCCTTAAGTTTATGAGGTACAGTCAAGGCACTTCTTTGAGCTGAATTGTTTAAGGATGTGGAATGGGTTAAATCAAATCTTATTGCAAAACTTAAACTGCAATTATACGTTAAAAGGAGTCACATTCTGCCATATACAGGACTATTATTGATTTTATTTGATCACAATTGTGTAGAAAAACCTTTTTTAAATCCATTTTCACTTTTTCATTTTCTTGATCCAACTAACAGACTTGAGAAATGAAATATCTCATGTACTTTATTTCTGTCTGTATTTTTGCAGTAGTTGTGATTTGTCCCAGTAGAATTTTTTACTGCAAGTCCATTTATTTGTCAGATTTCAAAACTTCTATTTTGCAATTTTGCCAGTGGTGTCTGAACTTCGAGTTTTCCTTCTCTTCTACAGGTTTTCATTTTCTCTGTTTGGTTACGATTTCAGGTTCTAGTGTGGAACATTGGATGAACCAGGGAGGTTCCGGGGGCTGAGTCACTGGTGAAGAAGTATTTCCTCATGAATACAAAAAAGAAAGACTGACCCATAATATTTCAACATCAGCTTAATGATCCAGTTAACTAGACTGGTTGTTGTGTAACACATTTGCGGGCACTGGTTAAAAGTTAAAATAGCTGAATTATCTATTTTAGTGCATGCTAGACTGAAAAAGAAGTTCAGAAAACCTGACATGATGAAATAATTTTGGTATTTTCTAGTTGAGAAACCCTAACTTTTAGGATTCTTATTTGAGTCAAACTTTTGTAATTTCAAAACTATCTTAGAGGTTAAATATTTTTTTTAACAAATAGAGAATTAAAATTGTGTGGGGTTTGGGTCACTGAGCAAGTTAAATTACTGTTTGGCTTGTTGTAGGTGAGTTTCATTGAGAGAAAGCCCCTACCTTAGATTGGCTTATTGTCCACAGCACTCTGACTCCAGCTGACTGGTCCCTAAGACCATCTAGTCAAAGAAGAGCTGCAGAGGTATGTTGGGAAAACAAAAGCTCCTAGCTGTCTAGATCAGGCAAATCTTTTTAAAATGTTAGAATTACTGTTGTGTCTACAGATGCAATTTACTCCATTTAGATATTTAACTAAGTGGAATGACGTTTCCATATTTCTGAATGAAAGGGGGAAAATCCTTTTATTGTTTTAAAACAAGTCTTAAATAATGTACAATCAGTGCGGCTGGTGATGCACCCCACTCTGTAATTCCAGCTGTGTTCACCTCCATTGCAGCTGAAAGGAATTCTAATTGGCTGAGGAATGTCGGCAACATCGTGTATCACTGAGCATGAACCTATTATGCTGGCTACTGGGTGATGCATTTCAGATGTTTAAAGCTCCTGAGTCCAACTTGGAGGTTGCTTTCAGGAGCCTGGAAGAGGACGTTTGTGAAGCTGCGGGTTGTAGATGGCAGCCTGCTTTCTTCTTCGTATGATGGGCATTGCTAAATTCTCTAAAGGCTACAGTGCTTTCTTGTGGCTGAAACACTGGATTAGAAATCAGAAGGTCTGAATTCTATTCACTAAAGTGCCACAATAAAGAAAGGAGGGTGGGTAGAATTATAATCTTTTCATGACTCAGTTTTTCTATTCAAAATGCAATATACCTGCCTTTTTATATTGCACAAGTACTTGATATTAATTAAATAGCTTTATGAGTAGTTATGAATTAGAGTAGCACAGTGGAAATACAATCCTAGATTCTGTTACTTCTTATTCCTAAATTATCATGTAAATGCTAAAGTTAAGAACGTACATTGACACTGAAGAACAACTGTAGAACCTATTGATAAGCATGGAAAAATAATGCTCAAGAACAAATTGTTAAATTCTCTATGCATTCAGAAAGTTCATTAGAGAAGTCATGTTGCAAGCCAAAGCCAGCATCATCTTCACTTATGAAATCTTAGAAGCATTTCTATTAAAATCAGAAACAGTACAGGGATGTGCACTGTCACAGTTGTTATTAACTAGAGCAGTGGTTCTCAACCTTTCTAATGCCGCGACCCTTTATTACAGTTCCTCATGTTGTGGTGACCCCCAACCATAAACTTATTTTCGTTGCTACTTCATAACTGTAATTTTGCAACTGTTAATGAATCGTAATGTAAATATCTGTGTTTTCCGATGGTCTTAGGATCTACAGAAGCAGTTCTCAACCTTTGGTTCGTGACCCACAGGTTGAGAACCGCTAGCAGGGTCGCCTAAGACCATCGGAAAACACAGATATTTACAATTCATAACAGTAGCAAAATTACAGTTATGAAGTAGCAACGAAAATAATTTTATGGTTGGGGGTCACTACAACATGAGGAACTGTATTAAAGGGTCGTGGCATTAGAAAGGTTGAGAACCACTGAACTAGAGAAAGACATCAGAAAGCAAGCAAAATTGCTATTATTTGCAGGTGATATGATTTTATACCTTAAATGCAAAAGAATCAGCTGAAAAGCAATTACAGGTAATTAAAAAGAAACTTTAGTTGTTGGATAGAAAATTTTTTCATGGAAAAATAAAATTGGTTAAAACTCAATATGCAAAAACAAACTAGGGAAAACAATTTGCAATCTGTATGAAAATGAAAGTCTAGCTTCCTTAATATATAAAGAGCCTTCAAAATCAGTGAGAAAAAGGCCAGTAACCTATTTGGCAAAGAATATGGACAATTCACAGTAAAGAATGAAAATGAATTTTAAATATGTAAAAAGACACAGCCCTATTCATACTAAACAAAATACCAATTAAAACTAAAGGCAAAACAGTTTTTCATCTAGCAGATTGGGAGAGACCAAAGAGTTTAAAAATATGTCATGATGACAAAGGTGTAGAAAGCAGAAACTCTTTCACACTGTTGGTTGAGATATAACTTGATACAATAGAATAAGGAGGGCAGTTTGGTACTGTCCTATATAATAAAATTCTAATAAGCAAATTGTCCCCTCAACCTGGAGTTCGACCAGGGGTGGGGCCTGCTGGCCAATCGCCTGCGGTCCCTCCCTCCCATCCGGCCCACCCCGATCGGACCTCCACCCCGCGACCAGTCACTATGACGTGTACTGACCACCAGGGGGCAGATGCTCAATGCAGGAGTTGCCCCCTGGTGGTCAGTGTGCTCCCACAGCCAACCTCCCGTGGTCCCTCCCTCCCCCAGGCCAGCCAGCCTCCCTGATGGCCCCGATTGGGGGGCTGGCCCGACAACCTCCTGCAGTCCATTCCCCCTGCTGGCCGCCCACTCCCCCATAGGCCCCAATCAGGTGGGCGGCAGGCCAACCTCTCAGGGTCCCTCCCCCTGGCCAGCCAGTCTCCCCCCCACAACTCCCCCCATAGGCCTCAATTGCCTGCCAGGCCAAGGGACCCCACCATGCACGAATTAGTGCACTGGGCCTCTAGTATTAAAGTAAGCCTAAATGATTTTTTTTTAATTTAATCTTTATTGTTCAGATTATTACAATTGTTCCTCTTTTTTCCCCCATAGCTCCCCTCCACCCAGTTCCCACCCCACACTCTGCCCTTACCCACCCACACTGTCCTCATCCATAGGTGTACGATTTTTGTCCAGTCTCTTCCCGCACCCCCAAACCTCTTTCCCCCTGAGAATTGTCAGTCCACTCCCTTTCTATGCCCCTGATTCTATTATATTCACCAGTTTATTCTGTTCATCAGATTTTTTATTCACTTGATTTTTAGATTCACTTATTGATAGATATGTATTTGTTGTTCATAATTTTTATCTTTACCTTTTTCTTCTTCTTCCTCTTAAAGAATACCTTTCAGCATTTCATATAATACTGGTTTGGTGGTGATGAACTCCTTTAGCTTTTTCTTATCTGTGAAGCTCTTTATCTGACCTTCAATTCTGAATGATAGCTTTGCTGGGTAGAGTAATCTAGGTTCTTGCTATTCATCACTTTGAATATTTCTTGCCACTACCGTCTGGCCTACATAGTTTCTGTTGAGAAATCCGCTGACAGTCGTATGGGTGCTCCCTTGTAGGTAATTAACTGTTTTTCTCTTGCTGCTTTTAATATTCTCTCTTTGTCTTTTGCTCTTGGCATTTTAATTATGATGTGTCTTGGTGTAGTCCTCTTTGGATTCCTTTTGTTTGGGGTTCTGTGCACTTCCTGGACTTGTAAGTCTATTTCTTTCACCAGGTGGGGGAAGTTTTCGGTCATTATTTCTTCAAATAGGTTTTCAGTATCTTGCTCTCTCTCTCTTCTTCTGGCACCCCCATAATTCGGATGTCGGTACGCTTGACGTTGTCCCAGAGGCGCCTTACACTATCTTCATATTTTTGGGTTCTTTTTTCTTTTTGCTTTTCCGGTTGAGTGTTTTTTGCTTCTTTGTATTTCAATTCTTTGACTTGATTCTTGTGATCCTCTAGTCTGCTGTTAGATCTCTGTATAATATTTTTTTTCTCAGTCAGTGTATGCTTAATTTCTAGTTGGTCCTTTTTCATATCCTCAAGGGTCTCGCTAAATTTATCGTTTTTTTTCTAGAAAATTCTTGAAAAACCTTATAACCGTGGTTTTGAACTCTATATCCATTCATTTGCTTTCCTCCATTTCTTTCATTTGTGATCTGTTTCTTTGTCTCCACATTTTGGCTGCTTCCTGAGTTGATAGAGTGGCTTTGTGTGCTAGGTGTCCTATAGGGCCCAGTGGGTCGGCCTCCCCAGTTACCTGAGGTGGACACTTTTGGTCCACCCCTTTGTGGGCTGTGTGCACAGTCTTGTTGTAGTTAAGCCTTGATTGTTGTTGGTATCACTGGGAGGAATTGACCTCCAGGCCAATTGGCTGTGAGGATCAGTTGTGTCTATGCTGGGAGAACTTCTGTGCTGGAGACACCCTTATGGGAGAAGACTTGCAAAAGCCTCTGTGCTCAGCATGAATGGGGCGGAGTCTCAGGACGGAGCAGACAGCAATGGTTTCCCGTCAGCCCTGCTGTAAAAGGCCCCTGTGTCTCAGTGTCCCGCGGTAATCGCAGCAAGCACCTCTGAGAGAAAGCTGCCCTCGAGTTCCGCCCGCTGCCAGACAGTCCATTTTCTCCCTGTATGAGTCTGGGTTCCCAGAGTCTCACCCGGAACTGAAGTTCAGTGCAGTCGGAAGCTTTTGTCTCCCTCCCGCTTGAGAAAGCCAGCTCTGCACTCAGTTGCCAGTCCTCTCCACGTGCGCGTCTCAGTACCTTTGCCTCCTGCAGCTCCTCTGAGTCTCAGTGTGCTTTTCTCTTGCCTTCTAGTTATAGAATTTCCACTCAGCCAGCCTTCCTGTGGTTCTGGATGATGTCCATTTTGTCTTTTAGTTGTAGTTTTGAAATTGTTTTGCGAGGCAGCAGTTTAGGTGTTTACCTATGCCGCCATCTTGGTTTCTCCCTCAAGCCTAAATGATTCTTTCCAGGTTCAGAAATCTGGTCCTCCTTAGATCTACTTTCTATGGTGAGTCCTTTGAAAGACTGGGGTCTTGTTTCTGAATAATAGTGCTGGTTTATATCATTTATTTGGAATGTCATTTGGGGTTGGTTATCTCTTCCTTTTTCTATATCAGGCAGGTAATTTATTGCCTTTTTCCCTATTAGATCAGTGGGTTAAAAATCCTAACTATTACTGGATTGTATTTTTACATATTTTTCTACAAATTATAGATTTGAGAATTACTTGCTGCCTATTTATTCATGGCAGTATTATTAATGTCTCATATCTTATAGTTTCCAAAGAGTTCTATATATTTCCTCACTTGAGCCAAAATATCAAGCCAAGTTGAAAAAGGTTTTGGGTTCTTTTTGCATGTGTTTTTATTTCTAGGTTAAAAAACAAAACAAAACAAAACATGTTAGCATGCAGTTTTTTTATTTAAAAACACATTCTACAGAAAAGAATACTTTCTCCTATCTTAAATGGATAACCATTTCATGTGCAGATAAAATACTCAGAAGCACATTTAATCCAACTGTAATAAATTTGCATGCTTTCCCAAAAAATCAACAGTCATGTGCAGGAGAAGGCTCACATTTACTCATGGGACATCAATCAAACTCTTCTTGGGCTTTAGTGAGGGTAATTCACACTCATAAAATTAGACAAGCTTTTTGGGATAAGGTAGCCTTTTTTTCTCAATAATTATGGAAGGTTAGAAACATGACATTACTCCCCCACCCCCCGCCAACATGCCTAGTAGACACCTTAAGCTTAACATGTCCAAGACGGTCTTCTTGATTCCCCTCCCCAGAAACCATCCTCTCCCCAGTCTTCCCCACTTCATTAGATCTACCCAGTTGCTCAAACCAAAAATCAAGACTCATTGTCATTCATATCTAATTTATCCTCAAGTCCTGTCATTTCTCCACCACAGCTTATCTGGACTATGTCTTCTCTTCTTGTCCATTGCCCCCATTCTAGTTCAAGCTGTAGTCATCTCTTGCTTCAACAGATGCTTGCCCTTTTTTATTTAAATGTTACTTGTAACCCAAACCACTTTGCTATAATATTATTTATTTCTCTATTACAAAAATGTTAAAAGCTTAATTATAAAAGTCTTCATTTTGCTGATTCTAAAGTGAAGATGCAAAGCGACTTGCTAACATTGCCCTTTCTCCTGGCTGCTGCAGCCCCTCCACTTTGCCTCTGTGTTCACGGCCTCTGGCTTCAGCTCCGGGAGCAGTGGTCAGGATGGCCAGGTGTCTGTCAGGGTAGCACAGAGCTTCCCATGGTCTGACAATTTAGGGATGGCCAGTGACAAGTTTAATTGTGTACAATGGGGGAGAGAGATCGAGAAACCAAATTGAAGACTTACTATTTGAAAGAGTTGAGAGTACATGTTATATTCTCTTATATGAGAACAGCACATTGGTTGCCTCTGGATAACTCGTTATTTTATCACCCTCCTTAACCATTCCCCAAGATGCTCTGACCCTAATTGTCCCATCTTAGTAAATGACATCATCAACCAGTCAGTTACTTGGACAAAAAAACATTGGGGACTTCCTTGGTTCTCTTTTCTCTCATTCTCTAGAAGTTGTCAACTCTTACCTTATATACCATATCCTGAATCTTTTTCCTTCTCTCCATCTCCACTATTACCACCCTAGTCCTAGGCAATGTCACCTCTCACTGGGATGCCTGCGATAGTTATGTCCTAAATATTTTCCTGCTTCTGTATGTTGAAATATCGATGCATACAGAAAAAAAATAGTGTACATTTGTTGATATTTCATGAACTGAACGTACCTGTGTAACTATATCATAGATCAATGATTTTCAACTGGGAGCAGTTTTGCCTCCCAAGGGACATTTGGCAATGTCTGGAGACATTTTTTATCATTACAGCTGCGTGGGTGGTACTGGCATCTAGTGGGTAGAAGCCAGGGATGCCACTAAATATTCTATAATGCGCACTCAGACCCCCACAACAAAGGATTACCCAGTCCAAAATGTCAGAGGTGCTGGAGAAACTCTGATCTAGATCAAGAAATAGAATGTTATTAGTACCTGAAATACCCCACAAGCCCCCTTCCCAGTTTCTACTCCCCACTCCCCAAAGATAATCACTGCCCTGACATGCTTTTGAATTTCATATTAATGGAGTCATACAGTATGCATTCCTTTGTGACTGGCTTCTTTTCTTTTGCTCAGCATTCTGTTTGTGAGATTTAACTATATTGTTGTGTTTGGTTGTTTATCATTCATCCTTTTTACAGAACAGTATGCTATTATGTGAAGGTACCATAGTGTATCCCTTTACTGGATGATGGGCAATCGGGTAGTTTTGAGTTTTTGGCTGTTACGAATGGTGCACTATGAACATTCACATGTGTGTCTTGGTGGGATATTTATGCATTTCCACTGGGTATATACTTAGGAATGGAAGTGCTGGGTCACAAAGTAGACAGATGTTCAACTTTGACAAAACTGTCCAACACTTTACCAAAGTGTTTGTACCAATGTACATTGCATCAGCGGTGTGCGAGAGTTCCAGTGGCTCCGTATCTTTGCCAAACTTGGTATTTGCTTTTTCATTTTAACCTTTTTGATGGGTGTAGCATGGTATCATCTTGTGGTTTTGCTTCTACTTTCACTTTTCTCCAATCCATACCTTAAATGACAGCCGTAGACATTTTTTATTAACTTTATTTTTTAGGTGAGGTGTAGCTTTGGTGTAAGCATTATAATACCTACGGTTTTTTCCTCTCCCAGGACAGTTTTCAGCTCCCTTCTAGGCACTATTGCCCTGTTGAGAATGAATGGTCTGCCCTGGTGTGTGTCAGAGTCACCCAGGAGGCTTGTTGAAACTCAGATTGCTGGCACCCCCCAGGCACTAGTTTATATCTTTATATAAAAAAATCTAGGTCTGTATTTGGGCATAATATTAAAAAGGGTTAAAAGGAATTTTAGTCAAAACTTTAATAACTAGTTTCTAATTTATTATGTAATATTTTGTCTACATACCAGGTTTTCTTTCCTGTGTAGATTCAGATTTCTTTTCTTTTCAAATAACTAGTACTGCTATTAAAATAATATGAACAGGGAGTTATATAGACTACTATATTATAAACCTAAATTCCATATATTTGGTTCAAAAAGAAATAGATGCATACTTTTCACACACCATGTGAGTTTTATCTATTTAATTTTTTATTATTTTAAAAACAATAGTTATTAGTTATGCTTTTGTGTGCTTTCTAAATTGAGGTATCTTTGGCATATAACATTATATTAATTTCAGGTGTACAGCATAATGATTTGATATTTGTATGCATTGTGATATGATCACCACAATGTCTGGTTAACATCTGTCACATTACATAGTTTAAAAAAACTTTTTTTCCTTGTGATGAGAACTTTTTTTAATCCTCATCTGAGGACATACTTAGAGGAAGGGAAAGAGAGAGAGAGAAACACCGATAGGTTGGCTTCCTATGTGCACAACGGGGGATCGAACCTGCAACCCAGGTATGTGCCTTGACCAGGAATCTAATCTTTTGGTGCACAGGACGATGCTCAACCAACTGAGCCACTCCGGCTGGGCTTGTGATGAGAACTTTTAAGATGTACTTCAGCAACTTTCAAATATGCGATATATTTTTAACTTTTGATTTTGAAGTAATTATAGATTCACAGGAAGTTGCAAAGAAATGTACAGGGAGGTCCTTGTGCCCTTCACTTACCCTCCCCCATTGTTAACATTGTGCATAACTATGGCATAATATCAAAACCAGGGACTTGACAGTCGACATTGGTACAGTTGACAGGGTTTATTCAGATTTCACGAGTTACATGTGCATGGCAAGAAGCTGGTCTCCCTTCATTTCACAGTGCTGTGACCTCAGAGCCCTTCTTGGCTCTTCCCTGTGTGTTCAAAAGGTCACTACTAGCAGCTCCTGTGGCTATCTGCTTCTAGCTCTAACCAGCAGAAAGGCTGTAAGTCCACTTCTTGAACAGCTCGCTCCTGGAGTAGGAGTCCTGGAGTTGAATCCTCTCGTCTGGTTGACCTAATTTGGGTCATGTGTGCGTCTCTGAACCAAACACTGTGGCTAGGACAGTGGTCGGCAAACTCATTAGTCAACAGAGCGGCA
This sequence comes from Plecotus auritus, assembly GCF_963455305.1. Classification (NCBI taxonomy): domain Eukaryota; kingdom Metazoa; phylum Chordata; class Mammalia; order Chiroptera; family Vespertilionidae; genus Plecotus; species Plecotus auritus. Next base: position 39,332,763 of record NC_137773.1, read on the forward strand.
AACGCGAGCTACAGTTTGCCGACCACTGGTAGGATGATGGGATGTGCTGGTTGGGCAATTAAGGTCCATCATGGAATCTAGTAATGGTGTTAGTACTACCCAACAAAGGACTGGGGCCTTTGAGGGAATAGGAAAAATGAATGTTAGGAAGGCAGCTAACAAATAAGTAGACAATACCGTTTTTGTTGTTGTTGTTTTTAAAGTATAATGATAGTTTTGTTTATGCTGAGTGTAAGAATAGTAAAGCTACTGTTTAACTTCTGAAAAAGGAGTACCTTCTTTGTAGTAGTGTGAAACAAAAGATGCATTTTTGTAAAAGTGCCAAACATTTTTGCCAAGAGTTAGGAATGGTGGCTTTATATGTAAACTAACCCCAACCAATTTCGTTGTCAATTTGTATTATAGAATGTTTCTGGATTGTTGTATAGTGTTTTTTTTATTTGGGATTATTTCAATACTAAGATTTAAACAGAAATTCAGATTGTAGGAATGCATTCTTACATCATTTCTCTAAAGATAATAAGGTATTTTAAGAAAGAAACATTCATGTTAATTGTTTGTAAATTGAATTCAGATTACGTAGAAAGAGAAAAAAATGGTTTTATGCAAGTGTATAATTTTTTAGTAGATAGATGATCACCAACTCTTCCCCACGCAAAAGGCTTTGAATTTATGTATCTGTTCTTGATATTTGGAGCTCTGTATTTTCACTCCTATATTCATTTTATAAAATGTGCTTTTAGGATACTTGGCTGAGCTTTAACCCATGCTTCAAGAAATTACTGGCTCTCTCACACCCCAAAGCTCTTCCCTCCATAAAGTCAGTGAGAAGAATGATAAAAGTTGGGATGGAGCCAGTCTGTGCCTTTAGACAAGTGACCTCACCTCTTAGTCTCCTTAGCTATAAAAATGGGTAAAATAAGTGTTGTGGATATTAAATGAAATAATTCACATGCAGTATCTGGTACATAGTCAGTGTTCAATACATGTTAGCTATTATTAACATTATCATATTTCAGGTAATCTAAGTTGACTCTGATTGAAAGTCATACCATTGTTTTATGTACCACTAAACATGAAAGACCAATAATTATAGTATAACATATGATTCATTTGAAGGTTTCAGAGATGTTAACATATCAAAAAACGTGTCCTAGAATCAGTGGTATTTGGTATTACGGCCGTCTCTGACTTGAAAGTCCTGGAAATTGTTTGCATACCCACAGAATAATGCCATCTGTCTTCAGTTTATACATAACACAGTGTGAACTAAAATTTCTTTTCATTTTTGTTGTTGTCCTAAGCTCACGTTGGATTTGGTCTCATATGTTGCGATATTGGCAATGTAATAATTACTGATTCCCCGTATAGATTTAATAATGGATTATATAAGACAGTGATAGGCTTGGCAACTTAGGTTATTTGCTTTTCCTCAGTGGTTTAGAAAAAAAAAAATTGAGATACGGTTTTGGAAATCACTAATATTGGTTTAGTAAACCTATCTGGAAGCTAAAGGCAGGCTAAATGATCTGGTGCCTGTGACCTTTCAGAAGAGCCCAAGTTGTGGTCAGGAAGCCTGATAAGGAAAATGCTTTTCATACACCCAAACACATTCAGTTTAGAAAGCATAATACTTATATAAGAAAGCAATGTGTGGTAGTTGATTTTCCGCTAAAACATAAATGTGGGCAGTATATTGTAGCTTTTGAGACATACTCACAGGCTATTTATTACCAACTTGGTGTAGTAAAATGTTGGCTGTGTAATATGCTTAGCATAAATTTAGAAATAAAACCTGTAAGGATATTACGTAACCTTGATAGAGCGCTATTTCTCTTGGAGCCTGGTATTTAGAATATTGTGAATGGGATATTATGAGCCTGAGTTTTCTTTTTTTAGTCCTGTTCTTTATATTAAAATTAAAATCAATTATGGAAGTCTAGATTCTAGAGACTTGACCTGTTACTTATTGCATAATTTATGGCTTACTTCATACGCTGAATGTCAGCAGGATTCCACTTTTGTTGAAGACAACCGCATGAATGGAACAGATATGCGCTGGGTTATCTTGTCATGAGCTCCAGAGCTGTCCCCTGGCACATGCAGCATTTAAATATTATTTGACGGTGTTGATTGTGATTTTGGAAAAGACTATCTCAGTGCATTCCATATTCTAATGCATTCTGAAACAGCAGTGTTGTTTTTCTTTTTGGAAACCCAGGAGGGTTTGTTTGCTGTATTTTTTATAGGGTTCAGCTTAGCAGAACAAAAATATATACTTTTAGGAAAGGAGTTTTACTTTAGAAAGTGGTTGCTAAATTGCATTAACAGTAAAATAACTTCCAAAAGGAGTCATTTTATCAATTTTAGTACTTTTCTCATTATTTGCTTAGTAGTGACAGACAGAAGCCAGCCAAGATCACTCAGCAGGCTTTACAAAAGGATGTGATGATGGCACTGCTACTCCAGGTGTTTAATTTCACGCAGGAGGAGTCAAGGATTTAGAGTTTCTTATATTAGAATAGGTTGGACTTTATTCAGAAAAACAAACAAATAGTTTATTAATTTGAAGTGTGTACATCACAGCCTAAAAATTATTTTAGTTTTAAAATAGATAATGCATATATATGATATGAAAGGATACCCATTAAAAATGTCTCCCTTTCTCCCTGTCCCTTGTCAGTCGGCTTGCCTCCAGAGAGGAAACTTTTATTGCCACAGTATTATTTAGTTTCTCCTGTATTTTTCCAGAGGTTTTCTGTTCCCTTTTCTCATCTCTTTCACACCGTGATAGCGTACTGTGTGCACACAATCAGGGATTGCTTCATTTTTGTATCTCCAGAGCCGTCTTTGTGGCAGAAACATCCCTGCTCAGTGACTATGTCTCATTTCCCAGCTGCTTTGCTGTTAGGTGGGACCATGATTGGTTCTGGCTAGGAACTGTGAGAAGTGATTTGCCCCACTCTGGGGCTAGAGTAGTAAGAGCCTGCAGCTCTGCCACGGAGCACCCTGAACTGGGTATCAGAGGGTGGCACCTCTGTCAGCCAGAGTCCTTGACTGAGTAAGTGGATCAGAGGGTCCCCTTATGCCCCAGCCTGCCCCAGCAGGCCCAGCCTGTGTTGGATGTGTCATGATAGCAAGGAATAAACCTCTGAGAGGTTCATGTGTTTCTGCATCATATCAGCCTCTCCTGATTGATGTAACCTATTTCTCTTGATAGTTGTGAAATGCATGACACTTTAAAGGAGCCCAGTTCAAATGGCCTGATAGTTTGTTAAAGAACAAAAAGGTATCTAATTAGAGAATAATCATTTTAATTAATTACCAGAGAAATACATTTTACCCCAGTTGTGTTACTATACAAATGTAACATATCTATCTCTCTAGTTTCTTCTTAAAATGTAACTATTGAAAAATATAAATAAAAAATAAACATTTTGTGTTTCTTTATAGTTCATACTTTTTGCATTCGAATTTGTTAATAATTTTCTAAAATTATTTCTAAAGCAGGATAAGTGCCAAAGCCATATACACTGGCTTCATCCAGTATTGAACAGGAGACTTCAAGATGAAAGGAGCATTGCAAAAATATAGTTGTCTCTCCTGGGACCTGAACAGCACAGGGAAGTGAGACATTCATTAAGAAAAGTGCCAGATTGGAAAGGCAGCTCCTCGTGGGCCAGAGAAGTCTGCAGTGGAAGCCGAATCTGAAGGCTCTGGAAAGATCCACGTGGAGAGAGGGATCACATGGTAATAATGTAAAGCAGAATGGTGCAAGAGTGTGGCCTTTTTGAAAGCCAGACAATGAAGTAAGAGATGCCAGGCAGGTAGAGGGAATAGAGGACACAGGCTTCAGGGGAGGGCTGAGGGGTCTGTCTGGATAGCAGTGGTGAGACGTTAGAAAGATTCGACCAAGAAGTGAGATGATAAATTCTCGTTTTTGAGGCCTGTGGTGCAGAAGGGGTTCTTTTGTACTCAGAGGACAGCAGCACAGCAGCCGGTAAATGGAGTAGCATAATGGCTAAGAGCCTGGACGCTGGGGGCCTGGGTTCCAATCCTGGCTTTACCACTTTCTAGCCGTGGCAAGTGCTGGGAAAGGTGTGCAGGTAAGTGCGCAGAGAAGTTAGTTGCGATGTCTACTGCTGATACTATTTGGAAAGGAACTTGGTAACAGTGGAAACCCTCTAATGAGGGAATAAACTAGGCCCCTTCACAAAGTAGTAAGTGTTACGTTACTGTGTTTATGCAAATGATGAATGGTAGTCTTTCTAGGGTGCTTTACAAGGAATCCTTTATTGGGGCCAAGTTTAGACTAAATGGTCTTCAAGTTTCTTTTAACAAACATTTATTGAATAACTACTAAGTGGTAGGTTGTCTGGCACCTAGCATATATCATGAAGTGGATAGAGACCAGAGGAATGAAATACTGTTTACCTTGTCTATGCATTGTTACAAAGTTAACACAGATTCCCTATGTGACCCTTGACAAACCATTCCAACCAGAGGAGATGAATGTGTCTGTAAAGCAAGTTACGTATTGTTGTAAGTACCAAATGGTGTTAGACATCCTGAAAAAAACGCAGCGGGCATTCCGGGGAAGTTGACTTAGCCCTTCCTTCAACTAGCTTAATATCTTGCTGGTTGATTGCAACATGCTTACTTGAAACCGTCTTAGAAGTTCTGATTGAAACCCAGCTGCCGCTCCTCCAGTCTTGATGGTATGTCAGTGTTTGTGTAGTGAGTTTTTTGACTCCGGCCCTACTTCCATTGACGGGTAATACTTAAAATCTTTCTGTGGGCAAAGTAGGTCAGATGTAAAGCGCACACCAGGGAATTGCACGGGGTGGGGAGGCAGATCTCGTGGAAGGTCCCATGCTGTTCGTCTTCCCTTAGCCCTGTCCCGGATCACTTATGAAGACTGTGCAGTCTTCACACCCAAAGTTTGGAGACTTTCCAAAAATATTTTAGAATGAGAATCTGCCAAGTGCTAGCTTTAAAGCTTCGATGTTGGGACATAATTTGTTGGAGTGCCCCTTCTGTCCTTTGGCCTTTATAAATGGAAACGAGGTCAGGTATGCAAGCTCCACACTGTAGATAAACACTACGGTTAGAGTATGGGTTTTAGAGTACAACTGACCTGGGTTTCAATTCCAGCTTGGCTGCTCAGGAGCCTGGGTGACTTTAGGCAATAAACATAAAGATATTTGTCAATGACTGAAGCTCTTCCTCCTTGCCAAGGCAGGCACTATACTAAGTACTTTTTATGAATTATCATATTTCCTCCTGTCAATCAACTTACGAGGTAAGGACTATTCTTTGTCCCCATTCCTGGGACAGTGGAATCAGCTGACCCAGTTCCACCACATACTGGTAGCCTTGGGCAAATCACACATTTCATCTTTAAGCATCAGAAAATACCTATGTCATAAGATTGTTGCAAGGAATAAGTAAAGTCACCTGGCAGCCAGCTGTTGGCCAGCATCTGAGAGGGGCTAGCTTGTCTAAGGCTCCTAAAGTTTAACTGTTTTGTGAAGTTACTTTGTTTCTTCTTTTATAAATTGGTGTAAACATTGTTTCTGAATCTAGTTCTTTTCTTTTTTGTATCCAAATTAAAGTCTGCATTAAACATCATTCAGTTAGAAGTTCTCATGTTCAATCAGCCATCCCAGAAAGCACTCACATGGATTGTTACACGGATGAGGGGAAATGGCACTGGCATGTATCAAGGATGAGTAAAAATATAAAAAGGAAAGAAAATATGTGTTCTCTCCAAATTTCCACCACTTCTTACCAACCTAGTATTTATTTTTATTGCTACTTCCTACTTGACCTATTGATTATTTTCAAAATTTTTTTTGAATAATCTGTGCCTTATTATTATCTATTACATATATATTACTGAAATGTTACTCAGTAATTATGGTTCCACTGAAAAAATAAAATAAAATATCGGTGACTTCCAAGAGTTTGAAAATTCTCTGTTTAGTCTAACCCTGTGCTGTTCTTTTCTTTGGTTTGGTCTTCAGGCCTGGTCACCACCCTTTCTCTGAAATAACTTTACATTCTATTTAGTGTCATGAAGTTGGTGGTCACTTTGAGATAGAGCATTTTGTGGTGTTGTTTAATCAGCCTTTAAACTCATGAATCAAGTTTAGGAAAGAATTTGCTAGTATAGATGATTGTTGATTTGGAGGCATTTTAAGCAGTACCCAAATACAGCCCTAGTGGTTATTCAAAATACACAGAGAAATGATGTGAAATTATAATTATGTAAAAAAAAAGTTTGGTTGATATCAGTGTGATTAAGTCAGTCTTCTTAGTAGTGCAGGGCCAAGGACATTAACATTTGAGAAATATTAAAAACAGGCCATTCTACAGTAGTGGCTTTCATTGTCCTAATAGCATCAAGCAGCTAGGAAGGCGGCCCTGTGAAGGGAACATGCACAGCGGCACCGGCCAGGAGACTGCTCCCCTCCCTACACCCCATTCCCACGGGAGCAAGGACTATTGGGAGCTCATTTGAACAATAGTTTTCCCCTGAAGTTTGAGGAGCTTGGTCTTGGGTGTGGTGCTTCCCTCTACCATTTGTATAGTTTCCAGCCTGCTATGATTTTATCTCTCAGCAATGTTCTAGGAGGTTTTAGGGAAAATGTGAAACTGCCAAACCGCCTATCAAACTGAGTTTGAAAAAAGACCTCTTGGGAAAGGACAAACTAAGTATTCTAAGTGGTCTACGATCCAAAGCATTTCCTGGGCTGAGTGTTTATCAAGGCTGGGCTTCACTTCCAAATGGAGCTGGAGAAGAATCTGGGACTGTTTCCCAGCTGATTGGGGGTGGGGAGAGGAGGAGGGAGTGAGTCTGGGAGAAAGGAGAAAATCTCATTCTCTTTTTATCTTACACAGTTTTCTGATGAAATCTGTCTATAGATATGGCTTGCAAAATAGAACCATTTTGGAGTATGAAGTGGGAGAGGCTGTTAGATTTTTTTTAAATTATATATAATATTTTAATTATATTTTGGGAATGGAACATTGGGTCAGATTAACATTTAATGGATCAGTCTTATTTTTCAATAAATGCAGAGAAAAGATCATACCTCCCTGTTAATTGTCATTAACCTCACATCACACCAGTGTGTTTTGCTGTGCCTGTTATCATCTCAGAGTTCAAGGTCTAAATTGACACATTTTGGAAGAGTGAGGTGATGAGGAAGTAGAAGTGGTAAGTATATGATTTTTTTCCTTCCTGTCTGACTCAGTGTTAGAGAACTCTTTTTAGATAATACGTTGATTTCAATTCCTCAATGCCAGATTATATCATTACAAACATCCTGATATAGAGACTAGCTCTTGCTCTCTTAGTAGAAATCTTATAAAGGAAACCTAAATCCCTTATTTCTTTGCCTAAACGTTTTTGTAGTCACTACTCCTTCATTGAGAAGTAAGATGGTGGTTGATACCAGAAGAAAATTTCTTTGGCCTGAATAGTGCCAGCTTCACTTCCCTCAATGATGACACAATTTATGTGTATTTTAAAGTTGTCCTCACTACCCCTTCACATAATGTGCTGCTTTGTGTGAGTTCCTAGCAAAAGAGGCTGGCATTGGTGGTGAAATACTTCAGTCTAAATTAAGATTCTTTTCTGAGGTTTCATAGACTACTTCCTTAAATTAAGCCTCAGACTGCAGATGTACAACGCTTCCAGGTTTGTTACTTTTTTCTGCTCTGGAAATAAAGATGATGGGACAGGATGGACTGGCTCTCACTCCCAGCTGCTTCAGAAGGTTCTGCCCTGGTAGCCAGAATCACTAGCAGCTTCTGTAATGAATTTAAAGGTTATGGGGGGAAATCTGGTGGTGATCTGACAGAAATGGCAAACCATCACTAATCTGAGGGACTGTGGGTGAAACAAGCACTTGGGATTGTATTGTAAGTTGAAGGTAGTCATGGATAAAGATAAGGACTTCTTTATCTGGCACCTGTAAATGTACCTGGAATCTAGCGAACCATGAGTTAAACCAGTACATTTAATTGTTGAGGGTAACAATACAAAGATCTTCAGAGTCAAGAGAAAGAGTTGAAATGGGCCATTGGGCTATAATCATGGATGTTTTACACAATCTCCCTCTCTCTCCTTGAATCGTTAAGGTTATTTGAAGGCTTCTTTCAATATGGAGAACAACTCCCTTGCCTGTCAGTGCCGGAAGGCCCAGACTGGAGAGATGAGAAGTGCAATGAGGAAGGGGCAGGAGCCCAGGCCCTCCTGCCTGTCGGGAGTCGGGTGTCCTAAGGACTGCTTGCAGTATTTCAGTGAGGATTGTTTGCATCTGTAGTCAGAAGGGATATTGTTCTGTGATGTCTTTGCTATGTTATCAGGGTGATAGTGGCCTCACAGAATGAATAAGGAAATGTTTCATCCTCTTCTATTTTTGGAAGCTTGTATGAAGGTTGGTGTTAATTTTTCTTTAAATGTTTGTAAAACTCAACAGTAAAGCCATCTGGTCCTGGGGTTTTTGTTTTGGAAATGTTTAATTACTGAATCCATCTCTTTACTTGTTATAGGTCTATTCAGATGTTCTGTTTCTTGAGTCAGTTTTGGTGATTTATGTGTTTTTAAGGATTTGTCTATTTCACCTAGATTATCTAATTTGTTAGCATACAGTTGTTCATAATATTGCCTTATGCTTCTTTTTATTTCTGTAAGATTGGTAGGAACTCATTTTCATTCCTTTTTTTAGTGTTTTTGTCATTTCTTTTTCTTGGTCATTCTAACTAAAGATTTATCAGTTTTGTTGATCTTTTCAAAGAACCAACTTTTGGTTTTGTTGATTCTGTTGTTTTATTCTCTGTTTCACCTCTCTTTGCTCTAATCTTTATTATTTCCTTCTGTCTGACTTGGATTTAATTTGCTCTTGTTTTTCTAGTTCCTTTAGATGGAATGTTATGTTGTTAACTTGAGATGTTTCTTTCTTTCTTTTTTTTTTTTTTTTGGTGTGGGCATTTACAGCTATAAATTTCCCTCTTTCCATTGCTTTTGCTGCATCTCATACATTTTGAGATGTTGTGTTTTTATTTTCGTTAATCTCTAAATATTTTCTAATTTACCTTATTTTTTCTTGACCCACTGAGGGTTTTTTTAAGCATGTTGTTTAATTTTAACATATTTGTGAAATCCAGATTTCTTTCTGCTATTGATTTCCAATTTTATTCCACTGTGGTCAGAGGCGATACTTTGAATAATTTTAATCTTTTAAAATTTAATTGAGACTTGTTTTATGGCCTAATATTTGGTCTATCCTTGAATACTCACATGTACTTGAGAAAAATTTGTTTTCTGCTATTGTTAGATGGAATGTTCTGTATACATCTGTTAGATTAAGTTGGTATAGTATTAATTTTTTTGTTTCCTTGTTAATCTTCTGTCTAGCTGTTCTATTCATTATTGAAAGCGAGGTAATAATGCCTCCAGCTATTGCAAAACTATCTATTTCTCCCTATAATTCTGTCATTTTTTTCCTTCATGTTGTTGGGTGCATATAATTGTTATATCTTCTTGGTGAATTGACTCTTTTATTATTCTATAAGGTCTTTCTTTGACCCTTATAGTGATTTTTTGTTTATTTTGTCTGATATCAACATAGCCAATCCAGCTGTCTTTGGTCACTGTTAGTGTGGAATATCTGTTTCTATCCTTTCACTTTCAACTGATTTATTTATTTGGGTCTAAAATGAGTATCTTATAGACAGCATATAATTGGATCATGTTTTGTTATCCATTCTGTCCATCAATGCCTTTAACTGAAGAGTTTAATATATTTACATTTATGTACTTGCTGATAAAGAAAGACTTTTACCATTTTGATATTTGTTTTCTATATGTTTTATGTCCTTCTTTTGTTACTTTATTCTTCCATTACTGCCTTGTTTGCATTAAATCAACCAGCCCTCTTTGGCGGACATGTAGGTGTGTTGCCAGTCTTGCATTTTTACACCTGATGCTGCAGTGAATATCTTTGAAGATGTGTTACTTTACACATCTGCAAGCTTATCTGTGGGTAAATTTCTACAACTGGAAATCCAGCTGCAGCTGGGATGATGCTGACAGAAATAGGAAACCAGGAAGGAAGCCCCTTTTCTCCCCTCTCCTCTTTCAGCCTCTTTCCCATTGGCGGAAGGGAACAGGGAGCCAGCCAGCATGGGGTCTGAGAAATGCAGTGTGCAGAACTCTAGCCTCAAATCACAGAGTAGAGCAGAGTGGGCTTGGAGAAGACAGAACAAGGGGAAATAAATACACATAAGAAATCATCATATTTCCTTAAACTCTTATTTTCAAATGTACAGTCTGATTTTCAGCGTCTTAAAATTTACTTAAGCCGAAACCGGTTTGGCTCAGTGGATAGAGCGTCGGCCTGCGGACTGAAGGGTCCCAGGTTCGATTCCGGTGAAGGGCATGTACCTTGGTTGCGGGCACACCCCCAGTGGGGGGTGTGCAGGAGGCAGCTGATCGATGTTTCTAACTCTCTATCCCTCTCTCTTCCTCTCTGTAAAAAATCAATAAAATATATAAAAAAAAAAAGAAAGAAAAAAAAATTTACTTAAGTTAACTTCCTTTTTTTAAAAAAAAAAATATATATTTTATTGATTTTTACAGAGAGGAAGGGAGAGGGATAGAGAGTTAGAAACATCGATGAGAGAGAAACATTGATCAGCTGCCTCCTGCACACTCCCTACTGGGTATGTGCCCGCAACCAAGGTACATGCCCTTGACTGGAATCGAACCTGGGACCCTTGAGTCCGCAGGCCGACGCTCTATCCACTGAGCCAAACCGGTCAGGGCTTAAGTTAACTTCTTAATATCATATTAGGAGAAATCAATCTCTTCTGAATTACAGGTCACATAACAAATTTGTTAATCTTGTAGATTCTGAATCCCATTCAAGGTTCTTACTAACCTTCTCCCTGGATTTAAGGTGTGCATATTACTTTAGGCTTGCAGTTGTGTCTTTAGTGACTGAGTTGAAAAAATGGCTCTGGAAAGTGCTGTGCATCTAATAGGCAATGCTTCTGTGTCCTTTCAAATCTTGGATGAGTAAGAATGCCATCAGCTCTGCATTTGTTTATTGGACAAACAGCATATTTCAAGTATGTCAAGTCTTAGCCATATCTTACCTTCCTTTCCCCCCATAGTTCCTATTATTCTGCCATTATCAAATAGCATACCTAAAAGGAGGTGATTTATTGCATGTTTTGGCATTTATAGAACAATAGAAATATCTCTTGGAACTGAAAAAAAAAAAACAAGTTTTATTTGGTGGGCATATTCTAGAATGACCATATTTCCTGCTTCTGCCTGGAACAATTCTGTTTTAAGCCTGTTGTCCTGGCATAATTAATAATAGTACCCTTTCTTTTTCTAAAATGTGCCGTGATTTGGTTAATATGATCACTTGATATAAAACTTATTGTCTGACTTTCAAGCCATCTTCTCTGGTATAGTTCTATTCTTAGAATTTCCAAAACTTAATCTCTCAGATGTTTAGCAGTGTCGTATGTCACCACATGAGGAAGTTGTACAGAGGAAGGCTAAAGTCAGGAGTTGGGGTTGGCAAAGGGGCCTGCGACTGAAGGCAGATGTAGATACATAGATGTAACATATACAGAATCTTCAACATCCGTGCTTTCGCAGGATGTGTATACTCATACATCCAAACACATGCACATCTCTAAAGAGACTTTTTCTTATTTAAGTGTTATTATCCTTTATTAAATGAATGATTCTTTTCAAGATGAGAGATCTTGTCAATCTTTTTAAAATTAAAAGTCTTGAGTGCAAGGGCGTAACAGGGAATGCCTGGTATGGACCGTTAGGTCTCCACACAGCAACAATGGCCAAGTGTTCTTCTGGTTGTGAGCAGGATGTGAGCTTCATTATGGTTTCATTAGGTCGGCTCTGTTAGTGCCTTCCACATACTTTCAAGGGATTTTCTTAAACGTTTGAGTGAGTAGAGATGTCCATTATAAATAATTTTTTAAAGAAGAATTCATTTTTTATTTTTTTATTTTTATTGATTTCAGAGAGGAAGAAAGAGGGAGAGAGAGATAGAAACATTAACGATGAGAGAGAATCATTGATCGGCTGCCTCCTGCACACCCCCTACTGGGGATCGAGCCCCCAACCCGGGAATGTGCCCCTGACTGAATCGAACCCAGGACCCTTCAGTCTGCAGGCTGATGCTCTATTCACTAAGAGGAATGAATTTTAAAAGCATTCTCACAAAGGCAAATTAGGTTAACAACCGCACTTTTCATCCTTTTGGCACTTTTGGGATATTTGTCACATATTTTCTGGGTCAGGTGTGCATAAATGCAAATAAGCCTGCTGTTGACGTGAACAATAAAATGTCTCACCACATTAATGTTGTTACTCAAAAGAACAAGTGTGATTTTGTTAAGGGTAACAACCTCTTTCCTATGGGAATCCTGTTTGATGCCACTTTGGAACTGGCTTTGGGAAAGCTGAGTCCAGGTTAATGCCTTGCTTCCTATAACTAACTGCATGCTATTTGGCACTGGGCAGCCTTGCAAATAGGACCTAAAGGTCATTTCCAGTGGGGACTGTTGGAGGTTGATGCCAGCTTTCTCTGTGTCTGAGAATAGTTGCTTTGCTGTTGTTAGTTGTGTTGGGTACAAATGGATTTCCAGGATCACAGGAATCAACCCAATGAGGCAGGATCATAGGAAGCAAGTCCAATCAGAAGAATCTCCATGTAGGTGTTATATTTTTTAAGTGGTAATGTAGTTTTCTGAAAAGAATATTCTTTGAGATGTTCTCATTGTTGAAGGTTTCTCATGGTGACAGAGGATTTAATGTGCCATGCGGTACAGGTGGATTGCATGTCCACCCCTCTTCCTACAGGTGTCTCCTTCTGTGTTTGATCTGCAGGGGGTGTGAGCAGTGAGTTGTCTTTGTTCAAACTTGTTTCCTCTTCTCCCTTGCTTCAATCCTCATCCAAGCATATGTTTAAAGAGAGAAAGAGAGCTCGGCCGACATGGCTCAGTGGTTGAGCGTCGACCTATGGACCAGGAGGTCATGGTTCGATTCCTGGTCAGGGCACATGTCCAGATTGGGGGCTCAATCCCCAGTGTGGGGCATGCAGGAGGCAGCTGATCATTGATTTTCTTTCATCATTGATGTTTCTGTTTCTCTCTCCCTTTCCCTTCCTCTCTGGACTTATTTATTTAAAAAACACACAAACATATTAAAGAGAGGAAGGGAAAGAGAGAAACATTGATGTGAGAATCGTTTGTGTGCCATACTTGCCCCATCAGGGATCAAACCCACAACCACGGTGTGTGCCCTGACCGGAATCAACTGCAACCTTCTGGTGTACGGACAATATTCCAACCAACTGAGCCACCTGGCAAATCACGTTTCTTTCGGTGACACAGTAAAAAGTTGTCACAGAATCTGCAGTATATTATTTCCACTATATTGGTTAATAACTGTAACTACTTTTGGATTTCTTCCTACCATTTCCACATTTACTTATCCAATATGGGAAAAATGTGAGGAACTATTTCATCTTCCTGCAGTGATGGGCAGGTAACTTAAAAATGCAAAGAGCTTCTTAGCTTTGATTTAATTCATAAATCACTTGAGGAAAACCAACTGAAGGAAGAAACCAGATCACAGAAGGCAACAGGATTCTTAAAGTGAGAGCTGGCCACCTGTCAGAGTTGCCGGCAGTTATTATCCTCGCTGCTGGCTCTAGTGGCAGCCAGAATTTAGGCTTTTTCCTTGTGGTTCATGTGACCTTGTGTTCCCAGTATTTACCAAATGTCTTAAATAGTTTTCCGAAAAGTTTCCTTCTTTATTTCCCACAGTGTACGCACAGTCAGACCATAAAAGGAACTATTGAGATAAATGTTAAAATTCCACAAATGATAGTGTCTCTTAATGACAGGTTTTTTAGATTACAGGGGCCTAGATTCGTTTAATGATAGGCTAATTTTTTTAAAAAAATCTTTGCTATTCTTTAGTTTGCTTCCTTGGGATTGTCCATCTTGATAGCAAAGTCTTCAACTCCTCGATATCCTTAGCCTCAGTAGACATTAATTGAGCAAATACTTCTTGCAATACTTTTTTCTATACAGTGGAGAATTCCAAATAGAAGAAGGGAATTTATTAGATGTAGTCAGTTTACTAGAACCTTACACTGGGAACAGGGCGATGGGGAAAATATTAGCAGTTTGTAATACATGCTCTACTGGAGGTAAACAGAATCACAAGAGTATAGAGGGCAGGCAGATTCAGTCCATCTGAGCGGGTTTGAGGAAGATTTGTGGAAGATGTGGCTTTTGAACTTGGCATTGCATTATTGAATGGAATAGACATATGGGTAATGGGTTGGCAGGATATTTTAAATAACGGAAATAGCTTGAATGAAGGCTTAGAAGTAGAACAGCACTTGGCATTTATTGGGGAAGGTGACCGATAACTTGTTCCGTGTGCTGGGATCACAGTCTTAGTGGGAAGATGAGTCTTAGCTGTAGTAGAAGATGAGGTATTTATTGGAGCCCATCTGTGTGGTAAATGTCCTCTTGCCATTTAGACACCAACTATGACACAATAAAAATTTAATATGTGGCCGAAACCGGTTTGGCTCAGTGGATAGAGCGTCGGCCTGCGGACTGGGGGGTCCCGGGTTCGATTCCGGTCAAGGGCATGTGCCTTGGTTGCGGGCACATCCCCGGTGGGAGGTGTGCAGGAGGCAGCTGATCGATGTTTCTCTCTCATCGATGTTTCTGGCTCTCTGTCCCTCTCCCTTCCTCTCTGTAAAATATCAATAAAATATATTTAAAAAAAAATTTAATATGTGATCAGAAATAAAAAATCTGTTATTATAAGGTGAAAAGCAAGAAGCAGTATGTATGGTAGTAAAGAATACAGATTTGGCCCTGACCAGTGTGGCTTGGTTGGTTTGAGGTATCGTCTCACTTATCAAAGGGTGGCAGGTTCGATTCCCAGTCAGGGCACATACCCAGGTTGTGGTTTCGATCCTTGGTCAGGGCGCATGTGTGTGTGGCGGGGTGGGGTGGGGGGGAGCAACTAATCAATGTTTCTCTCATCGATCTCTCTCCCTCTCTCTATAAAAATCAATCAAACTTTCGTTAAAGATTTTTTTTGAAAAAAAGAACAGGTTTGAATCTGGATTGCATGGGTTCAAATCTTGAATTGCTGTGTAACCTTAGGTAAATTACTCAGTCTCACTGATGCCTCAGTTTCCTCACATACAGCTTGGGGATAATACTACCTACCTACAGGCTTATTGCAAGGATTAAATGACTAATATGTAAGGTAGTTACAACAGTGCCTGGCACATAGGAGAGTGATATATATATATATCTATCTCACTAAGTAGTAGTAGTTGTTGTAGTAGTAGTAGTACATGGGTATTATGTGTAATTTGATTTTCTCTGAGTTAGATTAGATTCATCTTTCTGTAAGTTATACTAGTATTGTCTATGTAATGTTGCATTAGTAAAATTGTAGCAACCCAGGCCTAAAAGTGCATGAAAACTCTCATAGCAGAATTTTCATTGGCGTAAAAATGTCTTTCTTTTTGAGAGCCTTTGTGCTTTGCAGCTGTCTAGTTTTACTGACTGCTTCCTGGGACATAGGAGATTACAAAGGTTGGTTGGTTATGTAGCTTATCATTCATGTGTGTATGTGCGTGTATCATAGGTTTTTTTTTTTTTTTAATATATTTTACTGATTTTTTACAGAGAGGAAGGGAGAGGGACAGAGAGTTAGAAACATTGATGAGAGAGAAACATCGACCAGCTGCCTCCTGCACACTCCCTACCGGGTATGTGCCCGCAACCAAGGTACATGCCCTTGACTGGAATCGAACCCAGGACCCTTGAGTCCGCAGGCCAATGCTCTATCCACTGAGCCAAACCAGTTAGGGCAGCCTTGGGCAAACTACGGCCCGCGGGCCGGATCCGGCTGTTCTATCCGGTTCTCTTGCTCTCCCCTCCGCCCCTTTACTTTGAATTTATATTAGTTCACACAAACACTCCATCCATGCTTTTGTTCTGGCCCTCCGGTCCAGTTTAAGAACCCATTGTGGCCCTCGAGTCAAAAAGTTTGCCCACCCCTGAGTTAGGGCTATCATAGGTTTTCAATGACTAGAAGTCTGGGCACCAAACTTGAGAAAAGGCAAGAACTAAGATAGCTTAGGTGGCCAGGAAGTGCCACAGCTGTCTCACCACAATTTAAGACATCTACCATTTTTAGTCTCCACTGTAAATGCCTCACTGTAATAGCAAAAAATTGGAAACAGTTTAAATGCCTGGTGATAGGGATCAGAATACATTATGGAACACCATATAATGGAATGCATTGTGGCCCTTAAACACCTATATCTATATCATAAAAGGCCTGTGGCTGTCAAACCCTAACGTGGAACGACCAAACAACCAGTCACCAGGAGGTGCATGGAGCACCTCTCACAGGCCGGGACTCGCGGCTCACACGGGGTTGACAGGGCTGATGCTGTGGAGGCGGGGCCCGCGACTCGTGCAGGGTGGGTCTGGGGGCCTGCCGGCGCAGCAGGTCTGGGTCTTACACGATTTTGTGCGCCGGGCCTCTAGTCCTATCTAATAAAATAGTAATATGCAAATTGATCATCACTCCAACACACAAGATAACTGCCCCCATGTGATCAAAGATGGCTGCCCCCATGTGGACACAAGATGGCCACCACAAGATGGCCAGCAGGGGAGGGCAGTTGGGAGGGACCAGGTCTGCAAGGGAGGGCAGTTGTGGGCGATCAGGCCAGCAGGGGAGGACAGTTGGGAGGGACCAGGCCTGCAAGGGAGGGCAGTTGGGGGTGACCGGGCCTGCAGGGAAGGGCAGTTGGGGGGGACCCAGGCCTGCAGGGGAGGGCAGTTGGGGGCGACCGGGCCTGCAGGGAAGGGCAGTTGGGGGGGACCCAAGCCTGCAGGGGAGAGCAGTTGGGGGGGACCAGGCCTGCAGCAGAGGGCAGTTGGGGGGGACCAGGCCTGCAGGGGAGTGGTTACCGGGTGATCAGGCTGGCAGGCAGAAGCAGTTAGGGGCAATCAGGAAGGCAGGCAGGCGAGCAGTTGGGAGCCAGCAGTCCTGGATTGTGAGAGGGATGTCCAACTGCCCTCCAGGGGTCCCAGTTTGGAGGGTGCAGGCTGGGCTGAGGGACACATACCCCCGTGCACGAATTTCATGCACCGGGCCTCTAGTCTATATATAAAAGGCTAATATGCAAAGTGTCCCCTCGGGAGTTTGACCAGGAGACTGGGAGTTTGATCGCTCGCTATGATGTGCGCTGACCACCAAGGGGCAGTGGGGAACGAAGGAAGGCCCCAGCCAGCAGCTGGAAGGCCCTGATCGGCCCTGATCACTGGCCAGGCCTAGGGACCCTACCCATGCACGAATTCGAGCACTGGGCCTCTAGTTTTATATAAGAATATTTAATGACATGGGAACTGTCCACACATTTTTATAAAGTGAAAATAAGTAGCAAACTATATGGGAGATAATTATATTTAAAAATTCAATGAAGTAGCTACTATTTTTCCTATTTGACAGAAGAGGCTTAGAGCTATTGACTGTTTGCTCAAGGTCACATGGCTAGTAAGTGGAATAAAAGATAGTGCTTTTATTATTTACCTTGATTTCTATGATGAGCATATGTTACTTCTATAGTGAACAAACTGATTCTTAAGTTATTGTAAAAATGTAAAGTTTTAGAATACTTGTTTCCAGTTGAAAAGTTATGTTCAGAGATTTCCATTGCAAATTTCTTTTCATATATAACAAAAAGTCCCAATAATTAACTCCATTAATGTATGAGTTTCCTGCTTGAACTTGTATGTGTCATACAGTGTATTCTTACCATTAATGGGAGAAGTGATTACCATCATCAAAAACAGAAAATGTTATTGGGATTTTAAACTCAGAGTTGCTGCATTTTGTGGATTACATCAAAGCCTTGATAAAATAGTTTGTGTTTTAAGTGGAAGATTTAAATCTGTGAAGCTTTTTAAGATTTGTGTTTGTCACATCTTGGCACAAGTTTCTCATTTGTAAAGTATGGTTACAAAAAGAGTCTGGTTCCCATATGTATATTTAAAGTACTCTGAGTCATGGACTCAAATGAGTAATAGACATTATACCTATACTAGATTTCTGCTTTGTCATGCCTTAGCATGAAGGCTGTACATTTATTTTAGTACTTGCAAAAACAAATACATTGAATTGGCAAAATTGTTTTTTAATTCTCTTCCCCTGTTTTTTCACTACTTTCCACAAATTACTTTATTGGACTGAAAATTTGTGTTTGATTTGACAAGAAGGTTGGGGGAAGGGGCCACGTGTGTATGCACACAGGCATATGCATATGGTGCTGTGAGTGATGTATGCATTGGTATTTGAAAATGAAAAACTCCCTATCTCCATTTCTTCATCCCTTTTACTAAGTCTCAACTCTAATCCAAAACCACATTAATTGCTAAGATGTGCCATTAGATGCACTGCTAAGAGAGAAAATACTATGAATTAAGTGATTACAATGCTTTCTTATTACCTATGATTTTTATTTATGCTATTGAAGAGCAACTTATGTATAGGTTTTTATTTTGTAGTATTCTTGTGCAGATATAATTAAAAACTATAAGCAAAATAGATTAAAGAATTCATAAGATATCTTTATATTCAGTGTCCATCTCTTCTGAATCAACTATCTGACAGAGAATCAACAATTTCCACATACTATGCAATAGAGTGTTGGCAATGCAACTTTTTAAAAAGAGTGATCCATTCTTATCTTTAAGTTTTTTAAAACCACTTTATTGAGATAGAATTCACATATCATACAATTTCACCCACTTAAAGTGTAAAATTTAGTGGGTTTTGGTATATTACATTATTTATTTTTAAAATTGTGATAAAGTATATATAACAAAATTTCTCATTTTAACCATTTTTAAGGATACAATTCAGTGGCATTACATTCATAATATTGTGCAACCCTCACCACGGCCTGCTATTTCCAAAACTTTTTAAAAATCATGTTAAACAGAAGCTCTGTAACCAGTAAGCAATAACTCTCCATTTGGCCTTGCCCAATCCCTGGTAACCTCTAATCTAATGCTGTCTCTATGACTATGCCTAGTTTAGACGTTTCTTTAAGTGGAATGATACAATATTCATCTTTTGTATCTGGCTTCTGTCATAGCATAATGCTTCCAAGGTTCATTCATGTTGTAGAATTTCCCTCCGTTTTTTTACTGAATAATATTTCATTGTATGGATATACATACTATAATTTGTTTATCTGTTAATCTTGTTGATGGACATGGGTTGTTTTTACCTTTGGGCTATTGTGAATGATGCTACAATGAACATGAGTGTATAAGTATTTATTTGAGTCCCTGCTTTTAATTCCTTTGGGTAAATATGTATCTGGGAGAATTGCCTGGTCGTGGGTTATTCTGTGTTGAGCTTTTTGTTCTCTAAGTTTTAATCCTGATACTTTTGATCTCCACACATGCACTCGTGATGACAGCTACATCACAACTGTCACTGGCTGGTCATAAGATGTATCTTGGTTTCAGAGATGTTCAAGTACAGATCTTAGAATTGGTGAGAAGAAAAAAAAAGAAATGATGAGATACTGTATTTTGATATTCTATAAAGCTGAATACCTATAAGGATATGGTGGGTCAATGTGCCTTTATTGGAAGATTTTTAACTAAATGTATTCTTAAAAATCACTTTCAAAAAATACAAGTTTCCCATTTTAAAGGAATACTTCTTCATTGTACAATATTTAGCGGGGGGGTGGAGGGGTACAGAAAGGTATGAAGGAAAAAATAACCTGCCCATTCTCTCTCTCTCTCTCTCTCTCTCTTTCTCTCTCTCTCAGAAATGCCACTGTTAATCTTTTACTCTAATTTTTTCCAGTTATTTTGTCAGGCATATATATTTTAGTTTATAGTTTATATCTTTAGGATTCTTGACAAAAGTAACATATACTCAGATTTTTAAAAAATCACCTGAGGATATGTTTTCATTGATTAGAGAGAGAGGTAGGGAGAGAGAATATCAATGGATTGCCTCCCATACACACTCCAAATGGTAATCAAGCCTACAACCCTTTGGTGTACAGGATGACACTCCAACCAACTGAGCCACCCAGCCAGGGCCATATACTCAGTTTTTTAATTACTTACTATAGACAGTGAAAGATACCTGCCTATTCTCCCCCAATACCCTATCAGATGACTGTTGATAACAGAGTTTGGTAGATGAGCCTTCACATTTTTTTTTATGCTTATATCAACACTTATTGCTAACGTTTTATTGTCATTATATTCTACTAGTGGCCTGGTGCACAAATTCATGCACATTGAAAGGAAATTAATTAGAAGAAATATTTTAATATCACTATTCGCCCTTTTTCTATAATAGAGGTGTCAACCAAATTCACGATTGACAATGACAGATCAAAACACATGCATGTGATTAGCACCAGTGAGCGCTTTATATGTATCGTGCATGCGCAAGTCAAATTAGCCTTTTATATAGAGAGAATAAACTTGCTTAATTAGACCTGGTTTCTGATGTAGCTAAACTTTTCCCAGCCCAGGGAAGCACCCCAACTTCTCTTTCAGGTAATTGTCAGCAACACAGCAGTAAATATCAACACGAAGCAGATTATTATTGTAGATCACACAGGGAGAACAAAAGGTAAAATATTTAACTGCAGCAGTGTTTTACTATATTCTGCGCAGTGAGAAAACCTGAAGTCATTTTCAAGGTCCACCATTTCTTACCTCTTTTCAGTGAGGTCAAGTTTCTAAGCTTCCTAAATCTCCGTTTTCCAGCTAATGAAAAGAAAATAGGATTCCACCGAGTCTCCTACAAGACTTCTGTGAGGATCAAATGAGATGAGGCATGGGAAAATGCTTCACAAACATTTGGTTAAAGTGTAAAATGTTTGCACCTGGCTATAGCAAGTCGTGTTCCTGGGCTAAAGAAACTCCAAAGAGACTAGTTGCTAGGTAGAGGAAGCCAGGCGTCGCTATGTGATGTCATTACCTGGCACCCACAGCCACTGTTTCTGGGCTGGTCTGTACTGGGCTGGGCTGTGGGCCACATTTGGTGCCATAGGGTCTTGGCAGCATCGGCTGCAATTTGGTGGGGTGTTGCTTTGGGGGCACCAGGTCTGCAGTGCCTTTTCTCTGTTAATGGCCAGTGCACATCCTGGCAGCTCCTGCATTGAGCGTCTGCCCCCTGGTGGTCAGTGCACATCATAGCAAGTGGTTACCAGGGATGGGCAAACTTTTTGACTCGAGGGCCACAATGGGTTCTTAAACTGGACCGGAGGGCCGGAACAAAAGCATGGATGGAGTGTTTGTGTGAACTAATATAAATTCAAAGTAAAGGAGCGGAGGGGAGAGCAAGAGAACCGGATAGAACAGCCGGATCCGGCCCCGCGAGCCGTAGTTTGCCCATGGCTGGGTTAGACGGTTGGACACTTAGCATGTTAACCTTTTATATAGATTGTTATGGAATCATTAACATTGTTTTCTAATTTGTTTTTAAATTAGAAACAGATCTATATGTCAGGAAACCTAGCATCTTTATTTTATTTCATTCTCAATTGAAATTTTTAGTTTTGAAAATTTAATAACTTCATATTAAATTTCTCCACTTCCCTGAATTTCTGTTCTTAGTTTCTTTGGTAACTCCAGATAATACAAATAGACTTCTCAATCTTTACTTAATTTTGGACCACAGTGTAACTATGCTGTGAGACCTTCAGGTTTGCATAGGTTGTTAGAAGATAGCTGACAACTCTACTTTTTATTTTGCCTGACTGTCCCCAACTGACTTTTATTTATAATATCACATCTGCACGTTAGACCAGGTTATAGTCCCTGCCCCATTATTAAATTTCTATCAGACCTTTTTCTCCCTTTTCTTTGGTTTCTTTAACCAGTGAATCTAGGAATATACACACCCTCTCCATCATAGCATGCCTTTATTTATAATAATGATATAACTATTGAGGAAGAAAATTCTCTTTCAGAATTCCTTAGAAACAGATGTATAGGATGTTAGTAATATGTACAAAGAACAAAAAAAATATTGAAATGACTTTATTAAAATGTTAGGGATTTTAGAATAACATGTAAAAATGTTAAGTTACTCTCTATAGAAGATCATATTTTGCCTACATTTTGTGCAGAGCATAGATTTAAATGAGATCAAAATTCAGAATCCTGAATCCTAGTATCCTATATAATAAAAGCCTAGAGACCAAATGGCAGAATGACCAGAGACCAGAACAATCGATTTTCCCTCACCCAGCCAGCCCTCCCCTCAGCAGGGACCCCCACCCCAATCCAGGGCCCTCATCAGGGCAGGCGGGCCGGCCCCCACCTGTGCACCAGGTCTCAATCCCATATAATAAAAGGATAATTTGCAAATTGACCCTAATGGCGGAACGACCAGAATGACCACTCAACCAGTCACAATGAGGCGCACTGACCACCTCTCAGTCCCTTTCCCTGGCCAGCAGGCTCCGATCACCCGATGGAAAACGGGGAACTGGGGTGGGTGGCAGGGGATGCCGGTGGCGCTTGGCCAAGGCCCCTGCTCCACCAGCTGCACCACACACAGAGGGCAACTGGCGGCAGGGGCAGGGCTGGCAAGTGGGCGGGAACGGCCAACCTCTTGGTCCTTCCCCCCGGCCGTCAGGCTCCAATCACCCAATAGCAAACAGGGAACCAGGGGTGGGTGGCGGCAGGGGGCGGAGTCGGCTGTGGGCAGCCAGGGAAGATGGTCCTGATCACAGGCCAGGCCTAGGGACCGTACCCACTTATGAATTTTGTGCGCCGGGCCTCTTAGTGTGCCTATAAAAGGAGAACTAACTTATAGTACCTTGTCCTTTTTAATTTATTTCAAATGCACACCATAATATCATATATTTTATCCCTTTCTCTGGTAATATCATATTAAAATAGTCCTTGAGCTTGCCTGGACATGGATTTGCAAAATAAGACAAACTAAATTATTGTGTATTTTTGTACGTAAAAATTTTTCCCCTTCAGTGTAAGATTAAAATTCCTGGACCCTCCGATGTGGAATTCCCACCTTGGTTTACAAAAATTGATTGCACATCCTATCATAAATTAAAAATATGTATTGTATTTTAGTTTGAAATTTATGTATGTCTCCTGTAGTGTATTATTTGCATGTCTAAACCTCCTTGCCAAATATGAGCCAGAAACACTGTATCGCAGTTTTCAAATTAGAGGAAACTGCATGTTATATTCTTACCTCTACTTCCCCCCTTCCCCCAGATTTCTTCAGGACACAATAATAGCATTGCTCCTTATCAAGAATAACATTCATTGCTAACTTAAGACAATTGAACTGAGTTATAAAATGAAAGCAAATGGCTGAAACATTTATTGTGTGATTAAAATTTGGTTACCTCTTCCTCTAATTAATTATTAAAGTAAAAAATTGGAGTAATTACTAAGTAAAGAGTTCTTTTTCCTGCCAGGTTTATCTCTGCCTATTGTTTCTTAGATTCAGATTTAAATTTTGATGAAGATTATCTTTTATCACTTTTTGACTCTACTCTGAATATTCTTGTTGCTTCATAGAATGTCTAAATTTCATCATGAAATCTTCCTATTTCAATCTCAGTTTGATCATTAATAGAATGTTTTTAGTATTAACTTATAAAGTATGACTATGAGTTAATGATCGTTGTTCAAACAAAGATATAAAATTTATTCAAATAAATGTGATTCTTTACACAAGTCACCTGAGAGGGCTGAATATATATTTCTATAACATTGGGCTCAGAACTTGGCAACTGCATTCTTAAATTGAGGTGCTGGTTGCTCTCTTTATTTCTTACTAGATAGTGTGAAAGTGCAACATCTTTCCAGCACTAAACTCATGGATTTCCTGCCATCTGGCCTATTATTAACCTCAGTGTATTTACAGGAATGTTTGAATATTTATTAAATATGATCCTGGACCAATTGTTTAAGATAAAAAGCAGAGTTGCATTTAGTTTCAAGCATAATCTGCTTCAAACCCTTTGAACACAGGAAATAAATGTCTGTACGTCCATTCTGTCCCAACTGATTAAGTTGTTATAGCCCATGTATTTACCATGTACTCTTTTCCCTTTGGTGTTATTTAGTTCAAATGCCTGAGTAGCTCTGGACTTTGTAGAAACCGGGATTGTGGGTCAAACTAAAGGGATTTAACTTGACAGTTTTTAAATAGGTCTTATCCTATATATTTAGAAAGAGCACACTTGAAGTTGTCCCAGAGACTTCCTACACTATCTTTATTTTTTTGGATTCTTTTTTTTTTTCCGTTTTGATTGGGTGGTTTGTGTTTCCTTATATTTTAAATTGCTGATTTGATTATCAGCCTCATCTGGTCTACTGTTGATTCCCTGTAAATTATTCTTCATTTTAGTTAGTGTATCCTTCGATTGTGACTGTTTTCTTTTATGGTTTCTATGTCCTTTTTATGCTGTTGAATTTCTCACTAAGTTCCTTGAGCATCCTTATAACCACTGTTTTAAACCATGTCTGGTAGTTTGCTTGCCTCCATTTCATTTATTTCTTTTTCTGGAGATTTCTTATTTTCTTTCATTTAGGACCTGTTTCTTTTTCTTCATATTTTGGTTGCTTCCCTACGTTTGTTTCTATGTATTAAGTAGAGCTGCTATGTCTCCCGGACTTGGTAGAGTGGCCTTGTGTAGTTGATGTCCTGTAGGGCCCAGTGGTACAGCCTCCCCAGTCACCTGAACTGGACTCTCCAGGTGTGCCCCTGTGTCAGCTGTGTGCACTCTCCTATTGTAGTTGAGCCTTGATTGCTATTGGTGACACTGAGAAGGATTGACCCCCAGGCCGATCAGCTGCAAGGACGGGCTATGACTACAGAGGAGGAGCTGCTGTGCAGGAGCCGACCCTATGGAGCAGGACTTGATTCAGTGGGGCTTTGGTGCTCACCAAGTCCGCCCCTTGAGTGTCACTCATGGAAATGGTAGGGTTGTAATCCAGTAAAGTCTGAAACTGTCCACTGGATGCACTGGCTCTGGGGCCTCCTGGGAGGTGCAAAGTCAGCCTCTGCCTGTGCCCTGCCCAGGGTGACCTGACATGAGCTACAAAGTGAGCTGTAGATGGCTGCTAATTGTGCTGGGCTTGGAGATGCCCAGACGAGGCCAACCTGTGAGCCGAGGCCACCTGCCGCTAGTGCCACACCTGGGGCCATTTAGCAAGAGGTACAGAGTATGCAGAGGCCAGATGCCAGCAAACTACCAGAAGCTGGGAGACAGGCATCTCTTCGCAGCCCTCAGGAAAAACCAACTTTCTTGTCACCTTGATCTCAGACTTCTAGTTTCCAGAACTGTGAGACAATAAATTTTCTGTTGTTTATGCCACCCTGCACCTGCCACTTGTTATGGCAGTTCTAGAAAACTAATGAAGAGGTGTTCATTTCTCTAATTTGAGATCTTTAAGAAAACATATTCTTTCAGATCCTGAATATAACTTTGAGTATCTAGCCCATTGCCTGTATGGAGTAGTAGGTAGGCACTTGATAAGTATTTATTTATTTATTTATTTATTGGTTGGTTGGTTGGTTGGTTTTTAATTGAATTTATTGGAGTGACCTTCGTTAACAAAACCATATAGGTTTCAAGTGTACAACTTAATAAAACATCTGCACAGTGCATCATCACAATTCAATCATCACTTAAAATCAAGTCTCTTTCTGTCCTCATCTATTTCCCCTTACCCATTTATACCTCCCCCAACCTCTTTCCCTCTATCACCATACTGTTTTCCATGTCTATGTGTCACATATATATATTGCATGATCCCTTCACCTTTTTTCACTCAGCCACCCAATTCCCCTCCCCTCTGACACCTGATAGTCTGTTCTATGTATCTATGCTTCTGTTTCTGTTTTGTTTGTTAAATTATTTTGTTTATTAGATTCCACATATAAGTGAAATCATATGATATTTATCTTTTTCTGACTGGCTTATTTCACTTAGTATAATTTTCAGGTCCATCCATGCTATCACAAACATACTATTTTTTCCTTATGTGACCGAGTAGTATTCCATTGTGTAAATATACCACAGCTTTTTATCCACTCGCCTACTGATGGGCACTTGGGCTGTTTCCAGATTTTGGCTATTGTAAATTATGCTGCAATGAACATAGAGGTGCATATATTCTTTTGAATTAGTGTTTTGGGTTTCTTCAGATATATTGCCCGAAGTGGGACTGCTGAGTCAAAAGGTACTTCCATTTTTAATTTTTTGAGGAAACTCCACACTGTTTTCCACCAGTCTGCATTTTCACCAGCAGTGCATGAGGGTTTCCTTTTCTCCACATCCTGGCCAGCACTGCTGTTAGTTGATTTACTGATGATAGTCATTCTGACAGGTGTGAAGTGATATCTCATTGTGATTTTAATTGCATCTCTCTGATGATTAGTAACATTGAGCATCTTTTCCTATGTCTATTGGCCATCTGAATGTCCTCTTTGGAGAAGTGTCTCTTCAGATCCTTTGCCCACGTGTGGATAATACCAGACCCGACAGTCAGTAGAAAGAGGACTATTCAGTAGATTCTTGTTATTCATGGTAGCTGTGTTCTATAAAGTTGCCACAAATACTACACCATCACTCCTAAGGAATACAGGATTTGGTTCCTGTGAACCTCTGCCCACATTTTCACCAACTGATCAATACATAAGCTTGTTTCATATGTGCATCTGTTTAAAGACATCTTATTTAATACTAGTGGCCTGGTGCACGAAATTCATGCACGGGGTGCGGGGTGTCCCTCAGCCCAGCCTGCACCCTCTCCAATCTGGGACTCCTCAAAGGATGTCCTACTGCCGGTTTACAGGGATCAGGCCTAAACTGGCAGTCGGACATCCCTCTCACAATCTGGGACTGCTGGCTCCAGCCGCTCACCTGCCTGCCTGCCTGCCTGCCTGATTGCCCCTAACCACTCTGTCTGCCAGCCTGCTTGCCCCCAACTGCCCCCCACCGCCGGCCTGCTCGCCCCCAAATGCCCCCCTGCTGGCCTGCTCACTCCAAACTGCCCCCGCCCCCTGCTGTCCTGATCACCTCCAACTGACCCCCACTGATGGCCTGCTCACCCCCAACTGGCCCCCCTGCCGTCCCATCCTGGCCTGATCACCCCCCGGCGACCCAAGGTCCCAGCCCCTCCTTTTTTTTTTTCTTTTTTTTTTCAGCGCCTCCTTGAGCGGAGGCCAGGGCCAGCTGGAAGCGAGTATCTAGGATTTATTTATCTTCTATAATTGAAACTTTGTAGCCTTGAGCAGAGGCCAGGGCCAGCCAGGGCGGGTGGAAAACTTGGCTTCCTCCATTGCCAGGGCAACCCAGGCCTCCTGCTTGCTCCAGCTCTGTGGCCGCTGCCATTTTTGTTGGGATTTATTTATCTTCTATAATTGAAACTTTGTAGCCTTGAGCGGAGGCCAGGGCCAGCCAGGGCAGGCGGGAAGCTTGGCTTCCTCCATTGCTGGGGCAACCCAAGCCTCCTGCTTGCTCCAGCTCTGTGGCCGGCCGCCATATTGGTTGGGTTAATTTGCATACTCACTCCTGAGTGGCTGGTGGGCGTGGCTTGGCATAGAGTGATGGTTAATTTGCATGTTTCTCTTTTATTAGTGTAGATGTATTGTTGAATCGTTAACATTTAACTCAAAGCCAACAGCACTGTAAGTCATGCCTGAATGAAGTGTATGTATCTAATGTATTTTTTTCTGTAAGGCACAGCACGGCCTTCTTGAGTTTAGGAATAGTAGATTGCACTTCAATATTATACTTGGGGGCTATTTCAAATAGCAACAGCACCAATAAAAAGCATCAAAATTGAAAAAGGTGGCACTAACCAAACCTCAGAAAGGACACTTGTTTATAATATGAGATTTGAAACAATAAGGCAGAATGTCACCTTGTTCAACCATAGCTGAGAATGTGTACAGTGAGTGGGTAATTCACATTTCTTGTCACTGCATATGTCTGTGAATGACTAGGAAAGTGCCAGGAGTGTTGATTTGGGGGTTACAAGTAAATTTTAACAAGTGGGCAAATTCACAAATACCGAGTCCCTGAATGATGAGGATCAACTGTACTTAAAAGCCTGGATTGGAGTCCTGTAACCCGCCCCCCCCTCCCCCCCACTCAATAGTCATATTCTCTTAAGCAAATTACTTAACTACTCTATGTCTGTTTCCATATTTGTAAAATGAAGATAAATATTGCATACATCAGAAATTTGTGAATTTAAACGAGTAAAGTTGTTATCACATTGCCAGGCATTCTTGATAAGTGGTGTTAGTAATATTAAGATAAGTTAATAATAGCAACTATTTTTTGAGTACCTATCTTGATGCTCCTAATAACCCTGAAAAGAATGAAGTATTATCTCTATGGTACAGATGAGCAAACTTACGGCCCAGAGAGATTGAGTAGTTGGCTCTATGTTACCCATTTATATAGCTGAGTTGGAATTTGAACGCAGGATTTGATAATTTCAAAATCTTTTGGCCCAGTATAGTGAAGAAAGATTATATATGGCTTCCAGTCCCCAGTAATCCAATTGGGATCTACACATCTAGGGGAGGACAGAAGGTAGGTAGGCAAAGAGAAATAAGTTGTGAAGGACAGAGGTTATACTTGCTGCCCAGAGTGAGAGAAATCAGGGCAGAGGTAGAGCCCAAAGTGATCCAAGTGACAAGTCGTGGGATTCAAAATCATAGACATATGATCATTTAGATTGGAGTAGAAGCCAAGGGTGGCTAGAAAGAATAGAGGCTGTAGTTAGGGTTCGGCTGGAACAGGACCTGGGCACAGAACATTTGTATTTGAGGGAGAGGGTAAATTTGAGACTCTTTGGTATCAGACCAACTTCTGTTGGTCATCTTCCCAGCTCTGAAACTGGACTTGTAAAGAATAGCATTTATCATTGCTTTCCTCTATGTATTTCCAACCTAAGTCCTTACATCCAGGAACGTTAGCATTTTGTGAAAGTTCCTTGCTTCTTAAGTACTCCAAAGGACTGATTTACAAGTGCTATTTGCTTCAAAGTCTTATTCCAGAGATATGGGTCCTTTCTTTGGGTGGTTTTGGAGAAGGGCTTCTCATACTCACAGTGAGAGTTTGTAGGTGGAGTAAATTGGGAATCATCCCAGTTCGCATAGAGCATTTGGTAATAAAAGCCTCCCAAAGGCACTTTCCACTCGCCCCTCCCAACAGTGGCATAGAGACTTTCTGAGTCAAGGCTGAGCAGTGTTGTGAATGCCCAAACCCTCAGGGAGACACATGGAAGTTTTCTATGATTTCTGCTTGTAGTCTGCAAATATTTTTCAGTAGACTACAACATAGCAATTTGAGAGGAATGCTTCATGGTGTTTATTCTTGTGGAATGATTATTTCTTACATCTGGTTCAAGCTTGACGAGTATGCATTGCATGGATTTCACCAAATTTTGTTTATATTAATATCCATATAAGTAAATGAATAAGTTGTCAAAAGCTAGGATAGTATTGGGGGGATATATTTTTCTTACTTCATGAATCTCCAAGAAGTTTTTCCATTGAGGTTATTATGTACATACAGTCCGGGAGCAGGAAGGAATTTGTATTTCATCTTGTAAGTGGTGCTGAGCTCATTAGGTTTATGTGTAAAAGTGTTACAAAATGAAGAGTGTTTTATTCATTGATCCAACAAATAATTATTTCATAATTAAAATTAATTAGAAGAGAGATGCCAGATCCCATTGTAACTCAGACATGACATAAGAATTGCCTGGAATTGAGCAATAGCATTGGGCCTGGAAAGAATAGATTTAAGCTGCTAGAAAAGATGAATTTATATGACTTGATGAGTAATTGAATGTGGGTAAGCAAAAGTGATTTGCTAGGCACTATTGTTTGATTTCCTTGTTAATGCATTTTGTTTGTCGAACTAAACTGTAAACTCCTTGGGAGAGACACTACATTTTCTGCTCCTTTTGTATTAGATGCCCATTATTTTTTTATTCCTGTTTAAAGAATTTATTTAACACATCTTATTCCACACAACATGGCATTTTAAACAATGACCTATAACTCCCTAATAAAATAAAGCTAAGACTCTATGATTTGTCTTAGGAAAACCAAACACCACTCACATTAGTCTTCAAATTACTGTTGCATTTTATTTCTTTCTTGAGATGTAATTATTATACTATAAACTTTACCCATTAAAATGTACAATTCAGTGTTGTTAGTCTATTCACAGAATTGTATAACCATCACCATCTAATTTCAGGATATTTTCATCACCCTCAAAATAAACCCCAAACACGTTAGCAGTCCCTTCCTATTCCCTTTATCCCCCATCTAAGCTGCTATCCCCCATCTACTTTCTGTATCTATAGATGCTTTATTAGTTTATTTGGGCTACTATAACAAAATGCCACAGACTGAGTGCATTATAAACAAGAAACATTTATTTCTCACAGTTCTGAAGGCTGGGAAGTCAAAGATCAAGGTGCTGGCCATTTGGTGTATATTCATATAATTGAATAGTAGTTGGCAACAAAAAGAAATGAAGTCCTGATACTTGCAACATGAGTGAACCCCAAAAACATTATGCTAATTGAAAGTCATAAGGTCACATATATTATATGAATCCATTTATATGAAATGTCCAGAATAGAAAAATGCATAGAGACAGAAAGTAGATTAGTGGTTGCCATGGGGCTGGAAAAAGGGGGAATGGGGAGTGGCCACTAATGTAGATGGGGCTTCTTTGGGGTATTATGAAAATGTTGTGAAATTAAATGGTGATGATGGTTGTACAATTCTGACTATACCAATAGCATTGAATTGTATTCACATTTTAAAAGTATGAGTTTTATGGTTTGTGAATTATCTTAACAAGTTGTATTTGAAAATGTATACTTAACGAGATACCACAACTTTACAATTTTTTTCATTCCCTAGTTAGAAGCAAGATCTGGCAGATTTCCCTTTTTTTTTAGTCATATTTGTTTGCTTCTTAAAAATATATATGTCTCTGGATTATTCTGGCTTCCTTATGTTGCATGTCAATTTCCCAACATAATTAAACCTTATCAAAGCATACTGTATGGGAGTATGGCACAGTATATGGGAGTATGGTCTTGGGCTCTAGAGTCAGAGTCTTGAGGCTGTGTGGTCTTGGGCAAGTAATTTAATCTCACCTAACCATGATTTCCTTATCTGTTGTGAACACTAGGTAAGGTATAATTTGTATCCAACCCAATGTTGTTTTATATCAGCTCTGCTTGTGGATGCTTGTACAGTTGTCTTAATCTATGGAAGGGAGAGAGCTTGATGAGCTGGGAGGAATGCTTACCTTTTGATATTCATGATTACCCTGGAAGAAGGTTTTTGCTTACTCTGGGACTGACATCAGAAAAATGGCACATGAGAGATCCCCTTGGTCTCTCCCATTGAAGTTTCAACAGTTTGAACACCTATAACTTAACAAAGGATTCCCTGCTTAATGCACAAGCAAGCCTGAGAGATCCATGCAGTGAAACATGTAGTTGTGTGCAAGTGGGAACAAAAGGGAGAGGCAAGAAAGGGAAAGACTCAGATCAGACACAGCCCTGCAGCCAGGAGTTCATGCTGGGGCCGAAGAGGAGAGAAATCTGGTTGTGCCTGGCACTCCCTTCAGCTGGGAAGAGCAAAGAAATTTGGTAAGCATTCCTGCAGGAGTGGGTAGTACAGGCTGCAGTTGAGCCCACAGACCTGGGAAGGACACAGCATGGGTGTGCAGCCGCAATTAGTAGGCGGTCAGTATTTCAGGCAGAGAAACAAAGCTACAGCTCCTTAGCTTCCCAGAGCTCACCTCCCTTTGCCCTTGGTGTCAGGTTGTGGAGCACATTATCTGCAAACCCAAGAACTGGTACTATGGAATCGCTTTCTTTCCTGAAGAAGGCCTTTTTGGATTGAACTAAGTAGGTTCTGCGACTAACTGGTCTGCGACCAGTCCTGGGTCAGGGTACAGGGGGGACCCAGTGGAGGTCTAAGGCCATCAATACTAGGAAGGCAAAACAACAAAGAAGCTGGCCAGTTCCCCAGCCCAGCCCAGCCCACCCCCATGCATTGGGCTGACAGCACCATCTGGCTGGGGTGGGGAAGAAGCACTGGAATTTCAGAAAGCTAAAAACTTAGGATTCAGTGCCACCTACTGGAAAATAAGAGAAAGGCCTCTTCCTATTAATCTGCTAGAGAAAGGCCTTTCATAAATAGATGCCCAGACAGAGAAGGGATTCATCAAATGCCATGAATAACCAGGTAGCCAAGCAGCTCAAAAAGAAAATGAAACTAAAACTAAAAGACATGGATATCTATAATAATAAAAGCGTAATTTGCTAATTAGACCAGTCATCCTTCTGGATGACCTTCCAGACAAAGCCAGGGCTGCAAGGGCCGAGGCAGAGGCGGCCGCCGTGGCAGGCGGGGGTCAAGCCCCTTGCACAAATTTCATGCATCGGGCCTCTAGTATGTAATATAAATGACACAGAATTCAAGATTGCAGTTTTGAAAATACTCAGCAAGATGTAAGAAAGTACAGACAAGCAATTTAATTTGCTCAGAAAACAAAACAAGTACTTTATCAAAGAGATTGAAACTTTTAAAAAGAGCCAAACAGCCTGGCCAGTGTTGCTCAGTGGTTGAGCATCGAACCATGAACCAAAAAGTCATGGCTTGACTCCTTGTTAGGGCACATGTTTCAGGTTTGATCCCCAGTTAGGGGGCTTGCAGGAAGCAGCTGTTTGATGTTTCTCTCTTTTATGATGTTTCTCTTTCTCCCTCTCTCTAAAATTCAATTTTTTAAAAAATAGAACCAAACAAATTGTGGAGATGAAGAACTCAATAAAAGACAACAAGAAAGAACTGGCACCCTGGCCAGTGTGGCCCAATTGGTTAGAGCATTCCATGCACGAAAGGGTTGCGGGTTCATTTCCCAGTTAGGGCACATACCTAGGTTCCAGGTTTGATCCCCAGTCCTGGCATGTTTGGGAGGCAACAGATTGATGTCTCTCTCTCTCTCTCTCTCTCTCTCTCTCTCTCTCTCTCTCTCTCTCTCCCCTCCCTCCCTCCCTTCCTTCTTTCCTGTCTAAAATCAAAAATGTATCCTCAAGTGAAGATTGTATATATATTTCTAATATATATATATTAGGAATCTAAGAATGATGAGGAGGGAAAAGAGAGACTTGAGAAAAAAAAAAAAAAAGAGCCCAGCTGGTGGTTTAGTAGTTGAGCACTGACCTATGAACTAGGAGGTCATGGTTCAATTCCCAGTCAGGGCACATGCCTGGGTTCTGGGCTTGATCCCTAGTAGGAGGCATGCAGGAGGCGGCTGATCAGTGATTCTCTCTCATCACTGATGCTTCTATCTCTCTCTCCCTCTCCCTTCCTCTTTGAAATCAATAAAAATATATTTTAAAAAATAACTTTATGAGAACCATCTGACTTCATCAGAAATAGCAATATAAAATAATAGGCATACCAGAAGAAGAAAAAGAGAAAAGGGAATGGAGAGTCTATTCAAACAAACTGTTGAAAACTTGCCAAACCTATGGAAAGAGCTAGGTCCTCAAATCCAAAACACAAACAGAATACCTATTTAGTTCAATCCAAAAAGGCCTTCTTCAAGGCACATTGTATTAAAACTGTCAAAAATCAATGACAAAGAATTCTGAAGGCAGCCAGGGAAAAGAAAAAAGTAACCTATAAAGGAAATCCATTAGATTATCATCAGATTTCTCAGCAGAAACTCTATAAGCCAGAAGACAGTGGAATCAAATATTTAAACTACTGAAAGAGAGACACGATTAGCCATGAATAATACATCCAACAAAGTTATCCCTTTATATATGAAAAAGAAATAAAGACTTTTCCAGACATACAGAAGCTGAGAGAATTTACCACCATAAAACTTCCTTTGCAGGAAATCCTCAAGGGGGTTATTCTATCTGAAACAAAGAACAAAAGGTCACAAAACTATGAGTAAGATCACCAACAAACTTACAAGGCAAATGGATAATTTGTGATGACAAAAACAAGAAAGGTTTGGTAATAAAGGTCTGAATTTGCTAAGGAGGATGGAGAGCAGATGCATTCAAAAGAAAAAGGACTATTGTATATATGAAACTTTCATTTTCATAGACCTAACGTTAGGAAACACACAGACACGCACACACACCAAAACAAACAAAAAACCCTGAGGCACAGAGCTACCAGAAAACAAAAGATAAAATGGCTATAGGAAATCCTCATACATCAATAATTACCCTAAATGTAAATGGACTGAATTCAGAGTAGCAGATTGGATCAAAAAACAAAACCCAACCATATGCTGCCTTCAGGATACACATCTAAGCTGCAAAGACAAAGTTAGACTCAAAGTGAAAGAGTGGAAAATGATTCTCCAAACAAATTAAATTCACAGAAAAAGAGGTATAGCCATACTTATATCTGACCAAACAGATTCAAGATAACAAAGGTAACGGGAGACTAAGATGGACATTTTATGATAAAGGGGACACCACATTAAAAACACACAACACTTCTTAATATATGTGCACCCAATCAGGGAACACCAAATATATAAAACAATTCCTAACAGAACTAAAGGGAGAAACAGACAAAAATATAATCATGGTTGAGACCTTAATACTCCATTGACAGCTCTAGATAGATCATCCAAATAGAAAAATCAATAAAGAAATATTGGCTTTAAATGACACAGACCAAATAGACATAGTTGACATTTACAGAGCCTTTCACCTCAAAACATCAGATTATACATTCTCCTGTGCCTATGGAACATTCTCAAGGAATGACCATATGTTGGGTCACAAAATTAGCATCAAAAAAATTCAAGAAGATTGAAATTATACTAAGTATACTCTGTGACCACAATGCTTTGAATTAGAAATCAGTTGCAAAAAGGAAGTAAACCCACAGATATGTGGAGATTAAACAACATACTACTAAAAAATGACTGGGTCAAAGAACAAATGAAAGGTGAAATCAAAAGATATAGAGAGACAAATGAGAATGACAATACGCTATCAAAATTTCTGGGATGCAGCGAAAGCAGTAATAAGAGGGAAGTTTTATCACCACAGGTCTATCTCAAGAAACACAAGAAATCCTAAGTAAACAATCTAGCATTATATCTTAACTAGAAAAAGAACAAAAGCAACCCAAAGTCAGCAGAGGAAGGAAATAATAAAAATTAGAGCAGAATTGAATGAAATATAGAACAAAACAACTATAAAAAATGAATACAGCAAAGAGCTGACTCATTGGAAAGATTAATGAAATTGACAAAACCTTGGCTAAGAAGAGAAAAGACTCATATGAACAAAATCAGAAACGAAAGGTTACCACAGGCCTCACAGATACACAAAGGATCATACTAGAATACTATAAAAGACTACATGCCACCAAATTCACTAACTTGGAACAGAGGATAAGTTCCTAGAAATGTATAACATTCCTAAACTCAATCATGAAGAATCAGAAAATCTATATAGACTGATAAACAGTGAGGAAATTGAAACAACTATCAAAAACCTCCCAAAAAATAAAAATCCAGGACCAGATGATTTCACTAATGAATTCTAACAAAACATTCAAAGATTTGATACCCATTCCCTCTCAAAGTCTTTCAGAAAATCAAAGAAGGCAATATTTCCTTACACATTTTATGAGGCCAACATAACCCTGATACCAAAACCTGGAAGGATAACACAAAAAAAGAAAACTACAGACCAATATCTGATGAATACAGATGCAAAATCCTAAACAAAAGACTAGCAAATTGAATACAAAAATACATTTAAAAATAATACATCACAATCAAGACCAAGATGTTATCTCTAGGGAGGTGACCTTATGTATCTGCTATAAATTGCTTGTTTGTTCAGCTATATGTCTCAGTTTTCCTATTTCACTTGTCCTGGCTTACTGGCCTGTCTCAATATAACAGTAACCAGCTCATGGAATTGTGGTATTGAATAAATGCAGTCTTGCATGTCAGATACTTAGCTTAGTTCCTAATTAATTACCTTGTAAAAATATTAAGAAAATTTTAGCTGCTGTTATCACTTATACTAAGGGGAATTAGATTGTATTTTTAAAGTTTCACAAAACAATGGCAAAGTTTTCAGTCCTTCCAAACTGTCCACTGTGATTCCATTGATAGGTTTCATCAAACGTTTTGGCAGAGGTGTTGGTCAGATGGTTGCCTGGGAGACAGTCTGCTTTCCAGGGTGCTTTTAGAAGCTCACATTGCAAACTGCTCCTTAGTTCCTGGTTATAAAATCACTGTGTGCTTTTCAGGAGAAGAGATACTAGACATCTGGGGCTGAAGTGTTGGAGTTAATAAACATTGTCTTTGCATATAGCATGTGAATAGAAAAATAAACATGTTTAGGGAGAAAACATTGATAACTAACTGATCTAGGAACTGATTAATTTTGGGAATATAATGATTTTTCCCTTCTTTTAAATTTATCGGGGTGGTACAGGTTAACAAAATTATACAGGTTTCAGGTGCACAGTTCCACAACACATCATCTGTATACTGTATTATGTGTTCACCACCCCAAGTCAAGTCTTCCATCACCATTTATACCCCTACTAGAGGCCCGGTGCATGGGATTCGTGCACTGTTGGGGGCGTGGCCTGCAGGGATCGGCCCGCTGTGGGAGCACCGCTCATCCCAGTCAGCCTAGCAGCTGTGGACCTGCCCTCTGAGCAGCTGCTCCTGCTGTGAGAGCACCGCTCATCCTGGTCAGCTGAGCGGCACTCCCATTGTGGGAGCACACTGACCACCAGGGGGCAGCTCCTGTGTTGAGCGTCTGTCCCCTGGTGGTCAGTGCGCATCATAATGACTGGTCGACTGGTCATTCTGGTCATTCCGCTGTTCACTCACTCGGCTTTTATTATATAGAATACCCTCCTCCATCTTCCTCCCTCCCCACATTGTTGTCCGAGTCCATGAGTTTTTGTTTTTTTTTCCTTTTCAAATCCTCCACTACTCCCACTCCCCCCGCCACCCCCTCTCCCCACACACAGCTGTTAGCCTGCTCTCTGAGTCTGTCTCTTTTGCTTATTCGTTCACTTTGTTCATTAGATTCCACCTAAGAAATCATATGGTACTTGTCTTTCTCTGACTGGCTTTTTTATTATTTTAAATATTTAGGTAAAACTTTTTCTAATGAAAACCTGAATTTTCTTTCCTATGTTCTAAGGCAAAGAAATGTGCTTCCACCTGTAGAATCACTTGCACTCTTGATACGTTTGTTCCACTCTAACATGGTTGAAAAGCATTCCATTTGGTTGATTTGAGACAGAACATTATCTGGACATAAAAGTTATTCTAAAAGACAGACTTTAAATGACATACCTTTCTTATCTTCCTATAATACTTGGGAGGAAATCAAACAACAGGAAATTGCTTTCTGTGAGACCTGTCTTCTTCCTTCACCCAGGGAGAAGTCAATCCTGTGGGTCCTGCAGGGCAAACCTAGGGTGTCAAGAAAAGCAACATTTTAAGATTAAAATATAAAAATTAAATATGCCCCTTAGTTATAAATTTTCTTGTAATGTAATGACCTAATCAATCCTTGGAAATAATCCCTCAAGATGTAAAAATGACTGTTCAATAATGAGGGCTTTGTTCAAACAAAAAGTTCCAGATGCCCTCTGGACTTGACTTGTTTTTTTGACATGTACTTTATTTTTCCCTCATTGCACTATTACTTCCGGTTTGAAACTGCAGGGGAACGTTTTGTTTTCTCAGTGCCAACCAAATGTCACTAACGAAACGCGTAAACCCTTTCTGAAGAACAGGATCTGTCAGGCAGCAGTGTGTGTGCAAAGCTGCCAGGCCTGGACTCCTGGTCGAGTATGGGATAGCAGTCAGACACGCCATGGTGGAGGCTCTAGCAAAATGATCTCATTCATTCATTCATTCATTCAAATACTTATTTCAACAAATATTGACCGCATTTAATTCCTATGCTCCATGCTAGGAATATAATGGCTTAGAAGAATAGTCTCTGCCTTCTTGGTGCTTATGTTCTAGTGAGTAGCTAGTTAAAAAGAAAAAAGGTTATTAACTAGTTCATTTATTCAGCAAACATTTTTAAAGTAATCTGGATACAGTAGGGAATACAAAAGACACAGTCCTTGTTCCAGTGGACATTTTTGTAGGGGAGAGGCAGACATGAAGCAGCATAAATAAATAGAGGCTTTCATTTCAAACTCTGATAACAGTTGTGATGCTACTGCGATAGTGTAACGTGAGATGGGTAAAAGGGGGGTGGCTACTGAGTCTTTCTGGATGGTAGTAATTTCACCAGTAAAGTGGAAAAAGTGTTACCTGCCCTGTATGTCCACTTGCCTCATCCTGTCAGACTAGATAGAGACTCTAAAGTCACAATGATGGCATTAGTGTTTGCAGGTGGTGGGGACTCAGGGGGACAGGCAGAGGAGCTGGAACAGGCCCTCGTCCTTGGAGCCAAGCTCTGCCTCATGGGAAAGGCAATTTCTGCCACAGCAGCCCTGCCTCACCTCTCAGGGTGTGGGAGTATGAGCTGAACTTGGTCATGTTTTTTTAATTGATTTTAGGGAAAGGGGAAGAGAGAGACATTAATGATGAGAGAGAATCATTGATCAGCTGCCTCCTGCATGCCCCCTAGTGGGGATCAAGCCCCCAACCTGGGCATGTGCCCTGACTGGGAATCGAACCGTGACCTCCAGGTTCATGGGTTGATGCTCAACCAACCACTGAGCCACACCAGCCAGGCTCTGTCATACTTCTGACTTCAAATAAATTCCCACAGTTTTGTCATTTATTTTTTAATTTAATACTTTTATAGAAAATGAAGGCATAACACTCATTTTAAGCAACCAGTGTTTGGAAAACCAGTCTAAGGGTTGTCAGTTTACTGGAGTCTCCCTTCGCCTCCCCCACCCCCGTCCCAACCTCAAAGACAATCAGGACAGCTGGTGGTTGCTAAAATATGTTTTGTTAACTTAGACAATTTTCCCCGGCAAAAGAGAAATCATTTTATCATCTAATGGTGTGTAAATAGTGAAGCGTGTATGTGTCTTATGTATAAACTTAGTGAGAAGGATTGGGAAAAATTGTTTATTTCATTAGGCAAATAATGAATAGATTTAAAGATTTAAAGATATATGCCCTAGCCGGTTTGGCTCAATGGATAGAGTGTCAGCCTTTGGACTAAACGGTCCTGGATTTGATTTTGGTCAAGGGCACATGCCCGGGTTGCGGCTCAATCCCCAATAGGAGGCGTGCAGGAGGCAGCCGATCAATGATTCTCTCTCATCATTGATGTTTCTCTCTCCCTCTCCCTTCCTCTCTGAAATCAATAAAATTATGTATTTTTTAAAAAGAATGCAAATACATATTTTTAAAAAATATTTAAAGATATATGGATTTAAAGATTTTGAGTATATTGATGTAACTAAAATGTGGACTTCTTTTTCCCTCTTAAGGCAAATTTGAGGATTTCCTAAGTTTGTATGAGAATTGACAGATGAGTGACTCCAGTACAAGGCCTAGAAGATGGCAAGCTAGTGACATACACTGACCAGGAAACCTGACTTTGCCTTTAACAGGGATTCTGTTTTTTCCCCTTTTTGTGGCTTGAAGAATTTTTCCCTAAGTAGATAAAAATTTAAGTTTTAGATGTAAAAGTTGGATGAAGCAGGCAGCTAATAATGTACATTAAGTGCATATGATGTGTTGGCAGCTATCCTAGGTGGTAAACTATATTTTCTAATAAATGAAAATTATATTTAGGTGTTTTAAATTATTGAGATACCTTAATTGTCTATATTTTGTATTACTGTTACTCTCTTTGCCTTACCTTTTGTTTCTTGTTCATCATAGTCTGTGTTGCATGCCTGTTGTGTGGCCAGCACCTATGAAGCCCATGTCTAAGTAGGTAGAAGATGGGGTTGCTCCTTCAGAGGAACTGAACCTCGCTGGGGACAAAGCCACCTGTATGAAAAAGTACTGAGTGCTCAACTATAGGTCTCTTACAGAAAAGAGGAGTAAAAAGAGGGAATAGATTGCCGGTAGTTAAGAGTAGAGATTCCCAGTTTAGTCAAAACGTTTATGCAAATGTGGCTATCAACCTAAAATTGCCAACTTTTATTTTTGCCAAGTCATTGTTGAAACTATCTTTTTTTTTTTACCACATTTCATTAAAGAAATATTTTAACATGAAAAAGTAGAAAAGACATTAACCCCAGAACAAACACATTTAAAATTAATTATTTCAGTTTTATGAAAACCCCACTATATTGTCCTTATTTTTTAAATTTTGGCACAGAGGACAGTGGGAAACAACGGCCTGAATGAAGCTTCACTGAGAAAGAGGGCCTGGCCTGCCCACAAAGACAGACAAAAAGAGAAAGATTGCTAAGTGGACTGAGTGGCAAGAAGAATTGCCTAGAGGTAGGAGTAATGGTCAGGGCCCAGAGGAGGGGAGACGATGAACTGAACTATACTTTGTTTTTTATTTTGTATTTTTTTTAATTAAATTGATTAGGGTGACTGGTCAGCATTAACATATAGGTTTCCGGTGTGGGTTTCTATGTTACAAGATGGGTATATTGCACCGTGTGCCCACCACCCAAAGTCAAGTCTTCTCCTGTTACCTTATATTAGGACCCCCTTTTTCCCCAACCCTGTTCCCTCTGGCAACCACCATACTGTTTGTGTTCATGACTTTCAGTTTTATATCCCACATATGAGTGAAATCATATGGTTCTTAGCTTTTTCTGACTGACTTATTTCACTTAGCATAATGCTCTCAAGGTCCATCCATGTTGTTGCAAGTGGCACTATTTCATCCTTTCTTATGGCCAAGTAGCATATTGTACTAAACTACACTTTAAAGAATAGTGAGAGGTAAAAGTGATACTAGAGAATGGGACACTTGAAAACCCAGGAGAAATTAGGTTTGCAGTAAAATACAATACAGAGCCATTGAAAATTTTGAGCCTCAGAACACAAAAATGTCATGTCAAAAGATCGATCTGGTGGCTGAATGTAGTATGAGTTAGGGAGGGCACTGTTGCTCTTAGAATAACTGCAAATAGGTGAAGCCCAGAACAGGAGAATGAGTACAGAAAAAAGGGAAAGGACAAGATCAAGAGACTTTTAGTGAAAGAAAAGATAGGACTTGGTGACACATATAAACATAAGAAAAGAAAGGGTAAAAGTTACAGCCACAAGAAGTATTTGGGGGATCCTGTGCTTTTATCAGGGGCCTGGTAAAGAAGCTTGCCTTACTAATTGAATGTACAAGTTAGCAAAACACCGCCCTTCTGTGTATTTTGAGATGCTAACTGAACATTACATAATTTGCTCTTACTCTTTCTCCAACATTAGGGATCTCTAGTATGTGATTAAGAAATATCACTTACCAGAGTTGGAATTGAAGCAGCCATGCAGTGGTCTACACTGAAAAACTGAGCTTCCTTTTCTATAAATGTCTCTTTTGTTCATTGTTGTATCCCTAGAACCTAATTTATAATTGGAGTATAACATATTTGTTTAAAAATTAGTGGTAGATTCAGATAATGTGGGATTTTTGTGCTGTGTAATAAATTGTCTTTTATTATTACATACCTTAGAGTGGACAAAGAGAATTCTATCTCAATATCAAAATTATTCTAGTAGGAGAAATCATATGCCATTAACTAAACTAGAATTAGTATGACCCTAAATAATCTTTGCACCAAAATGAGGCAAAATTCTCTTCGTGCTGACACTACTGAGAGCTTCTCCACCTTGTGATATAACCAAATTCCACTGGAGTGAGCCTTAAATGAAAACATTGCTAGTCTTGTAAATATGAACAAAGATTAATCTTTTTTATATATTTTGGGAATTTTTCCAGTCAGAAGCAATCCAGCCGCAGCTTCTCAGAAAAACTAGGGCCCAGAGCTGGTGGATAATATTTGAGGCTGGAGAGTTGAGGTAGGTCGGGTCAGAGCATGACATCTAGAATTTCGCAATGGGAAACCACTGTGGAGTTTTTAAAAAGGAATAAGACATGAGGTTTAAATTTTAAAAAGTACTTTGTGATAGCTAATTTTGGGAGCTTGAACAAGGGTGGAGATGGCAAAAAGTCAACAAGAGATTGAGAAGTACAAGCATGGCATACAGATTTCTGGCTTGTGCAGTTGTGGGTGTTGCTGCTGATCTCTGAAATGAATCTTGGGAGAGGACCAGGTGTTTAGGCAGAGAGGGAAGGTTTCAATTCCGTTTTGGACAGTTTGGGTTTGATATGAGAGTCTTTGAGACATTCAGAGCTGTGGGAAAGAAAACGGAAGCTGGTCCATTTGAGGAGAGTTGAAAAGATGGCTGATTTAAAATTAATGTAAGAAAAACCTTTCCTATATTCAAATAACAACTAGAAAATGCAATGAAAGGAGCACTTCCATTCACAATAGTAACAAAAAAACAAAACATTCAAGAGTAAACCCGATTAGAAATGTGGAAAACTTTTATAAAATACAGAACTTCATTTCTCCACAAGAGTAGCAACACAAGTCAGTGGGGAAAGAATAGTCTTTAAAAACAAATGGTGCTGTACAATGCATATCCACCTACAAAGAAATGATATGGACCCTTCTCACATCCCACACAAAAATGAACTCAAAATAGATCATAGACCTAAATGTCTGTTAAAGAGTAATTTAAGAGTAGAGTAGCTAGAGGTATTAAAAAAGCTAAAAGTATAAAACTCTTAGAAGAAAATATAGGACTAAATCTTTATGACCTTTGGTAAGGCAGAGCCTTCCTAGACATGATACCAAAGCACAAGCAACCAAAGAAAATAGATAAATTGGACCTTAACAAAATTAAAAACTTTGGTGCTTTGAAGAGCAACATCAAGAAAGTAAAAAGACAACCCACAGAAAGGGAGAATATATACAAATCTGATAATATTTCTTCTTTCAGCAATTAAATATTTTATATTTAGATGAAAGGCCAATAATTAGTTAAAAATAGGCAAAAACATCTCAATAGAAATTTCTCCAAAAAGATATACCAGTAGCTAATAACCACATGAAAAGATGCTCAAAGTCATCAGAGAAATGCACATTAAAACTACAGATATAAAACCACAGAGGCAGATGATAAGCATTAGTTGAGGATGCAGAGAAATAAAAAAACTCATAACTGCTGGTGGGAATATAAAGTGGTGCAGGTGTTGTGGGAAACACTGCCAGTTCCTCAAAGTGTTAAACATACAACTCAGCAACTCCACTTTGTCCACACAGCAACTTGTACAAGCATCATTCACAATAACCAGAAGGCAGAAACAACCCCAATGTCCATCTATTGATAAATCGATAAAGAAAATGTGTTTATTCATACAGTGGAATACTACTCAGTTATGAGAAGAAATGGATTCATAATACAACATGAACTTTAAAAACATGCTAAGTGAAAGAAGGCAGTTACAAAATACCACATATAATTCAATTTATATGAAATGTCCAGAATAGGCAAATCTACAGAAACCTAGTAGATTAGTGATTGCCTTGGACTGGCGAGATTTGAGGTTGAATGAAGAGTGACTGCTAATAGATGGGTATGGGATTTCTTTAGGGGATGATGAAAATGTTCTAAAATTGATTTTGGTGATGGTTGTACAAACCTGTGAGTATACTAAAAACCATTGAATTATACTGTATATACAGTAAATGGATAAATTGTATAGTATATTAATTATATCTTGATAAACCTGTTATATAAAAATACAGTAAGTGAAAAGTTTGTAGAGTATATGTATTATATGAATATATTTTTAAAATAATATATTTACAAGTTCATAGCAAAACACTATATTCTTTAAAATTAGCAAAATTGCCCTGGCCAGTGTGGCTCAGTTGATTAGAGCGTTGTCCCATACACCGAAAGGTCGCAG
The DNA here is from genome assembly GCF_963455305.1 of Plecotus auritus. Classification (NCBI taxonomy): domain Eukaryota; kingdom Metazoa; phylum Chordata; class Mammalia; order Chiroptera; family Vespertilionidae; genus Plecotus; species Plecotus auritus. The sequence continues at coordinate 39,376,923 of NC_137773.1, forward strand.
GTTCGATTCCTGGTCAGAGCACATACCTAGGTTGCAGGTTCAGGCATGTACGAGAGGCAACAAATTGATGTTTCTCTCTCTCTCTCTCTTTCTCTCTCTCCCTCTCCCTCCCCCTCTCTCTCTCCCTCTCCCTCTCTCCTCTTCCTCTCTCTAAAATCAATAAGCATATCCTTGGGTGAGGATTTTAAAAAAATAGCAAAATTTGTGAAGCAATGTAAAAGGGACATTGGTGTATATTCCCTTGCAATAGTAGCTTCAATCATGTAACTGATCTGGTGTCAAAATTTCTTAATAGTAATTGATACCAACTAATTAATAAAAAATAACAACAATAGCATTTATTGCATTCTATGTGCCAACATTTTGCTAAACTCTTAATATATGTTTTGTTGTTTTTCACAACACCATGTTTTCTATTACTCTCCCCTTGCTTTCTATTCTCCAACATACTGAAGTTTACACTTACAAAATTGTATTCTTTATCAGAATATCAGAAATGAACAATTTCTTTTGTTCTTAATAGTAGCTAAAAAGGTATTTATGTGACCTTGAGCAGTTATAAGAGCATATTGATAAATCTATCTGTATGTGTTTAAGTAAGATTTTAAGAAATTCGAACTAAAACATTTTATTTATTATAGTTGATTCCCAATTGGAGGAGAAAACACTTTTTTACATTATTTTTTTTAATTAATAAATCTTTATTGTTTAGATTATTACAATTGTTCCTCTTTTTTCCCCCCATAGCTCCCCTCTACCCGGTTCCCACCCCCACCCTCTGCCCTTACCTCCCCCACACTGTCCTCATCCATAGGTGTACGATTTTTGTCCAGTCTCTTCCCACACGCCCCACACCCTTTTCTCCTGAGAATTGTCAGTCCACTCCCTTTCTATGCCCCTGATTCTATTATATTCACCAGTTTATTCTGTTCTTCAGATATTTTATTCACTTGATTTTTAGATTCACTTGTTGATAGACAAGTATTTGTTGTTCATAATTTTTATCTTTACCTTTTTCTTCTTCTTCCTCTTCTTAAAGAATACCCTTCAGCATTTCATATAATACTGGTTTGGTGGTGATGAACTCCTTTAGCTTTTTCTTATCTGTGAAGCTCTTTATCTGACCTTCAATTCTGAATGATAGCTTTGCTGGGTAGAGTAATCTTGGTTATAGGTTCTTGCTATTCATCACTTTGAATATTTCTTGCCACTCCCATCTGGCCTGCATAGTTTCTGTTGAGAAATCAGTTGACAATCGTATGGGTGCTTCCTTGTAGGTAATTAACTGTTTTTCTCTTGCTGCTTTTAATATTCTCTCTTTGTCTTTTGCTCTTGGCATTTTAATTATGATGTGTCTTGGTGTGGTCCTCTTTGGATTCCTTTTGTTTGGGGTTCTGTGCACTTCCTGGACTTGTAAGTCTATTTCTTTCACCAGGTGGGGGAAGTTTTCGGTCATTATTTCTTCAAATAGGTTTTCAGTATCTTGCTCTCTCTCTTCTTCTGGCACCCCCATAATTCGGATGTTGGTACACTTGAAGTTGTCCCAGAGGCTCCTTACACTATCTTCATATTTTTGGATTCTTTTTTCTTTTTGCTTTTCCGGTTGTTTTCGCTTCTTTGTATTTCAAATCTTTGACTTGATTCTTGCGGTCCTCTAGTCTGCTGTTAGGTCTCTGTATAATATTTTTTATTTCAGTCAGTGTATGTTTAATTTCTAGCTGGTCCTTTTTCATATCCTCGAGGGTCTCCCTAAATTTATTGGCCTTTTCTAGGAAATTCTTGAAAAACCTTATAACCGTGGTTTTGAACTCTATATCCAGTTGTTTGCTTTCCTCCATTTCTTTCATTTGTGATCTGTTTCTTTGTCTCCACATTTCCGCTGCTTCCCTGAGTTGGTAGAGTAGCTTTGTGTGCTAGGTGTCCTATAGGGCCCAGTGGCTCAGCCTCCCCAGTTACCTGAGGTGGACACTCTTGGTGCACCCCTTTGTGGGCTGTGTGCACAGTCTTGTTGTAGTTAAGTCTTGATTGTTGTTGGTATCACTGGGAGGAATTGACCTCCAGGCCAATTGGCTGTGAGGATCAGTTGTGTCTATGCTGGGAGAACTTCTGTGCTGGGGACACCCTTATGAGACAAGACTTGTAAAATTGCAAAAGCCTCTGTGCTCAGCTTGGATGGGGCGGAGTCTCAGGGCGGAGCAGACAGCCTTGGCTTCCCGTCAGCCCTGCCCTATGAGGCCCCTGGGTCTCAGTGTCCCTCAGTAATTGCTGCAAGCACCTCTGAGAGAAAGCCGCCCTTGAGTTTTGCCCGCTACCAGACAGTCCAGTTTCTCCCCAAATGAGTCTGGGTTCCCAGAAACTCGCCCGGAACTGGAGTTCAGTGCAGTCAGGAGCTTCCATCTCCCTCCCGCTTTAGAAAGCCAGCTGCGCACTCTGCCACCCATGCACTCAGCAGTCAGTCCTATCTACGTGCGCGCGCCTCCGGACCTCTGCCTTCTGCAGCTCCCCTGAGTCTCAGTGTGCTTTCTCTTTTCCTGACAGTCCAGATTCCCCCCGAATGAGTCTGGGTTCCCAGAGTCTCACCTGGGACTGGAGTTCAGTGCAGTCGGGAGCTTCCATCTCCTTCCCGCTTGAGAAAGCCAGCCACGCACTCAGCCACCCATGCGCTCAGCTGCGTCTCCGTACCTCTGCCTTTTGCAGCTCCTCTGAGTCTCAATGTGCTTTCCTCTTTCCTTCTAGTTGTAGAATTTCCACTCAGCCAGCTTTCCTGTGGTTCTGGATGGTGTCCGTTTTGTTTCTTAGTTGTAGTTTTGATATTGTTGTGCGAGGCAGCAGTTTAGGTGTTTACCTATGCTGCCATCTTGGTTTCTCCACTTTTTACGTTATTTTATTATTATTATTTATTTTAGAGAGGAAGGGAGAGGGAGGGAGAGAAAGAAACATCAATAATGAGAGAGAATCATTGATGGGCTGCCTCCCACACTCCCCATACTGGGGATTGAGTCTGCAAACCCAGGCATGTGCCCTGACTGGGTATCGAACCATAACTTCCTGGTTGACACTCAACCACTAAGCCATGCCAGCTGGGCAAGAAAACACTTTTTAGTTACTTGACAGTTTTTTGTTTAATGTAGTATTAAATTTGAAAGGCAATCGTTGGCAAAGATTATTTTTAGAATCTTTTTTTTCATTGTCTATATAGACTGTTGTCTCAGTCAGTTTGGGCTGCTATAACAAAATACCATAGACTAGATGGTTTAAACCAGGGGTCCTCAAATTACGGCCTGCGGGCCACATGCGGCCCACTGAGGACATTTATCCGGCCCGCCGGGTGCCGCTGCCTGTCCTGCTTAGCAGCCGACTCGTCCCGGGCCCTCAGTGCGCATAGGAATTTGTTCATAGTTTTTTTTTTAAACTATAGTCCGGCCCTCCAACAGTCTGAGGGACAGTGAACTGGCCCCCTGTTTAAAAAGTTTGAGGACCCCTGGTTTAAACAATAAACTTTTATTTCTCACAGTTCTGGAGACTGGAAAAGCCTAAGATCAAGGTGCCAGCAGAATTGTTTCTTGGTGAGGGGCTTCTCCCTGGCTTGTAGACGTCGCCTTCTTGCTGTACCCTTCTTATAGGGACACTGATCCCATTATTAGAGCCCTAATCTCATGACCTCATCGAAACCTAAGCACCTCCCAAAGGCCCCACATCCAAATACCATCACATTGTGGAAAGGGCTTCAACATAGGAATTTGTGTGGTATGGGACAGTTTAGTCCATAGCAACCAGCTATGATGAAAACCTTGTCCATAAATGCTAACCCTAGCATTTTTTGTTTGTTTTTAGTATTATGTGCCAAGAACCTTGCAAAGAAAGACTTCTTCCGTAAGTAAACACCCATTTTTGCTCTCTTACAATATTAATATTTTTCACATATTTCTGAAATTTTAAACTTGTTAGAAACACCGGGTGTATTCTAAAAATCCTGCCCTTATTGGATAGAAATCCATGGTCTGACAAACTTCATTTTCCAGTTGGAGAGACTCTGCTCCAAGGCACAGAATTTATAACTCATACAAGAAAAACTCTCTCGTCCCCTATTTCATTCCCCTGTTTTCTCTGTCTTTCCACCCATTAATACATTACTTTCTGCTGAATAAAGTGTTCTCAGCTCAAATACAGATGAGACATTTTTCTATAAAATAGCCACGGTTAAGTAAAATTGTTAGTCAAATTTTATAAATTAAATCATATTTTAAAAGTCTTGTAATTAAAAGAATTATGAAAAATAGAGGATCCTTTTCTAAAGAAAGGACTCACCCCTTAACTCAAGAAATTCACCTCCTATAAAGTAGGTGCCTGCAGCTTAAAATTCTTCACCTTTTTCCTGATCCTCACAAGAACACTGCTCAATTCAATTATTCACACTTTAAAAATGAAGACACCTAGGCTCGCAGGCTTTATTCAAGTAGCTGGGACGCTCCATTGCATTGGCTCACGTCCAGCTCTGGCTCTAAAACCTTTACCTTGCCACCTCTCTGGTCTTGTAACTCTGTCTGATTTATTTAGAACTCGGTGAATACTTGCTTCCAGAGTTAAAATTGACAGTCAGTAAATAAGATTTCTAAGTATTACTTTTTAGAAAGTATAAATACAATTAATTATAGATACCTTTTCCTTCATTTAATTAGCCCCCCTTAGTGATCATCAAAAATGGGAATTTGCATTTAAGCCTATTTTTTATAGGGTGTGTGTTTTTTCCTAGCCTCTAAAAATTTGAGTGTGATGTCATCCCAGGTTGCCATTCTTAGAAAGCTAAATAGATCGCAACTGATCTTAAAGTAGAGAATAAAATCGACTAGGGCAATGGTCGGCAAACTCAGTCAACAGAGCCAAATATCAACAGTACAACGATTGAAATTTCTTTTGAGAGCCAAACTTTTTAAACTTAAACTTCTTCTAACGCCACTTCAAAATGGACTCGCCCAGGCCGTGGTATTTTGTGGAAGAGCCACACTCAAGGGGCCAAAGAGCCACATGTGGCTCGCAAGCTGCAGTTTGCCGACCACTGGACTAGGGTGATCTTCTTTACCAAATTAGAGGATTCAAAGCTCCCGTTAACCTATAAGACTGTGTTCTAATGTTACACTGATAGATCTGTGGCTGTCCCCTTTTCTCCAGGACTCCCCGACCCCTTTGCAAAGATTGTTGTGGATGGATCTGGGCAGTGCCACTCAACGGACACTGTGAAAAACACATTGGACCCAAAGTGGAACCAGCACTATGATCTGTGAGTTGAATATTCTGTAAGCCATTTGGGAGCAGCAGGAAAGTAGATATCTAGCTTTTAAGAGAAGCATTTCATTTTTTTTAAAGGTTTTATAACTTGTTATTGATAACAAAGTATGGCCAAATTAATACTGCCTCATTTTAGAATTCATGTACTTGGAAGTTCTTGCATTAGACATTTTTATAGATTTGAATGGTTTGCTTCTCTAACTGTGATCTTCTGTCACTTTTCAATCAACTGGCCATTCTAGCAGGAAAAAAAGGCATAGTTCAGGTCCTCTATATACTACTTTTTCAGTGAAACCCTAAACCTGGTTTTAGAGTTTTTATTTTAAAAATACATTATTATTATATTTATCTATTATGCAAATACATGTTGTATATATTTCTGTTCATTTTTTTTAATTCTGCTTTTTAGTTCAAATATATTTTGTCTAAGAAAAAATATAGTTTGGTATGATTGAATGTATATAAACCTATGTACCATCAAACAATTTCTTGTATTCATAAAATGAATTGCACTTTGAAACCCACTATTTTATATGCACTTATGTTTTCATGTTCCTGCTAAGAAATTTTTATCAAAGTAATACTGAATGATTATTGGTTTTTTAGTAACACAAATTAAACTGGGTTTGGATGGGATTTTTAATAGCTGGATTCTAAGGCTCACTTTCAGCGATACTGAGGTGCCACAAGTGGCCTCGAAAGTGGTTGTCAATTCTTGTCCTGAAAGCTCCCCTCTTCGGTTGACTTGCACTAAGAGTAAGTGGGGGGTTAATGTCTGAGTTAGTACCCATTAGTGATCTTTAGATGGATCTATGAGCTTATAGGTAGTCTTCTACTGCAAACTAGTGTTCAATAGTAAGCCTAACACTAGTAGGAATTTATAAATCATGTCATTGTCCTTTGGACCTAATAAAATATAGTAAATCTCACCCCAGCCAGTTGGCTCAGTTGGTTGGAGTGTCGTCCCATCCTGTACACCAAAATGGGAATCGAACCTAGGTTGTAGGTTCAATTCCCAGTTGGGACTGGAACAGGAGGCAACCAATCGATGTTTCTCTCTCTCTCTCGCAAATCAATAAACACATCCTCAGATGAGAATTTTAAATAAATAATTATATATGATAAATCTCTATTAGATTATAACTTTATGTGGTTATCTACATTTGCTTCTTACATAACTGTTATAGTTCTTTTCCCAGCCCATTGAGATTAGAAGACCTATATTTATTGAGTACCTGCCACATGTGAAATATAGAACCAATATTATTTTTGTTTTAATATATTTTATTGATTTTTTTACAGAGAGGAAGGGAGAGGGTTAGAGAGTTAGAAACATCTATGAGAGAGAAACATCAATCAGCTGCCTCCTGCACACCCCCTACTGGGGATGTGCCTGCAACCAAGGTACATGCCCTTGACTGGAATCGAACCTGGGACCCTTCAGTCCACAGGCCAATGCTCTATCCACTGAGCCAAACCGGTTAGGGCAAGAACCAATATTATTTTTAAAGGATTCTTCTGTGCTAACAAGTCAATCAGACAAAATCTCAGTGGGCTGTATCATAATTCAGAAATACAATTAAAAGTGAGTTTGCATGTTGTTTTTAGATATGTTGGGAAAACTGATTCTATAACCATCAGCGTGTGGAACCACAAGAAAATTCACAAGAAGCAGGGAGCTGGCTTCCTGGGCTGTGTGCGTCTGCTCTCCAATGCCATCAGCAGATTAAAAGATACTGGATGTAAGAAACAAACGCTTTTCTGCCTCTTCATGCAACTGAAGAAGGCTTATGAGGCATTTTTTTTTTTTTTAATACTGAATACAGAATTCCTGCCTTCCTCCCTAGTTAACATTTCGCTGGGTTAAGTTTTGAATTGTTTGTTTGCAGACCAGCGTTTGGATCTATGCAAACTAAATCCCTCAGATACTGATGCAGTTCGTGGCCAAATAGTGGGTAAGAATTTTCTCATCTGTATAAAGAGATGCTTTTGCTCAACTTAACATTCAGCTCTCCATCACTGAGGAAACACATACAGGCACTGGCATGGTGACATACTTCGAAGGACAAACCACTTACGGGGGCCATCTCTTCAGCACTAAAAAGTTTCATCTTGTGTAGTTTTGATTATTTTATCTAATTTATCTCTTCAACCTATCATTCAAAGTTGAGTTAAAATGACTAAGGTACAAAAGATTTAGGGTTATAATTTTAAATGTCATTTTAATCATCCCATTATGGATAATTAATTTGTCATTGTATTATCCAGAGGTAGTTAAGAACAGTGGCCACATAATGCAATAGTTGAGAAATAGTTTCTTCAGGAAAACCCATCAAATATGTAAAAAGCAAAGATGCTTTCTGAAGACTTCCATGTAATAAGATTTGATAGAGGTTTGAATTATTTAGAATAAACTAATAAATGTGCTAATGTTACAAAGTGTTGACTGGCAGTATTCTCTTGGAAGTGATTTATCTGTTAAGTAGCTCATCTTATTATCCAGTTTTTATCAGCATTTTAGGGTAACTGATCTTCTGTGTTTGCTGATTGTATGCATTGCAAGGAATCAAAGAAAATGTAGTACTTCAGCAGCACACCAGAGTGACCCCAAACCTTTTAGGTGTTGCCTTGTGTAGACTTGACCCAAGGTAAATAAACAGTGGATGTAGATCCTAAAACTGTCAAAGTGATAAAGTTCTCACTGAATGCTTTCCTATTTCTGATTTCTTCTTTTCTTTGTGGAGAGATGTGTCGGCGGGAAATGAATAGCTGGGAGCAGCTTTATAATTGTCTTTGTTGTTCATAGTAGCGACTGAGAATAAATATTTGGATGCATCTAGACTTTACAAATACTAAAAGTGCTCTCTGTGTCCTTATTAAACATGTCAAAATCTCCTTAAAGGATAAGGTAACTTAGAGGAAGTGAATATTGTGTTCTGTTATGTTTATGGAGAGCACGAAAAACACAGTACCTCTTTCTGCTCCACATTTTAAGGAATGTTCCAGGCGGTGTATGGTGGTATGCAGCTACTGGAATAAAATACTTCGTGCTTGAAAGCATAAGAATATATGTGTCTTTGTATATGCACATGCCTCGCTTTTAGAAAATAATATTGTGCATAAATTATGCATCCGCAATGGCTCACTGTATTACAATTGTATAAAAACCACTGGATTTTAATGCACGACATTCTTTTCTGTTTTAGTCAGTTTACAGACACGAGACAGAATAGGCACTGGAGGGTCTGTGGTAGACTGCAGAGGACTGTTAGAAAATGAAGGGTACGTATCACCATGGCAATGCCTGCTGAGTTCTCTGCTGCCTTAGGCTCTCGCTCTATATGAAAGTGTCCTTTACACCTTTCATTGTGCTGAATGCTTGAGACACTGGAAAGGACTTGGGGATAAAATTGACATCCAGTTTCCTTGTTTGTAAAGTAAGCTGTAAAGACTAGTGGAGTTGTGCCCAAAAGACTCAGGATCCAATTTAAAGAGGTTCCCACTGGCCAAAGATGGAACATTTTGAGCATCAGTAAGAATTATAACTAATGGATTGGAACACATCAAATATGTTAATAATGAACATTATGTGTTCATAATGACACAGGAAGAGAAAAAAAAACCCTAAAATACTTTTTTAAAAAAATACCCTGAAAACTCTCATTGGTCACTATCCCAATTTTGCGATTGCCAATGAATTAATGAAGCTGGTTGATAATTATTAATAGTTGTTAGCGACATCACATAAGAGAGATAATCTGGCATTGACATACCTCTTGGAAATCGAGGGGACTACCAAGGGAATGCAGCCAGCAACATCTGGAATGGGGGTGCTCAGTAGAGGGTAGAAGACACAGCCCAGTGTCTTCACAAATACATGCTAGGAAAATAAATCACAAGAAAGGAAGAGAACCTATAAATTCATAATAAAAGACTTAAACGCATCCCTACTAAATGCAATGTGGGGACCTCGCTTGGATCCTGAAGGAGACAATTGACTGGAAAAATTGAACACTGACTGTATTTGATGATATTTTTAAAAATTAACGTACATTTTTTAGTCATGATAATGGAAAAAGTCTTTATCTTCTAGAGGTATGTGCTGAAATATTTACGGATGAACTAGGAAGTTGTTGGGATTGGCTTCAGACTAATCCAGTGGAGAGGAGGAATGGGAAGGGCAGCCACAAGGCCGTCGTTGCTGTGGCAGAGGGAGGAGTCCGGGAGGGTCGTCTCCGAGTTGTGAATATATTTAAAATTTTTCAATGTAAAATGGTTTTTTTAAGTACTTATAAGAGAAAATGGCCTATCAAGGTAAATTGTCTTCAAAATTGCTCAGGGGTGGAGATCTCTGTTAAAGAGTACTTAAAGCATTGCGGTATTTTATGTAACTAGGAGTTTTATGATAGAGGAAAATAAAAAGGGAAACCGAGTGTTTGGATTTGACTTTAAATCAAGAAAAATCAAATCTCATTTCATGTCCAAGGTTGGTTTTTCCAATCACTAGCTTTACCCGAGGATGAAACCCGCAAGTGGCTTGGATGGCACTTTACCTATAGCTCTCTTTAGCTACTTCTACAGAAGTCTTTCTGTTTAACTAAGACAGGATGAATTTTATGAAACTGAGCACTTGGGACACTGTATATTGCTCAAGTAAAGCAAAATAAGTGGATATGAGAGCACCACGTCGAGTTTTCAGAGTCTTTCCTCGGCCGCGTGCCCATGCGTGCTGTGCTCTGCCCCCTTTCAGAACCGTGTATGAAGACTCCGGGCCTGGAAGGCCACTCAGCTGCTTCATGGAGGAACCCGCCCCTTACACAGATAGTACCGGTGCTGCTGCTGGTGGAGGGAACTGCAGGTTTGGGGAATCCCCAAGTCAAGATCAAAGGCTTCAGGCACAGCGGCTTCGAAATCCCGAGATCCGAGGGTCCCTCCAGACACCTCAGAACCGCCCACATGGCCACCAGTCCCCGGAACTGCCCGAAGGCTATGGTGAGAGAATTCACCCACTGTTATGCGCGTTATCTACAATGTTTCAGAGAGCTTTAATTTTTTTAAGCCTTTTTGCCTAACTTGTACATGCCACAGCTGCTGATGTTGGCAGAGCTGTGCTGTGGGATGGTTGTGTCGGTGTAAAGACAAGTAACCAGAAAAAGATGGTGATAAATCTTGCTCATCACGAGTTTGTCAGCACTGTACCAGTCTCCCAGTTCAGCAATTGTGTGAAAATTTCAGGCAAATGAATATCCAAGAAAATCAGGATGGTGGTGGGTAGATGAGGTATTTGTAGTGCTCTGTGATTTGAATGTGGAAAGGACAGTATGGGATAAGATTGGAAAGAAGGGATCATTTGACAGCTGAGAACCTAATGCAGGAGGAATGTGATATCGATGAGCAAATGGAGGTAATAGAGGTCAGGTAAGGTCAGTCCTGGGGTGGTGGATTCACAAACAGGGCTGGTCCAGGGCTGACTAAGGAAGGAGAGCACCGTCTATCCAGGTGTGAACGGGGAACGGAAGAGAGGCCCAAACGTTTACACAGGGCTGGTGACGTGAAGAAGTCTGGCAGAAGTTAGCCACTGCCCTCTTCATTCCTTCTATGGGTGATTTTAAACAATGTTGAAAAGAAGCTTAGACTCTGTGCTTAGAGGACTGGTTGAAAAAACTCCTTGGAATTGAATTTAACTAATTGTGTCCCCCGTTTCTTGTACAGAACAAAGAACAACAGTGCAGGGGCAAGTTTACTTTTTGCACACACAGACTGGAGTGAGCACGTGGCACGACCCCCGAATACCAAGGTGGGTTTCTAAGATGTGCACCAAAGGCAGGTTTCCAGCAGTTGCCGGGACCCCTGACTGGACGAGAGCTCCTTAGGTTGAAGATGTAAACTTGGAAGAATGGCAGCTCAAAGAGGATGTCTGCCGGGGGTCCTGGGCTCCAGCTCTGGGTCCGTGTCCCAGTGCCACCTGGGAAAACGGCAGCTGCTGGAACTGAGGGTCCTTAGAAAGCAATCCTAGACCTTGAAATCAGATCACATAACCAAAAAAGGCTGCACCCCTGGGTTAAATCAAATGTGCTCTGACTCGGAAAGCCAATAAGCCCTTCAAGATGTGTTCTCATTTTAACTAAAAATATTAATGGATGAAATCATAGGATGTCTGGGACTTGGCTTCAAATAATTGGAGTGGGGCAGTGAACATAGGGGCATATCTGAAATAGGTTGACAATGACTGGGTAATTGTTGAAGTTGGCTATTATGGTTTCTCTACTTTTTTATATGCTTAAAATTTTCCATAATAAAGCATTAAAAGGAAATATAAAGACTATTACCCTTTCTCTCTTCTACTTTACTATCCCTGTTGCCTCAGTCCCTTGGGGACCACTCCTGGGGGAGATGAAGCTTTACTATACGAATTCCTTCTGCAAGGCCAAACATCTGAGCCCAGGTCAGAGAGACCCCCACCCCGCCCAATAACAGAGTTCTGTTGCTTTGCTTTGCTTAGCTTTTTTTTCTTTTTTTTAGAATAGCATTACTACCGGATAACATTTTTAGTAATGCTTATTTCCTTTTTATTCATAATTTGTTTCATCTGAGAACAAGCTTCCTGTCTTTGATTTTCCAAGTCTGTGTTAAATTTCTGATTCAGTGCCTATAATTAGAGTGGAAATATTACCTGCAAATGGATGAGGTGTCTCGTCAGTACCCACTATAAGAAATGTCAGGCTTTTGTGCTAATTAGAAAAGCATCTTGGTCAGTAATGCTGTGTTCCCATCTGACTGTGGATTGTATTGAACTAATTAAGAGGTTGGATTAGAAACAGTTACTTAATAAAGCCAACTGAAAAATGAGAATGCCTCTCCCGGTGAGCTGTTTAGAATTGCGAGATTTCAAATGCATGTTAATTCACCCTATCAGCTTTAAAAAACTTGTGTTGTCTGAGGGCTTTTCGATGAAGCAACCTTTCTGGCCTTGAGCATTTCATTTACTGTAACTTGTGAGTTCAGATAGTTTTCCGGCAGCGTTCAGATACTTCCTACCGTTTTGCCCTCTGTGGTATTAGAAGTGATGTTCCCTGGGTAGACCATGTTCCCTCTCATGGTTATAGGCTCTGGAAGTTTCGTTGTTATCTGTTGGATTTGCTGCCACTTGCAGCACAGAAGCCTGGATTCGGTGGGAGTTTGGCGTAAGTAGCACCATGACTGTCCCTCTTAGCAGAACTGGAACATGGCCACATTGATAAGAAAGGGACTCCTGTGGTTCCTCTTGCTGAAGTGTTAGTTTCATGCCTCCATACGCAGATGGACAAACCTCTCTGTGTCTTCCGTTTTGATAGAGACCTTAACAGTGTGAATTGTGATGAACTTGGACCACTGCCACCAGGCTGGGAAGTCAGAAGTACAGTTTCTGGAAGAATATATTTTGTAGATCATAATAACCGAACAACCCAGTTTACAGACCCACGGTTACACCACATCATGAAGTAAGTACAACTTTTACACAATCCTTGTGACTGCTTACGTTTACCATGTCATGTTTTCTAATATGTTTTTTAATTTATCCTACCGCATTGTTTGTTAGTGGAAAAGACACATAAGCAAATATAAGTATTTGGTGGATAGTTGCATGTGTTAAACTCTCAGGTTAGCTATGTGCGCACTGCAGCCATATCTTGTTGCTGTTGCCACCCTTTTCCTGCCTGCAGCCGAGATTAAATTCACGGAAGCGGCAGTATTAGGCAGGTGCATTAACGAAGCTTCACACGCAGCACCGTGATGAAAGGCATGGCTCTTAAGTGTGAAGCAGTAAAATGCCCGCTCATCACAGTGAAGAAGGACTGCCACAGTCACTGGTGCCACTTGCTGGAGCCTTTTCCCGTGCCTGTCATTCCTGGATAACTTGGAATTGGGAATTATCTTGGCTCCCACATTGTGTTCCAGGTTTGGCGTGTTCTCAGAACATAAGCGCCCACGAGGCTCTTCTCACTGACAACTGACATTAGTAGCAAACCTTGAACAAGAGAAATGTCACTTTGTCCCTCTGCTGGTCCTAGTCCTTTTATATTACTGGAATCTTGCTTTTAATGAGTGAGCTTAATAACCTGTTGGTTCTGAAAATGAGGATTGGCTGCCATTAGACTTCACTTGAGTTGTTTGCTCTTATACATATTGCCCCTCTCCACTAGAATCTGTTTTTCAATGCTTCACGTCAACTCCATTTAATTCTAACCGCCAAGGTGCATCTATCTAACAGTGCGTTGGTCAGTCTCAGACACATACTAGATGATAAAAATGATAGCAATTGCTGTTTTTATTTATAGCAATGAAAATGTATGAGCTAAGCTGTTGCTTGGAAGTGGGGTAGCTCCTTTATTGTATCCTAGGCCTATATTTGAGCTAATGGTGGCCACCAGCAATTGTTACATAGCCACGTCATCAGAGACGAAAATGTCTACTTAAAGTTCTATGTAACGAACTCTCTTCTCGGTCCCTTTGGTGTAGGGGGCATTGCTTGCAGCTCCCTTGGCCGCTGCTTTTGGAGTGATTTTGATGCTTCTGTTCTTCTCAAGTCACCAGTGCCAACTAAAGGAGCCCAGCCAGCCGCTGCCGCTGCCCAGCGAGGGCTCAGTGGAAGACGAGGAGCTTCCCGCCCAGAGATACGAAAGAGATTTAGTTCAGAAACTGAAGGTCCTCAGACACGAGCTTTCACTTCAGCAACCCCAAGCTGGTCATTGCCGCATTGAAGTATCCAGAGAAGAAATATTTGAGGTATGGCATTTAGTGCGGCAGGCAGGCAGGCAGGCAGGCACAGACTCTGCATTCCTGTTAATAGACAAATGAGGTGATTCAGCCTGAGGAGCCGCCCCCTGAGCAGCCTTTGTCTGCGAGGAAGTGTTCTGAGGGGACTGCTCTGTGAGTGGTTTCTGCATTTCCGTGAGCTCTTCTTTCTGTTTGACATTTCAGGTATTGAGTTTATTGCTCTGTGAAATGCAGAGTTGTGCCCATGTAGAGAGGGGACTGTATTTACTCCTGTGGTAACAGTTTAAAAACACAGATGGTTTATGAGGTGGAAATATATGCCAAAGGTAGAATAAAGCCCTTTGCCTACATTGTGCAGATTATATATTCCTGCAATCTTCCATGTCCTCAGAACCAGTCATTCCTTCTGGCCTCTCATGAAATTTGTTGTAATAGCACAGCCTCCTCAGAGGAGCTCAGTGGCCAAGCAGCCACTTGTCTCTTCTGGAAACAGGGTGATCAGGTGGTTCCTGGGAAGGCCTCCGCCCCATATACAGCCCCCTGCGGGATCAGGGTCCCTAACCAGGCAGGACCCTCTTGTGGACAGAGCCCTTTCTCAAGGAACATGAGCATAAGTTGAAATCTCAGCTGTGTTTGGTCCCATAGCCTGCCTTGGTGGAATGCTTGGCAGACATGAGCCAGTGAGAGTGGGTAAGAACTGGACACAGGTTCTTCTTGGGCTGCAGCCCAAGGGCCCAGCACCTCCACAGCGAAGGGCACAGGATGCGCCAGGGCCGTGCGTGGTCCTCCTGCGCAGCCAGCGCTGGATGAGTGGGGCCGCTGAAGTGCTCAGCTTTGCCCATTGAGCAGTCTTAAGTGCTTGCCAGGGTCAGAAAAGAGCGGAACTGCTGTCATTTTGATGCCAGATCATTTCCACTCAACCTCCTCTTTCCCTCTTGGGATGGCAGAGTTTGAATTACATTAACGTTAAAGCATGAAACGATTTTTAAGTGCCTTATCACTTGAAAATATCTATAAACACTTAGCTGATTTTACTCAAATGCTGAATCTGAGGGAATATTGGGCTGACCATGTGTTTTCTGTTTTGGCTAAGCTTCAGATGTAAAAACAGGCTCAGAATTCTTTTAATATTCAGACTTTCTAGTGATGTCTTCATTTTGGTTAAAATATGAAGCCTGGCCAGTGGCTCAGTTGATTGAGCATCATCCCAGGCACCAAAAGGTTGCCGGCTCGATTCCTGATCAGGGCACATGCCTGGGTTTCGGGTGTGATCCCCAGTCAGGATGTGTACAGAAGGCAACCAATCTGTGTTCTCTCTCTCCCTAAGCATATCCTCGGGTGAGGATGTAAAACACACATACATACATATAAAGTGCTTATAGGACACATTGAAATTAACTTGTGTAGGGAAAATCAGCTCTACAGAGGACATTTGTTCTTTCGTTAGTGATTGTGCTGAAAATAAGTGTTT
Organism: Plecotus auritus; assembly: GCF_963455305.1. NCBI lineage: Eukaryota > Metazoa > Chordata > Mammalia > Chiroptera > Vespertilionidae > Plecotus > Plecotus auritus. Next base: position 39,392,437 of record NC_137773.1, read on the forward strand.
CCTTTAGGTACAGTGTTACCTAGTACACATTTATTTTGTTGTGGTTTCTGAACTAGAAACAGTGGGAGAAAAGTTGATGATACAGGGTGGAGCAAAAGTAGGTTTACAGTTATGAGTATGCAAAACATAGTTTATTATTGTATAGTTATTGTATTATTTCCATACAAACACCTATAAACCTACTTTTGCCTACCCTGTATAAACATGCTAAATAGGAACCAGATAGAACTTGGATTTGAACGGATGCTATTTTGAATCAGACTCCATCTATATATATAAAAGCCTAAGTGTTCGTCCGACCATCCAACCAGTAGCTATGACATACACTGACCACCAGGAGGCAGACGCTCAGTGCAGGAGCTGCTATGACGCACACTGGCCATTTAAAAAGAAACGGCACTGCGGACCTGGCGCCAACAAACCAACCCTTTGCTTCCCCCAAGTGGGACACAGGCCCCACCACCACCCCGGAGCGACACCCACCAAATCGCAGCCGATGTTGCCAAGACCCCATGGTGCAAAATGTGGCCCACAGCCCAGCCCAGCCCAGAAACAGTCACTGTGGGTGCCAGGTAATGACATCACATAGCAACACCCAGCTTCCTCTCCCTAGCAACTAGCCTCCTTGAGTTTCTTCAGCCCAGAAACACAACTTGCTTTATAGCCAGGTGCAAACATTTTACACTTTAACCAAATGTCTGTGAAGTGTTTTCACATGCCACATCTCATTTGATCCTCACAGAAGTCCTGGAGTAGGTAGATAGGAGACTGGGTAGAATCCTATTTTCTTTTCATTAGCCGGAAAATGGAGATTGAGAAAGTTTAGAAACTTGACCCGACTGAAAAGAAGTAAGAAATGGTAGAACTTGAAAATGACTTCAGGTTTTCTCACTGCGCAGAATATAGTAAAAACTGCTGCAGTTTAATATTTTACCCTTTGTTCTCCCTGTGTGATCTACAATAATAATCTGCTTTGTGTTGATATTTACTGCTCTGTTGCTGACAATTACCTGAAAGAGAAGTTGGGGTGCTTCACTGGGCTGGAAAAAGTTTAGCTACATCAGTAAGCAGGTCTAATTAAGCAAGTTTATTCTATGTATATAAAAGGCTAAGTTGACTCATGCATGCACAATACATATAAAGCTCTCACTGGCACCAATTGCATGCATGTGTTTCAATCTGTCATTGTTGATCGTGAATTTGGTTGACACTTCTATTTATTGAGAAAGGGTGAATAACGATATTAAAATATTTCTTCTAGCCCTAGCCGGTTTGGCTCAGTGGATAGAGCATCGGCCTGTGGACTCAAGGGTCCCGGGTTCAATTCTGGTCAAGGGCATGTACCTTGGTTGCAGGCACGTACCCAGTGGGGAGTGTGCAGGAGGCAGCTGATCGATGTTTCTCTCTCATCGATGTTTCTAACTCTCTATCCATCTCCCTTCCTCTCTGTAAAAAATCAATAAAATATATTAAAAAATAAAAAAATAAAAATAAAATATTTCTTCTAATTAATTTCCTTTCAATGTGCTGAATCCGTGCAACAGGACACTAGTTATCAATAACCTTTCATCTTTTTATTACTTTAAGAAAAGTTCTTCTCTCTAAAACTGTAATTTTTATATATAGGAGTCTTACCGCCAGATAATGAAGATGCGACCAAAAGACTTGAAAAAACGACTAATGGTGAAATTTCGTGGAGAAGAAGGTTTGGATTATGGTGGAGTGGCGAGGTGAGAGGCTAATTTATTCTCCCTTTCTGCTGCATGCTTTTCAGCATAGCTATAATAAAACACAGTCCTGCATTCCAGAGTAATAAACTCCATACCTGAAATGCCAATCAGAAAGAAGAGCCCACGGAAACGCAGAAACCACTCAGAGCAGTCTCCTCAGAGCACCGCCTCGCAGACAAAGGCTGCTCAGGGGGCGGCTCCTCAGGCTGAATCACCTCTTCCTTTACCACACCTCCCCCCTCAGTTCTGAATCTGTCTGCGGTTGGGGTGCAGGAAAGCCTGCATTTTCTCACCTGAGCTCACATGGTGCTGCCTCTCCACAGGAGATACTTTTCAAGATTGCCCCAAGTTTCTTCCTCGATCTAGAAACCATCTTTCTTTTGGCCAGTGTAACTTCTGTTGGCTTTGATAGCACTAATTCCATTTCCTGGCAAGAGACTTAGGCTTCCACTCCCTTTTCCAGGTGAGAATCTTCCTTCTCAGTCCTTCATACTTGTCCTAACAATGCAGGTCTGACTGCTTCCACTTTCTTGTCTGTGCTATTTCCCTTATAGTCTCAAGAGTTCAGTACCTCAGACTGTTTCAGTTTACCATTATTTCTTTGCATGGCTGGTGTTCTGTATTCCTAGGCACACGTGTGAATAGCTTGGTTTGGTTGGTAGTTCTCTTCTGCCTTTTCCAGTTACCAAGTCTCCCACATGGAGCTAGCTTTGTGTGGCTCCCTTGAGTAACACGGTGCTTGAGGGGAGGTGGGTGTGAACCCTTGCTGTGCCACCTACAGTTTGATCTCACGTTGCAGTTTCACCCCTTGGATTCTTCCTCGGGTCCAGATGGAATCATACCCACCTAGACATGAAGGAGAGATTAAAACTATTGTAGGCACAGGAAGGCACTGGTTGTTAGACCCATGGCAACTTCGGTACTTGAGTTCTGAATAGGAAAGAATTCAGAGCCAAGACCCAAGCTATAAGAGAACATTTATTTATAAAATCACAGAGGTAGTAGAAGTAATTAATAGAAGAAATGGGCTTAGGAAACAAGTTATAGAGGCAAAGGAAGGGCCCTTGGAGCTTGTAAGTGAGGAAGGCAATGGTAAGGAGTCTGGGGTGGGGGAGGGAAAGGCGAGAGCATGTTGGATCCTCTGTCCTAAGGGTTTTAACGGTGGGGTGGAAAGTTTAGGGGAGGTCCCAGGGGCTCTTAATAGACTGACTATTCAGCAGCTTTCCAGGTGTGTCCATTCAGGTTTAGGTCTCCACTGATTGACTGGCCAGCACCAGGGTAGGGGGTCAATGCAGCTGGTCCTGAGGTTAGCAGTGGTGTTGCTGGTCTGGTTGTGCTGCTTTTCTGGGCCTGGAGCTGAGGCCTAGATGTTATCTCAGGGGAGAAAGGCCAGGGGATGCAAACCAGCCATATGCTAGGGGAGGAAAGGTCATCCTGGGGACGAGGTCCCACCCTACAATTGTCCTTTGCTAGGCACCAGCGCTTTTCACCCTGGTGACCTTCTGTACCTGACCCATTGTCCTTGCTCTGCTCATGTCTGTCTAACTGCCTACCACAAAACCACATGTGTGTGTATGTATGTGTGTGTGTTCACGTGTGTGTATTCATCATCTACTCACTGAGAATCACTCTATACTCATTTTCCCAGTGTTTGGTTCTGAACCATTGCTGTTGTCTCCCTTCTTCCTGTATTGCTTTTCCCCTCCCACTTCCAGAACATTCCTAGTATGCCTCTTTCCCTTGTCCATGGCTTGGTCAGAATGTTTGCTTATATTTTAATCACTTCCTGTCTAGACGGTTGCAGGTCCCTAGTTTTTATGAGAAAGATTCTTCTCAAACCCAAACTCCCAAACTTGGGGATGAATCAGTGTTGGGAAGTTTTGCCTTTCTAGTCAAGAGACTTTACAAGATTTGGAGTCTCATCCTCCTGGCAGTTGCTTTCTGTTCTTTGGAGTTCGATACATTAGCTTTGTTTTGGCTTGGCTGTTTTTATGGATTCTCACCATTCTCTTAAGTTATTTGCATTTGTGCTTATCCTTTCCTAGTCTTTCTCAATTGTCTGTCTTTTCTTTTTGAAAGAGTAAAGACTTCCAGAATAAAAGTTGGGGCTGCTATCTTAATGAGATGTATCTATTTGAAAGGAGTTTGAATAGAAAGAATAAAAGGCTGTGTGTGTGTGTGTGTGTGTAGAACTGCCACAGGTGTTTGTATAAGGTGCCCCATACCTGGGCTTCTCACAGCCCAGTCGTAGCAAATCATACAGCTTCTATTTAGAGTGCTCTTTAAATTTTGATTTGTTTTTCATAGCAAAATAATTCAAACATCAAGGAATTCAGAGAAAAATTCTTATACACCCCATCCAGATTTTTAGTTTTTAAGATTATAAACATGATAAATGTTTATGCAAAAAAAAAAAAGAATTCAACAGAAACTTATGAAGGGGAAAAGACAGTCTTAAACAATCCCTGCCTCTCTAAGTTGTGACATATTTTATCCTTATATAAATGTTATTACATGTTACAATTGATCAGAAATTTAAAAACTAGAAAGCACAAGAAATGAAAATGCCCCAGAATGCTAATTCTCAGGTCAACCACTGTCCCTGGCTGGTGTAAGCCCTTCCTGCCTTCCTGTGCTCTGCATATACATCTGTGCTTTGTGTGTGCGTGTGTGTATGTACACACACTTTTTAAATACAAATAGGATTAAACTCCTCTTTACTGCACTTCTGTCAGTTATTACCGCACCATTAACGCCATCACCGGAGGCTCTGATCTTTGCAGAGCAGCAGAGAAACCCTCAGCTGAGGGCCAGGAACATTGGCCAGTGAACAGCTGCAAAGACCGGACTTGTAAGGTGATAGTCATTCTTTTAATGTAGTCCCGTCTCAGGGTCCTCGATTTAATTCTCTCTCAGGGTTTCTGTTGCTAGATGCTGGGATTCAAATGTGGCATTTTGGGGGCCACAATTTAGGCCGGCACACGTCCTTCAGGTCACCTTCTCTACAGAGTGTGTCAACCACAGTTCTTTCAGAGTAGTTGGCATTTTGGCCAGAAAAGCCATTTCTGATACCACCAGAACAAGTGTTTACTTCTTTAGGCTTCTTTTCCCAATCTTACAGATCACATTCTCATAGCCAGGTATTGTACCAGTTTGGGCCTCTAGAGGTTCAGTCCTTTTGTTATGACCTAAAACTAGGAGTTTTAGCACATATAACATGTTTTGGTGTCTGTTGTTGTTGCTTTTATCCCTAGGGAGTGGCTTTATTTATTGTGCCATGAAATGCTGAATCCATATTATGGGCTCTTCCAATATTCTACAGACAACATTTACATGTTGCAAATCAACCCAGATTCATCCATCAACCCTGTAAGTATTAATGAGTGAATAAGCAGGGAATTAAGTTGGGGAATTTTTAGAATGGATTTTCATTTCCATCTCAATTTTGGATTTATTCACTGTAGTCTTACTCAAGTTCTGTGGCAATAAAAGGTAGAGTGAGAACTGGATTAAGGTGGGTGATTTCAATCCTGTGCTTCTATGGCTGGGACCACTGGGTGTGCTGTTTTCAAGGACAAGAGGGACTGAGTTGCTCGTCTACTCAGCACTTTATTGCCATTTGAGGGCGCATTTGTTGGCAGTATCATTCTGAGAAGTGGGTTACGAAGTCTGTCCTCCTTCCAATCAAAGTTGGAACATTCCCCTAAGTGGCCTTTTTGGCACCGGTGCTAATACCCTTAGTTCTTGTTTTAGAGAAGAGTGGCCAACTCAAGGTTGGACTCTCCTGTGGGGCCGCATCCTGCCTCGGCGCCACCACACGCACAGCCCCCACGCAGAGTCCTGGGCCAGCGCCACCCTGCAGGCATCGGTGTGACAACCTTTTACCAACATGGAAACTAAGTTTTGACTAATTATCTGAGTATAATTCCAACCTGAACGTAGAAACGTGAGGTTCCCTTTTTAGTTAAAAACCAGACAGCTCTGGTTTTAAAATGGTTCTTTTACTTGGGTTATTCATACTTCTTTTCCTCTGTGTTCCTTTTGTTTTTATTTTTTGTGTGACTGGGGAGACATGGCAGAGGAAGAGGGGGAGTTGCCCTTTGCTCTTTGTTTCTCTTTGGTTCAATGGGAAGAAGTGTAGCGGTGACCTGTACAGCGCTCAGAACCCTGCTCACAGAAGGACCCATGCTTGTTTGAATCTCTGCTGTTGCTGTGTTGGAATTCTTAATATTTTTTAATAAGGGGTTCTGCATTTTCATTTTGCACTTGATCCCACAGATCATGTAGCAATTCTGAGGAAATGTGTTTGAACTAAGAACAAATAAAATGTTCCAGTGATCTATACAAAAGATGTGCTCTCAGTTTTGACTGACCAACCAGCTGTCTTCATTTGGCCACGAGCACAGCCTGGGAGTCCCTGACTCGGTGTTGTTGCCTGTGGGACAATTCTCCAAAAGCTGGAGCAATCACAGGATAATCACCTGGACTCTTTTTAAATGAATTTATGTTCTCTGGTGCCCCCTACAGGACCATTTGTCTTATTTCCATTTTGTTGGTCGGATCATGGGTCTGGCTGTGTTCCATGGACACTACATAAATGGGGGTTTCACAGTCCCCTTCTATAAGCAGCTACTGGGAAAACCCATCCAGCTCTCTGATTTGGAATCGGTGGACCCAGAACTACATAAGAGCTTAGTGTGGATTCTGTAAGTATTGACTCACTGTTCAGTTCATTGAACATTCATATATAGCCACTTGTCTTAGTGTACGCCCAATACATTTGTGTATGTGAGTGTGTGTGTGTGTGTGTGTGTGTATGTGTGTATTTTGGGGATGGGTGTGAAATTTGAGAAGAGAAATAAACTATTGTTTTATGACCAGAAATATAAAAGTAGCCCAGCTAGTGTGGTTCAGTTAGTTGAGTGTCATCTAGTGCACCAAAAGGTTGCTGGTTCCATTCCCCGTCAGGGCACATGCTTTTCTCTCTCTCACTCTCTCTCTCTCTCTTTCCCCCTCCCTCCCCCTTCTCTCTAAGCATGTCCTCAAATGAGGATTTTAAAAAAACACACAGAAATATAAAAATAGATTTAACAAAAAACCAAAACAATACTAATTAACTTATTTTCCTCATTGATGTTTGGCCAGTTTCTTTTCATGGACTAGTTTCTTTTGTTATTTTCTTGAATTATCCTATCTAATAAAAGAGTAATATGCAAATTAACCATCACTCTGCTATACCAACCAGCCACACCCACCAGCCAATCAGGAGCAAATATGCAAATTAACCCAACCGAGATGGCTGCAGCCACGGAGAGAGCAGGAGGGAGGCTTGGGTTTCCCCAGCGATGGAGGAAGCCAAGCTTTCCGCACACCCTGGCCAGCCCAGGCCTCTGCTTAAGGCTACAAAGTTTCAATTATAGAAGATAAATAAATCCCAACAGAAATGGCTGCCGCCACAGAGGGAGCAGAAGGCTTGGCTCTGCTCCAGGCTACAAAGTTTCAATTGTAGAAGATAAATAAATCCCAGATACCAGGGCCTCCGCTTGGGTCACGGGGGGGGGGGGGGGGGGGGGGCGTGGCTGGCCTGCAAACCACCACAGGCCCCTCGCCCAGGCCGCCCCACACCCCAAGGGAACCCCCACCCATGCACTAGGCCTCTATCCTATCTAATAAAAGAGTAATATGCAGATTGACCATCACTCCAACACACAAGATGGCTGCCCCCATGTGATCAAAGATCCTACCCCATGTGGACACAGATGGCCACCACAAGATGGCCAGCAGGGGAGGGCAGTTGGGAGGGACCAGGCCTGCAAGGGAGGGCAGTTGGGGCGATCAAGCCTGCAGGGGAGGGCAATTAGGGGTGACCAGGCTGGCAGAGGAGGAAGTTGGGGGCAAAAAGGCTGGCAGGGAAGCAGTTAGAGTTCAATCAGGCTGGCAGGGGAGTGGTTAGGGGGTGATCAGGCTGGCAGGCAGAAGTAGTTAGGGGCAATCAGGAAGGCAGGCAGGCGAACAGTTGGGAGCCAGCAGTCCTGGATTGTGAGAGGGATGTCCGACTGCCCGTTTAGGCCCGATCCCAGTGGCAGTCGGACATCCCTCGAGGGGTCCCAGATTGGAGAGGGTGCAGGCTGGGCTGAGGGACACCCCCCCCCCCCATGCACAAATTTCGTGCACCGGGCCTCTAGTTAACATATAACAAATATTAATCCCCAGGCCTGGTGGTGATTTGGGATTGTTGGATTTTTTTTATTGATTGATTTTAGTGAGAGAGGAAGGGTAGGAGGGGGAGAGAGAGAAACGTCAATTTGTTGTTCCACTTATTGATGCATCCATTGGTTGATGCTTGTATGTGCCCTGACCAGGGATCAAACCTGCAACCTTGGTGTATCCGGACAATGCTCTAACCAACTGAGCTTCCCCGGTTGGTTGGTTGATTTTTGACTCCAAGGCAGTGGTTCTCAACCTTTCTAATGTCGCGACCCACAGGTTGAAAACCGCTGCTGTAGAGCCTAAGACCATCGGAAAACACAGATATTTACATTACGATTCATAACAGTAGCAAAATTACAGTTATGAGGTAGCAATGAAAATAATTTTATGGTTGGGGGTCACCACAACATGAGGAACTGTATTAAAGGGTCGCGGCATTAGAAAGGTTGAGAACCACTGCTCTAAGGTGTCACCAGTTGATCTCTAGAGTGAAAGTATCAAAAACAAAATTAGTACCAAAGTATCTTGTATCAAATTCTTTGATAGGAGAAAGTATCAAAACAAAATTAATATTTAGTCACCTTGTTTTAGAATTACCCTAAACACTCTCTTAAAAGCAACAGGCACCACAGTTACGTGGTAAACCACAGGTGTCCTCCAGCCAGTTTCACAGGAAGGGCAGACAGAGCCAGGCTCTGGCAAAGGGAGACGCTGACAGCGGACAGGAGTAGGGCCTCTCGCTCGTTCCTGCGTCTAGTCAGCCTCATGTACACATCATCTTGAAAGGAACAGTGATGAGGGGGCAGGCTTCCTCCTGTAGGAGGGCTTGCACTCCGTTTCAGGAAATACGGCAGACTAGGGGCCAGTCTTAACTTTCAAGTGCTGCTTTGATCTGATGAGCTTGAAAAGGCTGCCTTAAAGGGGGACAGTGTTTGGTGGAGTGGCTTCCTACCGGCGGGTTTCCCCTTTATGACTCCTTCCTGCTCATAGACACAGTTTCTAAGGCAACCAGGTGCCCTGTAACGTCATAGGCTCATAGTGCTGCCCCACCCCCACCCCCGGGGGTGAGAGTTGAGGACACCTCTGGAGCTGGAGCTGCCCTCCTCGAGCGCGCCCCTGGTCTGGCAGCAATGATGTGCCCTCTCCCAGCTGCTCCCTGAATGTTCCGTTCGCGGCTGCATGGTAGCGAAGGTCTGACTGACATCCGTCTCCTGTCCTGACAGAGAGAACGATATCACCCCCGTGCTGGACCACACTTTCTGTGTGGAGCACAACGCTTTCGGGAGGATCCTTCAGCATGAGCTGAAACCCAACGGCAGAAATGTCCCTGTCACAGAGGAGAACAAGAAAGAATACGTTCGGTAATGTTCTGGGGGCCCAGGTGGTCGCAGTGGGGGCACACAGGTGCCCGGGACCGTCCTGGGCGTGGCTGGGTTCATGTCTGGCTTGTGGAGGCTCCTTTGCTGTGTGAGGTTTGCTGTCCCGCCAGCACTGTGATCAGAATCACGTTATAGAAGAAACTTTCCAAACGTGGGATTCAGCAGTAGGAGCTCTTCCTGGGGAGTCCTGGTGACGGAAGAATAATGACCCCAGAACCCCAGAGGGGAAGGACTGTGTGTGGAGGTACCAGAGCCCAGGAGAGAGGAGGAAGCCCAGCCATCCCTTGAGATCAGTCTCTAAGAAGTCTCCTCCATTGTAGTCTGTTCTCCCACCTCTTCAGGCAAATAAATGACTAGTAGCAGCTTAGAAACTGGGGCATCTCTCTCTGGCCAGTGTTTCTCAGTGGTTAGAGCATCAGCCCATGCACCGAAGGGTCACAGGTTCGATTCCCAGTCAGGGACATGTACCTGGGATGCAGGTTTGATCCCTGGCCCTGCTCAGGGTGCATGCGGGAGGCAACCAATCAATGTGTTTCTCTCACATCAATGCTGCTCTCTCTCTCATAGATAGGTAGGTAGAAAGATAGATAGATAGGTAGATAGATAGATAGATGATAGATAGATAGATAGATAGATAGATAGATAGATATGATATAGATATCCCTCCCCCACTTCCTCTAAAAATCAATGGAAAAAATGTCCTCAGGTGGGATTGACAAAAAAATAGGAACATGGGTATCTCTGTGTACTCCGGCTGTCAGACTGGGGTTTAGTTCCAACCCCGGGGCCACTGGCGGCTCCTGATGGGCGCATCCTGCCCTTTAATTTCAAGTGTACTTTTAAATTGTGCCAGTTGCTGGAACGGGTCAGGGTGAATCCTACTGCTGTTCCTAGCAATGAAGCAGCACATACCAGGCCGTGTGTGGTTTATTTTAACCTGTGACTTAGGTCAGGGCTTCCATCTGGCGGTGTCAGGGCGGCCAGGTGGCACGGTGTGAGACAGCAGATGTCAGAACCTGCTCCTGGAGAAACGTTTTTTCATGAACCATTGGTATTGCTTCCAACCTGTGCCTTTTTCTTCCAGGTTATACGTAAATTGGAGATTTATGAGAGGAATCGAAGCCCAGTTCTTGGCTCTCCAGAAGGGGTTTAATGAGCTCATTCCTCAGCACTTACTGAAGCCCTTTGACCAGAAGGAACTAGAGGTGCGTGCTCCCCTCGCTGGGCCAGGGCAGGGCTGACGGCGCAGGTGGGACCCGTGTGTTGGTTTGCACCCTGCTGCAGAGTGAGGCTGCACTGGAGTGTGTGGGGGCTCCCAGGGGAACACAGGGCTGGCACGAGATGGGCATGGAGGATGCTTGAGCTGGTTAGGAGAAGGCCAGGTGTCTACATGGTGGCAGTGAGTCGGACCGCCTGGGGCCTGTTCAAGGTGCTCTGTGGCTTCTCCGGTCTCAGGGTCTGTAGCAGGAAGAGTCCTAGCCCTCCTGAGCAGTGAGTCCCCTCAGAGCCAGGAAACTGTCTCATTGCCGCCAGCTTCTCCCGCACGTCAGCTTTCTGTTTTTATTCTGCTGTTACTAGACTTAGACCACAGTTTACTGTCTTCTACTCGTACTTCATGTACTTGAACACAGCAAGGCATTCATCTCTTACCCGGCTCTGTTTGGTGCCAAATAGCTCCCGGCTTTAAAGTGATTCTTCTCTGTCCCAGTGCGGTGCAGGGAGCAGCCTCCTGGCGGAGCAGCTGCAGGAGAGGACCTTATAAGCAAGTGGGAGAAACCGCACGCACCCTCGCTTCAGCCCCTCTCAGGCTTCAGCTCCCCAGAAGGGTCACTGGGACGTGGCCCATCCTACACTCAGCTCCGGGCAGTCTTGCCAGTTGTTCTTGCTCCCCCCGTACTCCCCCGGGCAGCGCAGAACTACACCCCACAGGGCGGGGCGAGAGCGCCCATCAGGAGCCGCCAGGTGGTCCCGGGGGTTGGAGATCAGCCGGACTTGGCAGGAGCGCTGTGCTTGGGACATCCTGTTGGTCTCTGTTCTTGTCTAAATGTGTGTCTAGTTTATTTGGACATGGTTGCTTCTTTGCACTGGGAACCAACTTTAACTCCTTTCCTGTACTGGGACCGTGGAGGCCTGTCATGGCGCCGGCTATACATTTAGAAATGACCACCTCTAACCCTTCCCAGCTGATCATCGGCGGCCTGGACAAGATAGACCTGAGCGACTGGAAGTCCAACACGCGGCTGAAGCACTGCGCGGCCGACAGCAACATTGTCAGGTGGTTCTGGCAGGCGGTGGAGACCTTCGACGAGGAGAGGAGGGCCCGGCTCCTGCAGTTCGTGACGGGCTCCACCCGCGTCCCCCTCCAAGGCTTCAAGGCTTTGCAAGGTGACTGACGTGGAGGCGGGGCTAGTGGCACCATGTGGACACAGGGCGTGTAGGGAGACCTGGAGTGTGGAGGGGTTGGCTTCCTGAAATATGCCTGCTAGGAAGCGGTGTGACCTGCGTGCTTTCATAGCCAGTGGTCAGCCTGGCGGAGGGGCTCACCTGGCGGAGGGGCTCACCTGGCGGAGGGGCTCACCTGGCGGAGGGGCTCACCTGGCGGAGGGGCTCACCTGGCGGAGGGGCACTCTCTCTCTCCCGGTGGTGGGCTCTTGGTAGCCGTATGTTTGCTGTCCTTCGCCATGCTGAAAGAAAATACCCATAAAGAGCAGGAGAGGCTGTCAGCAAAACAAAGCCCCGCTCTCACACCTGTCCGGGTCCCCGCAAGCTCGGGACCCAGCTGGTGGGCGGGCCTGCGTGCCCAGGTCTGTGCGGCAGCGGCACCCACTCAGGGCTGAGTGGGAGTGGCTGAGCCAGGATGGCCCCGAGGAGCCCGATGCCCCCCTTCCCCAACAGAATTGATTGACAGAGGGAGGGCACAAAGAATGGGTTTGGGGGAAAGAGAGCGGTTTTGAAATGTACGACGGATTCATTAGGAGACAGGAGCGAGGGCCCGGCCTGCGCACCAGCAGACCGAGCACCACGTGGGTCGTTAGCTCCAGGGCCCCCCGGTCCTCGGTTTCCTGAGCTGTACAAGTGCGCTGCTCTGGGCAGGCCGGTCCAGTGAGGTGCCCTGCGCTCGTCGGGTCCCGTCCACCCCATCTGAGTGGCCGCGGATGGAGGGAGGAGGCGGCTCTGGACACGGAGGGTCTGTGCCTCGGGAGGAGGTTGGGGGGCTCGTGGTCAGCCCGAGCATCGGGGAAGGTCCTCGCAGGCTGTCCCTGGGGTTTGTATGATTTTAGGTTTTTGTCACTTGATAACCCCGATAGCCAGAAGGATTAAGGTAAATAATATAACAAAGTTTAGAAAATTGAACTTTGCATATTAATAGTGACAGCAGATATATTCCATTTATAAAACATTCTCTGCACTTTCCCTATTTTAAGGATTTCTGAGTGAGAGCAGTTACTTCCATTCCCGGGCTTAGGTCCCAGGCAGTGTGTCTGTTCCTTTCTCCACCGTACCTCTGCCGGGAGCTCTCCCGCTGCATGTCCTGCCCTTCTCACGCACTGCTGCCCTCTGCCAACAGGGGGCTGCTTGCTGCACATTTCTGTGGAAAGTAAATCCCTGGTGATTTAGGACGTTATTCTTCCAATACCCGCCTGGGGCTCCGGGGGCTCTCCCCAGGCTTTGCTCCGTGCCTGGGGTTTTCTAAACGCCTGGGGTGACGGGCAGTTGCCCCGGGGCTCTGTGACCCCGGGGAGCACAGCCGCCTGGGCTGTCGGCACGGCGGAGGGGTCCAGGCTCAGCCCCTGAAGCGCAGTGACTAGAATGTTGTCTGTAAGGTTCTACAGGCGCCGCAGGGCCCCGGCTGTTCACCATCCACCTGATCGACGCCAACACAGACAACCTTCCGAAGGCCCACACCTGGTAAGGACAGCTCCGTGCAGCCGCCGTGCCGCAGAGTGCGCGCTCCGCACGGCTCTCCCCTGTGCCTTAGGGTACACTCAGCGCTTCCTTTGTGCCGAGTCCCAGGCACCGCGGGCAGTGGGACGAGCACCTGGCAGCAGCCACCTGCGAGGGTCATCGGAAGTCTCTCCCGTGAGACCAGTTCTGTCGTGAGATGTGATGTGGGCTGTGACTGCGACGGGCTCCCGTCTGCCCTTCCCTGGGTCTCGCTGCATGTGTGCGTGTGCAGGGAGAGTGCAGTCTTTAAGTTGGACTCACTGGTCTTCCCTTAGCTGACCTTCCCGGGCCCCATTTCCCGCTCAGAGCTCTGCCCGTGACGACGCACCTGCCTACTGAAAACTAACCTCAACAGGAGCCTTACTTGTAAGGGGTTCTTTCCTTTGTGGTTTAACATCAGAGCAGCAGCCACCTCTAGGTCAGGAGAACCGTCCCACATGTCGATGCCTCGTTACGTGCTGGCAGGGCCGGGACTGGGAGCCCCAGGATGTGGGTTCAGATGCCGGTGACACCCCGTGCCTTTGGGCAGGTTCCGTGGTGTGCCGCCTGGGCTTCCACGTGTGCGAAATGGCTGTGAAAGCTGTGAGGCGCTGCCAGGACTGAGGGCGCCGGGCTGGGCAGGGTGGCGCGGTGCGCACGCACCGGGGCCGCGCTCCTCCTCGGATGCGTTCCCTTTAACAGTTTAGTGCTTGGAGTGAACGGGTGTGAAAAATCTCTGACGCTAAATAAAGCCCCCAAAAAAGGCTGCGACACCATTCACCGGACTCTCTCTTGACAAAAACCATCCTCAGTTGCTTGGCGCTTAGTAATTCAATAGGCCACTGTGTCCTCAGGGTCACATTTTGTATTTTTTATTTGTTGAGATAATAGCTATTTAGGAGGCGTCTTTTCCACCCCACCCCCCCCCCCCACAAACATTGGAACAGATTTCCCCATAGAAATACTGAGTTAGAAATGTAAGACTCATTTGATCCATCAGACATTTGACATTTAATAGTTTTGCAGGGAATTTTCCAGACGGCCCATCGGGGGCTCGGTCACCTCGGAGGAACAGACGTGCAGCAGGTCGTTAGTGGTGATCAGTGTGACCGCCAGCCACAGCCGCGCTGGTCTGCACAGGCGGCGTTCCTGGCACTGCTCATTCCTCCCCAAGACAGACAGCAAATAGGACCACTTGAGAGCTTTGTCCTGATAGCCCCAGGAAATAGTTACTTAGTTTCACTTTGGTTTTAAAGATCTTAAGATTTATTTTGCTGTGTGTGTGTGTGTTAAATATATATTTTATTGATTTCAGAGAGGAAGGGAGAGTGAGAGAGAAAACACCAGCGATGAGAGAGAATCATTGATTGGCTGCCTCCCGCATGCCCCCTGCTGGGGATTGAGCCTGCAACCCCAGCATGTGTCCTGATCGGAAATTGAGCCGTGACCTCCTGATTCATAGGTCCTCACTCAACCACTGAGCCACGCCAGCCAGGCTGCTGTGTGTTGATTTTTAAATCTTTGCATTAGAAGCAGAAAAGTACAAAGGGGAAGTGTCCACTTACCACTCGCCCCACCCCTCAGAACTAGGGAACAGGGGCCTTCCCCTCCTCCTTCCCCACCGCCCACAGAGGCGCACACGTGCACACACAGCTAGCTGGCGGCCGAGGATGCTCTGCCCTGCCTGTCCTGCCCTTGCAGCAGGACCTAGGGGGCAGCCTTGGGCAAACTACGGCCCGCGGGGCCGGATCCGGCTGTTCTATCCGGTTCTCTTGCTCTCCCCTCCACTCCTTTACTTTGAATTTATATTAGTTCACACAAACACTCCATCCATGCTTTTGTTCCGGCCCTCCGGTCCAGTTTAAGAACCCATTGTGGCCCTCGAGTCAAAAAGTTTGCCCACCCCTGACCTAGGGCCAGACTCTACCAGCAATGACTCTCGCCCTTTTGTCCTGTTCCAGCTTTAACCGGATCGACATTCCACCTTATGAGTCTTATGAAAAGCTCTACGAGAAGCTGCTGATAGCAGTGGAAGAGACCTGTGGGTTCGCTGTGGAGTGAAGAGCAACCAAAGGCAACAGATTCTAGCTCACGACCACCAGACCAAAGCCTGCCGCTTTCTGCGCGCCGCCTGCAAAGCGGGCTGAGGCACTGGGATTCTAGAGGACCTGGGGAGGGTGTCTCCCCTCCGCGGTGTTGGGAGCGAGGGGCAGGGGACTTTGGTTCGTGGCTCCCACCCACCTTTCCTCCTTTATGACAGTACTCCCACCCCTCCATCGCCCATCCAATAAAATGCAGCCAGGTTTAGATCTGGCTTCGCTCACACAGGATATTCTGCTCCAGTTGTAACATCTGGCCATAGGCTCACTGCCCTGTGGTCTTTACAGGAGGATCTACCGAGTCATGAACTGAGCTCAGCCTTCTGCGTGTTTGGAACTGGTAGCTACACTAGCGATTCTGTCTCAGAACAGTCCTGAGG
Source organism: Plecotus auritus (assembly GCF_963455305.1). Classification (NCBI taxonomy): domain Eukaryota; kingdom Metazoa; phylum Chordata; class Mammalia; order Chiroptera; family Vespertilionidae; genus Plecotus; species Plecotus auritus. Next base: position 39,408,159 of record NC_137773.1, read on the forward strand.
CCCCTTTCCAGTTCAGCAGCTCAAAGTCCAAATTTCACATCCTAGCAGCCTGCTCGGGGTCGCAGATTAACTTCCACCTGAAAACTTACCTTAAAATACATGCTCACTGGGATTCTGCCACGACAGGAGCTTCGGTCCTAAACGTGCTTCCCTTTTTGAAAGTAAAGGAACAGGGGCAGCGTTAGCTGGTTGAAATTTTTGTTTTGTGTAGAGAAAAATGATCTTTCCTTTTAAGAGTCCTTTTTACCACATTATCTACCCAGTTTGAAATATTTTCCCAGTAGAAACACCACAGAACAGAGCTCCGAAGCTGTGGCTCCTGCACCGCAGAGAGTTCAGCTGAGCCACTCGGATACTAACAAACTATTACGTGGAAATTGCTAACAGCTACACTAATAAAACAAAATTCTGTTATGATAGCTGCTGGTTTGGTGCAAACTAGCTTAAAAGGGAGAGAGGGAACAGATAACCTCAATGACCGAAATCTACCCCAAGTTACTATTTTACAAAAAGAGGTGTGGGTGTGAACCTGACAGCAGAGAGGGAGATCCGCCCTGACCCATTTCCCACGTCAGATGGTGCCGCTGACAAATGCTACTTGATTTACTTGCCCTGATTTCTTCACGTGATGAGGAAGGCCGAGACCCTAGTTCCTAACGCCGTTCTCCAATTTGCACAAAAGTTTGGACAGTATTGTGACAAGCAGCTTGATTCCAGAGAGCTCAGCTCCGTGAAGAACAGCAGCAGCCACAGGTTTTCCCCTCCGGTTTTTTGTTGTTTTTGTTTAGGGGCAAGTACAGGGTCATTCATTAGTGAGACGTTTCACTGTTGAAACTTCGCTGTTGAGGCTTCTGAATTAGCCGTTGGGATCCAGCTGTGGGTCAGGTGGGTTTGGAAGGAGCGCTGGGCCAGCTGTCCCGCTGTTCTGTTGTCACTGACACTGGACCGCGGGGGTGTGGAGGCACACCAGCTTCTGCATCTTGCTGGGGTCCTTGGCTTGCCCTAGAGGCAGTCTGTCATTTGACATGGGGGTGCTAAGAGCTCCCCCTGCACAGCGGTTTGTCCAGTTTGTGGGCACGACTGCCAGCTGTGGATTCTGAGAGCTGAGCCTCTGGGCTACTTACTGTGGCTCAGATAGAAGGGATGTCACGGGTGACCTGCCGTAGAAGGAAAACGTAGTCCACTCACTAAGTCCCAGCTGAACTGTGGCTTTGTCTCCAGGAGTTCCGCTTGGTCCCAGTAGGGCTTGTCCTGTGCCTCATTTTCCCCGATGCTTTCTGAGGGCATCCTAGACGCTCAGTGATCCCATCCGGTCCTCGTCATCTTCTTCTGGGAGGAGGAGGAAATGGAAAGGACAGACCTCCCACCAGGTAGGTCCTCTCTCCGTGAACCTGCCCGGTGGGAGGAGGAGAGGACATTGGTCAGGCTGGAAGGCCTCGCGGCTGAGGGAGGGCCTTGCCGTGGCGGGCCAGAGCCCGCAGTGCTTGGGCAGGAAACGAGGGTGCAGAGGTGGGAAGGACTTGGAAGCAGGAAGGTTGCATTTGACTCCTGTATAACCGCCTTCCTGCCGTCGGAAGGAGCCCGGGAACATCCTCCGAATCGGCACCTGCCGGCCCCGCCTGTTCTCGCCGGTCAGGTGTCGCCTCAGTGAGATCCATAGGGTCATGTCTGGTCCTCTGGGAGCTGCTTGGGACACGAGTCACCTGCCCATAAGGCCCGGGTCTCTGCTTTTGCACGTACACTTGCCCGTGGGCACCTCGTCAGCCGCGTGTTACGAGGAGCCTGAAAAGCAGACCTTCCCAGAGCTCCAGTTTACTCTTGCCAACAGGCCTGCCTGTGCGTGGCATTGCACTTCTAGAACCTTAAATACTGACAATTGTTTGGGCCCTTTGAACCACCCCAAAGAACAGTGTAGCGAGCAATTGATAAAAGCTCCCAGGACTACACTCTGGGTCTGCAGGAGCCCCTTCACACGCCTGCTCTCCTCTGTCCCTTCTCGGGAATCCCAGAGGCCACCGTCCCGTGCCTCTGCCCAGATGCTCCGCCCTCACCAGCCGTCAGCAGCCGACCCTCAGGGATGTAGCAGACCACCCTCTGCCAGCGCTTTAGGTGGGAAAGCGAAGGGGCTGCTGTGGGGAGAACCCGCCTGCCGAGGGAGTTGTGGCCCCTGGGTCCAAATTCAGGTGCGATGGTCCTGGAAGCTGAGCTGTCAGGAGGGGCCCGTGCAGAGAAAGGGCCCGCCCCACCCCCGCAGCCAGGTGTGTGCCACACGGCAGCCTTCCCGAAACATAGTATGAATTTTTAAAATTTGTTTATTTTTGTTTCTCAACCACTTTATAATGTATTTAATTTATTTTGTAATGTCTTGTTTTTAAGTATTGCTGCTATCCTTGTTATTCTTCCCACTGTTTTTATTGCTGATTTATTTTGTGAAAGTTGTACACTAATGTTCTGTTTTATGTCAAAATCAAAAGTATTTAAAGAAATACTAGTTCTATTTAATGTGGTTATGGAACCAGCTGGAAACACAAAACAAACAGCGACTGTACAGCAGGCTGGACCCGGGAGGGTAGGTTCATTTTGTTACATATGCAATAAACTCACGACTTTACATGATGGGCATCTGTTATTTTGCTGTGGAAATAAGATTCCAGTCTGTTGCCCACCCCACAAGCAAGGAGGTCAGTGGTCAGAAGTCCAGGAGGGCCTTCTGCAGGGGGCGCCGCGGGCCATGCTGAGTGCTCCGGGCCGGCGCGGCCGAGCACCCGGGCTGTTGACTTCTTTTTCACAGCTGGTCATGTTCGTTGGTTTGGGTTATTTTTAATATATTTTATCGCAATAAACTATGCATCACATAATATTTATCAATTTAACCATAAATTCATGAATATATGACCCAGTGGCATTACATACATGTCACAGTATTGTGTAACCGTCACCACAGCTATTCCCAAAACCTTTCCTTTCCCTTTTATTGAATTTATTGGGGTGGCACTGTTTAATTATACAGGTTGCAGGTGCACAATTCTACAACACACCCCCTGCACCCTGTATTGTGTGTTCACCACCCCAAGTCAAGTCTCCATCACCATTTGTCCCCCCATGCCCTCCTCCACTCCTCTCCCCTCCCCCAGCAGTCACCCCACTGCTGTCCATGTCCATGAGTTGTTTTTTTTCTTAATCTCTCCACCCCCCACCCTAAAACCTTTCTATCTTCTCAAACTGAAACTGTGCCCCTTACCAATAACTCCCCTTCCTTCCTCTCCCCCAAACCTTGGTAACCTCTATTCTACTTTCTGTGAGTTTGCCTAGTCTTCATATAGGTGAAATCATACAATATTTGTCCTTCTGTGTCTGATCGATTTCACTTAGCATAATATTTTCAAGGTCCATCCATGTTAGAGCATATATCAAAGTTTACTTTTTTTATGGCTGAGCAATACTCCATTGGAGGAATATACCACATTTTGTTTTTCCATTCATTTAATGAACACTTGGTGTGATAAGTTAATTTTATGTGACAACTTGACAGGGCCATGGTCAAGTTGATACGCAGACTGATATCTCGAGTCTTCTTTAATTTCTTTTAAGCAATGTTCTGTAGTTTTCAGTGTAGAAGTCTTTTGCCTCCTTGACTAAGTTCAGTCCTAAGAATTGTATTCTTTTCAATGCTATTTTAAATTGAATTGTTTCCTTAATTTTCTTTTTGGATTGTTCATTGTTGGTATATAGAAACAGCTGATTTGGGTTTGCTGATTTCATTGATAGTTGGAACAGTGGACATGTATGTTCTTCAGGGTTTTCTGCATAAGGATTATGTCTATAAACAGATCATTTTATTTCTTCCTTTCTAATCTGATGCCTTTCATCTTTGTCTTGCCTGATTGCTCTGGCTGGGACTTCAGTACTAACAGTGCTGAACAGAAGTGGTGAATGTGAGCATCTCCTCTTAGGAAAAGCTATCAGTCTTTCACCATGGAGTATGACGTCAGCTGTGGGGTTGTTCATCTGTGGCCTTTATGTGTTGAGGGCGTTTCCTTCTGTTGCTAGTTTGTTGGGTGTTTTCATCGTGAAAAGGTGTTCAATTTTGTCAAATGATTTTGCTGCATCAATCGAGATGATCATTTGATTTTCCCCCTTTATTCATTTATATGGTATATTACATTGATTTATTTTGTATTGAATAATCCTTGCATTCCAGGAATTCTACTTTGTCATGCTGCATTATCCTTTTTATGCTGTTGGATTCAATTTGCTAATATTTTGTTGGAGATTTTACATCAATATTCATGAGGGATGTTAACGTCATTTTCTTGTGGTGTCTCTGGCCTCATGGATGAATGAGGAAGCGTTTCTTCCTCTTCGAGCTTTTGGAAGAGCTTGGGAAGGGTTGGTAGAATTTAGTAGTGAGGGTCCTGGGCTTTGTTTGTTGACAGGTTTTTTACTTCTGATTTAATCTCCTTGCTCAATGTAAGTCCATTCAGATTTTCTATTTCTTCATGATTCAGTCTTGGTAAGTTGTGTGTTTCTAGAAATTTGTCATTTGTTGACATATAATTATTCATAGTACAGTTGACCCTTCTACACAGTGGGTTTGAACTGCATTCATGGATCTACTTCCTGAATAAAAACCACACATTTTATTTGATAAATATATTGGAAAAAATTTTTGAGAATTCCTTAACTACCGTGAAGCAATTGTATCAATTACATTAGACATTATAAAGCAATCATATTGCTGCTTTTTTGTTATCAATGGATAAATCACCATACTGTAAGTGAATATAAATTTTTTCACATTACCTTTTCATTTTTTATGTCTAATGTTAGTAATACCTATAACATTTACAGTATTTTATATGACAATATAGATGTAGTTACTACTGATAGATAATTTATCTTATAAACAATGTAAACTTACAGTATCGATAAATACAGTACAGTAATGTATATGAGTTTTTCTTATGGTCTTATTATTTTTTTTTTTTTTTGGCAAAGCTTTCCATGTAATATTTCTTTTTTTTTTTTAGATATATATTTTTATTGATTTCAGAGAGGAAGGAAGAGGGAGATAGATATAGACACATTAACAGTGAGAGAGAATCATCAATTGGCTGCCTCCTGCATACCCCACACAGTGGATCGATCCTGCAACCTGGGCATGTGCCCTGACTAGGAATTGAACTGAGACCTCCTGGTTCATGGGTCGATGCTCAACCACTGAGCCACACCAGCCAGGCTCCTTTTTTCTTTTCTTTTTAAGATTTTTTATTGACTTAGAGAGGGAGAGAGAGAGAAACATGCATGTGAGAATAGACATCTAGGTTGCCTCCTCCACACTCACTACCTGGGATCGAGCCCGCAACCCAGGCATGTGCCCTGACCAGGAATCAAACCAGCAACTATTCGGTGCATGGGAGGGTGCCCAACAAACTGAGTGACACTGGCCAGGGCCCTTGTGATTTTCTTAATAACATTTTCTTTTATCTAGCTTACTTTTTTTATATGACCACAGTATATAATACATATACAAGATATGTGTTAATTGACTGTTATTGGTAAAGCTTCCAGTTAAAAGAAGGCTAATGGTAGTAAGTTTTTGGAGAGTCAAAGTTATCTGCACTGCCCAGCTGGCATGGCTCAGTGGTTGAGCAACGACCTATGAGCCAGGAGGTCACTATTCGATTCCCGGTCAAGGCGCATGCCTGGGTTGCAGGCTCAATCCCCAGTGTGGGGCATGCAGGAGGCAACCGATCAATGGTTCTCTCTCATCATTAATGTTTCTATACCTCTCTCTCTCCCTTCCTCTCAAATCAATAAAAATATTTTTTTAAAGTTATCTGCAGATTTTCAACTACACACGGGTTAGCACCCCTAACCCCTGAATTGTTATGTGCTCTCATAATCCTTTTTATTTCTGTAAAATTTGTAATTACTGTCCCCTCTTTTCTGATTTTAATTTTAATTTTTCTTATTGGTTAAAGGTCATTAGTTGATTTTACTTGTTCATTTTTTTTTAAGAACCAACCCTTGGCCTCTGATTTTTCTGTTGTTTTTCTCTTCACTTAGAGATTTAGGTTTTTTTTCTTTTTTTATCTAGTTCTTTAAGGTATAAAGTAGACTGATTTGAGACCCTCTTCTTTTTTAATGTAAGTAAGCATGTACAGCTATAATTTCCTCCTTACTACTGTTTTTAGTTTTGATATGCTGTAACTGCATTGTCCTTTATCTCAAGACATTTTCTATTTTCCCTTGTAATGTGTTGCTGAATTTACACATATTTATGAATTTCCCTTTCATTATTGATTTTATTCCATTGTGGTAAGAAAAAATACTTTGTATGGTTTCAATCTTTTAAAACTTCTTGAGACTTGTTTTATGGCCTAACATACATTCCATCTGGAGAATGTCCCATGTACATTTGAGGGTGTGTGTGTTATGCTATTGTTGGGTGGAGTGTTCTGTGTCTGTCTGTAGATGTAGTTGGCCTGTGTTATTCAAGTCCTCTTTTCCTTACTGATCTGTCTGGGGGTTCTAACCTACTGAGAGTAGGTTATTGAAGTCTCCTACTGTTATTGTAAAGCTGTCTGTTTTGCCCTTCAGTTTTTCAGTGTTTGCTGTGGGTCTCTTTGAGTTTATCTTAGTTGGAATTTGAGTTTATTAAATATGTATGTCCATTTTCTTCTCTAGCATTTCTTGCAAGGCAGGTCTGTTGGTAATGAACTCCCTCGTTTCTTATTTCTCCCTCATTTTCAAAGAACAGTGTTGCTGGGTATAGAATTCTGACAGGTTTTTTTTTTTCTTTCATCAATTTGAGTCAATCAACCACTGCTTTGTGGCCACCACGATTTGTGATGAAAAATTTGCTGGTAATCTTACTGACAATTCCTTGTGTGTGACAAGTCTTTGTGCTGCTTTTCAAGAATCTCTTTGTTTTAGCCTTTTGACAGTTTGATTATAATGTATCTTGGTGTGTCCGTAAGTCTGTTCTACCTGAAGTTTATTGAATTTCTTGGATTTGTAAATTTGTGTCTTTTACAAAATTTTTGAAGTTTTCAGTCATTTTATCTTTAAGTTCACTGTTTCTTGTGCCTGTTTAAACATGCTTTTGAACTCTAAGGAATTTTCATTTCAGATGTTGTACTATATATTATTTTCCTGTCGTTGTCTACATCTTTCTTTAGTTCTTTGAGCAGCTTTCAGGTAGTTGTCTTAGTCTAGCACAGTGGTCAGCAAACTGTGGCTCGCAAGCCACATGCGGCTAACGAGCCGCGGTTTGCCGCTCTGTTGACTAACGAGTTTGCCGACCACTGGTCTAGCAAGTCTGCTGCCTATGCTTCCTCAGTGACAATTTTTTGTGGCTTTGTTGAAAAGTGAACATTGGACCCTTATAATGTAACTCTGGAAATCAGATTCTCCCCAGATTTTCGGTTTGTTTATTTTTCCACTTGTTAGAAGTGTCTCTGAACAGCCTAAGGTAAAAAAGCTTGAGGTTTTCTCGGGTCTTTGCTGAGCCTGCGTCTCTCCCTGGGTACAGGAGGTTGCTAACACACACAGTATCTCACCGTTCCCATAGATCAGGACTCCTGCCACAGGTCCAGTTGGTCCTGCGCCCTCGGGCTCACGGGCTCACCAGGGAAGACCCTCTCCAGCCCTCAGGTTGTTGGCAGATTCATTTTCTTGCAGGTTTGTGACTAAGGGTCCTGGTTTCTTACTGGTTTTTGGCTGTGAGCCCACCTTCAGTTCATAGAGGTTGTCCGTGCAGTTGCTTTTGAATATCCTAATCCAGGGGTCCTCAAACTTTTTAAACAGGGGGCCAGTCACTGTCCCTCAGACCGTTGGAGGGCCAGACTATAGTTTAAAGAAAAAACTATGAACAAATTCCTGTGCGCACTGCGGGCCCGGGACGAGTCAGCTGCTAAGCAGGACAGGCAGCGGCACCCGGCGGGCCGGATAAATGTCCTCGGCGGGCTGCATGTGGCCCGCGGGCCGTAGTTTGAGGACGCCTGTTCCATGTTTGGCTCCCCAAAGGGGAGAAAGAATAGAACAGCCGAGTCTGTTCTTTTAAACCCCTTGGAAGGTTCTTCACCTGGTGGGGGAGCAACATGGCTGCCTGTCCCTGTGTCTGCACCTCCCGGGTCAAAAGCGGCGATCAGAACACAGAACCCAAGGCTTGGAGGACAAGGTCCTTATTTTCTACCCAGGCTCCAGCAAGCTGCACCGAGAACACAGGCGTGGACACCTGCCACGGGGCTGGGGCGGGGGTGGGCAGCCACGACTGCACTAAAAGCTACCAATGTTCGAATGGCCTCGAGTTCCAAGATAATTCTATCAGGTTCTGCAACTGCACCTTTTGTCTGAACTACAGAGACCCCACCCGCTCCCCTGTGATCAGTGGTCCTCGTCTGTCTCCCGCTCCCCGTCCCCGTGTGTCTGTGGGTTCGGCCCCCTGTGCTCTGCTGTCTCCAGGTAGAGCTTGTCGGGGTTTTTCTACTATCGCAGCCACAATACTTCAGGTTTTTAAACAAGTCAGTATACCTGCCTGTGTCCCCACACCTGCCCTGCCACTATCTTGATGGCTTTTTAAAAGCCCATTCTCTTAGAACTTTCCACTTTGTTCCTTCATCCTCTCCTCCACCCCATAAACACTGGCCCTCACACAGCTCCCTTGTCTTCAGTATTTCACCCGGCGATGAGATGCAGATACACACACACTGCACATACACCTATAGATTGCTTTTCCTTGCCAATGCCCTCAAGAGGCAGGTGGCGTCGCTGAGAGCAGAGGTAGGACCTGGGACTGAACTCTGGCTTTGTGAGGTAAGCTTGCACATTTACCGAACCTGTGCCTCAACTTACTCTTGTAAAATGTGAGCACAGCACCTTTCTCCCAAGAACATTGCACCACTTAAATGTGTTCTTAAGTGAAGTGCGGGAAACCTGGCATGTTTGCAGGGGTGCTGGGCGGGCACTTTTCAGAACCAGAGCTCTGTGCAGAGACGCAGCCCTGGCCGTGACCTCCCTGGAGACCGGGCAGCGGAGTCGAGTTTGAATCAGCTCCAGTCCACAGCTGTGTGACGGGATGGACGGGGGGGGGGGGGGGGGGTGGGGGGAGGGAGAGGGGGGCATTGCTTAACTCTTGAGCCTCCATTTCCTTACCTAAAATTAGATTAAATGAGTCAACTGATACAGCAACACAGATGACTCTCAAAAAAGAATCAGATGAAATGACAATGTGGGAACAGGCTCCCCTTCTGGGGAGGGGGTGTCTGGACGGGGCCTCAGGGAGCCCTGGAGACGCATGGCCCCTTGGTCTGGGTGGCAGTAAATGAGTGAATAACGTCCGCAAGTAGTTCACTGCGTGAAAGAGATGAAGGGCCAACCTCAACGCTGCAGCCACAGCCTGAGAGGGCAGGCCTCCTTCTCCCTCCGCTGCCACACAGGCTGGGAGCCTGCTCCAAACCAGGGCCCCTCTGTCTCACACCCTGCACAGAGGGGGCAGCTCTGCACCCCACACTGTCCATTGGTCTTTCCCCGCCACCCCCCCCCCCACGTGCCCCCCACACCCGGTCCTTTGATACGAAAAGATTTTTCCGTTTTCTATCCGGCCACGCAAGCTCCGCTCCACCCAGCACCCCGGCCCAGCCCTTGCTGAGCACCCACGGCAGCCGGCAACCCGAGGCTGCGCTCTCTGCACAGAGGTCTGAGCAAGGCGATGCCTGGATGGAGGCTGGGCCAGACATAGGCCCGTCCCCCTCTCCAGTCCACTCACCACGCAGCCACCACGGGCGGGCGCTGGTGCTGATGCTGCGAAGCACTTGTGGGGCCCCCTCCCGTCCCACAGGAAGGATGGCCGACTTCGCCGAGAGACAGACGGACTTGGGCCTGGCGATGGCAGCTCCATCGGGAAATGGAAATCCCTCAGAAGGCGAGCTGGAGGATTTTTAAAGAAAATGACTGAATTAGATACTTATTTTAAAACTCTTAAAGCAAGATGAAACCAAATATATGCTAAATAGCAAAGAAAGGTAACATCATCAACGTTCTTAAAGATCGTATTAAAATCCCCAACAGAAGGTCACAGCGTCAGCAAAAACAGGTAGGTGCGGAGTGAAGTCATATTCACCTGGGACGAATACAGCGTGATATGCCGATTGTATTCAATAAAACTGGAGAAAACCCACAAACTTCTATAAGAAACTGAAAGTTTAAATCATTTTTAATGTACCAATGGGACTCGATACCTGAAAGTTACAGGATCTTCTGGGATTAAAAAAAGACATGACATTTAGCCACAGGCCCTGTGCACCTCACCCCGCAGCGCTGGGGAGCGCCCGCACTCTGCGGGAAACCGCTGGGAGTAGAACCTGCACACACACGTGTCCCATTTCCTTTTATAACTCTAACGTCGTTTTAAAATGTGACAGTTCAGGCAGGAACTGCCCTGAGATAAGCTATGGACTCCACTGAATATTCAATCAAGAACAAACTCCCTGTGAGGAGAGAGAACTTTTCCAGAGCAATACAAGCCCTCAGTGGGCACTGTCAAGGCCAGCCCATTTCCACCAGGGAGACGCGATAATGCAGGGAGAGGAAGTGCACGCTCAGGGAAGGTTTTCAGAAGGAATTCAAACTTTAACCTATGTCCCTGCTGTTTGAGGCGGTGCGTCTGGCAGAGGCCTGAGGCCCAGTGGACAGTCCTCAGGACCCAGACTCCTGAGGAAGGAGCATGAGCTGTGATGGTGCCAGGACCCAGGGTGGGTGCCCAGGGTGGACCCACAGCCCTGCAGGCTCAGGTCCTCTGTGTCCATCCGCTGTGTCCCTAGTGGCCAGGCAGAGCCCGGCGCCGAGGCCGGGTCCTCCCCTCAGACACCGTCCTTCCCGACATTCAGGACCTGGACGAGGCCCCCACCCTCAGGAACTCCCCTTCAACAGTCTGCTTGGCCCCGCACACTCCACCGGCGCTGGATCACTCCGTCCACACAGCCCGAGGACAGGATTTGCCTTTCACGGCGCCAGTGACAGATCCAGAGCCTCCGGGACTCTCCTCAGTAAGCTCTGCGTAAAGTAACTGGGATGTTCCTTCTCTTTTAGCTTCATTGCTTTTAGTTTAGAGGTGAGACAATAGTTCAAATTAGAATCTACATAGAATTCTTCTAGAATAATGATAATAGCTAAAGAATATTTGAATGTGAATCTTACAAGGTAATTGCTTCCACTCCATTCCATTTGTAGGCAGTGCTAATACAGAAGTGTTACTATTATGTCCATAAAACAATCCACAACACAGCAATAATATTTTGTCTTCTGAAATAATTTCGACCATTTTCTCTTTTAGTTTTATTGCTGTTATTGAAGTGATTACACAGTAGCTCAAATGAAAGCTTCATAATGCTATAATTTTTAGGATATGATTTATAAATGTACAGTTATAAAATGTGATCTTATTACAAACTTATTTCCATCTTATTTGGCCTCTGGCTGGTATAAAGACAATACTTTTGTTTTGCTACTTAAGTATATTCTGTTGGCCCAGGAAAACAGCAATTTCTTATCTCTCCTCTAAAATAATGCTGCATTTTCTCATTTCGTTTCACTTGCCTACACAGCAGCGTAGTTTGGGGAAACTGGCAACTTGGTCTCTGTCCCCTTTCACAAACCAGAGAGAGCAAAGCAGACTGAACGTAAGCTCATATACAGAAAATCCTAAGAAATGCATATCAAAAAGCTGTTAGAACTGATAAATGAGTATGTACCACACCTTCGTAAGGGGCCTTTTTACGCATTTTCATCTATTCACTCCAATGGCAAGGGAACACTTACTCCTGATAAAAACGCATGTTCTGGTGGACCAAGTAGCTCAGTTGGTTGGAGCATCATCTCGTACACCAAAAAGGTTGTGGGTTCGATCCCCGGTCAGGGCACATATGGGTGGCAACCAATCAATGTTTCTCTCATACACTGATGTTTCTCTCTCAAAAAATCAATAAACATAGCCTTGGGTGAGGATTAAAAAGATAATGTGTGGTCTGGTACAAAAATTAATACTGTAATGTGTCATGCTGCTCATAACAAAATATGTTAATAGCACAATGGTAGGAGAGAAATGGAAGTTTACTGTTGTCAGATTCTTACATTGTAGGTGAAGTGGTAAAACATCATTTGAAGGCAGATTGGTGAGTTCAAGATGAATAGAGTAACTAGATAATTCATTAAAAGGAAGGCAGCCCACCTGGCGTGGCGCAGTGGTGGGCACAGACCTGTGCGCCAGGAGATCATGGCTCAATTCCTGGTCAGTGCACATGCCCAGGTTTGGGCTCAATTCCCAGTGTGGGGCGTGCAGGAGGCAGCCAGCTGATCAATGATTCTCTCTCAGCATTGATGTTTCTATCTCTCCCTCTCCCTCTCTCTGAAATTAATAAAAACATACTTTAAAATTTTTAAAAATGAAAAACAATGTATATGTTATCCAGAAACATATAAGAAGGTTAATACATAATAACTAGGTTTTCTCACACTACATTCACAAGGTATAGGAGCAAAAATAGATCTGAATTATATTTGATGGTATTTTATTTAAGATTTTCATCTATATGTGTACATGATATAGGTCCATATTGTTTTGTTAATCCTCATTCGAGGATATTTTTCCATGGATTTTTAGAGAGTGTGGAAAGGAGGGAGGAAGGAAGGGGAGAGAGAAACATCGATGTGAGAGAGACACATTGATTGGTTGTGTCCCGCACACACCCTGACTGCGCAGGGGGATCAAACCTGCAACCCAGGTAGGTGCCCTCGACTGGGAATCAAACCCACGATCCTTCAGTGCATGGGCCTACGCTCTACCACTGAAAACACTGGCCAGGGCCTTATTTTTTTTAATCCTCACCCAAGGATATGTTTATTGATTTTTTTAGAAAGAAAGGAAAGGAAAGAGAGAGAAACATCAATGTGAGAGAGAAACATTGACCAGTTGCTTCCCATATGTGCTGGGGATTGAACCCACAACCTGGGTATGTGCCTTGACCAGGAATCAAACCAGTGACCTTTCAATGCATGGAAGGACACTCAACCAACTGAGCCATACCAGTCAGGGCCATACTTTTTTTACTACATTAAATTGTGGAATTAAATATAAGGTATAGATTTTTTTAAACTTACACTATTATAATTCTAAGGAATCCCATATGAAGTTTCCCAAACTTTTCTATTTTGTATACCAATTAATTTTTTACTTTGTGAAATATGACATTAAAAATTGATAACAATCTGAAAAAATAGAGGAAGATATAAATAAGTGGAAGAATATACCGTGTTCATGGATTGGTAGAATCAACACCATTAAAATGTCCATACTACTCAAAGCAATCTATAGATTCAATGCAATCTCTATTAAAATACTAATAGCATATTTCACAGATCTAGAACAAACACTCCAAAAATTTATATGGAACCAAAAAGACCCTGTATAGCCACAACAATATTGAGAAAGAACAAAGTTGGAGAGATCACAATACCAGATGTCAAGTTATACCACAAAGACACTGTAATCAAAACAGCCTAGTACTGGCACAAGAACAGGCATATAGATCAATGGAACAGAACAGAGACCCCAGAAATTGACCCAAGCCATTATGATCCATTAATGGAGTTAAGATGGTCTCTTCAATAAATGGTGTTGGGGAAATTGGACAGGTACATGCAAAAAAATAAAATAAAATAAAACTAGACCACCAATCTATACCATACACAAGAATAAACTCAAAATTGATAAAAGATTTATATGTAAGGCGTGAAACGATTAAAGTCCTAGAAGAAACTCTGGGTAGTAAAATCTCAGACATCTCTCATAGCAATATGCTTACGGATACATCTTCTAGGGCAAAGAAAGTGATGGAAAAAATGGAACTACATCAAAATAAAAGCTCCTGCACAGCAAAAGAAACCATCAACAAAATAAAAAGGGAGCCCAATGCATGGAAAACATATTTGCCAATAATACATCTGATAAAGGGTTAATTTCCAAATTATAAAAGGAACTCATACATCTTAACAAAAGGAAGGCAAACAATCCAATTTAAAATGAGCAAAGGACCTAAATAGACACTTCTCCGAAGTGGACATACAGAAGGCCGAGAGACATGCTCAAAGTCACTAATCAGAGAGATGCAAATTAAAACAACAATGAAGTATCACCTCACACCTGTCAGAATGGCTATCCTATCTAATAAAGAGGGAATATGCAAATTGACCGTCACACTGTCACAAAGATGGCGGCGCCCACAGCCACAAGATGGAGGTGCCCAGTCCCCTCAGCCCTGCAGGAGTCCCCCAGTCCTTTCAGCCCTGTCAGGGGGTGGGGGTGGCAGGCACGTGGTGCAGCCGGACCTGCCCTCAGCCCCCCAGCCGCCCAGGGCCGCCCGAGGTTCAGGTAACCAGGGCCAGCCGAGGCTTGCGCTGCCGGCAGTGGCAGCAGCAGAGGTGTGATGGGGGTGTCGCCTTCCCCTGATCGCCAGGTCGCCTCCCACCCCTGAGGCAGCCAGCTGATCAATGATTCTCTCTCAGCATTGATGTTTCTGACAGGTGTGAGGTGATACTTCATTGTTGTTTTAATTTGCATCTCTCTGATTAGTGACTTTGAGCATGTCTCTCGGCCTTCTGTATGTCCACTTCGGAGAAGTGTCTATTTAGGTCCTTTGCTCATTTTAAATTGGATTGTTTGCCTTCCTTTTGTTAAGATGTATGAGTTCCTTTTATAATTTGGCCCGGTGAATTTTCATGCACCGGGCCTCTAGTCATCAATAAATCAACAAACAGCAGTGCTAGCCAGGATGTGGAAAAAAGGGAACCCTCGTGCACTGCTGGTGGGAATACAGACTGGTGCAGCCACTGTGGAGAACAGTATGGAGTTTCCTCAAAAAATTAAAAATGCAACTGCCATTTGACCCAGTGATCCCACTTGTAGGAATATATCCTAAGAAATCAGAAACACCAATCAGAAGGAATATATGCACCCCTGTGTTCATAGAAGCACAACTTAAAATAACTAAGATCTGGAAACAGCTCAGTGCCCGTCAGTAGAAAAGTAGATTAAAAAAGTTGTGGTTCATTTACACTATGGAATACTATGCAGCAGTAAAAAAGAAGAATCTCTTACTCTTTGAGAAAGCATGGAGGGACCTGGAGAATATCATGCTAAGTGAAGTAAGTCAGTCAGAGAAAGATATATCACATGATCTTATATGTGGAATCTGAGGAACAAAATAGATGCAGAGACATAGAAGCATGGAACAGACTGACGAATCTCAGAGGGAAGGCAGCAGCAGAGGGTGGAGAGCGATCAACTGGGGAACTTACATGCATAGCCCATGGACACAGACAATAGTGTGGTGAAGGCCGGGGAGGGGTGGGTGCGGGGTAGAGGGGGGTCAATGGGAAAAAAGGGGGGACATCTGTAATACTTTCAACAATAAAGATAAAACTTTTAAAAATTAATAACAATCGTCTATATCATCAGCATTTAATTTTAAAAGAACATTTAACATCAAAACTTTTCATAATAAAATACTATTATTTTGATTGTCCTTTATGAATACCTCACTTTGGTAAAGTGATTTTTTTTCCTACTGATGGGTAAAAACTTTAGCCCCAGCTCACAGCGGTTCATAATCCAGTGTTTGTTACTCCTCTGACCCTCTTCCCTCCCCCGACCCCCAATTAGCGGGTTCATTAGCCAGGGCGGCCGGGGTGCCCATCAGGATACGCCTTCCTCTTCCCTCCTGAGGTGCCCACTGCCTTTTGCAGACTGCCTCCTGGTTCTCCCATGTTTCTTGAGCCCCCCTTTTTTCCTCCAGACCCAACCCATCTTTTGTCTCCCATAATCCCCTTTTTATAATATTTTGTTGTTGTTGTTAATCCTCACCCGAGGATATTTTTTCCATTGAATTTTAGAGAGAGTGGAAGGGAGAGATCGAATGAGAGAAAGAGAAACATCAGGGTAAGAGAGACACATTAGTCGGTTGCCTCCTGCATGCGCCCTGACCGAGGCCAGGGACTGAGCCTGCCACCCTTCCGCGCGCAGGCCGCTGCTCCAAACACGGAGCACACAGGCAAAGGCCATTTAACAGGCTTAGTTCACTTCGTTTTTCTCGTATAAAATATAGCCCAGACTTGGCACGATACCCTCCAGGCCCATCCATGCTGTCCCAAAAGAGCAGGTGGTGCTTGCTTACCCTGCATAGGGCCGACCACTGGCACCTGATCTGACTTCCAGCCTCCACAAGTGTCCTGGGTTCAAGACGGCACCAGGAGAGAACCCTGGACTCGCCTCCTCCCCAGCACACACGAATCAGCAGCTACGCATGAACAGCTTCCCATGAAAAAAAGAAATGGCTGAGCGATGCCTACACATCCGAGAACGAGCGAGGCCCACCGCACCCTGCCCCCGCCCCCGCCCCGCCCTGGCTCAGCCACACAGTCGGTCTGGGGGAATTGAAAACACTGTTTCTCCTGAGGAGCCAGGGGTCTGACCCCTACATTGGGTTCCCCAACTTTTAACACCTGCACCTGAAAGACCAGCCCCCACAACATCTAGGTTTCAAAACCAACAGCTCCGGCCCAGGAGACTGCGAGGCACATAATGAACTAAGAAATGGCCCCTGGGGCCTGGCGTGCACTTACCTGCCAGCGCTCCGCGGGGACAGCCCCAAGGTGCGCAGACTTGATGAACCAGGCTCCATCTTCAGGCATCAGCGTGGGGCGGAGGGGCAGGCACCTGGTAACACACATCTAGGGCTGCTGGCCTGAGGCACCTCTCCGACTCCCCCCTCGGGCTCCTCAGCAGGTGGGCGCATCCCTCTCTCAGCTCGGAGGCCCCAGCCCCGTGCAGTGCCAGCCATTCTCCACACCTGGGCTTACATAGGCAATTTGCTGACCATCAGCCGCGTTAAACCGGGAAGGAGTTCTTGCTGGACTCAAGGCTTCATCAACTGTTCTTAAAGCTATTTAGTCTTGTTAAGTCTAGAGAGACTGAAAATTTCATTTAAATAATTACAAAAATCATAAGGAGCTGATTTCTGTAGGTTCTGCTGGGAGAGCAGAACAGGGTTTAGTTGGGACTTTAAGTCTAATTGTAGGAATTGGGTAAACGTGGTGTCAGCACAGGTTCTTCCCGTTTTCCTGATTCACTTGATCATCTAGGAAAGGCCTGCAGGTAGTTCCCCCACACGTCACAGCCGTGTATGTGCGAACTGTTTGTTCCTGTGGCTGTGAAAGGCCGGCCTTGTTGGCGGGCCGTCTGTGTCCCTGGGTCAGCGCTGGGGAAGATTCCTGGGGCCAGAGGCCCTCCTGGCTCCCTCACCTTTGCCCATTGTCCCATGGACTGCCAGTAAAATTTGATTCAAGAAGCTTCCTCCAAGGTGAGAGCTGCTATTTTTCCCTAAATGCAAATTGTTACGCTGTAAATTGCTAATTTTATTAACCAATGTAACCATTTAACTTAATAAAAAATAATCAATTAAGCCCTAGCTGGTTTGGCTCAGTGAGTCGAGTGTTGGCCTGTGGATTGAAGGGTCCCAGGTTCAATTCCAGTCAAGGGCACATGCCTGGGTTGTGGGCTCGATCCCCAGTTGGGAGCATGCAGGAGGCAGCCAATGATTCTCTTTCATCATTGATGTTTCTCTTTCTTTCTCTCCCTCTCCCTTCCTCTCTGAAATCAATATATATACACATATAAATTAAAAATGTTATAGCCCTAGCTGGTTTTGCACAGTAACTAGAACATCAGCCCACAGACTGAAGGATCACGGGTTTTATTCTGCTCAAGAGCATGTACCTGGGTTGCAGGCTCAATCCTGGCCCCAGTAGGGGCACCTGCAGGAGGCAGCCAATCAATGTGTCTCTCTCACGTGGAGGTTTTGTCTGTCTCCCCCTGCTTTCCACTCTCTCTGGAAATCAATGAAGAAAATATCCTTGATGACCTTCATGTCCTTGGCCCAGCAGCCCAGCCTGGTGATGGAGTCCACTCCTTGTCCTCAGCCTTGCCTCTGCGAGCTCCGTGGCCTTGGCCCCAACCCCAACTGTTACCTCAGCTGGCCGCAACCTCTCCCCCTCTTCCTTCCTCTCCCTCTAAAATCAATCTCTTAAAACATTTATTTAAAAAGTTGGTTAGGGCATCGTCCTAATACACCAAGGTTGTGGGGGTTCGATGCCCGGTCAGGGCACATGTGGAAGGCAACTTATCGATGCTCCTCACATTGATGTTTCTCTCTCTCCCTTCCTCTCAAAAAGTGTTGTATCTCTCACATACCCTTGGATAAGGATTAAAAAAGAAATGTCTAATAACAATACTTAACCTTGAAATCGTGTTTGGAGACTCGGGCATATACTGTGTGGGGTTCCCCCATAAATGAGCCCTTTTCCTGACCTTCCTCAGCTCTGAGGGCCCAGCTCCCAGTGACGCCATGTTCAGGTGAGAAAGCCGAGGTTCACGGTCCTGGAGTCACTGGCTCAGATCCCACTGTAGGTCCTCAGTCTTGCCACTCACAGAGCTCAGAAGACGCCCCCCAGT
Organism: Plecotus auritus; assembly: GCF_963455305.1. NCBI lineage: Eukaryota > Metazoa > Chordata > Mammalia > Chiroptera > Vespertilionidae > Plecotus > Plecotus auritus. The sequence goes on from NC_137773.1 coordinate 39,426,727, forward strand.
TGGTTTTCCTAGAAACCAGTCAGTGTGCCTGGGCAGGTGTGGGCGAGCCCGTCTCACCAGTGCACAGACTCGACTCCCTTTACCCAAACACCATTCCCCAACCACCACGCTGCGTGCTCTGGGCACACGGGACCCCAGGCTCGCAAAGCCCGAGCGCAGTGAGGACGGGAGGGCACAGCGGAGGCCTCGGGCACGGGGCCCTGCTGCCTGCGGCCATTCCCCCACCGCGCACACGGCAACAGCCTGAAATACGGAAACAAAGCTGAGAGAGACCAGATTCCTGGGCACATCACGGGTCAGGACCAGCATGCCTCAGGACCATCACAGACATGCTGAGCGTCTGCTTCAGGGCCGGCTCCCAGCCGAGACCCTGCCCAGGAAGGACACATGGAGAGGGCCGCGCTGCCAGGAGCTCCAGCCCCCAGGGGCCAGGGGCACATCCAGGCAGAGGAAACACCTCACAGAAACGGGCATTTTAACACAAAAGGGACAACACCTCCTTTTATAAAATATTTATTCTAAAAAAATCACACTGTACAAATTTAGATAGAACATTCTCAATACTCATATTTATAAAAATGTGAACACAGACTGGAGCTAACAAACTTCTGTTGCTGCTTCTTTTAAATTAGGAAGAAGTGATTCTTTTTCAGGTACAATGATAGGAAGTGTCCAGCAGACATTCAAAGAGCTGAAGTCACCTGCCGGCTGCCCCGGGGGACGAGGCTCAGGAACCAGGCCCAAGGCTCGGGGGTTCCCCGTGCTGGCCATGCAGCATGGAAGTTTGTGCTTGGGGTGAAACCAGCAGGATCTGTTCATAATTCCTGTTCCTCCAACCAAGTGGGTCTCTGTACAGCTGTTACAAAGGTCTGTACAGAGCACGAGCTCCTGTTGGGTGTGACTTCTCAAAGTTAAAAAGAATGTTCCAGAACTGTTTCCTACAGTTCAGTCTGTCCGCCCGCAGTCGGAGGGGGCGAGGCATTCACAAACTCCAGGCCAGGGAATCCCGGTTTCTTGAAAGGTTATTTTAAAAGCTTCGAGTTTCAGCTCCAGCATTTCGAGTGGCCTCACCTCCACGGCTCAGCTCCCTCGACACTGACTTCACCCTCTTTCTCACGCCAGCGAGCAGGGAAACACTGTACCGCGAGAGCCTGCAGGACCCAACGTCAAATGGACAAGGCAGAGGAGGCGCGTGCGAGAGCCTGAGAGGCGGCCTTCCAGTCCGAGGTGGGGGTGGCCGTGTCACAGCCAGGGGTGCCAGGCGGGGTCCATGCGGCACAGGTTGTCCAGGCTGTTGGCGGCGGCCACCAGGGTGTTCACTTTGCTCTCCCCGCCCTCAAACTGGGCGAGGTTGTGCAGGCGGGTCATGATGGCGGTGACAGCTTTCTGGACCAGGGAGACCAACTGCTGACTGTCCATGTTCTCTGGCTGCCCGGCGGCAGAGAGAGGAGAAGAGGTGTCCTCCTGTGTCTTTTTGTGCCAAGCAATGATCTCGTCCCGAAGCACAGTTTTCAGGATGCCGTCCACCTGTGCGAGGAGAGAGAAACGCTCACGTTCAAGCAACAACGACCAGAGGGGCAGCTTCCCACCGAGAGCCGGCTGGGCCTGCCTCCCAGGAGCGGCGAGGAGTCCGCAAGGGCTGGGTTCTGCTGGTGCTGGCTTTCCGCCAGCAAGTGTGGTCTGAGCAAGCCTGGTGGCCTCCCGGGGTGTCTGGGATGAAGAAAGAGGCACGGGAAGGAGGAGCCCACGTGGCAGCTCTGCCACGGGCATGGAGCCACTGGAGCCGTGTCCTCAAGGGAGGGAGCGCGAAAGAACAGAGGTGGTGTCTGGGGTGCGTATGGCAGGAGGGAGAGGGAGTGCCTGGGGCGAGGGGCTGGAGAGGGCAGGAAACCAGAGGCAGGACTTCGGTACTGAGATCACCAAGAAAAGACAGAAGGCAATTCAAGAGAGGGACTGACTACGAAGCTTGCACCTCTTCATGAACTGAGATATCCAACCATAACCCACTGTCATAGTCGAATGCAGAGCACCCAGGGCCGTTCAAAAGTAACTTCACACTAACATGTCGAGGGTTTTATCCCCGGTATTAGGCGCTAAAAGCATGTGTTTTAGAAGAGATTCCCTTACAGAATGGTCTGATTTAGTTACTGTAAAGGCATTCACTACATTTAGGCTGTGGAGAAATTTTGGCTCCGAGTTTGGAGAAGGCCCAATTTCTTCCCATCTACACCAGCACAGCCTATGCACTGAGCAGCGTGTGGCGTTACTCCAAGCTGTAACAGGCCTTTAAAATAAGGAGTGCCTTATTGCCTATCATAAATCAACAAGCAACAAGTGCTGGCAAGGATGTGTTCTGTTGTTGGGATTGCAAACTGGTGCAGCCACTGTAAAAAATAGTATGGAGTTTCCTGAAAACATAATAGATCTACCATATGATCTAACAATTCCATTTCTGGGTATTGATCCGAAGAAATCCAAAATACTAATTCAAAAGTATATATGCACCATTGCATGTCCATATGCATATATACATGTTCACTGCAGCATTAGTTACAATAAGCCAGATATAGATGCAGCCCCAGTGCCATCGATAGACAAGTGGGTAAAAAAGTAGTGGTGCATATATACAGTGGAATATTAGCCACAAAAAAGAACAAAATCTTGCCATTTGCGACAACATGGATGGACCTAGAGTGTATTATGCTACGTGAAATACATCACACAGAGAAAGACAGGATTTCACTTATATGTGGAATCTAAAAAACAAACAAACAAACCAACAAACAAAACCGAAACTAACAGATACCAAGGACAAACAGATGCCGGCCAGATGGAATGGGGCGGAGGGGCTGGTGGAAAAGGTGAAGAGGTTAAGTAGCACAGTGGGCAGTTACAAAACAGTCACCGGGACGTGCAGCACAGCAGGAGTAAATCCAGTAACAGTGTAACGACTGTGTATGGTGCCAGGTGGGTACTAGGCTGATGGGGTATATGAATGTCTAACCACTCTGCTGTACACCTGAAACTCACATAATATTGTCACTTGTAATTGAAAAATAAATTTAAAAGTAAACAAGAGCCTTCTTCCTTTCTAGGTTTCAAACTGAATGCCATTCTAAGGAGTTCCCTACACTGGTTTCCAGAAGTACAGCCCTTCTGTCTACCCGAGAACTTCACATCTCACGCCGTAAAGCACAAATGGCTAACAGTGAACTGCTATTCGCTGCATCAGAGCACCAACTCCTCACCATGAAGAAACCGAAGGCCATTTATATTTATTCAGGTTCATAACAGTTCACCACGACATCCCAAAAGAGCCTTCCACACGTCAGATATGTGCAACTGCTCATCAGAAAGAGCAAGACGTGTTGGGAGAGGAAAAATGACGGTGGAATAGACAGACGTGTTCCGAGCCTTGTCCCGGAGCAGAAAGAAAGAACAGCTGAGGGTCACACGAGGAGTGTTTGTTGGCTGGTTGGGAGACAGCTGAACTCCAGAAGAAGGTGGGGGACTGATAGACGGGGTTCCCCTGACCTGGCAGCCCCCACTGCGGCTGGGTCCCCTCCTGGAGCTGCGGGCTTGGACGCCGAGTCTGCACCATCTTGAACGGGAAAGTGGAGCTTATCGGAAGCCTGTGAATCCACAACTGCGGCACCCACAGAACAGCTGCGAGCCCCAGAACAACGCTCCCCAATTGGCGCAAACACACGGGTTCAGAGGAGCTCTACACTCCACCACGGAAAGGTCAGATTTCGCCTGGGATAAGGTGAGGTCTCTGGTCCCGGCGGGAGAGAGGAACGCGCGTTTTGTGGGAGCTGGAGGACCAGGGAAGTCTGCGCCTAGAAAAATCCGTGGCTGTTGGGGCTGGTGTGATCCGTGAATGTGGAAGGGGGTCCTCAGAGCTGCTAACAGAAGGGCTCTCTAAAAAGCAACCCATTTTGATCTGACGTGCAGGGACACCCTAAGAATTTCAGGGGTGTGCCGGCTGCCTAGACTTACGCGCAGCCCCGGAGTTCGCGCACTTGGGCTTTTTCCTCTTCAAATCCTTGCTTCTGATTACTAAGCCCAATACATAGAATCACCCAGTTGGGGACACCCTGGGAGACTGCAGGGGAAAGTTGTTTTTCTGGAACCTAGGGATCGGAGCGGGGAGTGACCATCGGAGAGCCAGCTCTGAGGCAGCCCACTCCCACAAACTGGTAGTGAGTGCCACAGGGAAAGAAGGCTCTAACACTGCCTAGAGAGGCCATAGATAGACCCGGAAGTCAATCCAGAAACACTGCCACCCAGGGGCTGAATCACAAATTGACTCTTGTGTAATCAAAAATAAAGGAATATGAGAAATTAAGACACACTGCCTGCTTAAAATAAGGACTGGCTTACAACACTGAAGAGCAGTGGAACGCAGGGAACTGCAATACTGTCCGGAGTGATAAACAGGCGTGCCAAACAGAACAACAGAGGAAGTGAATGACCTTCACTACTCCACATTTTATTTTTATTGTATTATTTTCATTTTTTGCATCTTTTACTCAAGAAACTAATTTGTTTTTTCCTCACTTGATTTTACCTTTTTAATTATTACATTTTTATTTTCAATCTGTATTATTACTACTGCTATTTTATCTTTTTTTTTTTAAGTGTCATTTTATTTTATTTTCATTTTATTTTGGAATTAGTGTTCTACATTCTATTTTTATCTTTCCTTTAGCATCGTTTTACTCTATCTCAACTCTACCTTTATGCCATCACTCTCTTCCTAACCTTCCCCTTTTCGGTGTCCTATTTATCTTACCCCTTTCCTGCTTTAGATTTTCCCTATTCTTTCTGTTTACCCCTTGTTAAAATTTCACCCTACTTACATATCTAATCTCCAATCCCCTGCTCCAATTCCATACACACCTCTCTCTTCGCTGTCTTAACTATCCAAAAAATTGTTTATCCTCTCTGTCCTTTTGTTGTTGTTCGCTTGAATGTAGATTATATCGAATTTTTATGCTTTTTTGTGAGATTGTTTTGCTTATTCTTCTTTTATTTTTTTGTTTGTTTTGTGCTTCTATTTTCCCTTGCCTCACTCAATATTAGTTGGTGTTGTAGTTTGTATTAATCCCCAGGTACTTGTTGCTGGCATTTGCTGGGATTAGTGATTGTTCTATTGGAGTTTTATCCCCAATATATATAGCCTGTTCCCCTTTTTCTCTTAGTCTCTTCCTTGTCTCTCTTACTTTTTTTTTCCTTTTCCCAATTTCATTTTGACACTCCTTTTTTTCTTCTTCTTTCTTTCTTTTTCCTCTTCTTCTTTCTCTCCTATCCCCTAATTTGCCTTTCTCTGGAGGTCACCTTTATTGGAGGTTATTAATATCGTGAATACATTTCTGTTCAGTGCCTTGTGTGTTGTACCTGGTAGTGCTGTATTTTGTACCTTTAAATCAACGCAGGAGAGAGAGAACTACATAACCAGACACCCAGAGAAGAGAGACCATGGGGAGACAAAGACACAGCCCGCATATGAAAGAAAAGCAGGAATCACCAGAAAAGAAAGTAAACGAAATGGAGGCAAGCAACCTTCCAGAAAAAGAGTTCAGAGAAATGGTCATAAGGTGGCTGAAAAGAATGGAAGACAAATTCGACAATAGGAGTAAGAACCAAGAGGAAATGAAGAAGAACCAAGAAGAAATGAAAAATGACATCGCTGCTATAAAGAACTCAATAGAAAGCATCAAGAGTAGACTAGAAGAAGCAGAGGACCGCATCAGTGAGCTAGAAGACAAGATGGGAAAAAATACCCAAGTAGAGCAACTTCTAGAAAAAAAAAATTAAAAGGCAGGAGGAGAGCCTAAGGGAACTTTGGGACAACACGAAACAAAACAACATCCGCATAATAGGGGTTCAAGAAGGAAAGGAAGCTGAGCAAGTAATAGAAAACCTCTTTGAAGAAATAATGACAGAAAATTTCCCTGATATAGGGAAGAAAAAACCCACACAAATCCAAGAAGCTCACAGAGTCCCAAGCAAAATGAACCCCAAAAGACCGACGCCAAGGCACATTATAATTAAATTGGCAAACACCAACGACAAAGTAAGAATCTTAAAAGCAGCAAGAGAGAGACAGAAAGTTACATACAAAGGAACCCCCATCAGACTAGCAACTGATTTCTCAACAGAAACTCATCAGGCCAGAAGGGAATGGAATTAAATATACAAAGTCATGCAAAGGAAGGGTCTGAATCCAAGAATACCGTACCCAAGAGGCTATCAATCAAAATTGAAGGTGAAATCAGGAACTTCACAGACAAAAAAGGACTAAGGGAATTTATTACCACCAAACCAGCAATGCAAGAAATGCTAAAGGGTCTGCTGTAAAAAAAAGAAAAAGAAATAGGAAGCGAAGAAGGAACACAGGGGTAAAGAATAAAAATGGCGACAAATAAGTACCTATCAATAATAACTTTAAATGTAAATGGATTAAATGCCCCAATCAAAAGACATAGGGTAACGGATTGGATAAGAAAACACGACCCATATATCTGCTGTCTACAACAAACCCACCTCAGAAAAAAAGACGCACACAGACTGAGGGTGAAGGGATGGAAAAAGGTTTTCCAGGCAAATGGAACTGAAAAAAAAGCTGGGGTAGCAATACTTATATCTGACAAATTAGATCTCAAAGTGAAGGACATAAGGAAGGCCACTTCATAATACTACAGGGAGCAATCCAACAAGAAGAAATAACTCTGGTAAACATATATGCACCCAATACAGGAGCACCAAAATACATAAAAAATCTCCTGGACAATATCAGGGGAGAGATTGACAGCAATACAATCATAGTAGGGGACTTTAATACCCCACTATCACCTTTGGACAAATCCTCTAAACAAAAAATCAGCAAAGAAACATCAATCCTAAATGACTCACTAGACCAGATGGAATTAATTGACATCTTCAGAACATTTCACCCCAAAGCCACAGAATATACATTCTTCTCAAGTGCACATGGGTCATTTTCAAAGACAGACCATATGTTGGGACATAGGCAAAGTCTCTTCAAATTCAAGAAGATACAAATCATATCAAACATCTTCTCAGACCACAGTGGCATATAACTGGTCAACTACAATAAAAACAACCCAAAGAAATCAAACTCATGGAGACTAAACAGCATGCTATTAAACCATGACTGGGTTACCAGAGAAATCAAAGAAAAAATAAAAAACATCATGGCACCAAATGACAATGAAAACACAACAATCCAAAATCTATGGGACACAGCGAAAGCAGTCTTAAGAGGGAAGTTCATAGCTCTACAAGCCTACTGCAAAAAAACAAGAAACAATGGTAATAAATTACCTAACCCAACAACTCAAAGAGTTAGAAAGAGAGCAACAAGAAAAGCCCAGTGTAAGCAGAAGGAAGGAAATAATAAAGATCAGGGCAGAGATAAACGACATAGAGACCAAAGAAACAATACAAAAGATCAACAAAACCAAGAGCTGGTTCTTTGAAAGGATAAACAAGATTGATGAACCTCTAGCCAGGCTCACCAAGAAGCAAAGAGAGAGGACCCAAATAAACAAAATCAGAAATGAAAGAGGTGAAATAACAACAGATCCCGCCGAAATACAAAGGATTGTTAAAAAATACTATGAACAACTCTATTCTAACAAACTGGACAACCTGGAGAAAATGGACATATTCCTAGAAAAATATATCCTTCCAAAACTCAATCAGGAAGAATCTAAACAGCTCAATATGCCAGTAACTATGGAAGAAATTGGAGCAGTCATCAAAGAGCTTCTGGCAAACAAAAGCCCGGGGCCAGACGGCTTCACAGGAGAGTTTTACCAAACATTCAACAAGAACTAAAACCTATCCTCCTCAGACTATTCCAAAAAATTCAAGAGGAAGGAACACTTCCAAGCTCCTTCTATGAAGCCAGCATCACCCTAATACCAAAACCAGATAAAGACAACACAATGAAGGAGAATTACAGGCCAATATCCCTCATGAATGTAGATGCCAAAATCCTCAACAAAATTCTAGCAAATCGGATCCAGCAGTACATCAGAAAGATCATACACCATGACCAAGTAGGGTTTATCCCAGGAATGCAAGGATGGTACAATATCCGCAAATCAATAAATGTGATACATCACATAAACAAATTGAGAGATAAAAATCACATAGTCATATCAATTGATGCAGGAAAAGCATTTGACAAAATCCAACACCCTTTCTTGATAAAAACTCTCAACAAGGTGGGACTAGAAGGATCATACCTCAACATAATAAAAGCTATATATGATAAACCCACAGCTAACATCATACTCAATGGGCAAAAACTAAAACCATTTCCCCTAAGAACAGGAACAAGACAGGAATGCTCACTCTCACCACTCCTGTTTGAAATAGTACTGGAAGTATTAGCCACTGCAATTAGACAAGAAGAAGAAATAAAAGGCATCCAAATTGGAAAAGAAGAAGTAAAGCTGTCCTTATTTGCAGATGACATGATATTGTACATAAAAAACCCAAAAGACTCCATCAAAAAACTAACAGACTTAATAAATGAATTCGGCAATGTAGCAGGATACAAAATTAACGCCAAGAAATCTATGGCATTTCTATACACCAACAGTGAACTTACAGAAAGAGAGACTAAAAAAGCAATCCCATTTACCATCGCACCAAAAAAATTAAGATACTTAGGAATAAACCTAACCAAGGAGGTAAAAGACCTATATGCGGAAAACTACAGGACACTGAAAAAAGAGATAGAGGAAGATGTAAACAGATGGAAGAACATACCATGTTCATGGATTGGTAGAATCAACATCATTAAAATGTCCATACTACCCAAAGCAATCTATAGATTCAATGCACTCCCCATTACAATACCAACGGCATATTTCACAGACCTAGAAAGAACTCTCCAAAAATTCATCTGGAATAAAAAAAGACCCCGAATAGCCACAGCAATCCTGAGAAAGAAGAATAAAGTAGGAGGGAGCTCAATACCAGATTTCAAGCTGTATTACAAAGCCACTGTCCTCAAAACAGCCTGGTACTGGCACAAGAACAGACATATAGATCAATGGAATAGAATAGAGAATCCAGATATCGACCCAAACCAATATGCACAATTAATATTTGACAAAGGAGGCATGAGCCTACAATGGAGTCAAGACAGTCTCTTCAATAAATGGTGTTGGGAAAATTGGACAGATACATGCAAAAAAATGAAACTAGATCACCAACTTACACCATACACAAAAATAAACTCAAAATGGATACAGGACTTAAAGATAAGACGGGAAACCATAAAAATACTAGAGGAATCCACAGGCAGCAAAATCTCAGACATATGCTGAAAGAACTTCTTCACTGATACTGCCCCTAGGGCAATGGAAGCCAAAGAGAAAATAAACAAATGGGACTACATCAAAATAAAAAGCTTTTGCACAGCAAAAGAAACCATCAACAAAACAACAAGAAAGCCCACTGTATGGGAGAACATATTTGCAAATGTTATCACTGATAAAGGTTTAATCTCCAACATCTACATGCAGCTTATACAACTTAATAAAAGGAAGATAAATGATCCAATAAAAAAATGGGCAATGGACCTAAATAGAATCTTTTCGAAAGAAGACAGAAGGAAGGCCAAGAGACACATGAAAACATGCTCAAAGTCACTAATTATCCGAGAGATGCAAATCAAAACGACAATGCGATACCATCTCACACCTGTCAGAATGGCTATCATCAACAAATCAACAAACGACAAGTGTTGGCGAGGATGTGGAGAAAAAGGAACCCTCGTGCACTGCTGGTGGGAATGCAGACTGGTGCAGCCACTGTGGAGAACAGTATGGAGTTACCTCAAAAAACTGAAAATGGAGCTCCTATTTGACCCAGTGATCCCACTCCTAGGAATATATCCCAAGAAACTAGAAACACCAATCAGAAAGGATATATGCAGCCCTATGTTCATAGCAGCACAATTTACAATAGCTAAGATTTGGAAACAGCCTAGGTGCCCATCAGCAGATGACTGGATCAGAAAACTATGGTACATCTACACAATGGAATACTATGCTGCCATAAAAAAGAAGGAATTACTACCATTTGTAGGCACCTGGATGGAATTAGAGAACATTATGCTAAGTGAAATAAGCCAGTCAATGAAAGAAAAATACCACATGATCTCACTCATTTGGGGATAATGAAAAACATTATAAACTGATGAACAAAAAGACAGATACAGAGGCAGTAAAGCATCAAACAGACTGTCAAATTACAGCGGTAAGGTTAGGGAGAGGTGGGGGAAATAAGAGATCAACTGAAGGACTTGTATGCATGAATATAAGAGTAACCAACGGATGCAAAACATTGGGGGGTGAGGGCATGTATGGGAGTGGGGTGGGGGGGCAATGGTAAGATATGTACACATATAATACCTTAATAAAAAAAAAATTAAAAAAAAAAGAAAGAGCCAGACGTGTCTATATGTTAAGTCCTTGTTCACAATTAAGAGCTTATTCAATAGCTTAAAAGCTGTTCTCAGTAAATGTTTTGGGAAAGCAATTAGAGTCTGAAGCCTCCTCTAGGCACAAACTGCTTATCTGAAAAAAAAGGGAAGAAAAGGAAAAAAGAGATGGCTCGTCTTAGAAGTTAAAAAAACAGAAAAAGTAAACTGTGTTCTGTCCTTCACTGTGAAGAGACAGGTCCTCCCCTGACTGTATGACCTCTGACATGCCACTCACCTTCCCTGGCCTCAGTTTCCCCACCTGCACAGTTGCTGGGAGAACATGATGACAATCCATCAGGACGACCAGTGCAGTGCCAGGACCCGAGACAGTGCCCGGGGATGGCAGACAAGCTGCTGTCCTGCACCGCGGGAGAGCTGTCACACACCCGCACGTGGCCAAGGGCATCTTGCACACCTCATATCACTGGGGTTTACAATGGGGCTCACATGCCGCATTCGTTTAGGCCCATCGCCACCACCCTAGTGAGACAGGCCCACCCTACAGAGAACACATCTGCTCTTTCAGAGGAAAAAGGTTTGCAAAGCGAGAAACAGAGGCAGCTATAAAATGGAGTAAACCAAACTGACATGCAGTGGTAACATGGGGGAGGTTTCCCAATAAAGGCTCCAGGTTCCTCACACCCTAACACCTCTTTTTAAAGCCCTCTGCCGAGTGCAGAAGCTTTCACTGTATAGCAACAACACGCTCTGCTAGCTCAGCTCTCTCCTCCTCACGAGCAGATCAGCACTTCCTGTGAGGTCGCAACGTGTACTGCGTGAGCCAAGCCCGCGCTTTTCGCAGACAACCCATGACCTACCTTAAAGTTTGGTTGAGCAAAGCACCGGGCAACAGCAATCATGGAGGCGGTCAAGGGGCCAGAGACGCCAATGGTGGTCAGAAATTCAGAAATATTGGGCGTGAGGCGAAAAGGAACAGGACGGTTGGCATCTAGGTCTCCAGTCGCGTCATTTATATCAAATCGGAAGTAGGCAACGTTCAGTTTGCCAGTGTCCTACATTTCAGAAGGAGGCATTTTAGAACTGAAACAGCAGAATGCAGACGTCTAAAGGAGAGGGTCTGGCTATTCACACCAAACTACCTGAGCGATCTGTAACATCTCGGGGTTGAGCCGATTTAAATGCAAGACGAATTCCGCGAAGCCAATCAGTGCGAGCTGGATGGTGAGCATCTTCCGGAACGTCCAGTAGTCTGTGGCGTTGGGGAAGGTGTGCAGAGCCCACTCCTTCAGCATGCTGCGCGGCACCATGTTACTCTGCACTTCCTTGAGGATGTCTCGAAGGACCTGAAATGACACGTCACTCCATGACTCTCCATCCAACTCATTTTCTTTTCCTCAAAAGGAAAACTCGCAAATTGTAACTTCTTACGTGGCACCAATAGAGCGAATTTTGTCAACAAATAACATCTGCAGTGTCCTTTGACTGCACGGGGAGACGCACAGATGGGTCGGTTTCCCTCCAGGGATCCACACGTGCTCTCAGCAACAATGGAGCTAAGTAAAAGCCCTAGTGCATGAGGTGTTCCTGGGCTTGCCACTTCCTGTGCTTTAGGAAGCACATACAGCAGAGTGCATTCCTAACGCCCCAGCAGCAACCCTGATAAACATGAACATCACTTAGAAGAGGTTTGGCTGCCATGAGTTTGCAGTAAAGTTATTTTTAAAATTCTAATTCCTGAACTGTTTTGTAAGGGCAGATAAAGGATTAGGAACCTCTGCAAGGTTGAAACTTACCTTTTTCCTGTTATAACCACCAATCTGCAGCAAATGTCACTCAGTGGTCCTCTCGTTTCTACCAACTCACAAGTCCAAAACGGAACCTCTCACCCACCCCCCAACACACACACGCACACACACACATGCACACACACAATGCTCACACTCACTCTCTCACACACACACACACACACACACACACACACGCGCGCGCGTGCGCACACACTGCTTTTCTGAGCACACTTGTCATGGAAGCAGAAAGCAGCATTTTCTGAGGCCTCGGGTGGCAGCTTGAACACCTGACTGTCCTGATTTAGTACCTGGTGGCTGGCTTGCGTACCACGCGCCTGCACTGTGGCGAGTCTGTCGTAGTAGCGCGAGATGGGGTTGTCATGCTCAATGCCCTTCTTGGCACAGCGCTGCTTGTAGATCTCCACGAGGGAAAGAGAAGAGGGGTTGTCTTCCACGAGGCGCATCTGTGGAGACACTGCCACAACTCGTGGAACTGAGGAGAAAGGGGAGAGAAATGGGACAGCTGAGAGAGAATCACCACAGGTCTGCACTCGCTTCAGCCTCGGATGTCCTGGGAGCAGAGGTGACTCAGCCTGTCCTGAGCAGAAGAAGTGGGTGTGGGGCAAATGGGCAAAGCTGGAAGAATGCTGAGCACACACCACGTACTGATGTAGCACACATGGCACAGACGAAGCCTGAGCTGCCATTACCGTGTTTAAGACACAGATGGACAGAAATGCTTTAGGAGGCCATCTTAAAAAACCATAAAGAGCCCAGCTGATCTATAAGCATCGACCTATGAACCAGAAGGTCACGGTTTGATTCCCAGTCAGGGCACATGCCTGGGTTGCAGGCTCAATCCCCAGTGTGAGGTGTGCAGGAGGCAGCTGAACAGTGATTCTCTCTCATCACTGATGTTTCTCTATCTCTCCCTCCCTCTCCCTGAAATCAATAAAAAAACATATATTAAAAAAGAGAAAAAGAAACAATGAAGAGACTGCCAAATGCACTGGTGCTGCTGAGCAGCCGAGCAGCCGCTGTGAGCCTGTGCCCATCTCCAGGCCCCATGACCACCTGCCCCCACGTGGACTGCTGGCGTGGTGACACAGGTGTTCTGGCTGCTAATGAGCAGTCATTTCGGTCTAATGTTAGGTAAACCACAGCTTCTGGTTTGCTTCCATGGCTTCAATCCGTAAGGAAACCCAAAGGATCCCAGGGCATATATATATGTGTGAGCTGGCATTTGGTGGCAGTCAAGAGTTTGTATCTTTGGTCCTGGCTGGTGTGCTCTGTGGTTAGAGCACCGGCCTGTGCACCAAAGGGAACAGGTTCGATTCCTGGCCAAGGGCACGTACCTGGGTTGCAGGTGTGATCCCCAGCCCCGGTCACAGCACTTGCAGGAAGCAACCAATCGATGTGTCTCTCTAACATTGATGCCTCTCTCTCTCTCTTATCCTCTTTCTACCTCCTAGCAACTGTCTCTCTAAATATCAATGGAAAAAATATCCTCAGATGAAGATTTAAAAAAAAAAAAAAAAAAGGTTTGTGTCTTTGGAAGAAGGAAAGAGCAATCTATTACCCACAGCCGGGATCAACACTGCGATCACATTACACCTGTGTCAACATGCACACAGCTTTCCACAGACTTGTTTTTTAATCTACTTCTTATTTGGGCTATGTTATATTTAAAGGTAAGCTATTTTAGGTCAAATTGGGTTAGATCACACCTTAGCTCTCAGAAGAAAGTTCCATGTACTAGGTACTGCGATGGGCTCCTAGCCTTGGATTTAATACTAAAATGATTTGACAATGGCTTTCTTCTCTGGGTGGGATGGTAGGTGTCTCATCTGTTCCCATTACAGAAACAGGCCACTCCTGAACCACCCAGGACACCTCAGTTACAGAAAGACCTCACTCAGATGCTGCCACCTGACCAAGATCCCTGCCACCCGACTTTCCGAGTCTTGTGTTTCCCTCGCTGAAGGCAAGATTGGGCCGTGCCCACGTACTGCAGCGAGTGGCCCAGGAATTCAGAGGCCTCACTTCACAATGAAGTGTGCTGGTAACAGACCCATAACAAGCCCTCCACTCAGCCCAGGTTTCACCAGAGCATGGGGGCTCCTGGGGGAGTCAAGATGGCAGGGGGCACAGACGTAGCACCTCCATTCCCAAATACTTGTCAGAGCGCCCATCTTGCAGTGAGGAGCCTAAAGGCTGGGGGTGGGGGGCTTCTCCAGGAGCAGGGGCCCTGTCGAGGGACCGGCTCCTCCTTGCAAGGCCTGCCTCTTGGTGTAGCTCAGCGCATCCTCAGTGCTGACACACGGCTCACGGGAAGGCCCTGAAAGGCTGGCTAATGCGCACTGCTAGGTATCCTCAGGTGCAGCCCTCCTACCTGTGAAAAATAAGTGCCTCTTCGTGGTTTCCTTTCTCTTCTCTAAGCAGGGGTTCAGCAGGCGAAGCAGCTGCAGCACACGCTCCTCCCTCCGCGACTCTGTCAGGCAGGCGTCGTTCATGACCAGGTACGGGTAGATCTTGCCGTTGTGCCCGCGGATGTATAGCCTCCTGGCTGCGGTGTTGTGCTTCTGCACAATTTCCACCCTGGGCATAAACCTACCGGAACAAACAAACGCCCTCAGTCTCAATTTCCAATCCTTTTCTTGGAAAAGAAAATGGAGCTTTCCAAAAGCACTGGTAGGAATTGTCAGGGGAATTAAGACCACGTAGTTACCATGTTTGTTCACTTACTCACACCCACCCTTGTTCTGACAAGGCATAAAGAGTGCAATTATATCACAAAACGAGGGAGAAACCACAGCAGAGGGAAAACAAAAAGCAGAAAGATGAAGCTGGAGTTTCAAAAGAATCAAACCAGGGGTCCAATTCCAGGAGCTACCTGTGGGTCGCCCGTCTGGCCCTGAGCACAGCAGCAGCACAGGGGGAGGGCCCAGCTCCGGCCTCTGGGAGAGGGACGGTCCTGCCTGGCACGTGCAGGTGCCCCGAGGAGCAGGCGAGGGACTGACACACCTTTGCCCTCACCTCCTCATCATGGCCTCGGCCACTGACACAGGTCAGAGAGGAGGGCGCTGGCCAGGGCCCCAGGCAGGTCTGGGGAAAGGAAGACTGAATTCTGATGTGTGTAAAGCAGAGCTCTGTGTCTGAGTTAGAAATAAAAGGAAGCACCTGACTATTTGTTAAGGGAGCCTCTTCACAGAACTCTTTACATTTCAAATGAGATGCAATGCTCTCCCTACATTCTACAGCGTCTGGTTCTGTTTGAACACTGTGCGGTAAGTGTGAACAAAGGCACGGGAGCTTCATTTTGTCAAGTTCTATGGGGAGTCGGGAAAGGTTCTTTGGAAGCAAATACAAACTTGACTCAAACAAGACCCTGAAGCCGTCCGTCAACCCTTTCAGGGCTGGTCACTGAAACCCTAGGACGTCTTGTTCTCAGCGCAGCGCCAGGCCTGTGTGCAGGGGATGTGCCATGACCGAGCCAGGCCATGCTCACTCACCGAGCAATCTTGATATAATAGTGCGTCGGCTTCGGCATCAGGAACTCCCCTGGGATTTCCACTTCAGCTGTCTGCGCGGAGAAATTGCTCAAAAACCGACACTTTTCTTCTATGAGGAAGAATTTTGGAAGTTGCTTGGTTTTGGCCTCCAGAATTTTGATCCACTTTTTCAATTTAGAAATGAGGTTATGAAGCTTCATGGATCCTGGAACACTGAAGTCAAAATCTTCAAGATAAAACATGAATAAGCATTTTCAGTCATCGGGCTCTTCCAATTCATCCCCAAGCCACTGCTCAGGCGCCTCCCAGCTGGGAACAGTCTGCGTCAAGCCCTAGAAGCCCTCTTGCTCTTTATCATGGATATTGGGGCCTAAGACAGAGTGAAGCCCTTGGTGTGGCCGGCTCTCCAGTGCCACATGGACCTCACCCCAATCATGACCTGTCCTCTTCAGGAAGGATGGGGGGCCCCTGCATAAACGTCTCAGCATTGAGCCCCCACCACCACTAAAAGGTGCCGGAAGCCCACTGCACCTCTAGAGGTGACCTCCGAGAACAAGCATCGCCAGGAAACTGAGGCCCTGTGCGGAATCTCCTCCTGGATAGTGTCTCCTTCGGGCCCGCATCACCAGGCAGGCCTGAAGGAGACAATATCCAGGAGGAGACTGAATTATGCATCAGTTCCTCAGAAGGAATTAAGGCAAGAAATCAAAATGACAAAAATGGAAAACATGTACTTTTCACTTAAGCAAAAACACTCTGGTTCTCAGCGTTTACGACTCAATAATAAAAGGTCCATTAAATGGAAAGTCCTTCTTTAAAATAAACCTCATTTCCCACCCAGATTAGCACCAGTGGTTGAGGGGGTTCTCGATACCCTAACTTGCCAGAGCCCAAAGGTCAGGAAAGCCCGATTTCTGCTGGAAACGGGTCTGTGAGAGCCACAGGGAGGCACTGTCCTCGTGCTGACAAGGACTGATTAATCCTGAGGCCAAACGAGACGGCTGCGTGACGGCAGAGGCACCTTCACACACAAGCTGAAGGCAGTGAGGGTGCCAAGTCTCTCCAAGCCTCTTCCAAGCACTCTTCTGCACTCCCCCTCTGCCCAGAGCTAGGTCATGTGGGGTGAGCTGGGGCAGGCTGCCCTGGAAGGCACAGGCCCTACCCAGACTCCTGCCCCCTCTTCTCACTGCCTTGATGGGGGCAAATCCTCCCACCAACTCCACAAAGACCGCCCCCCACCCGCCCCCACCCCCTTCTCCAGGCTCTGCAGACGGACTGCAGCTAAATGCAGAGAAAATGGCTGAGGGGTCAACACTATGAATTTGGAAGCAGAAACCGGTGAAGGCCTGATCAACACCGACTGGGGAGACACCAGGGAGGGAGGGTGTAGCCGTCCAAGTGGTACCCCTTAAGCCACACCCACCTCCTCCCCCCATCCCCACCACCTGGCCACCACTAATCCATTCTCCACCCTATGAAATATTTGTAACTAATACAATTCTAAACAAGAACCACGCAGTAGGTATCCTTTTGATCTTGGCTTTTGCACTCAGTATTAATTTCTTTAAAGTTCATCCAAGTTGCTGTGTGTTAAGCCCTTTTTGTTTACTTCGTATGAGGATGAAAGTGCCACACTCATCCATCCTTTCTCCGACGAGGGGCATTTGGGTAGTTCCCAGTTTGGGGCTATTACAAATAGAGTGGCTATGAACATTTACGTACAAGTTCCTGCGGAAATGAGTCTTCACTCTGGGGGAATGTGATGGACTGTTTTTGAACTTTCTCCCACCGCATTACAGACGAACACAGCACTGGAACAGAGACGGTCTTCCGGGCGCAATGAGCAGAGCGACCGGAGGACTCTGTACCAAGGCCTGACACTCACTGCAGTTAAGTGGCTCAGAGCCTGGCAGCCTCCTTTCAAGTTCCAGTTTGTGTCTTCTTTCCCCCCGCCCCCCAAATCCAGATTTGTCCCACTTCAAATCTTTATTTCAGACTGAAAATGATTTAATAATCTATTTAAGATGAAGACATGCTGAGTATCACCTCTTTTAAGTAAAACAGGATAGCTCCCATAAAACTCTAACCTCAAACCCTTCCTTTCCCAGGGAAGGATGACAGACCACACGTCACATGGACTTTACAAAGAGAAAATCTAAGATGATGAGAGCACTTCAGCGTAAAAGCTCTGAGAGGGCACGGCTCTTATTTTTCAAAGAGCACTTTCCTCAATGGGTTGGTTCTTCAGAGGAAGCCTCTCAACCTTATGCCCGGCTCACACCTCAAGAGCGGGACACCGGCTCAGGGCTGCCTGGAATGATGATGGGACACACACGCTGGGCTTCAGATGGGCTTCAGGTCAGTCCTGCCTACAACTGCACAGTATCCTTCACAATTAGTGGGGTAAATATTTCCTTTTCTATCACTGCAACCTACTTTACAGATATACATGTTTTAACTATGCTCTCTCAGATATGTCTTTTAAAAAGATACTTAAATATCTAAAAAATGTGAACCATTTATTCTATGGTTTAACGTATCAATGAAGAAAGAATTTTTTGGCCGAAACCGGTTTGGCTCAGTGGATAGAGCGTCGGCCTGTGGACTGAAGGGTCCCGGGTTCGATTCCGGTCAAGGGCATGTACCTTGGTTGCGGGCACATCCCCAGTAGGGGGTGTGCAGGAGGCAGCTGGTCGATGTTTCTCTCTCATCGATGTTTCCAGCTCTCTATCCCTCTCCCTTCCTCTCTGTAAAATATCAATAAAATATATTTTTTAAAAAAAGAAAGAATTTTTTGTTGTTGTTGTTAATCCTCACCCAAGGATATTTTTTCCATTGATTTTTAGAGAGAGTGGAAGGGAGGAGAGAAAGAGAAAAAAACATCAATGTGGGAAAGAAACATTGCTTGGTTGCCTCCTGCATGTGCTCCGACTGGGCCAGGGATCAAATCTTCAATCCAGGTATGTGCCCTTGACTGGGAATCAAACCCACAACCCTTCAGTGCACGGCCAATACTCTAACCACTGAGCAACACTTTCAGGACAAGAAAGAATGCTTTAAAGATGGTTACAAAAGTAATAATGAAGCTGAAATGTTTCTTTTGGCTTTGGGAAATTTTACCAGGCAAGTCTTGTTTCCGTGTGATAATCACTCATGGGTGACACTCAGGACTTACAAGCCTGCAAAAGTTCCTCAGGCTCAAGCCTGGGACCTGGTGCTCCCGCAGGAGAGAGCCTACCCCAGATGAGTGGGAGGGAGGCAGAGCAAGGACTGGGAATGAATGCTCTGAGATACAGGGGACACATGCCTGCACGTGCTGGGGGACGAGGACCCCAATCTGACAGATGGAGACAGGCTAAGGGAGATTGGACATTTACCTCAGATCATGCAGAACAGGGTGGAGCCAGGACTCATGCTCCCACGGGTCTGGGAAAATGCATGAACCTGAACCAGGGACAAGTAACAAAAACACAACCTCCCTGTCACTGTGCCACCAGAATCCCTACCAGTACGAACTTTACTTGTCACCCCGAGCCCTGCACCTTTGAGTCTCACTGTTGAGTTTTCCCACAAAGACCAAGTGGAGGGAGGGATCGAGGAGCAGGAGAAGGGTCTGCCTGAAGCCACCCTACTGCTAACCCCAGAGGTGGAGCCTGGTGCTCTGGCTCCAAACCGCAACCCTTCATGGAAAGAAGGACATGTAGTTGCAGGCTAGTGAGCCTTAAGGTTTTCTTGTGATGACTCTAAACATAGTATAACCAGCTCGCCCAGTACAGTGACAATTAATGAAAAATGAACAAATAAAAAATAAAATGAATGAATGCAATTACCTTCTATGCTAAAGCCCAAGGAAAGCAGTGCGTGGAACGTTCCCAGTGCAGTTAGAACAAAGTGAGACTCACCGGTTGTGAACTGGCCCTTCAGCTTCTGGAAGACAGGGTCCTGCGCAGTGGCCTGCGCCCGCCTGGCTAGAGACTCGGAGGCCGCGCTGGAGAACATGGTGGAGACGTTGGAGACATTCTCCAGGCCCACCCCAAACGTGCTCACCAGCTTCTTGACAAAGTTCAGAGTGTGGGGGGTAATTTTGGCATCGGACACCGCTCCGCTTTTCTCAAATGCGACAGAGTAACATTTTGCCAGGCCCTGTTGGAGCTGCCTGAGAACCTAGTGGAAAGAGACCAAACACCATTCACAAAAGAGAGCTCTTGATTCGAGTAGCTACCCCACCACCACCACAGCGATTTCTGTGGCAGAGTCCGTGTAAAATCATGTGTGCTCCACATGTGCGCTCTGTTTTTAACAATGCAGAGAAAGTGTCCTGAACATTTAAAAAAAACAAACAACCCACTTTTTGAGTCATGTGCATCCCCTTCAGTTGACTAACCATGGGAAAACCTTATTTGGAGCTCAGTGTCACTGCTGCACGTCTGTGTGTACACACAAAAGGACACTGTGATAACAACTAGAAAAGTATCTGGGCATAAAGGCCGATTATTTTATCATCAGTATACAAACACCACCAAGGGTGGCCTGCTGCTGAAAGGTCACGGAAGAACCCACTCCTGCCTCTGGGGATTACTGCGGTCAGTTACCTACACACCGCTCCTGCTCGCACCCGCCACTACTGCCTGGCCAATCCATGGCTGAAGTGACTGAGCTCATATGAATGAGCCAAGTAAGCACTATAAGGGCAGAATGGTTTTCTCAATTTCACCCTCATTTGAAATCTCCCACTTCAAATATTTTAAGGCCACACTAGTGTGCAGACATTAACTCTGCCAACTCTATCGTTCAACTCAACAGACACCATGACCAGGCAGCTAACTGACCATCACGTGGCCACAAAAGCATGTGGAACGACAGTCTCGAGATCACATCCACGTACCTCTTCGTGCCAGTTTTCTCGGAACCAGACCATCTGATCGACGATGCCTTCCAGGGAAGACAGAAGGGTTGGGTGCAGTTCCCGCTGCATGTGCATGATTCGGCTGCAGCGCCACATGGGTGCTGTTGCTCTTATGGGCCCTGGATCTGATGCAGAATGGGACTGGTTACCCACTGAACTTGGCTGCTGCTGTCCAGAATCTGAGAGCAACACACACAATGCCAATGTCAGCGCAAAACTGACCGATGCTAGAGCTTGGTGCTCTAGAGGACCCACCGGCCAAAGGAACACTGGTTCCTGCCGATGCTGACACACATGAGACCGTTTCCCCAGGACTATGTGGGAGGATGCCCCGGTTCTCAGGAGAGGTGCTCTGAGGGACTCGGCACAGAGAATGTGACTGTCTACAACCTGGCTTTAACCGGCTCAGCAGAGTGCGTCCATGCTGGTAAGAAAGCAAACGTGGCAGCATGCTGGCTGGGGAATCAGTGAGGCCGCACAAGTGTGCACTGTACTCCCTCCTTTAACTTGACTCTAAGTATAAACATTTTTGTTTACAATACATGCCTTGTACTGTAGCTCAAGAGTAGTTAACAAGCAAGTCTACATTCTTCACCTAGGAAAGCCAAACCACATGTAAAATGATATTTTTGAAAAATATAATCACTTACTATATGAGAAATGTTATTAAAACCCATGAGCCCCATTTATCTAAGCTTCAGCTCACTTAGAATAAAAACATCTTAATTTTCAAATGACCAACACATGAATCTACCTAGGTAGACCCAGGAGGTCAGGGCAGAAGTGTGCTGTGCAACCTCCTAACCCACCCAGCTCACTGGCAAGCGATGCTGCTGAGAAAGACTCTGATCTCATAGCATGAATGTCTGGGTATTAAAAATATTTTGAAGCAAATGATCCTTTAATTGTTTATAAAGCACCATGCTTAGTGGGCAACTGGAACCATCAAATAAGTTATTTCTTTATATACAGGAACTACTCAATATAGATTTAAAATCTTATAGTAACTAATATTTATACTGCTTACCAGGATGTAGTTATACTAATTAGTTAAGTTATTTGTAATTACCTATAGCTAAAAATTTCATATATGATTTCTACTTAAGGGTCAAATCACTCAGGTAAATGGACACCCAATTACATTATGGCAAAGAAGAACCATAAATTTCACTCAAGAGGATCAGGCTCTGCCTTCTGGTCCCAAAATATTCTCTCTCTCACTGGCTAAAGACTGGCTCACGTGCTAGGAAGTCCGCTGTGGGGTAGGCGTGTGTCCACAGCGGACTGGATGGGAATGCCCATGGAACAATCCCCTCCGCAGCCTGGCCAGCTGGCCCCGCCCGAGACATACCACTCTTGTAGCGTTCCCGCTGCTCTATTTTCAGAGTCAGGTACAGAGTCCGGATGGGAAAGTAGACTGCCTGGGGGTACACTCGTCCGACCTGCTCAGAGACAGAGAGTAATGAAGAACACTGCTCACTGATCTTCTGGATGAAGACACTTTGTATCAAAATAACTGATGTAAACCATAAACGGGTGGCTGGTCTACATTTGGACCAAGGAAGCAAATACTGCACCGCTGACCTAATAGATGAGGCCAGATTAAATAGCAGATAAAACATCCAGTTTAGCTTTAAAGACCCAAGAAAGATCAACATAGTGCATGCATTTCAGCAATCCTGCATGGGGACCATGAATGACACAGAAACCATACTTTCACTTGATTCAGTAAATCTCAGGAAGGCAAAATGCTAAGTCTCCGAATCTCATTCAGGCAACCGAAGGAAAACACAGAAAGACACCAAACAGTCTCCTATTTGGCACTGTTCACTGGGAACTGTGAGATGATTCCAGCTGACAACTAGGCTTATCGGTGAACACTAGTGATTTTACTCTGTACAACTGCAGCAAGGAGATCTAAAGTTTTCTATTTACAGTAAGAAAAGCCAGTTTTACCACATTGGGGTTACAGGGCTCCTTCAAAAGGCTGAGCAGATATTATCTCACTCTGGCACAGCCACGGGGTGATTCAGCTAATGTACATTAAGAGATGTTCAATGAATGACAATACACATAGAATGAATCTATATCCTGAGAGATAAACCCCAAGCAAAACACCCGTTTCCAGAAACACGGCTACCTCCTCTCAAGGAAAAAATAAAACCTTTTCTGGGTAAGAAACAGATGATGTACCACCTGTTTTTAAAAAGCAAAGTAAACTGACAAAATGATGAGCAGTGTGTTCCTAAGTGCTTGGTGACGATGCTCCTCATTCATGAAAAGTTACATGACCATAATTTTATAAAAGGAAGCACAAAGGTACTACATTCCAGACTGAGGTATCTTTAAGTTTCTACTGTTTGGGTCTTTCCCCCAATGTTTTCTCAGGACAGGAACATTCTGGAACCATTCTTAAGTAATGGTCATGAAAGCCATCTGCCTGATGCCCCATCACCAATCTTAGTGTACCCAACTTTAATTCTCTAACAGCCACAGCCAAACAACTCCACCAAGGGCAACAACCTCCACATGCATGGGGGAGTTTATTCTGAAGGGAAGCTCTGAAGACCTCCTGGCACAGACAGGAAATCGGTTATAAAATAGCAATCAGACACACATTTCACTGTGACCAGCTCTCAGAGTACTCACTAGTAATCTTACATTTTAAGAGAATGGTTATTTCACAGTGGAGCCTTAGTTCTCAAATTTAATTTTTCCTGAAAGCTATTTGAGAAGCAATCTGTTCAAAAACGGAATCATTTATTTCCATTAGAAATGTAAATTGAATTAATTTATTCCAGAGCCCCAAATGATTCCCTATTTTAACCTTTCTTATATACAGTACATGTCTAATGTACTGTTTAATCTATAAACAAACACTTCTTTTCTTAGATTTACAGAACCACTCCTACTACCCTTAAACCACTTTTGGCACTCATTACAGGGGTGTCTTTCAGAAAGTCAGCATGCAGCATCTTCGCTTTTTCACATATCACTGCCTGTGAAATGCTGTCACCTGCTATCTACTTTTCATTTATCCAAATCAACCAGTTTTTCTACCTCTTCAGTTGCCTGTGATCATTGTTTGTGTTACACCTTTAGCAACATTAGCACTTTTGACGGCCTATATATGTTTTAAAATTGTGCTAATCATCCATTTCTAGCAACAAAAGCAAAATACATATACATATATATGTATATAGCACAACTTCCTGGGATGTTTAGCGGTAAACTGACTCGCATTCTCTCCTTTACTTGTGGCCTGAGAGATACTTTTTGTCATGCTGATGTATCAGCAAGAAAGGGTTGTCAGGCCCTAACTGGTTTGGATCAGTGGGTAGAGCGTCGGCCTGCGGACTCAAGGGTCCCAGGTTCGATTCTGGTCAAGGGCATGTACCTTGGTTGCGGGCACATACCCAGTAGGGAGTGTGCAGGAGGCAGCTGATGGATGTTTCTCTCTCATCGATGTTTCTAACTCTCTAGCCCTCTCCCTTCCTCTCTGTAAAAAAATCAATAAAATATATTTTAAAAAAGCGGGGGGGGGTTGTCAGGTCAAGAACTGAAGTGGTGTTCAATAACCAAGACACTTTTTCCGTGAACAATTTGGTCAAAAACCAAACTGTTCGAGATGGGAGATATTCAAGAACAAAGGTTTGACTGTATTTGCATCTTATGTGGCAACATGTTCAAGCAAAGAAATTACCACTTTAATACAGCAATGCTGTAGCATATTATTTCATTTCAATCCTGATATATTCTTCAATCACACTTAATTATGTTTTATTTAAAGTGATAGTTAGATGTGTACATGTTCCCATCTCGTTGACTTATATCCCATGCTTTGAGCATGTACATTTTCTTTCTGGAAAAAAAGAATGTGAAACAAAGACAATTTTTTGTGTGAACAAAGACACCTTGTTATTCTGACCTGGCTAATGAGGTTCAAAAGCAGCTTTCCTTCTGAGCCAACCAGGCAGGTGAGCAGCTGCGGGATCCAGGCCAGCCACTGGATGGGTGGCACACCAATGCAGTACTTGTCGACGGCATCTGCCAAAGTGTTTTTATCATCATCGAAACTTAAAAGCCACAGCACCTAGGGTAGAAGGAAAAATTCTAGAGTTGAAAAAAAATTCTGAGGCCTTTAAAGTGACTTTTTCTCAGCATTAAAATACCATACAGAGTCATTTTACTGGAAACATATCCACCAAAGGGCCAACAATATTGCTAAACTTAACAGATAAATAAAACCAAAAATTAAAATAAAAGTTTTTTATTTAGATTTAGCGTTACTGCCAATTATTAATTGAGCCAATCAACTAGCTAGTGATGGCCAGTGACCCTAAGGTGGATGGTAAGGGCCTGCTACCCTGCTAATTCACACCCGTGATCGCACCAATACAAACTGGACTTTTGCTAAAAATCTCAGTGGAACACCACCCTAGCATCAGGTAAGCCACAGGATGGCAGCCCAGTGTCCAAGGATGTCTAAAACAATGACATCTAGAAATAAGAAAATTTGGAGTCAGATATTTAGGTAGTTTCTTTGCCTCATGGAGTTGGTTTGTTTCTATAGTAGGCTGGAACTACTATGTGCTGATGTACATTCCACATTTTGGCATCACCTTAAGGAATTCTAATGAAGTCCACACCTTTAACAAACAGAACAGGAAAGAAGAATAACTCATTTTTAAGTTTTCTGCAAGAATTAATTCTGGGCTGTATTTATATGTTTTGTGGCAGGGATGAGGGACGAGAGGGAGCAACACTAAAGGACTCTCAAGCTGATGACCATCACTGGGCACATGTCAAATTGCCAATCCTGTGCCCAGCGCTACGCTGAGGCAACAGAGGATGAGAATGCCTACAACCAGGACCTCACCCTGTAGTGTGCGCAGAAGCCATGGGACTCACCATGACCTGCGACTAGAGCTGACAGGCTCTATGAACATGTGCACCGTCCCTGCAGGCGAGAGAGCAGAATCTAACAGGTATCTAGCAGGTAAGTTTTCCTTGCAGACCCCTCATTAGTCTGCAGGAACCTCTGTCCAGTATGAAATCCCACAGTGAACATAGGACTTGAGACCTAAGACCCAGACTCCAGGCTCGGTTTTGCTGCATAAATGTCCTGGGATCGCGAGTATGTCCAGGCCTCAGTTTTCTCAGCTTTAAAACTGACACAGAAGAGGTACTTTGAAGAGTGATAAAAATGGAGAATTAAGGCATGAATTCTCACCCAGCATGAATTCAGAAGTAGCTGAATTGTCATCCAAACTTGAAGGCTACCAGATTGATTTTTGGTCAAAGCTAATTCTTTTGGCCTCACCTTGGCTAAGTATTTCCTTGATTTGCTCTCGTTCTGATGCCGGCATGCATGCAGGTAACAGGTAATGGCAGACACTCCAAGATGCAGCTGCCGTTCCTTCACGAAGATGTTCTCCAGGTAATCGCCCCACATGGCCCAAGCCTTCACCAGCACATCATGCATCTGCACAGCTGCAGAAAAGGCTTTGTTTGCTTCCTCAGACCTGTGAGGACACAAATCACAACATTAATTTGGTCTTCTTTACAGGTGAACGTCAGAGAAAAAAAAGCAACCATTTAAAAGTGAACAACGATTCAGTGGCATTTAGTACAGTCATGTACTTTGGATATACAGATCGTGCAGCTACCACCTCTATGTATGCAGTGCCAAAACGTTTTCATCATCCCAAAAGAAAACCCTTAGCCATTAAGCAACCTCTGGAGACCACCAATCTGCCTACTGTCTCTATATAGATTTACCAATTCTTCATATTTCATGTTAAGGGAATCACACATTATGTGTCTGGCTTTTCACTTGGCATAGAGTGAATGTATGATTACTTTATTCCTTTTTATGACAAAATACTATTCCACTACCTGTATATGACACATTTTGTTTATCCATTCATTTGAGGTGTTTTAACATTCTAGCTACTTTAATAACTCATTTTCAATTATTTTGGGTAATATACCAAGGAGTGGAACTGCTCCTATGTTTAATCCTATGTTTAATTTTTTGAGGAACTGCCAAAGTGTTTTCCATAGTGGGTGCACCATGTTAGTATCAAACCAACAATGTAGAAGATATCAAAGAGAACTACGCATCCATATCCCTTATTAATACAGATGCAATCATACTCAACAAAATATTAGCAAGCCAAACCCAACAGCATATTTAAAGATTATGCACAGTGACCAAGTGGGATTTACCAGCAATGCAAGGAGTGATTCAATATACTAAAATCAATCCATTATACTACACCACATTAACAGAATGAAGGAGAAACACATTGTCTCAGTTGATAAAGAAAAAGCATTTGACAAAATGCAACACCTTTTCATGATAAAAATACTCAACAAACTAGGAATAAAAGGAAATTATCTTAATATGATGAAGGTCATATATGAGAAACCCAGTTAATATCATACTCAATGCTGGACAATAAAAGGTTTTCCTCTGAGAACTGAAACAAGACAAGGATGTCCATTTTCACCACTTCTACTTCAACTTAGTGCTGGAATTCTTAGCCAGAGCAAACAGGCAAGCAGATTGGCAAAGAAAATGCTAACTAGCTCTATTTGCAGATTACATGATCTTATATACAGAAAAACCTAAAGAAGTCACAAAGGAACTATTACAGCAAATACATTCAGCAAAGTTGAAAAATACAAGATTAATATTTAAAATCCAGTTGTATTTCTATACCTTAGCAATGGACAATCTGAAAATAAAATAAGAAAGCATTTTATACCATCAAAAGGAATAAAATATTTAAGAATAAAAATAACATAAGAAATGTAGGACTTGTACTAGGTGTGTCAGTTAATAATGCAGATTTTTTGCAATAGATGGAGTTACACATACGTTGGTATATATGCGATTTGATATGTATGCTATTTTGTTGTATTGACAGCAAGATTCAAAACTTCATATATCAAATTTGCTGAAGGTGTTAACATCATAGACATTTTTACACTTAAAAATGTTGAATTTCGTGCCAAAAAAAAGTATTTGCGGGAAGTTTTAATTCATTATTTTGAAGAAAAAGTTATCGTATACTTCGGAAAGCTTATGGTGAACATGCTCCATCTCAAAATACTTGTGAACACTGGTTTAAACGCTTTAAAAGTGATGATGTTGATGTGAAAGACAAAGAACATCCAGGTCAACCAATAAAGTTTGAAGACCAACAATGACAAGCATTATTGGATGAAGATGCGTGTCAAACTCAAAAACAACTTTGAGAAAAATTAAACATTGCTCAGCAAACAAGTTCTGATCATTTACAAGCAATGGGAAAGATTTTAAAGGAAAGAAAATGGGTGCCACATCAACTGAACGAAAGACAAACGGAAAACCGAAAAGTCATCAGTAAAATGTTGCTTCAACGGCACGAAAGTCTTTTATGCATCGAATTGTGACCGGCGATGAAAAGTGGATTTATTTTGAGAATCCCAAACGCACAAAATCATGAGTTGATCCAGGTCAACCATCAACATCAACTGCAGGGCCAAATCGCTTCAGAAAGAAGACAATGATCTGCGTTTGGTGGGATCAGGAAGGTGTGGTGTATCATGAGCTTCTAAAACCAGGTGAAACGGTTAATACTGATCGCTACCGACAACAAATAATCAATTTGAACCACGCTTTGAGCGTGAAACAACCTGAATGTGCCAGAAGACACGGCAAAGTAATTTTGCTTCATGATGACGCACCATCACACACTTCAAAACCAGTTAAAGACATGTTAAAAGATCTTGCCTGGGAAGTATTAACCCACCCGCTGAATTCACCAGATCTTGCTCCTTCAAATTACCACTTGTTCTGATCGATAGCACATGCACTTTCTGAGCAGCACTTCAAAACGTACGAAGAAGTGGAAAACTGGGTCTCTGAATGGTTTGCCTCAAAACAAGAGAAGTTCTATTGGAACAGTATCCACAAATTACCTGAAAGATGCGGGAAATATGTAGCTAGCGATGGACATTACTTTGAATAAATCACTTTTGATGTTTCTCTTGAAATTATCATGTTTTCTTTGATTACAAAATCCGCATTATTAACCCGTACACCTAGTACCGTGGTCAGCAAACTGCGGCTCGCAAGCCACATGCAGCTCTTTGGCCCCTTGAGTGTGGCTCTTCCACAAAATACCACAGCCTGGGCGAGTCTATTTTGAAGAAGAGGCGTTAGAAGTTTAAGTTTAAAAAATTTGGCTCTCAAAAGAAATTTCAATCGTTGTACTGTTGATATTTGGCTCTGTTGACTAATGAGTTTGCCGACCACTGACCTAGTACATTGAAAACTATAAAATACTAGAGGCCTGGTGCATGAAATTCGTACACTCGGGGGGTCCCTCAGTCCAGCCTGCACCCTCTCGCAGTCCAGGAGCCCTTGGGGGATGTCCAACTGATGGCTTAGGCCCACAGGAAGCGGGCCTAAGCCATCAGTCAGACATCTTTAGCGCTGCTGCGGAGAGGGGAGAGGCTCCCGCCACTGCCGCTGCGTTCACCAGCTGTGAGCCCAGCTCAGGGCTTCTGGCTGAGCAGTGCTCTCCCTGTGGGAGTGCACTGACCAGCAGGGGGCAGCTCCTGCATTGAGTGTCTGCTTCCTGGTGGCCAGTGCACGTCATAGTGACTGGTCGTTCCACCATTCGGTTGATTTGCATATTAGCCTTTTATTATATACGATTGTTAAACGAAACTAAAGATGACCTAAGTAAATGAATCCTGTGTTCATGAATTGGAGATTTAATACTATTACAGTGGCAATACTGCCTCCCCCCAAATTAATCTACAGATTTAGCACAATCCCTGTCATAATTTCAACTGCCTCTTTTTGCAGAAATACATAACCTAAAAATATGGAAATGTAAGGGACCCCAAAAAGCCAAAACAATCTTGAAAAATAACAAACTGAGAGAATGCTTCCCAACTTCAAAATTTACTGCAAAGCAGCAGCAATCAAGGCAGTGTTTTACTAGTGTAAGGGTGAAATACACACCAATGGAACAGAACTGTGTCCAGAAATAAAGCCATACATTTCTGATTAACTGATTCAGAGTTAAGGCCATTCAATAGTGGGAAAGAACAGTCTTCTCAACAAATGGTGCTGGGAACAACACGATATACACATAGATGAAAAAGAATGAATTTTGGACAACTACCCTCATGCCATATTAAAAATTAACTCAAAATGGATTAAAGAGATAAATGTAGGAGCTAAACCTATAAAACTCTTAGAAGAAACCACAGGAGTAAATGCACATGACCTTGGGTTAGGCCAGTGGTCGGCAAACTCATTTGTCAACAGAGCCAAATATCAACAGTACAACCGCCCTAGCTGGTTTGGTTCAGTAGATAGAGCATTGGCCTGCGGACTGAAGGGTCCCAGGTTCGATTCCAGCCAAGGGCACATGCCCGGGTTGTGGGCTCGATCCCCAGTGGGGGGCGTGCAGGAGGCAGCCAATCAATGATTCTCTCTTATCATTGATGTTTCTATCTCTCTATCCCTCTCCCTTCCTCTCTGAAATCAATAAAGAAATATAAAAAACAAACAAAAAAAACAATACAACGATTGAAATTTCTTTTGAGAGCCAAATTTTTTAAACTTAAACTTCTTCTAACGCCACTTCTTCAAAATAGACTCGTCCAGGCCGTGGTATTTTGTGGAAGAGCCACACTCAAGGGGCCAAAGAGCCGCATGCAGCTCGCGAGCCGCAGTTTGCCAACCACAGGGATAGACAATGGTGTCTTAGATACGAAACCAAAAGTACAGGTAACAACAAAAACAAAAATTTGATAAATTTGATTCATCAAAATGATAAACTTAGTGCATTAAGAACACTCAAAAAAGTAAAAAGATCGCTTATACAATGTGAGAAAATATCTGTAAATGATGCATTTGAAGGAAACATATCCAGACATGTAATAATTACATGTCAAATACACGAATAAAAAATGGCAAAGTAACTGAATAGATATTTGTATAGAAAAAGATATATAAATGGCATAGAAACACCTAAAACAGTGGTTCTCAACCTTTCTAATGCCGTGACCCTTTAATACAGTTCCTCATGTTGTGGTGACCCCCAACCATAAAATTACTTTCGTTGCTACTTCATAACTGTAATTTTGCTACTGTTAATGAATCATAATGTAAATATCTGTGTTTTCACATAGTCTTAGGCTCTACAGCAGCGGTTCTCAACTTGCGTGTCATGAACACAGATATTTACATTACGATTCATAACAGTAGCAAAATTAGTTATGAAGTAGAAACGAAAATAATTTTATGGTTGGGGGTCACCACAACATGAGGAACTGTATTAAAGGGTCGCGGCATTAGAAAGGTTGAGAACCACTGACCTAAAAGATGCTAAACATCCTTAGTCGTTAGAAAAATGCAAAGCAACCATAATGAGATTCCACTTTATACTCACTGGGATAGCCATAATCAGAAAAATGGAAAATAACAAGTGCTGGCAAGGAGGTGTAGAAACTGAAACACAGACTATCCTGGTGGGAATTAAAATGGAGCACCTACTGTAGAAAACAGGCAGTTTCTCATAAAGATAAAGAAGTTCTGCCCTGGCTGGTGTTTCGCAGTGGTTAGAGTGTTGGCCCGTGCACCAAAGGGTTGTGGGTTTGATTCCCAGTCAAGGGCATGTACCTGGGTTGCAGGTTCAATCTCCCACCCTGGTCAGGGTGCATGCAGGAAGCAACCACTCAATGTGTCTCTCTCACATTGATGTTTCTCTTTCTGTCCCTCTCTCTTCTACTCTCTCTAAAACTCAATGGAAAAAAATATCTTCAGGTGAGGATTAACAAAAAAAAAGATAAAAAAAATACCATGTAACCCATCAACTCCACTCCTGACTATATACCCAAGAAAACTGGAAACATGCTCATACAAAATCTTTTACATGAATGCTCATAGCAGCATTCTTCATAATAGCTGAAAAGTGGAAACAACCTAAATGTCAACTGTTGAATGAATAAATAAAATGTAGGAATATACAACGAAATAGTATTCAGCCATGAAAAGGAACGAAGAACTGACACATGCTATAACATGAATGAACCTTGAAAACACGTGAAAGAGCCAGATTCAAAAGGTCACATTATATATGATTCTATTTATATGAAATGTTGACAATCATAGAGACAAAAAGTAGATTAATGGTTGTCAGAGGACAAAGGAAGAGACTGCTAACAGGTATGTGGTTTCATGAGAATTTAAAACATATTTTAAGAGGATAAAACCCTTTTATCTTGACAAAATCACCTTTATTTAACAACTAGAGGCCCGGTGCACAAAATCTGTGCACTCGGGGGGGTGGGGAAGGGGTCCCTCGGCCTGCGCCCTCTCACAGTCCGGGAGCCTGTGGGGGATGTCCAACTGCCTTGGAGGCGGGAGAGGCTCCCACCACCGCCGCTGCGCTAACCAGCCAGGAGCTCAGCTCAGGCTTCTGACTGAGCGGCGCTCCCCCTGTGGGAGTGCACTGACCACAGGGGGCAGCTCCTGTGTTGAGCGTCTGGCCCCCTGGTGGTCAGTGCGCATCATAGCAACCGGTCATTCCGCCGTTCGGTTGATTTGCATATTAGCCTTTTATTATATAGAATAAGCTTAATGCAACTCCTATAACTGAAAATGTGAAAAGTGGGTTTTACAGCTCTATATATGGCAACAGGTAGCATCTTGTAAGTATATATCATTTGTATATTTTATAAAATTTCACCTGATATTCATTTCTCTAAAACAGGGGTTAGCTACCTTTTTCTGTAATTGACCAGTTAGAAAACGGGTTAGGCTTTGCAGGCCATATAATTTCTGTCACAACACTGTGGCTGTACTGTGAACAGCCATAGACACATCATTGGTGTGGGTGTGTTCCAATATGTCATTTACAAATCCAGACACTGGCTAGATTTGGCCTGCAGGCCATAAATGACTGACCCCTGCTCTAAAATAAGAAGCATCTCCACAAAAGGGATCAACTCTGTGCCCAAATGGCATGCTGAGAAGATGGGGAAATGAATCCGTATTATCAGCCATTCTGTTTTCAAGTAACTCCTTTTTAAAAAGCTTTTAAAGTACACATCAAACTGGCTTATCCATTGGCTGGAAGTTACTCTCTGCAGAGGTATATAACACCTGAAACATCACACCTGAAAACTATCACCGAATCATACCAATTTCAAGCTTGACCTTCACATCAGCTTCAAGTAATAAATAACTATTTAAAAGTTCCTGAGTTTTACTCTTACTTTCCTCCTATGTAACATACATACTTGTTAATCTGAGCCAAGAACATTCCCTTCAGTGCATAAAATTCAGCTGTCATCTCTTTTGTGAAGTATTTTAAGTTTGTAGATTCTATAACTTCAAGTCCCTGTTTTAAAAAAAGTATAGAAAAAGTCCTTGAAATTTTTATACAATAATATAACAAATTCATTAAAATATTAATCTAGCCAATAAATCCTAAAGGTCATTGACAAATGTACTTTAAATTGACAACAGATTTGCCTACCATGAATATCTATTGACAAGTAGTATTTAAACTGAATCACTAAATGCTAAATTCAGGTTCTAGACACTTTAAGGGTATTATTTTATACTAGATAGAGGTCCAGTGCACGGATTCGTGCTCTGGTGGGGTCCCTCACCTGGCCTGTGCCCTCTTGCAATCCAGGACCCCTCAGGGGATTATCGGAGAGGCATTTTCGGCCTGATCCCCGCAGGCCAGCCTGAGGGACCCCACTGGTGCATGGGGCCTCTACTATGCATATTAAGATCTTTGGTTAATCTCTTCCCACCCTCCCTCTGAGGAACATTCCACTTCCCCCTGAGATTCACCAGTCTGTTCCATGTTTCCATTTCTATGGTTTCCGCTCCTGCATTGAGCATCTGTCCCCTGGTGGTTAGTACACATCATAGCTACCAGACAGTCAGCCGGTTGGCGGGCTGGCCAATCGGCCGGTCAACTTAGGCTTTTATATATATATAGATGTCTAAACAGTTCATTGATTTTATTAATATTCCTCTGAACATATCCAATATCTACATTACAATATCCTCATACTTCTGCATCTACCTTACAACATCCTCATACTTCTGCAGCCTTTAATTTTTTTCCTTAAATACATTCACCAAGTATATGATAGAACAGAGATGATAAAATGCAATTCAAATATTCAAGTGGTGCCATGGCCAGTGTGGCTCAGTTGGTTGGAGCGTTGTCCTGTACACCAAAAGGTAGCAGGTTTGATTCCCAGTCAGGGCACATTCCCAGGTTGCAGGCATGTTTTCGATCCCTGGTTGGGGCGCATGCCTGAATCAACATTCAATGTTTCACTCTTACTTTGATGTTTCTCTCTCTCTCTCCTCCTCCTTCCCTCTCCCTAAAATCAATAAAAGCATGTCCTCAGGTGAGGATTAAAATATATGTATGTATTCACTCAAGTGGTTTCCTTTCCCTTTCTTGTTCAGGAAGATCTGCTTCCCTACTAAGGCTGTATTTGTAGAAAGTTCTAACCCTCCTTCCTTATTGTCTGAACCAGGAGTTCCATGTGGACACTCCTACCCTTCTTTACTGGACCTGCTGGGCACAGGGGCAGGCACCAGGCCCTGTTGGCACTCTACCTGCATACACTCATTTTTCCCCATGACTCCGGCCAGTTGGAGGTAGCATTTGACTTGCTGTCGAATCTTCTGGAAGCAATCCACGATAGGAACAGTTGGAATAGTATGAATACGACTTAATATATCCAGAGCTACATTGACCAGTCCTTGTTTCCGGGCAATTTTTCCATACTGGATGATGGCTGAAGCTGACGCGTGAACTCCAAGCATAGCATTATTGGAACTTGGATCATGCTGAGAACTATTTTCATATGCAGTTACAATAGCTAGAGAGCAAAGAAATGAGTTATCAGTCCATGCCAAACATTTTCAAAGTGTTCCACAATAAGGCTTAAGTAAAAAATGAAAACAAACACACATGGCTTATGAAGATGGGAAGCTCCGTAATAAATTCTTGTTACTTTTCCTTGTATTTTATATCAAAAGGAAGATATAAAAAGCACTAACTATTGAGTTGAGTGTTACCATCTTGGCTAACTAAATCATGAAGGCTGCTCTAAACAGATATCTGGCAGGTTCAGTGTATGAGCAGAGGGGACCAGAAAACTGGAGGCTACACACACAGCCATCTAAGAGCAGTTCTTCATGGGAGGTGAGGGGTGGTGTTCAAAACAAAGAGCCACAACCCAGAGCTCCGATCACACTGGCCTGAGTCCCTGATACAAGAAGCAGTGTCAAGCAGCACTTCTGTTCTAGCTAGAAAAAATGTAACAGGTAGAAAAATCCTTCCCATCTTTCACCACCTTCACCTTTGTCTCACCATACCACCACCATCTCCTATACCCACCAAAAATTAGACAATCTGGTAAAAGAAAGAAAAAAAAAAAAACCACCAAGACATGAAACCAGAACAGCAGGGTGTCTGGGAAATTACATGATGAATGCATGCCGGACCAGGTAGGTTTACCCTGGTAATGATGCTGCCGCCACATGAAGACGCTGCTCCAGTGGGACAAGTCGTCGGACACAATGGGCAGCCTGTTCCTCCAGGTCTTTACCACCGTCTTCATGTCATGCAGGCTGTTGTTCCTTCCCAGGTTGGTTGGCTGTAAACCTGCATTTATTTGCGCAGCTTCCTGAAGTTCAATGATTTGCTGGGCGGCCTGAATGAGACCAACATAAGAGATTCCACAGTAAGCATTATATCAAAGATCACATGAGAAAATAAACCAGAGTCAATCAGGAATCAGACTGATTGTAAAGATCTCACAATTCTATTATGAAAGAAAGCACTCTAACTTTTACAGACACCTTAGGTTCCACATTTAACTCATTTTTCACCTCCAACACTGCTCTCCTGATCCCTCCAATTTTAAAACCTCAGCTCTGTGGCCACGGTGAGACAGGAGATGGGAAGAAGAATGGTGTAGATACCAAAGTTGCTAACAGATAACCCCCAAAACAAGTCTCTCTTTTCCAACTATGGTTGGCTCTTTCTCTGCCAATGTCTAAGAAAATAACAGCCTAGTCCCCTACCCTCATGCGTGCCTTCCATCAATGTTTAAAAACCTACAGCCATATTAAGCATTTTTAAACATGGTTCTGATTCTCTCTTTAGGCTGGTACAGACATTTTCAATCATGTGTCTTTTGAGTCTGTATCGTTTACTGCTTTTTAAACCTTAGATGTGTTGCTGGCTCCAAACTTCTGGTGCCATCTTCTTACTGGGAGAGCCCTGTCCACAATTTTGAATCTATACAAATGCTACCCATTAAGTTCCATCTTCCCCTCCCACAGGAATTTAAAAAATGAAATTAAAAAAAATATATATAATAAAATAAAAAGCACTTCTCGCCCTGGCCAGTGAAGCTCGGTTGGTTGGAGTGTCATCCCATGTACCAGAAGGTCATGGGTTTGATTCCTGGTCCGGGCACATATCTAAATTGCGGGTTTGATCCCCAGTCGGGGTGTATATAGGAGGCAATCGATCGATGTGGATAAATAAGCTGTGGTACATTTACACAATGGAATACTATGCAGCTATAGAAAAGAAGCTCTTACCCTTTGAGACAGCATGGATTGATTTGGAGAGTATTAGGCTAAGTGAAATAAGTCAGTTAGAAAAAGACAAATACCACATGATCCATTTATATGTGGAATCTAATGAAAGAAATAAACTGACAAACAAAATAGGGCCAGAGGAATGGATGCATGGAACAGAATAACAGATCTAAGGTGGGGATGAGGAGGACAAGATTAACCAAAGAACATACATGCATATATGCATAACCATGGACACAGACAATAGTATGGGGAAGGTCTGGTGTGGGGTGGAGGAGGGCAAAAAGGGAGAAAATGGGAGACATCTGTAACACTGACAACAATAAAAACAAAACCAAAAACATTTGAGAGCCATTTTGAAGGAAAACTCAGCAAGTCTTGATATTAAGGAGGACCGAAGGGAATGAAGGAGATAGACTCTGAAAATCTAAGCCTGGATACATGAATTAACCAGATAACTCTTTTTTGGCTAACTACTGAAAGTATTTTTGTTAAAATTCATCTTTCCTACACTACAATTTGACAATGATTATTAAAATTAAAAATATTAATAACAAAAAGCAAATAAACAAACAAACCAAAATAATATATACTCCACCCAGCTGGTGTGGCTCTGTGTTTGAGCATCAACCTACGAAGCAGGAGGTCACGGTTCGATTCCCCGTCAGGGCACATACTCTGGTTGCATGCTTGAACCCGGTAGGGGGTGTGCAGGAGGCAGGCGATCAATGATTCTCTCTCATCATTGATGTTTCTCTCTCTCTCTCCCCTCTTCTCTGAAATCAATTTAAATATATATCTATATAAAAGTTTCAGAGGATGATAGACCTTTCGAACTGAACAGTGGCATCACACTGATGGTGGTATAGTGGGCACTAAAGAAAATTCGTAAAGCAAAAATGCAAATCACCAAAAGCACTCCTGAGGATATCTTCTGTCACTTAAGTCCCTTGGAAGTTCCAAAATTGAGAGGCAACATTTGAGTCTACATTTTCACTCTGGCCTTCCTTCCACTGAGGATGAGCTTAAATGGGAAAGGATAAGACAAGTAGAAGGAGTTTCCTCTCTGCCATCCAGTTCAGTTTACAAATCTACCTCTGGACAAGGTGTTCTCTGCTATGATGGGCCCAAGATACTGCTCACATTAATGTACCATAACCCACCTGGAGAAGAGGCGTGTGCACATGGGACACCACATGAGGCAAGCGCCGCCACTCACGGATGGCCAAGCTGCTGGCCATTTCCACCAGGCGTTCGATGAAGCTGAGCTGTTGCTCCTCAGGGTGGCAGATAGCCAAGTATCCACGGTACATGTTGACCTTCCAAGCCATCTCCTTGGGACAACTTACTTCTACCTGGTAATAAAAGAACATTCCATAGGAAGCTACAGTATTTCTCCTCTCAGTAGGGAGAGTCAAAAAGGAAAGTCAATGAATTTTTGTAGTCAATTCGGCAAAGCAATAACAGCAATTAAGCTTTAAACAGACATTTCTTTTCTTTAGAGAAGTCATACTTTTCAACTTCTTTTTCTGGATACTCTCCTTTTCCAAATACCAGTGGCCAATCTCTCTAGCTATGAAAATATGCCACAGGCTCCTTATTTTAAGGTATCAGTGGTGCCAAAAAGGGCAAACTGATCACCACTGCTAGGACAGACGAGATTAGCCACCACCACTTGGCTACAACGTTAGCCAGTGAAGTCTAAAGCATTAAATATATGTTCATCTCCACTCTGACAAATATCAGTAAAATTATGAACTGTTCCTAATTCAACTTTTACTCTGGGAAGTTAATCTAACTTGTTCCACATTACACAAGGAAGTAGAAGGCAGTGATTCAGGTTTATAAGAATATGATTGAACATTCATAAATTTTACTGTCATTTAAAAACCACACTTGATTATCAGAAAAATTTTCCTATATTTCTTATACCTTGGTTATCAGTTCTATTATGAATGTAGACTGAGAATGGAGCCATCTCATTCCCCCCTGTAACCCTAACCCTTGCTCCTGCACACACAGCTACAGCTGGGTAAAGGATCCTCATGTGTCCCTGAAAGCCCATATGCTTGCTTACCACCTTCTAGAGAAAGCATTAGAACTCATCGCACGTTATCAATCTCATATAGAGCATTTAAATGATAAAAAATTAAGTCTTTAAAAATAATCTCTGTATATAAGAAGATAAAAGGATATCTCTGCTGAGGAATTGCATAGGATTTGCTGTAACAAGATCAAAAAACATTCATTGCTAAGCTCCTTTAGGAAGTAACAATAAAAATTATATACATTTTAGTGCCTTACTGCTCTTTGCCCAATGATGTAAGTAACAATAATGCCATCCTGTATTTTATACCTTGGCTTGTTTTGACTTTTTACTCTTTCAAAAAACATTCACCTTCTTGCACTGGCCAGTAGTTCTCAGTGGTTAGAGCATCAGCCCACACACCGAAGGGTTACAGGTTCAATTCCAGGTCAAGGGCACATAACTGGATTGCAGGTTAGATCCCCAGCCCCAGTTGGGGCATGTGCAGGAGGCAACCAATCAATGTGAGACACATTGCCGTTTCTCTCTCTCTTTTGCACTCTCTCTCTCCCTCCCCGTCTCACTCTTTAAAAAAAATCAATGGAAAAAAACATCCTCGGGTGAGGATTAACAAAAAAATTAAAATTCACATTCTTAACTCTTCTTAGATCCCAATAACCCAGTGATGGAAAAGTTCAGGAAGGCAAACTTTTGCTTCTAACATGATCCTCTAAAATTACACCAATCTCACATTTTCTGGATTTAAACACTATTTAACATAGGCATTTTTCTTTTTTTTTTGGTCAATTACAACACCTATCCTCTGTAACACTAATAGCAAAGGCATCTCTTTTAATTTCTCACCACTGAAAAAAATTAACCCATCTATTAAATCACACACAAAAATGGACTACTGCAAGAGGCCTATAATCGGAATACACAGGAATAAAAAAGTTGTGTTTTTCCTTTTAAATATTAGCAAATAAGTAAATATTTAGTCCTTTAAAGACCATTTGAAATTAATTTACTAGAAATGACTCAGAATATTTGTATAGAGAGAAACCAAGATGGCGGCATAGGTAAGCACCTAAACTGCTGCCTCGCACAACAATTTCAAAACTACAACTAAAAGACAGAACGGACACCATCCAGAACCACAGGAAAGCTGGCTGAGTGAAAATTCTACAACTAGAAGGAAAGAGAAAAGCTCACAGAGAATTGGAGGTACGGCAAAGGGTCTTTGTGCGTGCAGAGAGGAAGGGTGGCTGAGAGCCTGGCTGACTTTCTCTGGCGGAAGGGGGAAGGAAGCCCCCGACGCACTGAACCCCAGTTCTAACTGCACTGAACCCCAGTTCCGGGCGAGCCCCTGGGGACCCACGCTCTTACGGGGGGAGTCTGGACTCTCGGGCGGAGACTCGGGAGCCGGGGAAGGCGGAGGACTGAAAGTGCGTGCGCGCCAGTGTGCACAAAGGCTGCGGAGGTTGCCACAGGCTTTCCCTAGTGGAAGGGAGTTAGAGGTTCCTGACTGCACTGGGCCCCAGTTCTGACTGCACTGAACCCCGGTTCCAGGCGAGCCCCTGGGGACCCACGCTCTTGTGGGGGGAGTCTGGACTCTCGGGCGGAGACTCAGGAGCCAGGGAAGGCGGAGGTCTGAAGGCACGCACATGCGCGCAAGGGCAAGGCTGACGGGAAGCCAAGACTGAGACTCCACCCCATCCAAGCTGAGCACAGAGGCTATTGCAATTTGGCAAGTCTAATCCTATAAGGCTGTCTCCAGCACCGAACTTCTCCCAGCATAGACACAGCTGATCCTTACAGCCAACTGGCCTGGAGGTCAATTCTTCCCAGTGATACCAACAACAATCAAGACTTAATTACAACAAGGCTGTACACACAGTCCACAAAGGGGTGCACCAAGAGTGTCCACCTCAGGCTAACTGGGGAGGCAGACCCACTGGGCCATATTGGAAACCTAGCACACAAATCTACCTTACCAACTCAGGGAAGCAGCCAAAATGCGGCGTCCAAGAATCAGATCACAAACGAAAGAAATGGAGGAAAACAAACGACTGGATATAGA
The DNA here is from genome assembly GCF_963455305.1 of Plecotus auritus. Classification (NCBI taxonomy): domain Eukaryota; kingdom Metazoa; phylum Chordata; class Mammalia; order Chiroptera; family Vespertilionidae; genus Plecotus; species Plecotus auritus. The sequence continues at coordinate 39,467,197 of NC_137773.1, forward strand.
ATTCAAAACCACGGTTATAAGGCTTTTCAAGAATATCCTAGAAAAGGCTGATAAATATAACGAGACCCTCGAAGATATGAAAAAGGACCAACTAGAAATTAAACATACACTGACTGAAATAAAAAATATTATACAGAGACCCAAAAACAGACAAGAGGAACACAAAAATCAAGTCAAAGAATTGAAATACAAAGAAGCAAAAAACACTCAACCGAAAAAGCAAAAAGCAAAAAAAAAAATCCAAAAAGTTGAAGATAGTGTAAGAAGACTCTGGGACAACTTCAAGCGTACCAACATCAGAATTATGGGGGTGCCAGAAGAAGAGAGAGAGCAAGATACTGAAAACCTATTTGAAGAAATAATGACCGAAAACTTCCCCCACCTGGTGAAAGAAATAGACTTACAAGTCCAGGAAGCGCACAGAACCCCAAACAAAAGGAATCCAAAGAGGACCACACCAAGACACATCATAATTAAAATGCCAAGAGCAAAAGACAAAGAGAGAATATTAAAAGCAGCAAGAGAAAAACAGTTAGTTACCTACAAGGGAGCACCCATACGACTGTCAGCTGATTTCTCAACAGAAACTATGCAGGCCAGACGGGAGTGGCAAGAAATTTTCAATGTGATGAATAGCAAGAACCTACAACCAAGATTACACTACCCAGCAAAGCTATCATTCAGAATTGAAGGGCAGATAAAGAGCTTCACAGATAAGAAAAAGCTGAAGGAGTTCATCACCACCAAACCAGTATTATATGAAATGCTGAAAGGTATTCTTAAAGAAGAGGAAGAAGAAAAAAGTAAAGAGAAAAATTATGAACAACAAATACATATCTATCAACAAGTGAACCTAAAAATCAAGTGAATTAAAAAGCTGAGGAACAGAATAATCTGGTGAATATAATAGAATCAGGGGCATAGAAAGGGAGTGGACTGATAATTCTCAGGGGGAAAGGGGTATGGGGGGGTTCATGAAGTTACTGGACAAAAATCATACACCTATGGATGAGGACAGTGGGGGGGAGGTAAGGGCAGAAGGTGGGGTGGGAACTGGGTGGAGGGGAGCTATGGGGGGAAAAAGGAGAAATAATTGTAATAATCTGAATAAAGATTTATTTAAAAAAAAAAGAATATTTGTATACTTGGAGCTTTTTTCTAATCAGCAAATGCCTTACAATTTTGGGGAAAAAATCAAGATTTTGTGAAAAAGAAATTCATTTGTCAGACCTATTGGCAGTATGACACTGTACATATCCAGCTAAGTGAAACCTTGAAAAGATTTTATTTTTTTTTTTTGTTTTCTGATTAATCCTCACCCAAGGAGATTTTTTCCATTGATTTTTAGAGAGAATGGAAGGGAGAGGGCGAGACAAAAGAGACACTTGACGGAATACGGCCAGTCTCACACACTCAAATTGAGCCTGCAACCAAGGTACGTGCCTTTGACCGGAATCGAACCTGGGACCCTTCAGTCCAAGGGCCAACGCTCTAACCACTGAACCAAGTGACTGGTTATTTCTCAGAGTAATACAAACTCCCTACATCAGATGAGTAATTTCCCAGATCCCAACCTGAAAGTCAAGACTTGGGCTCTATAACCACAATATGTTTAATAGTTTGTGACTATTTCAGTTCTTCCATCTTTTGCATTTTGTTAAGTGCTGTAGCCTCAATAAAGTTTAAAATGTTAGGTTCATCATTTCAAAGAAAAGGGCCTATGATCTCAATGTGCTTTTGCAGCTTCCACATTAAGAATAAAGAAAATCGCTGGCATGAATGTAAGAAAACCCACTGAGTAAAGGAAGGGGTAGGTGAGAACAGGATGACACCATTTCCTTCCCCTAAGCCCCCTTACATGAACACGACACAGAAAGACCAAAAGCAGGCAGGGACAGGGGCTGAAGGAGCATAAGATGGACGGGCACAGAGGCAGGGAAAAATAAAGAGCAATGAGAATGGCTGCATCCAAAGACAATAAAAAGGCAGTAATAACGTGTTGTGGGGTCAGATGGTACACAGGCTGCACTGTCCAATCGCGTTTGATGTCCAGCGAGAGAAAGGGAACTGTACTTGTGTGCCACTCTCTCATAACCCAATCCCTCTGAATGGAGCTTAATATTTTTAATGTGGAGCTCAACCAAGTTAATAAATCAACTTTACTTACACTATACCACCATCACTTCCACAGTACAAAATGTGCTTTGAATATGATACCGGTTCATTCTCCAAACTTTTACGGACAGCCAAGCCCTGGAGTTGTAGGAGTCCCCTTTGCTATACTCACTTCTACAGCTGTGCTTCAGCCCATCAACTCCACCAGTAAAACTGACTCTGTTCTTCCAGATTTCTCCAGGTACTATTCATTTACACTTAGAATCCAAGGCCTCCACAACTGATACTTATTATAAATGAATGATAAACTAACAATTTATAATTTAACTCAAATTCAGAAAAGGTGTTAGATATACCCAAAAAGCATTCTTGCTTCCCAAAAGTTATCTTGATCTGCCAAAATTCCCCAGTTATTCTAAGTGAGGAGAAATCTCCACAGAGATTCACGACTTTGGCAAAAGGAACCCACGCAGCTGTGGGAACATAACCTGAGACTGCAGTAGTCAGGAGGGAGGTCTCACCTGCACCAACGCCTCCTTCATGGCGGTCCAGTTAGACACCCGCCAAGCACACTCCAGGACGAGGTAAGGGTTTATGTGACCTTTGGACTGGCCGTATTCCGTCAAGGCTTCCCACTGGTTCAATTCCTTAGAGCACCTAGAAGACCAGGGATTTGGGAAGTTCAGTTACCAACAGACCAGCAGACTCAAAAAGCACGGGGGATAGTCGTTTATTCCCATTCCACAGAAGAAAAGCCCTCTTCCCCCCAGAGAAGAGCGGGCTTCTTTGGGAGGCCAGGCTTGGTCCACTGCATTCCCACCTACCCTCTGGAATGAACTGCTCCCTGCAACACCAGAACCACCCACTGCACAGCAGAGAGCTCAAAGCACCAGAGCACTGGAGGCAGGAATCAGTTTCTCCAACAAACATTTTTAATTACTCAAGTCTTTAAAAATGTTCATAGATTTGTTTGTTCTTTTCTCCATGGAGCCATGAAGAAAGTAGCAAAGTTCCCTTTTTAAAACACTCATTATGAGGACAGTTCAGAGATTTGTCATGGGTTCCCTTAACTGACAGGAGCACATCCCTGTCCAGCTTACCGAATCCAGTGGTCCTCCCAAAGCTGGTACTCTGGGAAAATAGCAGGGGATGCATTGCTCCTCTCATGCTCTTTTTTGGCTTTATCCATTGCCTTCTCATAGGACTCCTGTGCCTAAAGAAGTTAACAATGCTTTCAAACTGCTGTTTAGGCAACTTCCCACAGCTGGTGCTCATTGGTTATGGGCAAGTTGGATCATGGACCCAGGAGCACCTGACACTCTCCTCTACAATCACATACCCCGGGAATCTCCTATTTACAGAGCACAGAGGGGAGGGAGGAGAACGGAGGGTGCGCTGTTCCCACACAGAATGGAGAGGGAGGCTGCTGGCCTCAGGATGAGCCACTCTGTCCTTCAGCGATAAGAGCAGAGGCCACAGCCCATACCTATGCTTCCAGAGTTCCTGTGGCTCAGTGTCCTATGCAAGGCTGACAACCATACTGTGACCTTGGCCCACCCATGCTACACTGAAAGGACAGGCACAAAGATTAAAATTTAAACATGAAAGGCCATCTGCCTTCCACTTCCAATAGGGTCAATGAGTGCCAATAAAAACCATCCACATTAGCTTTTACTGGTAAAGGATTTAGGACTGAATGTTTAAATATGTTCATGTCATATATGTTTCTCTAAACTGAATCTTCAAAGGGCCTCTATGTGTAGGGTAGGTGCTTTAAGTAAAACAGTAAACTTCTTATGTGAATGTGAATTGACTTGAGGACATTATAATATTGTAATATTACAGTATATAATATAACCACGCATGCCATTCATTGGACAGTGGCTACCTGCTCAAAGAATCCGTGCTGTTCATAAGCAATAGCAGTTGCTGTCTCGGAATACTTGCAACGCTTCTGCCACAAACCAGCCCACATATCTTCCTCTTGTAACAAAGAGTAAAGTTCTGCAAGGGAGTCCAATATCTCCTGAAAACACAGATCGTGGTTTTTGAGTGCTCATGACAAATACATTTTTTCCCCCCAATAAAGCAACGTCACTGTGCTAGAACTTAAAATCACTTGGGAGATGTCTATTGAGACCATGATGTCATTGGCAAGGAACATGTAATTAACATATGAGGGGGGCCTCACCTGCTGAGGTGGAGTTATGCTCTCCTGCTCATAAAATTCCGTTGTTTGCTTTGGCTTAATCTGCAGACTCAGACCTTTTTCAAAAGCCTGGTGCTCTAGCATTAACGTGGAGCGGAACCAAAGGTTGTGTGTTTTCCCCAAGTACTTCAGAACGCAGGGTCTGATGGGGATCGGAGGGACACACTGGGACATGGCTTCCACAAAGCAGTTCAGTGCGCTGGGCTGACAATCCCGCTGCACCTGGTGACTGCCACTGCACAGGAATGGGCTAATCTCACCAGCTAGTGCCTAAAACCAAAGATCATGTTAATTCAGGTCTCCCTTAAAAAAATCAACATGTTTTGACTCTGTAAATATTTTTAATAATTGACTCTTAGATAACATTCAATAGTTTTTCTTCATCCTTTGAAACTTAATCAAGATTACTTTGTCATAAATACTTATTGAAAGCTAAGACAACATTTTCCAAAACAGAATTTTAAGAATATACTCACATGCTGCTGTCGGTCAGACAGAATTTTCCACAATCTGGGAAAAAGCTGGACCCAGGTCTTTTCTGCCAGTGTGGTGGAAATGTGGCACAGCTGGACGAAGGCACTGAGCAGGGCCCCGGTCTACAGACAGAAAAGAGGTCAGTGAGCCGGACATGGCCTGTGCTAAACCTCCGATCAGCAGCTGCCTCACACACCCACGCTCAGGAGGCTCTGCAGACCCACTCCTCCACTTCCAAACTTCCCATGGTCTGAGCAAGTGTCACGTCACAGTGAAAACAGATTCTGAGCACAGTGACCAACCCATCTGGCCTCAGCAGCCAAGCACAGACATGGGTGAGCGGCTAATCAGTGACACGCCTTCATTTTTTAACTTTAAGGGCATTTCCAAACATGCTAACACTGAAAGTACACGAGAGGTACACAGGTGCCATCAAGCAAAGGCCGCTGAAAATATAAAAGGGGAAATATGAAAAGCACACACGTGAGGTAATTTACATGCCAATGGTACAATTCCGAAAAACAAATCAAGGGCCAGGAAAGTTCAGAGTCTCTGCAACTGACAGCAGCCAAGAGATGAAAAAGTGACTGGAATGACGAAACCATGAAAGGGCCTGGAGTTGGAATCCGAGGGCCCAAAAGCTACCAAATCCACAGATGCGTTGATTTTGTCCACAGCTTCGTTGTTTTTGAAAATCTGAATTAGCTGCCAACATTTCCTCTAAACAGCCAGGCTTCTAGCCTGCGTGAAGCCCATGGGGCACACCTATCTCCTGATATGACCAGAAACACCGCTGTTTCTTTGTAACACCCCTCAAAAGTAACTCGGTATATGGAGCCATATGTGGTTCTCAGAGCCCTTACCTAAAAAATGATCATGTCTGTAATTAACCTGAAAGTTTGTGGAAGCCAAAGATCTGGATACATCTCAAAATAGATGTATCTGGAGATCCCTGTTCCCAAAGTGAACTTGATTCACCACATATTCTCATTTTCTCCTTTTTTATTGCACTTGAAATATAATCCAGCAATATCTCATCATATATATTTAGTAAACAATTTTACCATTCCTTTCAAAGGACAGTTATGGGAAATTAACCTCTTTTTATTTTTTCTCATAGGACAATGTAATTCCTTTCTCGAATCTTTACATAAAACATCCACTTTAGAGTCTCAAAGAACAATAATAGTTTCCATTGAGAAAGGAAAGTGAAACTTGTAAAGGAAAATATTACATGGCTGTGGAATAATACTGATTTAGGATTCAAAATATGCAGGGAGGGACCCACAACTATCCTTCCAAACCTACACACAGACCTTCACTTCTCGGAGAGTATCAAGAAATTTGTCATGTCTGTTGGTTAACATATGCAGCTGGTTTCCAATGTCCTTTTCAGAAAGTTCTTTGGTTTTGGGTGTGCTGGTCTGATCTCCAGGAGCCAGTTCAATATCTATCTCAACATCCTAAAAAACAAAACAAACACAAATAAGCAAAACCAAAGAGTCAAATAATTAAAATCCAACAAATATAACTCTTATAAACTTCATTACATTTTTGGCAAGTAAAATTTTAGTTAATTTACGGAAGTTTACAACTATTAAAATAATCTTGAATTCTAAAATAAACAACATACAGAATAACTTGACCAGACCTATTTCCTTCCCTTTCTCTCTCTTTTTTTTTTTTTTTTTTTAGAAAACACCATTTTGCATTCATATTTGGATTACAGAAAGCAAAATAAAGTACCAACAGTAAGAATAATAAAGATTATTAGGAGCACTGGCTGGGTAGCTCAGTTGGTTAGTGTCGTCCCAATACACCGAGGTTGCGGGTTCAATCCCAGGTCAGGGCACGTATAAGAATCAACCAATGAATGCCTCAATGAGTGGAACAACAAATCAATGTTTCTCTCTCTTTCTATCCCCCTCCCTCCTCTCACTCCCTCTTAAGAAAAAAAAAAAAAAATCAATGGAAAAAATATCCTCGGGTGAGGATTAGCAAAAAAAGAATTTTTTTAACTTGAATCCAGGTATCACATTTAGAGCTTTTAAGTCAACAGATTTTAATTCATTGCTCCTTTGCTAAAGAAATCTAACCCTGATATAAAGTTGGAGAAATGGGTGTTCTGCTGTGAAAATAAGGCACCACGCAATCCAGACATTACCTCCTCTTTGGACTCGCTGTTTTCTCGCTCCCGAGGCTCCTGCTTGACATGTGTGACCATGGCAAAGGCTGCTCGATCATGGCTGTCGGCCAGGTTGATGACATTGGTGATGGACGGGAGCATAGCTCCTTGGCAGCTGGTACCAATGGGAGTGCTCTTCTCACACACGGCCAAGAGAAGCTAGAGGGTTTGAGGACAGAAGTAAACCTCGCATTGGGGGCGTGTGGGACCACAGTCCCTCTCTAATCATCCTGACGGCCCCCGACCCACGACTCTGCTCTGCACATCTCCCCAGCTTAGACAAAAAGTCTAACCTCGCTACACATTCCTCACTCAGGAACTTCTGACTCTGTGTCTAAGCAAGCTCAGCTCAGCATCTTTCTCCCTTGCCAGACGAGCCTCCTCGCCTAGACTGTTAAGACAGGTTCCTTTGCTTATCCACCTAATTTTTTCTTTGCTCTCATCACTCATGCCACATCACCAAGTCCTGCCAATGTTACCTCCTGAATATCTAGGCAGCTGTCACCTCCTGCCTGGACAACTCTCTAATTCACCTTGACATACTCTTCTCAAACGCATCTCCTTCCACACAGCTGACCCCCCAATGGCTTCCACAGTCCTCAGGGAACAGTGCAAGCTCCTTATAGCGAGGCTCACAAGAACTTTCATAAGGTAACACTCCCCACCTGCTTGTAACACTTCCATGCCTACTCCCCACAACCCCAATATGCTTCACCACCCGGCCTTTGCTCATGCCGGCCCCCAGGCAACCCACTCTTGCATTCTTTTGGCAAATATTTACTGAGCACCCAATAGGTGCTGTGTGAGGCCCTGGAGATTTATTTGTCAACTTCGCAGAGATGGCATCCCCTACCCTCGTTAAGCTGAAGCGTCAGAGGGAAGGACAAGACCAATATCAACACATAGAGAAACGCATACTCGTGACAGCAGCCAAGGAACAGTAGACTGATGGAGAAAAGGGTGCCCTCTTCATCTTGGTGTCAAAATGTGGCACATTTGAGAACACAGAAGGCTGAGTGAGGGAGAGAAGAACAGCATAGGACTGGAGAGAGTGGCAGGGGTCTGGTCACTCAGCAGCTAGCAAGACCATATCCTACAGGCTAGATTTTGTGCCAAATACAATGGCAAGGAGCAACACAATTGGCTTTGTTCTTTAAGAACAATTTTGTAACAATAAAAAAACAGCAGTGGGTAGGAAGGAAGGTTGGTGAACACTAAGAACACAGTTCCCATCATCCTTATAAGCGATGATGGTGGCTGCAAGAAGGAGGAAGAAGATTGAAGAGAAGTGAGTGATCCTAAATTGCCAACACCTGGTGATAGACTAGATACACAGGATGGAGGGAAGGAATGGAGGATTCCTGGCATGTGCCCTACAGCCTGCCTTGTCCTCTATCAATTCCTGTGTGCTTATCTCAGGAAATGTCCTCCATCTCTGTATCTGTAGTACCTGACCAGGACCTGGTACCTAATAACAGCCATCACTAGGTCTCTTGAAGAAATGATGAATATATCAGGGAACTTTGCCCATTCTGTTGCCATGAGCAAAACTCCAAATATATGCTGTATTCAGCATTGAGAAAACAATTCAGCACAAACTGAAATATGTCAGTTAACATGCTCTCACTGAAACCCAGTGCCAGTTTCCTTCTTTTCCCTCAAAGAGAATTCCACAACCTTCTGTCCCATTAAAAAAAGTAATCTGGTAACTTTCTAGTTTCATTCATGCTGGGTAAGAATCTAGAATTGACTGCATCATAGCAAATGCTACAGGAAACCTAGGTGATTAATAAGCCAAAGAATAAAGAACAGCCAATTACAATCACAAGGGGCCCGGCCGGGTAGCTCAGTTGGTTAGAGCATTGTTCTGATACACTATGGTGTGGGTTCAATCCCTGGATAGGGCACATACAAAAATCACTAATGAATGTCCAGCCTGCCGGTGTGGTTCAATCTATGAACCAGGAGGAGTTCATGGGTTTGATTCCCAGTCATGGCATGTGACTGGATTGCAGACTCAATCCACAGTGGAGGGCTTATAGGAGGCGGCCGATCAGTGATTCTCCTCATCATCAATGTTTCTCTCTCCCTCTCTGAAATCAATAAAAATATACTGGGGGGGAGGGGGTAATCATAAATGCATAAATAAGTGAACAGGTAGCTATCTCTCCCCCCACCCTTTCCTCTCTCTCTAAAAGCCATAAATAATTTCTAAAAAGAAAAACACAGAAAGTCTCCCTACAATCCTGTTAGAAATATACAAGCCCAGGCCAGTGTGGCTCCATTAGCTGGACATCATCCCATGCACAGAAAGATTGGTGGGTCGTTTTCCGGTCAGGGCACATACCCAAGTTACAGGCTCAATCCCCAGTCGAGGGCATGCAAGAGGCAGCCGATCAATGTTTCACTTTCACATCGATGTTTCTCTCTCCCTCTCCCTTCCTCTCTCTAAAAGTCAATAAAAAAAAATTTTTTTTAAAGAAATAACCAAAAACATCTGACTTACCATCCACTAAAATGGTCTGGCTGTTTTACACAGGCCTTTATCCCCAGCACTCTGACTCCCTACACAGGGAGTAGAGCCCAAGGCCTGGCCTGGAGGCCACACTTTCCTGCTTTAAGAATTAGGAGAGCTGACAGTTATAGCACATTCAATCTTCCAGGGCATATAGACAGAATTTACAACTTTCATATTTAAGGGAAAATGAATCTGTAGCTACAAACTAAGGAATATTATTCAACATTCCAATTAAAGCACTTAAAATCACCCCAAAAAAGCTCTGGATAAAAGCTTGGCTTTCAGTCTTTTTTTGTTCCTATTAGAGATTAAAAGTGGTTGAATGGGGGAGATCTGTATTCATCTTGGTGTATGTGAACACTTCTGGCTTCAATGCCCCAGCCACAGAGAGTGAGCTGAGCTTTTCCTACCTCGATGCACTGCTTAATCCAAAAGTGGTTCCCCATGGCTTCCCAATTCTGGGAGCAGGTCACATAAAGCAGACGCTCATAAACCCGACGTTTCATGGAGTTGTCAAAAACCTCGAAAAACTTCGCCCTGATGAGTGGCTGGGCACAACGCAGCCCAGAGAGAAAGGCAGGCTCGAGTTTCGCAGTCAGCTCACTGCCAGACAGTGTCTCGTCCCTGTAATCGAAAGAATAATACTAAGATGAAAGAGCTATACCCAAAGGTGAACCCCTCAAGCCATAAGCAAACAAGTGGGTACCAACTTCCTAAAATGCCTTTATGAAAAACAAGAGTATGCTACAAATCATCATAGACTGATGCAGCATTTGTGCAAAATGTTCAGTTTGATGCCAAAATATGTTACATGATTTAGAATTTAAATGAATATATCTTGGGTGTAACCAAAAAATTAAAATGTCAGGTAATGTTGCTTAGTCAAAGAACACACTATTAGATTGGTACACAATATATTTGATAATTGCTGTAATTACCTGTAGACATAGTTAACAAGGTCTAAGAACTGTGCATTTAATTCAAGATCTTCTGGAAAACGCTTTTCTATGTAGGTCATCATTTTCACAAGCAAAATGGACTTCTCCCGGAGAGTAGGTGTCTGTATGAATTTTTTAAAACAAAAGGTCAATTACTTCTATCTGAGGGAAAACATGTCCAAAAGTACTTCAGCCATCTGCTCTACTACTTTTTAAGCTCCTACAATTTTGTCAAGTAATTTAAGACAGTCATTTCTAAACAAACAAAAAGTTATGCTTGAAATCAAGATGAGTGCCAATGTAATTTTCCTAGGAACTACAGGTCACTTTGGAGAGAGAGCATTTAAATTATAAAACTAATCAGAAGTTTGCAAGCATCCTAATATATAAAAATCCAGGGTCCCTAACATCCAAAACGACCTCAGGCTCGACCGGCCGCAAGTTAGTCCTGAGGTGCCGTGGTGACCCAGCACTGACAGCCACCGCTGGGGGCACAGCGAACCAGCACTGACTGCTGAGAGGACTGCAGATTAGGCCCAGAGAGAGACCTAGAGAGAGAAGCAGAATCTGATCCGTAGCCTCCGTGGCAGCTGTTGATCAGCCATTGCCTCTCTCTTTCTCTCCAGGCCTGGCCAACAGCCGTGCCTCTCTGGGCTTCCAAGGGGGCTGCTGATCAGCCTCGCCTCTCTGATCAAGCCTGGAGATAGGCCTGGAGTCCTGACTGGCATAGAAACTGACCAATCAGAACCAAATCTGGGTGAATTGGGAGGAGCCAATGGCTGCCTAGGAGGCGGAGCTTTTGACGCTGACTGTCATAGTAACTGACCAATCAGAACCTAATCTGGGTGAACTGCAAAGGCAGAACCTAAGGTGGGGGCTGAGGAGGGGTTTTAAGGGCAACAGCTGTTTGGTATAAGGTGTAAGAAAGCAGTTCAATTTTTTAATGACCGGTTTGGCAGTACAGTGCATATGGCTGGCTATTAGTCCAGATATAGGGATTATGTATTTTTGTCTGCCAAGAGCATCTCCTCCTGCTGAAAAAAATCCCCACCCCATTTAAGCAATCCTATCCTATATAATCTATCTATACTAATAAAAGGGTAATATGCTAATTAGACTGGGTTGACCAGCCATCTTCCAGACGTCTGATTTCCTTCCAGACAAAGCCATGGTGGTGGGGGCCAAGGCAGATGCAGTTAGGGGCGATCAGGCTGGCAGAGGAGGGCAGTTGGGGACGAGATCAGGCCGGCAGGGAAGGGCAGTTGGTGGCAAGATCAGGCTGGCAAGGGAGGGTAGTTGGGGGTGAGATCAGGCCAGCAGGGGAGAGCAGTTGGGAGCGAGATCAGGCCGGCAGGGGAGGGCAGTTAGGGGCGGTCAGGCAGGCAGGCAGAGGCAGTTAGGGGTGATCGGGCAGGCAGGCAGAGAGGTTAGGGGTGATCAGGCAGGCAGGCAGAGGCAGTTAGGGGTGATCAGGTAGGCAGGCAGGTGAGCGGTTAGGAGCCAGTGGTCCCAGATGGCGAGGGGGATGTCCAACTGACGGTTTAGACCCAATCCCACAGGCCACTATATGGGACTAGTGGCCCGGTACATGAAATTCGTGCATGGGGGGGGGGGTGCGGGTCCCCTCAGCCTGAACCCTCTCCAATCGGGGACCCCTTGGGGGATGTCGGAGAGCCGGTTTTGGCCCAATCCCACAGGCCAGGCTGAGGGACCCCACCAGTACACGAATTCGTGCACCGGGCCTCTAGTCTTATATTAACTAAAAATCCCTCATTATTTTTTTCTTGGCTTACCTACATCATCATACAAAGACTAAGTAAGGTTCATTTAACATTTTAACAAGTAAAACCACATTAAGATAAGTGACCAATTATCTCAAGTTTCTATTTAAAATCTGTTCAGCACAGTGAGAAAAACCATCTTTGAAAAAAGATACTGTGAATGCAAATACAGGAGAAAAAAAGTTTTGCCTGAATGAAAACTTCCAGAAGGAAGAAGAGCTGAGAAAGTGAGGCCTGAATTTTCTTTTACATACAAAGGTCACCTAGCCAACTTGCAGCCCCTCTTCCTAGCTCACCTGATTGGCTGCCATTGGGGAATTATTTTTAACCCACTCTTCCACAATTTTAACCACAGCCCGGAGGATTTTGGCATCAAGTGATTTTTCAATGAGGGAGGTCAGGATGGCCTGAATAAAGTTCTTCCTCATCTCCAAGCTCATCACAGCCAGGCGTGTTTTCACCAACTCCAGACTCAGCATCACCAGTTCACTAGTTCCTGGTCATGTGGAGAAAGAACACAGCTCAACAATTTCTACAAGCATGCATCAACAGGCAACCACTCTGCACTACATGGCACATTAATTCTGCCCATTTTTCCCAAAAATATTTTCTCCAGTTTCATCACTTCCTTGCTATTATACCACCTTGCAAGAGTAGCCCTGTTAGAAGCTCCCCATGAGGAAGAAATGGTGGAGCGGTTGGAACCAGTGCAGGCAACCGTGGGGTACAGCCAAGTCCCAAAGTCACATCCATAGCACTTGTGTTCCAAGCTGCATTGAGCAGCTGTGCCGACCAGCCCCCCCACCAAACATATCACCCAGATTTCTGGAGACCACTCCTCAAGTCTAGAACCTACAATCTAATTCGTCATCAGATGTAACAACTCTAAGCAGTCTCTGCTTTACAGCAAAATTGTTAGATAACTCTCATTTAGTGGTGCATGTTCCACATAAATGACCAATCATTTAAAAATTTCTTCAGCCCTTGCCAGTTTGGCTCAGTGGACAGAACATCGGCCCGTGGACTGAAGAGTCCCAGGTTCAATTCCAGTCAAGGGCACATATCTCAGTTGCAGGCTCAATCCCTAGTCCTGGTTAGGGCTTGTGTGGGAGGCAACCAATCGAGGTGTCTCTCTCACATAGATATTTCTCTCTCTCCCGCCCTTCCACTCTCTCTAAAAGTCAACAGAAAAATATCCTGTGGTGCAGTTTAAAAAAAAAAAAGATAAAAATTTCTTTACTCTCACACTCACAAATTTTAAAAGTAATTCATTTTAAAAAGAAGTCTCATTTTGGTTTTAAATGAACCACTTACAAACTGTTTGTTAAGAGCAACTAGTAATGAATTGCCCGTGAACAGCAGGCATTAGTATTAGCTTTAAAATTCAGTCACAGTCCTGTCGGTGTGACTCAGTGGTTGAGTACTGACCCATGAACCAAGAGTCCACCAACTTGATTCCGGGTCAGGGCACATGCCCAGGTTGCAGGCTCGATCCCCAGTGGGGGAGCATGCAGGAAGCAGTCGATCGATGTTTCTTTCTCATTGATGTCTCTATCTCTCTATCCCTCTCCCTTCCTTTCTCTCTAAAAATCAATGAATACATTGAAAAAACAAAAAAAAAAAGAAACATAAAATTCATTGACAAAGCCAGCACCGTTTAGTCTGAGGAAAAGCTGGGGACCAAGTCAAGTGTGTCACCTGAGGTTGCCTCTGTGCTGCCGGAGGCTGCCTGCGGATTGAGGTGCTCCCGGACCATCTTCTGCAGGGAGCGCATGAAGACCGAGATAAGCCTGTCTATGTAGCTCGGGTTGTTGCTGCAGGCAGACTTGAGGATCATAAGGGTCCCTAAAAGGTAGAAATTCAGTGGTGTTTGTTTTTTTTTAGAAAAGTTTTTAAAAGTAATTATCAAAAATATGCTAATTAAAGCCTATTAAAATGTGCTAAACAATAATGCTGTTTCAACAAAAGTATGAATTAATCCCAAATGTCAACATTATAAACACAGACTACATTTTGAAGTATTACATGTTCACTCTTAATTCTTAATTAATGAGCAACATCTCCAGGCATAAAAAACTGATTTTTGTGCTTCAATAGAAACAGTCTTCCTTCAGTTCTGCATTTAACTTTAGGCTTTGTATGGCAAAACACCCTAAGTAAAAATTTTTGTCCCCTAATATGTTTGGGGTAGGGGGAGGGATACTTCCTTTTTATCTAGACTATTTGGGCATGATATATGTTTTAGAATTCAATTTGAATTCTAAAAAACTGTTTAACATCAGAACATGAACACTGAGTATGTGAAAAAAAAATTATTATCTCCCATACTGGCATTTTTATAAACATCTTAACACTGACCTACACATTAATTTAATGTTGTATTCATGCCTCACAATATAGAAAAGTAAAAGGGTATGTATTTGCAATTTAAGGTACAATCATCCCAGATTTGGGTGATTTTAGGCTTGCTTTGTTAAAAGGCTGGCTGGCTCTCAATACAGCAGTAAACGTATAACCAATCTGATTCTTTGAAAGGTAACCCATGACACTGGAAGGTGACAATGATGAATAGGGGGAATGTGTTCTGGGTATTCCTGGTTGCCAGGCTCGCCTCTCCTGAGTTCACCAGTAATGGAGCCCTGGATCTAGCAGTGTGGCCGACTCGAACAGACCCATTCGCCCCAAAGGCTGTCCCTGGCCTGCTGTCACCCTCACACAAAGCAGGGAGGCAGAGTCAACAGTGGTCAGCTCTTCTAAAAGAGAGTCCTTTGGAGAATTAACAAGATGTTCATGCTATACTGCGATGGAAGTCAGGTTGCAAAGCAGGATCTACTGTATGATACCACTTTTTTAAAAGTCACAAAAGCATCCCTCGCTATCCAAATCTATCTGGTTCCAAAACAAAAATAGCAAACGTGAATAGCAAGGGATACACCATTTTAACTAAATTTATCAGACTCCCGAATTTCATGTAGCAAGCAGGAAGAGTGTGGAGAGCAAGAAACTCATTTAAAAAATAATGTAAACAGTTTACAAATGCAGACACAAGTGTCTGCATAACAAGGGCTTTCTGTATATGTATTCCTACGCGTATGTCTAGAAAAAGACATGCACTCCAAAATGCTGAATGAGTCGAGAGGCTTGGGTTACTTTTATTTAGCTTTCCTTCATTTGTATTTTCAAAGTTTTATACAATGAATATATAATAAGGAAGAAAAAAAATTTTTAGCCCAAGGTTTAATCCTAGTCACAGGTGTGAGTTTAGCAAAAAACAGAGTATTCATACATTTGACTTCCGGGTGTCTGGAAGCCAACGTTACCCAGCTGCCCTGATCCAAGAAACAAACTTTCTTTTCACCTGGGGCAGCCAGAGCCTCACCAAGAAGTTGGGAAGGCGTTCTTGGCTTGTGAGTGGCTCACAGGTGACCACATCGTGAAAGGCAGTGACTCTACATCTTGGTATACTGTTTTAGCAGCATCTCTATGTTGGTGTAAAACGGGGTCAGGAGTATCCATGCAACCTAGGGCAATTCCCCTCGCAACAAATCCGCATCTCAGGATGAGGCGGAAGAAACACGGAAGCACTGGTGTTGGTTGGGGGAAGGGGGGTTTCACTTCAAAGACCAATGGGGACCATGGCCTGGTATGCACCAGGCCACGCACCAACACCACCCTCAAGGCCCCCCAGACGGCCTGAGCCTTTCCCTTCTAAGGAAAGCTTGTCCAGGGAGCACAAACAGAACAATGCCAAACTGAACCAGTGCTGGGAAAACCAAGCCTGGCACATACTCACCAAAGAGCTGGGAGGGATTCGCGTTGGTGGCTTTCTCATAGTTGGTGAGTCCTTCATAGATGACCTTCCCTACGGCCGCATAGAGGCATTCCAGCTCTTCGTACTTGGAGGCCACACTGGACGTGCCTGAAACAGAAGCAAGAACCTGGGCTCTGTGGTTTGGGTTCTTAGGCTTGTCCAGGCCTTGGGACGTTAACATCCCTCACACTAAGGCTGACTTTAGTTATTTTGGCACCTGTGGCAACTTCTCTCCCATTGGTGCTCACCTCTGGGCAGGGTTCCTACTTTACAAAGCTGACAACCTTTACCTCACCTGAACTCACTCTAAGTACACTAAACAATATTTATTTTGTCAATTGTTCACCATTTGACAAAATATTTTCACCTAACTTCCCTTTTATACCTTACAGAATCAGCAATACTCAGCTGATGAAGAACTGCATTTCCAAAGCAGACAAAAATAGAATGCAGTGACTATTGCTGTTAAGTTCTCATGTCAATTTTTTTAAAAAGGTTGAAAATATAAAGAAAAGTGACATAATAAAAGGCTCCATATAGTAACTGGAGGATGAGCCCTCTCCAATAACAAGTTTTGTGAACACCCATCCACTCAGAAAGACACCCATGGGAAAGGTGACATACTTGGCTCTGTTGGGAAAATGCTCATTAGGCGTGAGAGAAGGCTATGGACTGCTCGTAAGACTTTGGTGTTTCCACACGTCATACAGGCAGCGATTCCGCGCTGCAGAGGTTTGAAGCTACTGAGGATGGCTGGAGACTGGAGAACAGTGAGCAAGAAACTCAGCACTTCCAAACCCGTGCAAATATTTCCATAGTTAACTTGATTAGGCTGCTCCTGAAAAGGAGAACACAGGTCGCACATGGATGAAATACTCTAGTACAGTAAATTATAGTCAACCAAAATTTAAAACTATGTGCTACCAAGTACTTAGAAGTAAAAAATCACTAAAGAATGAACACATATGTATAAAAACATGTGACCACCATATTTTATTAATACAGTAGGATTTTGTTTCTTTTAATCAATTTGCTTTAAATATTTAGTCAAGCCTGTTTCAAAAGCTCATGAAAAATATTCAATATTAAATGTTAAAATTTTGAAAACTACTAAAATCTGGTCTAAAAAGACAGTTACTGCAATGCATTTTGCTTGTCTCCTTCCATCTTTTTAGTTAAAATGCAAATATTCTTCCAAAAGGAAGTATCTTTGAAACTCTACCATGAAATCAATCTAATAGATGATGCCAGAATTAAAAACAAAAATAAAAATGAAACAGAAAGCAGAGTCCATGGTTTGCTTCCTGAAACTTGTTTCTGTGGTTTATACGTGTATGTGTGTGCACGGGGTTGTGAGTAAAAGCTCACTGACTGTGCGACAGGTGGAAGTCACTGTGAGCACAGTGCCTTGTGCTATGAAACCGTTAGCCTGTTTACTGGCAGCGGCTGTCCACTTATGGCTGAGTGTGGTTCAACTGTGACTGTATGTGATAGGAAAGAAATGTGATCTTCCAACAGGAAAAAAAGGAAAGAAGCCTGCAGACAATTCATAAGTTATGCATCAGGCTGGAATCATAGCATGAGCTGGAGACTTAGGGCCTATGATCCTACTGTTTTCATAGCACAGGTTACCTCTGTAACCTTTCAAAAAACCTAAGCAACAATGTTAATCTTTACAATGCAAAACAGAAAATTATAGGATCGAAGTTTTTATAAAAACAAACCCTGAAAGAAAGGAAAAATAAGAAAAAAAAATTAATTAATTATAAAAAAACAAACCCTAGCCAATTTGGCTCAGTGGATAGATAGAGCATCAGGCTGTGGACTGAAAGGTCCCAGGTTCAATTCTGGTCAAAGGCACATGCATGGGTTGCGGGCTCGATCCCCAGTAGGGGGCATGCAGGAGGCAGCCAATCAATGATTCTCTCTCATCATTGATGTTTCTATCTCTCTCTCCCTCTCCCTTTCTCTCTGAAATCAATAAAAATATATTAAAAACAAAAAAAACCCACAAAACAAAACAGCACCCACCAAATAATCAGTATTACAAGTCATTTTACAATAGTTTATATATATATATACATATATATATATACATATATATATACACACACACACACACACTGAGTGGCCACATTATGATGATCTCTGAACGCATAATAATCTGGTGTGTGTGTGTGTGTGTGTGTGTGTGTGTGTGTGTGTGTATTAGAGGCCCAGTGCATGAATTCGTGCATGGGTGGGGTACGGCCAGCCTGGCCAGGGGGAGGGGACATGGGCAGTTGGCCGGCCTGCCTGCTGGTCGAACTCCTGGTGGAGGGGACAATTTGCATATTAGTCTTTTATTATATAGGATATACACTGAGTAGCCAGATTATTATGCGTTCAGAGATCATAATAATCTGGCCACTCAGTATATATATAAAAAATATACTAGAGGCCTGGTGCACGAAATTCGTCACTCAGCCCAGCCTGCACCCTCTCCAATCTGGGACCCCTGAGACATCCCTCTCACAATCCGGGACTGCTGGCTCCTAACCGCTCACCTGCCTGCCTGCCTGATTGCCCCTAACCACTTCTGCCTGCCAGCCTGATCACCCCCTAACCACTCCCCTGCCGGCCCGATCGACACCTAACTGCTCCCCTGGCGGCCCGATCGCCCACAACTGCCCTCCCCTGCCGGCCCGATTGCCCACAACTGCCCTCCCCTGCCACGACCCACCTCCTCCACCAGGACCTGCCTCCTCTGAGCTGTGCCACGGAACTCCGAGGCCTCACCACGCAGAGCAGCCACTGGGCCCCACCTCCGCTGTGCACGTGGCCATCTTGTGACAGTGTAGTGCGAGGGTGTCACACGAAGGGCGTGACACCACCTAGCCTTTTATTATATAGGATATATTTATATATATATATTTGTATTGATTTCAGAGAGGAAGGGAGAGGGCAAGAGATAGAAACATCAATGTTGAGAGAGAATCATTGATCAGCTGCCTACTGCACGCCCCCTACTGGGGATTGAGCCCATAACCCAGGCATGTGCCTTTGACCAGAATCAAACCCGGGACCTTTCAGTCCGCAGGTCGACACTCTATTCACTGAGCCAAACTAGCTAGGGCACGAGTCATTTCTTTGTTACGTGACTATACAGTGCTCAATAACAAATTCTATGTCCACCTACTTTAAAAATTCAAGTTTACTTTAAAGGCTGTTTCATAAATCAATTAAAAATGTTTATTTCAAGCCAGCCAGTATGGCAGTATGAAAATTAATAAAATAAAACCTCATTTAAAAGGCCAGAAGGGGGAGCCCTCAGGCACTACTCTACCACTCTTCAAATATAGACGCCCCCAATAGGAATTGTCAAATACAGCTCTCAACAGGAAAAAAACAAAACACACTACCTTATTACTCTAGCAGGAAAAGTTCCTTCCTTGCCCGGCAACTTAGCCAACAAGAATCAATCACCACCCTAAACTCTCGATCTCCTCCATCCCAACAGACTTTTGTTCAAAATAATCCCTCTCATTTTCCTTCTTTTTCTCTAGAAAGTAAAGTTCCTCTCCTTTGCTTGCCAGACTTGCCCTATGGTTTTTGCTATAGCTTGCAATTCCTCTGCTATTCTCTGGTAAAACAACTATTTTATTTTTAAGGTCAACAGCAGCCAGCAGACAAAGTGGAAGGGGCCACAACTGGACAAAGGAATGGAAGATTCAGATTTTGGTGGCCCAGCCCCAAGCCCAGGCAATAGCAACAGACCCCTGCACTTACCACACTCATCAGCAGCTTGTCGAACCACTGCAGTTTGAGCTCAGACTTGGACCACATGTCCGGTCGCAAGGCAGTTTTCAGGAGGGTCACACACCGGCGAGAAAGCACCTCTCCAGGAGACCCAGCAGTGTTGGTGTTGTCATTAACCTGGAAATTCATTCATTCAAGCCCACATTTCACTACATACATGTTTAGTCATTCTTGTGACACTGCTTCTTCCCCATGCCCCATGCCCTTGCATCCCAGCTGTCTACCTCACAGCCTCCTCTTCTCCTACCTGACTCAACTCAGCCCTCTTGGCTGCAGGGACCCTGCCCCACAGGACCTTCCCTCTCCATTACAGTGGGTCAGTGGTGATTTGCAACCATTTGTGTGATAGATTGATTAGTGTCAAGAGGCTCCCTGAGGGCAAGGATCCATGTTCCTCCCTTCTGGATCTCCTAAGCTATGCCTAGCACACTGCAACAGGCAAGAATGCAGTGATTGAATAGTTCAGTACATCGATTTTCAACTGGTGTGTCACAAGAATTTTTTAAAATATGTTTTTATTCATTTCAGAGAGAGGAAGAGAGGAGAGGGAGATAGAAACATCAATGAGAGAGAATCATCTATCGGCTACCTCCTGTACCTCCCCTGCTGGGAATCAAGCCCGGAAACCAGACATGTGCCTTGACGGGGAATCGAACCATGACCTCCTGATTCATGGGTGGACACTCAACCACTGAACCACACCAGCCAGGCAAGAATCTTTAAAACAAGCAATATCTGACTACTTAGTAAGGAGCACTGAGTTGTTTTCCATTAGACTGTCAAATAAAAATATGACAACAGCCAACACAACAACAGCCATCCGGTGTGACTAAATAAAAATTATACCTAATTTGTCAGATTGGCAAAATAAAATATTTGTTGGTGTGCCACAGAATTTCAATGATTAGTTTATGTGTGCCATGATATGAAAAAGGTTGAAAATCGCTGGTTTAGTAGGTTCCTTTCAGTACTTGGGAAGCCTCAATAGTCAAGAGTATTGCAAGACCCACTATTTTGTTTAATAGTTATAAAAATGCAAGATTACCAAATTTTAAAAAACATAGAAAAATTTCATTTGCAATTTTTGTTTGAAATATAAAAACGAAAAGTTTCAGAAGTAGATCCCCTAAAACTCCATGAAAACTGATATTGCTATGAGTGGTAAATAAATGCTTTCATTTATTTTTTGTATATTTTATCTATTAATTTAAGAGGGGGGAGGGAAAAGAGAGAGAAGAGACAGGAAAGAAAGAGAGAGAGAGAGAGAGAGAACATCAGTTTGTTGCTCCACCTATTTATGCATTCATTGGTTGCTTCTTGTATGTGTCCTGACTGGAGTTTGAACCCTCAACCATGGAGTATCAGGAGGTCGCTCTAATCACCTGAGCTACCCATCCAGGGTGTAAAACCATTTAAATTATTAATGTTGTGTTGGACTATCCCAACACCTTTATGAGCTATGTAACTTGAAAGTTAAAATAATTTGCCCAAGATCATTGAATACCATAATTACATTAATTATTAGACATAGCATTATATTATCACTGCTAAAAGAAAAAATATTTCTTAAATATCATATGAATTATAAGACAAGGCAGACTTCAGAACTATCAGCATGTCATGAAATCTGGTATGAAAGTGACAGACTACCTTGGTTTGTCTATTTCTTTTTTCTTTCTTTTTACTAAACTGTCACAGAAAACATTCTATAGTTGACCAAGTAGACTCTGTTCTGAAAAATCCTTAATATAAGACATTCAGAACCCGCACCTGACAAGCCACTCGGATGAGGAAGTTCACCACGGTGTCCGTGTGCTGTTTATCAATTGGCTTGGCAAGAAGGGAGTCCGCTCCAGGCAGCGACTGGCTCCTCCCAAACACCTACGACGACAGGAAGAGCCTCTCAACAATGCATTCCAGGATACAGCACCGGCCTGTGCAGCCCAGTAACAGGGAACAGATGCCATTCTGGGTAGAGGGATACCAGAGGCAGGTGTGGCATCCACAGGACAACTAATAAACAAAGTAGCCACAAAGAAAGTAATGGTCATTTGCAAGACTGGAAGGGAGTGTGGTCCAGGAAGTAAAAGGATGCTATCAAGGTACCTCTCCGATTGAGAAAAAGCCAGCCATGAGAAGAGAGGACTGAGCCAGCGAGAGATAATGGAGTCGGTGCACAAGTCCCAGCGAGCACAGAACTGGCGTTTCTGAGGTGGAGGAAAGGCCTGTGTAGCTGCAGCAGCATGAGTAAGTGCAGGGCATGAAGGCCATCAGAAGGGTCAGGTCATGCCGGCACTGAAAGCCAGTGTCAAGGGAAAGGATTGGTGAGGGAAAAGATAGTCTGCATTTTTTAAGTGTTTATTTGAAATTACCATAACAGTCCCAAGAAGTTACAAAGACAGTAGAGAGGTGCCATGTACCCTTCATCCAGCTTTCCCTAGCTTGAATTTTGAAAAGAGTGTGTTTTGGTTCTCTGCTCTGTTAAAAGTGTGATGAAAGTGCAAGGTCTGAGAGGAACTGGGAGGCAGTTTCAGTAATCCCAGTGAGAAGGGACCAGGCATCTGCTTGCACCACCATCGTGGGTACAGAACTGAGAAGAGGGTGGGGTATTCATGGCTGGGCTGCCAGGACTTGCTCTTGACCAGATGTGTGAAGAGAAGGAAATGGACAGATTGCAGGTAGTTCCAGGTTTCTAATTTGAATACAGGGTGAATGCAGGGCCACATACTCCGGAGAAACAGAGGGAGAGGGAGGGAGAGTTCACACCCACAGGGCTCTAGGTACCCAGCTGCCCTCCAAACAAAATAGGACATGCTATCTTTTCTGAAACTGAATGCACCATGGGCGCATGTCCTCAATCAATTTTCTTGCCCCAAAGAGTTTCCCTTGATGCCTTTCTGCAAGTAATTAACTATGATCATCAGCACTCTAATGATATTAAGTGGCACAAAGAAAATTGCATCTGGTAATTGGGAAACACCTTGAGTCGGTAGCATGTTATTGGGTTTCTCTCTGTTGGGTGCAGCCTTTCTCGCTGGCACTGTGCTGGGCACTTAGCCCATACTCACAGTCTGTTGAGTAAGTGACCACACTCCCACAAGGAAGCACAGAACCTATAAAAGCACACGCAAGGTGTGCAATGATCTTACTGCGCTGATTGCTCCTGTGGCCGTCCTAAAGCGTTTCACTTCCTGGGCGGAATCCACTGATAGGCCTCTTTTAATGGAAGATGACACAGAGTTGACTCCTTCTCCACTGGAATTTGGATCCATATCTGAATCCGGCTTAAAAAGCACACACATTTGACTTTAGATTCTGCAGAGAAGCATAAGGAATACAATCAAGGATGACACAAGAGGGCTAACATCTCTACCTGCTGGTCCTTGATCCTCTGGAGCTCCCACTTGATGACAACTTCCGACAGGTCCACAGCCAGCCTTCTCTGCTCAATGGTGACGCTGGGTGTGAAGCCCAACCTCTGCATGGCACTGACCATGTGCTGTACCAAGTGGTGCCGCACGGGGTAGTACACCTGTGAGCAAGCACAGGGCTTGTGTCACACCGGGGACACTGTGCTGCGACCCCACATACACAAACACATATGCACATGCACATATATACACATACAACCTGCCTGGGTCCCAAAATACTCACAGAAGCCAACCATAACTTTAGTGAGAAAATTCTCATTACCTTATGTGTGTGTTTATCACTTCCCCTGTCTCTGGTTGAGTCCCAATACAATAATGTAATTCAGTTATTTAGTACCATCTTTAAAAAATGCTGAAACACTCACCCAGCTGGTGTGGCTCAATGGTTAAGTGTTGACCTATGAAGCAGGAAGTCACAATTCGATTCCCGGTCAGGGAACATGCCCAGGTTGCAGGCTTGATCCCCAGTAGAGGACATGCAGGAGGCAGCCAATTGATGTTTCTCTCTCATCATTGATGTTTCTATCGCTCTCTCCCTCTCCCTACCTCTGTGAAATCAATAAAAATATGTATTTTTTTTTAATGTTGAAATACTGAATTCGCTTTAGGTTGACAAGCTAGTCACCTGTATCAGACTTAACACTTGCTATCATAATAGTTCAGCCATGCCAAGAAGCAAATTCCCAATTTAAGAGCTATAACAGCTTTCAGCTCAATACTACTAAATCCTTTCTCCTCTACCCAAATCTACAAAAATTATGTAAATCCAAGAAAGTGGGCAATTTAGCTACAGAAAGGAGATGCCAGCAACAAGAATAATTTTTTTAGCCAAGTTACCAAAATCTAGAGTTAATGATGACTCCTCCCAAAGTAACAATTCATGTGTATCCACTGTTAAATGAGAGTAATTACAAGAAAAATGCAGTCTAGACAGAAATACTCCTAATACATTCTCTAAACTATAGCAATTTCCATGTTGATAAAGCCATACACATACACACATATACACACTAATCAATGGATCTGAAATACCTTTACTGAAAGACTAACCCCCTATTACTACAGAAACTGAAAAATTAGCAAAATGTTAAAGCAAACACCTGAATGTGCATCTGACATCAATCTGCAGTCCTTTCTGTGTACCTTAAAATGCTGCACTATCAAATGCAAAATATGAACCAGCTGAGGAACTGTGTGCCCCTCCTCCACAATGATCTTCCTTGTCCAGTGGGTCAGCATCTGGTGCCCATCCTCCATTCTGGCTGGCACTGCCGGAGTCAAAATGGCCATCGCTTGTCTGACAATTGCTCGAGCTTCCATTGCATGGGCCTTGAGAAGACTGTGAAAAACCTAAAACGGGAGAGAAATTCTTACCTAAGATAAAAATAAAGGCTTTAAAAACAAGATAAAAACAATCTCTTAGAACCAAGGCATATTTTTTAAAAATTCCTCTGAGCTCTCTTATTGGGAAACAACATAGTTGCATTCTCCTTCATTCAGTTTTGATCAATGAATACATTCATTGTAATATTGATTGAGCACCTACTAGGTGCCCATGCCTGGCTAAGGTGGAATATTCCAGGACGAATGAGACCTAGCTCCCTGCAGACATCAATGTCTACCATAACTTGTGGGAAGTTAGTCAATTCACTTTGGCCACAGAATTAAAAAATGGAGTGCAAGGGGCCACGATCAGAGGTAATCTTACAACAGTTCAAGTGAGCAGTGAAGTGCTTATATCAGGGGGACACAAAGACCACCCAATGGTACTGAGTGAGGGTGAAGGGACAGGAAATGAACAGGACTTGCCCATGCCTCCATGCTGGGCAGAACGAGAGGGTGTCACCGATGGCCCTCAGATCTCTGGCTGGGAAACTGGGGGAGAGCAGTGCCGATCACAGACTGTATTTATATCTCAAGTGCGTGTGGAAGGAGATGTCTAAGAGGCCACTGGCATTATTGGGGCCTTTGGTTTAATACCACAGACATTCACAAGAGGTAATAGTCAGAGGGAAACAAAGAATAACCTCACAGAATAGGACAAGAGCGACTGCTTACCAAATGCTTAAAGGCAAAGACAGGCTGAGCACTCAAGTCTGTTATTACATTGAATTCTTACACGGAGACAGTAACCAACTCACTCAGAGTCATGGAACTCCTTAGTGGAAGAAACAACTCAAACCCAGGGCTATCTGACATCAAAGCCTAAATCACTGAGGGGCTCAGGGAAGACAGTTCAAGATCATCAGCACAGTGGAGGGCTTACATGATGAGGGTTCAAAAGTACCCACTGTCTATAGCAAAGGAATGGGTTAGGGCCCTTGACAAAACATTTTCTTTTCCTTTTTTTGCATTGATTTCAGAGGGAAAGGGAGAGGGAGAGAGGGACGGAAACATCAATGATGAGAATCACTGATTGGGTGCCTTTTACACGCCCAACACTGGGAATCGAGCCTGCAACCTGGGCATATGCCCTTGACTGGAATCAAACCTAGGACCCTTTGGTCCAAAGGCTGACGCTCTACCCACTGAGCCAAACTGGCTAGGGCAACCAAAACATTTTCAATGGAACGAAGAATTGAAAGCCAGAATGCAATGGGTAAGGAGCATGAGTTGGACAAAGGAGACATTTTGTTGTTTTAAAAGCAAGGCTGCAGAGGAACTCGAGCAGAGCAATAACTGGGGAGGAAGGAGAGAATAAATAGTCATGGGAGATTTCACAGTTTGTAAGAGATGGCAGAGACGAGCATTACTGAATGGCATTGGGAGAGAAGTCAACAGAAAAGGAGAGGTCACAATGGTATAGGAGCAGCATGTACAAGTATGGAAATGCATCCAATTGTTGGGCAGACATGAGGGAGCCTCGCAAGTACCTGCAGGACAATTTTCTTATGTATTGCAAATTTGGCAATAATGTGTGCCAGAAGTAAGTGTCCACTGTATTTGCAAGCTGGGTCTACACAGGCCTTGGAGAGCAGGCAGGGCCAGGCGAAGGTCATCAGGCGGCGCAGCTTGCTGTTGCGGTTCTTGTTGTTGTCATGGATGTGGTGAGGGGCGTGCTCCACCAGCAGCGTGGCATACTGCAGGAGGTAAATCCTAAGGGAGTCCAGCATGTCCGCCTGCTTCTCTGGGTCCAGCACCTGTGGGAAAGGCAAGCAGAAAGGAATTCCTTTCTGGTTTTGAACTGTGTTACCTATTAAGGGTCATACACGTTTAAACCTTAAAAACACACACACATATACTTTTTTAATCTATATTATTAAGTTTTCCAATGAGGAACCCAATAATGACATATCAAGTTTCCTTTAACACATGTGGATTAGAAATTCACTGAATTTATTTCAACCTGCAAAAAGGGGGCAGGCTTACAGGCAGAATGCAGTGAGGAAAGTGGCTTGATGTGGGAAAGAACTTCCGCTTTGGTATGAGGTGAGTTAGGACTGAGTTTCTTAATTTCCAGTAGTTGAGATTTTTTTTCTGGTCAACTACTAATTATCCAGCCCTTATTTTTCAGTATTAGGATAAAAAAAATGTTATCTGGAAAAAAATCTCTATTTTTTTAAAAATTGTTATTGTTTTCTATGTAATCAAGTATCTGGTAGATTTTTGTGTTTCACGGATATAAGAAAAACAATGTACACTCTTTAAGGAATATTCTGCATGTCTCTATTAAATCAAGTATTATAACTGCACCATCCAATTCAGCTAAATACCCTTAACTACTTTCTGTCTACAGAAACATCTAAAACACTGAAATCTTCCATCACAACTGTGTCTTCATTCAGGTCCCTGTAGCCCCCTGAATTCACTGCAGTCCCCCCCACAGGGCTCCAGCCTGCCCAAGGCCATTTATCCTCATCCAACATTTAGAATCTCAACTCCTCCTTGTGCCGAGTCAGTAGGGAGACCAAAAATAATTCCTTGGGCTCAGTTCGAATTACCCTGGGAGGGTGGAAGTGGGGTCAAAACTGCAGGAAGAGACAAACACTACCTAAAGACCAATAAACTGCCAATAGGAACAACAGTCCACTCTACTTGGACCCCCGAACGGAACAGGCAACAGAACGAGTAAAAAAACTGTATCCTCCCAAAGAGCATTAATGTGCATATGGTGCGCTGCCGCCCTGGAATGGCTATCACTCCTGCACTCCAACAAATATCCCACATACGGAAGACTCAGTCTAACACCCTCACAGCAAACACACCTGCCCATGAAGTTCAAAGGCCTAACCTGCAGAGGACAGCCCAGGCTTCATGAAAAAACACACAGGGCAGACATTTCTCAAAGAAATATTAAATTCCAAAAATCTCTTTAGGGCAAACTATAAACACTATTATAAAAATGTAAACCTTAAAGCCTATGCTAAGTTCCGACATCATCCTGCCACAAAGATGTTTTATTAAGTTGGCAATAAAGGGTCACAGCAGCAACTGTATACAGTCTAATATTCTCACTGGCTTTTATAGAGTCCTTTGCAAACCTTAAGATGAAAAAAACAACATTAAAACTTGCTGGGCCAGCATAGCTCAGAGGTTGAGTGTCAACCTATGAACCAGGAGGTCAGGGTTTGATTCCCAGTCAGTGTACATGGCCGGGACTCTGGCTTGATCCCCAGTAGGGGGCCTGCAGGAGGCAGCCTATCGATGATTCTCTCTCACCATTAATGTTTCTGTCTCTCTCCCCCTCTTCTTTCCTCTCTGAAATAAATAAGAATATATTTTTTTTAAAAATCAAAACTCTACTGACCAGCAATAGGGGTTTTTATAAAATTACTTAGAGATCTAATTTTTCATTGAGACACATTGTTTCTCACTGGAATCTATTAATGTAGAAAAAAGAGTTCATTTATTCCAAATGAAGCTGCCTTTAAAAATTCACTAATAAGAATTATAATAGATGAAGGCTGGGGCTCGGGGGCGGGGGCAGGCTGGGAGAGGACAATGGGGGGAAAGAGGGACATATGTAATACTTTCAACAATAAGGAATTTTTTAAAAAAAAGAATTATAATAGTGTCCGCCCTCTCCCCCATGGTTTCACTTTTCCCAATATCAGTTACCCACAGTCCACTATGGTTCAAAAACATTAAATGGAAAATTCCAGAAATAATTCATAAATTTAAACTGTGTGCCCTTCTGAGTAGCATGATAAAAATCTCTTGCCAGCCTGTTCCATCCCACCCAGGACATGAATCATCCCTTTGTCCACACTATATACACTCCCTGCCCATTTCACTTAGTAGCCATCTGGTTATCAGATCAGCTGTCAGAGTATCCCAGTCCTGTGTTCAAGTAACCCTTATTTTATAATGGTCTCAAGGTGCAAGAGTAGTGATGCTGGCAACCTGGATATGCCAAAGAGAAGCAGTAAAGTACTTCCTTTAGGTGAAAAGGTAAAAATTCTCAACTTAATAAGGAAAGAAAAAAAAATCATATGCTGAGGTTGCTAAGATCTTCAGAAAGAAAAAGTTCTGTGAAACTGTGAAGAAGTAAAAAGAAATTCATGCTAGTTTTGCTGTTGCACATCATGCAGAAGTTTCAGCCACAGTGTGTGATAAGTACTTATTTAGATGGAAAAGGCATTAAATTTGTGGGTAGAAGACCTGAACAGAAAATGTGATGTTCCAGAAAGCATTGAGCCTATACGAAGACTTCAGCATGGAAGCCCCTGAAATGACACCAGGCCATTTACTGCAATTAAGGATGGTGATTACACAGATCAGGAATAGGTCTCACATCGTCACGAGAAGAAGGGTGTACAGTACAATAAGATATTTTGAGATAGAGATCAGATTCACATAATTTTTATTACAGCATATTGTTATAATTATTGTATTGTTATTGTTGTCAATCTCTTACTATGCCTAATTTATAAATTAAACTTTACCACAGGTATGTATATATAGAAAAACTATATATATATAGTTTTGGTTCTATATATTTATATGGTTCAGTACTATCTGCGGTTTCAGGCATCAGATACTGAGGGCTTAGAACCTATCCCTCCATGAATAAATAATGTTCTGCTATAAACTAATGGAATCAGGAAAAATAAAAGCCTTAGGAAAATGAGCTTATTTCAATGAACCCATCGCACACGTGTATGTGTGTACACACACACACACACACACATACACATACACACACTCTCATCTGCCAAGTTACTTTTCAAGTCAGTATATTGCTAGTCAGTCACCTTGGTTATAAACACACTGGTGATGCTTTCTGGATTATCGCCTTCTGGATTGGGAGGTCCTAAGAGCTGCTCTCCTTCCCCCTTCTCAAAGCTGTATAAGAAAGCAGGATTCAAGATATGCTGCAGAACCTACAAAAAAATAATTTACAATAATGGAAAAGGAAAATAAAGCCATGTTCTTTTATTTCTTTAATAAAGTGGGCAGGCTCACCAGTTTGGTCATATTATAACCCATAAAATTAGAACTCAATCAAGGTTACAACTGATAATCTTGACTATTATTCAAATGGTCAATTGGAAAGGTAGGTTAAAAACTTGAGGAAAAGAGACGTCAGTTTGTTTTACTTTTCTCACTTCAAACAAGTAATTTTCTAAAATCAAGGAAACCACACCTAAAACCCGTATTATTTTTTTAACTAACTAGAGGCCTGGTGCACGAATTTATGCACCAGTGGGGTCCCTCGGCCTGGCCTGCAGGATGGGGCTAAAACCAGCTCTCCGACATCCCTCAAGGGGTCCCGGATTGCGAGAGGGTGCAGGCCAGGCTGAAGGACCCCACCGGTGCACTCGGGGAAGGGGAGAGACACGGGAGACTGGCCAGCCAGGGAGGGACCATGGAAGGGCATGTCCGGCCCGTCTCACTCAGTCACGATCGGCTGGACCCCAGCAGCAAGCTAACCTACTTGTCGGAGCATCTGCCCCCTGGTGGTCAGTGCAAATCATAGCAACTGGTCGACTGGTCAACTGTCTGTCCCCCGGCGGTCAGTGCCCGTCATAGCAACTGGTCAACTGTCTGCCCCCTGGTGGTCAGTGCACGTCATAGCGAGCGGTTGAGCAGCCTTAGCATAGCATTAGCATATTATGCTTTGATTGGTTGAACGGCTGACTGGTCGACCGGACACTTAGCATATTAGGCTTTTATTATAGGATATCACCCCAATAAATTCAATTTAAAAAGGTAAAAGCTATGAAACTATCAAACTTCTTGCCAGCACCGGTTCAGTGCTGAATCTGTCTTATGTTTTTCAACAATGGCATTTTCCTCATAAATAGTCCAGACTACTATTCAAGTGTCAACAGAGACACAGCAGAACACAAATAGTGTCCTTGGTTCCCTAGAAAATTAGCTCAAAACCCATGGCTTCTACTGTGTAACAGCGGGACTCACCTTGGCTTTCAGTTCATCTCCGAAGTTGGGGTCACTGAAATCCACAAAGTGAAAAAACAGGGCACGTTTTTGAGCAATGCTATAATTTTTGGGAATCTCTTCCTCCATATACTCTTTTAAGAATGTCATGTTGCAGAGAAAACGACCAGTAAAGGCTCGGAGCAGCTGGAACAGCAATTCTATGTCTCCATAATTCCTTCTGAAGGGTCGAATAAGAACATAGGTTAAATTGTGGAAAATTTCCTAACTTGTTTTAAACAGCTAAGTCATAAACCATTCTCTACACCAGTGGTCGGCAAACTCATTAGTCAACAGAGCCGCAGTTTGCCGACCACTGCTCTACACCAATGACCCCAGCTATACACAAATTAGTAAAGACTGCTTATTGGATAAATCAAGTCACTTGATGTAAAGCACAACATGTGTACCCACTTGCAATAATTCAGCAGACAATAGGCCAGCAGCTTGGGCTCCTTCCAGTTTGTGGCAGCCATGTTCTCCTTCCGGTGTCTTTCTTGAAAGGTTTCACTGATCCACACGCGTCTCAGCTGGCTCACCAGAGAATGCTGATTGGCCAGCCAAGAGTCATTGTTTTTAACTATAATACTTATGATCTGTCAAAGAAGAGACAATTAGGGAACTGGCAGGGTTCTCTGTGTTTCAACTTTTAAGATTTCAGGTGTCTAACGAAGAGTCACTACCTTGATGGCCTGAAACTGAAGATCCAGGCGCATTGTGCTGGTGCTGGGCGAGCCAGGGCGCATGGCGGTCTGAGCACCGCTGGGCAGCAGCAGAGTGATGAACCTGTTGGGGTTAGCTGCCAGCACGTCTCGCAGAGGTCTGGCATCTTTGTGTTTTAAAAAACTCTAAAAACAAAATAAAACAAGCTGTTCTAAGCTAATAAAAAAAAGATTTAGGTAAAGGTTCTTTCCAAATCTTTCTAGGCAGGCTGAAAAAACAACACTGTAAACACCCTTTTTTTAATACTTTTTGGTGCGACCTCTCCCTCCCAGGAGCACACTGCACCCTTCCCCTCCCACAGGCATACATTTCCTAAACTTGCATCCAACTGAGGAACAGGCGCAGCAGTTCATCCCAAGCAAACCCCGACCCTGTCCCCCAGCACCCCTTTTCTCTGACTTCTTAGCAAGCCAAAGCAGCCCAGGCTAGGCTCATTTGCCCACCTAGTCCCTCCCCTGCTGCTTCTTCCATCCTAGGCCCTTCCTTGTTTCACTGTCTCCAGCTTTAATAAATGTACTCTAAAAAAAATTTTAATGCTTTTTAACCAGTAATCACACTTTATGATTATGATTCTGATAATCCTAACAGCTCATTCATTTGTTACCACCACCAAAATCTACAGAGAGGGATTCCTGGACTTGAGCTCTTTATATACACAACAGTGATGTTTCTAATATTCAAATGTATTAGAAAAAAAGAAAGCCTGACATTGAACAGTGAGATATGAATTTCAGATTCTGAGAGTACAATGGCTGACAAAAATTTGTAGGGACACCCAACTCCAGCTCCTCGCACTCTTACCATAAACATTCTGCTCCACTGAGGATCATTCAGTGTTGCCTCCATCATGAACAGCTCCACCGTCTGGGAAGGGTGCCGAGTCAGGAACTTAATCAGAGGCTCTCTGAAGGGACTGCCAGCCTAGAAAACACATGATGAAAACATCTTCTCAGGGCTTGAGGCTTCTGTTGGTCTATCAACCTAATATGGTAGGAGTATACGTTTCTTTTTTTTTGGGGGGGGGGGGGTGTGGAATAAAGGTAGAAACATGGATTTGTTGTTCAACTCATACATGTATTCATTGGTTGATTCTTATATGTGCCCTGGTGGGGGGCTGAACCCGCAACCCTGGTGTATTGGGATGACACTCTAACCAACTGAGCTAGCAGCCAGGGCTGGAAGTATACATTTCTCCCCCTTGTAACTGTTTATATGCTAACAACCATAGCAAATAGTAGTATCTAACACATCTTTATATTTTTAAGATTAATCTATCTAAAATATATCAAAGTGAAAATATTATAAGCAACAGATGGAGGAAGAATCAGAATTAATCCTATATCTGACCATTACCTCAATCAACATAGCCCGTTCTGTTTTCATCACAACCTCTAACAAAGGCTTGACCAGAGTTTGAGGTGCAGCTGGGATCAGATGAAAAAGGTTTATAATTGCTGAACAAATTTTCATTTCCTAATGAAGAAAATCAGAAATTACAAAATAGGCTAATTAATTTCACAAGCTAGAAATGTCGAAATTACTATAGACCACACTATGGCTAATTGCATTTGCAAGGCTAGCCACCAGAAGCAAAGAATTAACATGTAAAAAGCACAACTTACCAATCCCACATTATAGCTGTAGCCTAAGGAAACTAACTGCCCTTGGCCTTCATATTTAATCTCGAGGAGATGGGGGGGCGGGAGGGGGGGGCTGAATGTGCACCTGGCATGACTGGGCTGTTTGTCTCTCATGCTCTGACAAGTGTTGGAAGTGGCCTGATGGTTGCCTAGGCCCCTCATGGAGGAGGGGGTGACCATGCCTGTGGCTGTGAGTGGTAGGATTCCCTCAATTTGCTGTGACATCATGGGGTCTTCCCAATGTACTAAGCTCTGAAGGCAAAGACTTATTTTGCTCTCAAAACTTAGCACAAAGTCCTCAAAAAATACTTCAGTATTTACCCTGGAAATCAAATATCAATGTAAATAAATGGCACTAATTATTTGTCAACCAGGCATAAAATAAAGCTGACAACTGCTTTTATTGAATCTTATTGAAAAATGTGAAACATCAAGAATTTTGCATTTTTAAAGGTGCTAACAGCTCAGTGGCCGATTACTGAGTGTCAATCCAACTTTCCCTTCTCATTTTCAGTTCCCCCAATTTCGTGTCTGCGATTCTAGGGAAATCCCCATGAGCACAGAAGGGAAGACTCCCTGATGCACCACCCTCCGTGGTGTGCAATAGGTTGTCCATTACTCTAAACACAGTAAAATGGGGATGATAAACACTAGTCAGGAGGGACCACATCCCACAGCATTTGAGATATTTTTCCAAAAGCCTCTTTAAACCAAAAGGCAAAACAGTGAGATGGGTAAGAAATGAGAAAAATCAGCTCACTGTCACCTCATACCCATACCATCTTCTAGAGTTCTTGTCTACAGTCTTTTCAAGTCTTGGGACAGAACAAATTCTATCCTGAAATTAGAATAACATTCTAGTAATGGTTTTATATTATAGTTTTTTGTTTTCAAAGCACTGTTACAAAATCACTTCTTTTGGTCTTCCCATTCCATCAGAAGACAGGAAATGACGTATTATCATTCATCCCCATTTTACAGAAGAGGGAAACCTTAGAGTTTGACGATCCAAAGTCAGTGTTGTCACTACATCAGTGTTGTGTGTGTGAACAAGAGATGCAGGGAACTGGGTTCAGGGGAGCAAGGAGGTTCTAAAATTCAAGGCAGTCTGTCAGTGTAACTGTATCACACCTCTCAATTTCTAGCAGGATTATATATTCTTTGTGGAGTTTCCTCTCCAGAGGTTGTTAGATGTATGAGTTCAAACGAACTATGACAGCAAAATCCAACAAAATCTTAAATATTGAGATGCTGATATTCTAACATGTAGAAAACCAAAGAACTTAGAATCTTGCTTAAAACATCCTAAAAGAAAACATGCGTGACACCCAGACAGTTCACAGCAATGATACTAATACAACTCTGCCACAGATAGACAATACGGCTCACTGCACTCAAAGGCACAATGCACTCTGTCCACCACAGAACCACAAGTCACAGCAAAACCAAATACGACCACGACCCCCTCCTGCGCCTCCACTGAAATTCTCACCTCTACCCCTTCCATGGCAGGCTGAACCAAAACAAAAATTACAGCATGAAAAAATGCAACAAAAAGGTAAAAAGAAAAGAAAAGAAAATATAAACTGTTCTTCACATTACAAGTCATAAACTGACTTTTAATAGGTTGTTCTCACCTCAAACTGACAGAATGGAGACAAGGAACATCTCCCGCACTCTGAAATGCTTTCCTGAGGATGGGGAGGAAAATCATCTTTTTTCTATTTATGTTATTTACATTAAAAATTCCCATATACTCATACACAGTCAGGGTTATTGGGGTAAACAAGACAGTAAAGATACAATTATCAGAAAGCACACAATAATTAGTAAATGCTCAACAGCAAAACAAAAAAAAACAGAAAAAAAAAACACACCTTCCACCCTTCAGATGTCAAACATAGCCCTCTGATAGTGTCGAATAGAGTGTATTCCTTCCATACATCAAATTTTAAAATACAGAATTTTTTAAATTCTTGTCTAGAGGAGAAACTGTAAGACCTTGCTGTGTACAGTATATTTAAATAACTTTTGTTTAGAGGGAATACTTTAAGCTTTTTTGTGAAGTGCTAAGAGATTCTTAAAAACCTCTTTCCCAGCTAAAGTCTTCTAGAAGAGTACCAGGGGGCTTAAGCCCCATCAGTAGGCATGTCTGAGACCCCCACACCCAGGAGAACCCACAGGCTACGACTGGATACCTGAGCAATCTTGTCAAGTAAAGCTGTGCGTGTATGCATGCATGTTGGGTGTATGTGTATGTGTATTGTGTATGCATGCATGAGTGTTGGGGGAAGGGCGTGTAGAGACATGGCATATCATGCCATGAGTTCTGCCCTGTAAGTTCAACGCTAAATAGCCAAGCCTTCCTAAACACGATGATGTACAAATCTCTGATCACTGAGTGTGCCCAGCATTACAAAGCTTTATTTTTAGTCAACTATTTAACATGTCTTCAGTTATAGTTTCTCAATGAGGCAATATTATTTGGTGATTTGACCAAATAGGAACAAATTACTTTCCAGGATCTACTCCCAATCCAGGACCGCATGCATAAAAAATAACCAGGGCTCAAGAGGAGAAAGGCAAGGCTTGGCCCTGGACTGAGGTGATGGAGCCATGGCCATGCTGCCTGTGGACCCCAAACACCATGTTATGGGTTCAGACCCGGGGCCTCTCTCATGCAGCTGGGCGTTCCAAAGCAGCTCAGGGAATACACTCATCCGACAACCAACATGTTTCATTGAGCAGGAGCTCAAGGACTTCCCGACACCCACCACTCCATCCCCTATGCAGTGCCCCCACCCAAAACCCTTCCAAACAACTTGTTGTAAAAGTTTGTGGAATCTTTTTGACCTAACATAAGTCATTCATCTACCCACAAGGTTTTTTAATGTTTATTCTGGAATGGCTATGTGTTTCAGATAATTAACAGCTTATGTAAAGACAAATATAAAATTTACAGCAAAAATACCTAAGAGATGAAAGATGGGAAGGAAAAGCACAGAAGCACTTGCACCTACTTCCAAGAGTTTAGGGTTTACAAATACACTCTGCTCTCCCCCACGAAGTTTCCCTGACTTGATTCCTGTTTACATAAATTAACAAACCTTCAAAGAGGTCACGTGTGGTATACCAACCCTAAAAAAGTTAAAAATCCTGATTTAGTTTTGCTTAGTTTGCTCTTTAGAAGCAGCAAGAAACAAGACTTACATAAATAAAACAAGTGACACAGAATGGTCAAAACAAAGCATAATAAAGCCAAAAAAAATCAATTTGGGATGAAACACAGCATCCGACAAATAGGCACAGGAGGACAAAAAGCCACGTTAATTATGCCTCTGAAGAGCTACAGAATTCCCTCATCAGGACACAATGGCACCAGAAAACAGAAACTTGGCAAAACACAACCTCACTGACAGGACAAGCATCAACTTAAAAAATATTTTAAAGGAATAGTAACATGTACAAGTAAAATTAGAGTCAAAACAACAAGAATCATTCATTTTTAAGAGGCAAAATCTTTAATGACTAATATAGAATGCTCAAAAAGATTTAACTAGTGGTTTTCCCTCAAAACCATAAATGTGGGTTTTGAAGTACTAGCCATTTGACTTTTGACAAACAACTGGGTTGGGGTATTTAGACCTAGAAAACATAAAATTATTTTATTTTTATGTGATGTCTTATTACATTCTCTTTAATGCTTTAAGTCCTAAAATCACTCCTTGGTTTTATGAGGCAATGATGATGGAAAGCGATGGAAAACAACAGCAGATGAGTGCACTACCATGCAAACAGCAGCTGCCAAGGACAGTCTAGAAAATACACTTAGTACACTTTAACACAAAAATAGTACAATTCAAATACTAACATTTCAAGCTTCCAAGAATTCTCAGCAACAAAAACGTCACATTAAAGTGAACAAAGGGAGATTTTTAAAAAGCATAAAAAAGAATGTTTTCAGCAATTAAAAGAAATTTTTAAAAATGTAATGCTAATAAAATATGCTTAACAATTTAAATGGACTACAATCATATAAAACTAGATTCTGACCGGCACTTTAATTAAAAGCACTGCTCCGATATTAACACTGATTGTGGCAGGGGCCAACAGGGTGGCCCTTCCCAGAAACAAACAAGTCACTCACGTTTCCGTCGCTCCTCTGGCCCCCTTTATGGGTAAGGACCACCACTTCCATCCACTTTCGCAGATGTTGCTGTTGAAAAAAATACATCCTTAGACATTTCTTCCTCACAACAGGAGCATTTCAATTCCAAAATGCTGCTTTTAGGTGAAAACACATACGTAATCATTCATTTCCATCATATTTAATGTGAGAATGGCAGTGTTTCTGTTACTGAAATAGCCCAACCATTCAACTAGTGATGGGAATAACTGGCATTTGTTTATGTTCTATAAAGAAAGGCTGAATCCACCCTGCTACAGAAGAAAACACCCTGAAAACTGCCATTCCAATATCAGGAAGTTTACTCCTGTCCATCATTCCTGCTGTCACCTTATGACCCTGGTACTTTGCGTCACAGCTGTTCACAGAGTGCTGCATGAACCCAGCACCGTGCAAGGCATGGGGCAGAGAAGTGAACACACAGGCATTGCCTGTCCTCATGGTGTTAGGGCTGCAGTAGGAAAAACGGGGTACGGCACAGGAGCGTGGTGTGTGGAACGAAGATGGTAAGATGTGTGAAAGCTGTGGATGGAGGTTCAGGTCAGGTCCCTGCTGAGGCACATGTGCCAGAAGCACAAGGAAGAGCGCTCCAGGCAGAGAGAGGGAGGAACAAAGGCCCTGGAGCCAGAAACAGAAAGGCGGCTACTGTGGAAGGACAGGGGGGCAAAAGGGGCCCAAGCAGAAGGACTGGTGAGAATGAGTGTGACCCCACTGGGTCAGAGGCTGTGCAAATTAGTGCTGACAGGTAGCAATTCCCTTCGGTGCAAAATGACAGCAGTCGTTCTGTGCAGATTCTGTGCAGAGCAAGAGGAGAGTCCCTGAGTCCAAAGCGACTGTGGCCTGACGTGAGCACGTGGCAGTCAGGGTCCCACCACTGTGACCAGCAAAACCTGGCAGACAAGCACTCAGAGCCCACAGCTAAAACCACAAGAGCACCTAAATAAGAGGAGCATCTTCATTACCCTACACTGCCCAAACATGTTCTTCAAAACACTGATGCCCCACAAGAAATTAACAAGTTGCTTAAAAAGAACTTCATGGTAAAATAGGCTTGGGGGCAGATGGTTTAAATGCATCTAAACACTTTTCTGCCCTAGCTGGTTTGGCTCAGTGGATAGAGCATCGGCCTGTTCCCAGGTTCAATTCCGGTCAAGGGCACATGGACAGATTTGGTATTGATCCCCAATGGAGGGCATGCAGAAGGCAGCCAATTAATGATTCTCTCTCGTCATTGATATTTCTCTCTCTCTCGCTCTCCCTTCCTCTCTGAAATCAATGAATCCTATACAGTATAATAAAACCTTAATATGCAAATCGACCAAACGGCGGAATGACCATTGGCTATGATGTGCACTGACCACCAGGGGGCAAATGCTCAACGCAGGAGCTGCCCCCTGGTGGTCAGTGCACTCCCACAGGGGGAGCACCGCTCAGCCAGACGCCAGCGCAGCAGCCGTGGTGGGAGCCTCTCCCGCCTCCACCCCAGCCAGGCAGTAAGGAGCGAGGGGTCCTGGACTGCTAGAGCCCGGACTGCGAGAGGGATGTCTAACTGCCGGCAGGCGGACATCCCCCAAGGGGTCCTGGACTGCAAGAGGGCGCAGGCCGGGCTGAGGGACAAATGTCGTGCACTGGGCCTCCAGTAAATAAATAAACACTTTTCTGTGAGCCTTTAATGTAAACTTCAAGAGGGGAGTACAGGAAGTTGTGTTTCCCAAACTTACCAACGGAGGTTTTTTCCCCTACAAATTACAGGGCCAATGTTCTAAGAATCATATGTTGAGAACCACTAAAACAACACATTTCTTTAAAAAAACTAAGTACACTAAGCTAACAATGTTTTACCAATAAAATTCCTTGAAGGAAATCACCAGAATATATTTTCATAAAACCTACAATCTATTAGAATAACTATGTATACCAAAGACATGAAAGTGACAAAATTAAAGGCACAAAAAGTGACCAGCTACGTCATTCTGTTTTTGGATTTCCCAAAGGAAAGAAAAGAATGCTAACTGGTATATAAAATCCATGTCTAGTTAAATAAGGAAGCATCCAAAATAACTAGCTACATTAGAGACTTCAAGACCAAATGTCAAGCAGTTCAAATTTTAAGAAAGGAAAATTTCCAGGGTTGTTCCCACGAATGCCCCTCTACAAAGTAAGGTGTCTTATTTCTTACGCTGAAGCCGTAAGCTGTTAAACTCAAAAGCAAATCATGAGGGAAAACAAAGGCTCAGAGACTGGGCACAGTTCTGAAGGACGTGAGTAAATAAGGGCAAACGTGTCTTTGACCACCACACCTGGCAAAGCACAGTGGACTTGGGATACATTGGGAAGACCCGAGCCACAAACACAAAGCACCAGCAACACAGGCCCAGGATGGTCTTGGGCAAGATGGTGCCAGATGAAAATGGCTGAACAGATAGTAACTTCAATCATTCTTTGTCCAAGTACATCAACTCTCTCTGCTTTGAGAGGATTTTTAACCACTCAGAAAATGTCTATATTGCCAGAGAAAGAAAAAAATCCCCAAACCTATGTAACTTAGTTTTAGGGGAAAAGATTCCTGAACTTAGTCAGAAACCACAGACTGTGAGGCAGTCTCTTCACACTGTTCTTAAAAGATCTGGATAACAAATTACTGAATGAATTCCCAGCTAACAGATCTAAAGGGTTAGATTAGGGGTAAAAAATGCAAAAAAAAATCAAGTTGCTTCAGGCAGGCAGCAAAGACTGCAACAAATGACAGCTGACAGAGTTGGAAGAGACAAACAGTAAAAAAAGGAGGCAAATATAAAAACATTAGGACATTGAAAAGATATGCACAAATCTCATATATGAAAGCACCAATAGTTGTAATATTCTATAAGATAACGTGTATACTTGTGCTCTGACTAGGAAGTGATTAATATCACTTACTTTAACCACACTTGAGAATGTATGGGTATAAACTGGTAGGTATGTATGTGCATTACATATTTTTGGAATCTTAAACAGAAGGAGTCTTCCATTTTGGAAAATTCACTTCCATATAATATTGCTTCCCACTCACACTCTTCCATTAGGGCAGTGGTCAGCAAACTGTGGCTCTGTTGACTAATGAGTTTGCCAACCACTGCGTAAGGCATTACCCTTACCCAGAAGTTTTGACTTCAGGTTAAAGACATTAGTACATTATTAAAATGTTTTTTAAGTGTTTTTCCCTAAGGCAGTGGTCGGCAAACTCATTAGTCAACAGAGCAGCAAACCGCAGCTCGCAAGCCGCATTGCATTAGGGCATCACAGTTTCTAGGGCCAATCATAATATTATTATCAATTTCCAATTAGGTGTTTGGGTCACTGTTCATTCTTTAGGTGTCTATACAGAAGCTAGTATGTGAGGTAAAAAGTTGTGTGGCTTTCATATACACATATATCTATACTCTGTAATGCACTATATCTATATCTAAATCTAACTATCTGCTCACTCCTGTTTACATCTGAGGGAAAGGTATATAAAAAAAAAAAAAAAAAAAAATTAAAAAAAAAAAACAACACATTTGTAGTATCTTAAATATCTATATGGCCAAAGGTCATTTATGAAAAATACATGTATGTTTGCAGTATTTATAAGTGTCTATTTATCAGAAACAAAATCAAATACTAAGAAAATTAATAACTGAGTCTCCTTCATCTGCTTACACTTCAAATTTAAACATTGCCAAACAGATTTTATTTGCATCATTATTTCCTTGATAATTCTGAAAACCCAAGGGATTTCTAAAGTTCTTACAAGTTTTCCACTGTATCATCATCTGTAATAGCAAAAGACTGGGAACAATCTAGATCAGGTGTGGGGAACATCGGCCCTCGGGCCGTACCATGGGCCCTACAAGGCCCGTGAAATCATTTGATCTGGCCCCGGCAAGGCATTAGGGGTGAATTAATTAAATGTTTGACCAAATACAGCAGGTTAATTTTTAAGCTGATAATTTTGTGTGGCCCATGAATGATGCTATAAATATCCAAATGGCCTCTGGCAGAAAAAATGTTCCCCACCTCTGATCTAGAAGGTCATCAGTGGGGGCCTGGTTACATAAATAAGGATTATTGTCATCATAAAACAGAATGAAGAAGAAGCACTTTATGTTCTGATAAAATGGTGGGGTAGTAGACAGGAAAAGTAAGAACTGTGTGTATATTATCATTCCTTTTGTGGGGAACAAAAGAATATACACATGTCCTATTACAAATGTGAAAGCCTCCAGAAGGACACTGTTAGCACTGGATGTCTCTGGGAAGGGGGTGGAGAGTTGGAGGACAGGAGGGAGACTTTCATAGCACACCCTTCCATATCCTTTGAATTTTAAACCATGTAAATATATTACTTCTTTTAAAAAATAATTCCAATTTTCAGGTTTATTATAGAATATATTTACATGCATTTAGCTTACCATCATCTGATCACAGAACTTATCATTGAAGGAGTTTGGGAAGAGCCTGGTAACTGAAGTCAGACGATTCACAACATTCAGCGTCAAACTTCTATAATCCCCCAGCATCATCAGCAAAGGTCGCATATGTGTATGGATTTGATCTACTTCTATGGTAGCACCTTCTAAAAACTATTTTAAAAGAAATGTTACAAATAAAAACAGATAACGGAACATACTTTAGAATAGAATAGAACTTATGTGACTCTACCAGCAAGTTTTTGTGTTCCTTAGAAAAATGAAACATTAAACATATCTATTGACTAGTCATTGCTGTATAATATTTTAAAGGTTTGGTATGACTATGGAACCAGTAGAGACATTATTACAATCCAGTGGATATTAACAGGCAGATTTCCAGGCACACAGACAAGGTAAACCGAACTCCTAAGCAGAATTCACACACACACACACACCCCCCTCACCTTTCTCATACAGGCTTCTCCAGCCTCCTGGAGCTCACTATTTGTGGAATTAAGTGCTTTGAAGAGTGCAGCAATGATCTTCTCTCTAGACTGAGGAAGGTAATTGCAGGCAGCAAGTGCATCTTTAGGGAGAAAAACGAATATAATCTCATTATTAACCTGAAAATACATGAACATTTTGCTTATCTAAAGGCTCTTACCAGCCCTGGCCAGTTTGTCTTAGTAGACAGAGCGTTGGCCCTCAGACCGAAGGGCCCTGGGTTCGATTCTGGTCAAAGGCATGTACCTGGGTCACAGTCTCGATCCCCAGTAGGGGGCATACAGGAGGAAGCCAATCAATGATTCTCTCTCATCACTGATGTTTCTCTCTCTCCCTCTCCCTTCCTCTCTGAAATCAATAAAAACAAAAAGGTGGATCTTTAAAAATAAATAAATAAAATAAAGGCTCTTACGCACAAAAATTATGTGTCACTAAACCTCTTTCCTAGTATCTGACCTTGAGAAAGACAAAAAGAACACATGATCTTCTACTGAAATTATCTAAGGGTGAAATCAACAGCCAGAGGGGCCATGACAAATTTTACATTGTCCAAATAGGAGGAAGAGGGCTGGAGAGGGAAGAAAGAAGGTCCCCAATAACATTGCTGCCCCCAGGATATCTTCATACAGGATGAGCATGGCTGACCTGTGGGCAGATGCATGCTGAATTCATGAAGAGGGCATGGCCTTGATAAAAGGAATAGACATACACAGCCAGGCTTTTCTCCACTATTCATATCTAATCAGGCAGCCTCCTCCCAACCTGAGAGACTTCAAAAATACAAATATTCTGAGGAAAGGGGACACCTCAATCTTATGCTCCTTAGGAGAGAACAGCCTAGCCCTGGCTGGGGTGGCCCAGTGGAAGAGCATCAGGCCAGTGCATCAAAAGGTCACAGGTTTGATTCCTGGTCAAGGGCACATACCTGAGTTGCCGGTTCATTCCCACCTTGGTTGGGGCACGTATGTGAGGCAACTAATCGATGTGTCTCTCTCACATTGATTTTCTCCCCCGCCCCCTCTCTGTCTCTCTCTCTTTCCACCGCCCCCCCCCCCCCCCGCTCCCTCCCTTCCACACACTCTAAAAATCAACAGAAAAAATATCCTCAGGCGAGGCTTAACAACAACAAAAAAGAGAGAGAGAGAACATCTTAGCAAGAGGAATGACCATATTGCTAACAGGAATGTATGAGGGCACCCCAAAGGAAAAATCCCAACTCAGAAGAAGTGAGAGGCTGGCAAACATCCCTGCTCTGCACCTCCCTCACTCTGGCTTGCGTTGTCTGAAATGCCCCAGGACCATCCTCAAGCTTGGATATTATATTCTCTGTCTCTCAGCTTCTCTACCACTAATTCAAGGAATCTGACAATAATTTATTAAGGGTATAAACATCAACAGATAGAGACAAAGTCAACTTAAAAAAACCTGTATTGGGTATTACCAAAAAGGGGGAGAAATGACTGTTTCTAAGCACAAGGATGAGTACTGGTCTAGTATATTTTTCTAAACTTAACACAATTCCTGTACTAAACACTGATAACTAACATTCATGAAAATCTAGAGCCAGCAGGATTCTCAGGTGCTTCTTAATCATTACAAAGTCTATAAAGAATGTTGTATATCTTACTAAATACTCTGAGTTGGATGAAAATGGTAATATATGAATGGTATGACAACTCTCTTAAACCAGAATATTAGGTTCATAGGAGAACTATAAATAGTTTATTAGATAGTAAAATCCAGTTTA
This sequence comes from Plecotus auritus, assembly GCF_963455305.1. Taxonomy (NCBI): domain Eukaryota; kingdom Metazoa; phylum Chordata; class Mammalia; order Chiroptera; family Vespertilionidae; genus Plecotus; species Plecotus auritus. The sequence goes on from NC_137773.1 coordinate 39,511,070, forward strand.
CTATAGAATAAGAAATTATTTAAATCCTAACAATCTATATAATCCACTGACATCTCATTATCTAGTTTGATAAATACACATAGTTTTTGATCCCACCTTAAAAACAACACAAAAAGCCAAAAAAAAAAAATTAAACATAAAAGGCCACTGTCCCTTTTCACTTTTGTCCCCAGTAACTTGTTTCAGATTTATATGAACTTACTTAGTGCTGCAATTCTCAAAGGCACGAGTGATGGAAGACTTTTGTAACAGGGCAGCTTTGTTAAAGCTGAATCTTCAGCCTCACACAAATTCAAAAGCTGCAAAAGATAAAGCAATGCAATTTAGCCTGCTCTTACTGTAAAGACATAATAACTTTACAAATAATAGAGCACAGCAATCTTCCACACACCCCACAACACAATTAACTAACAAACTGAAATCAAATTCTAAAGAATCTGATTCCAGGTCAAGGGCTTGTACCTCGGTTATAAGTTCATCCTCGCCCCCAGTCAGGTGTGGGAGGCAACCAATCCATGTGTTTCTCTCACATCCATGTTTCTCTCTCTCTCTCCTGGTTCCTCCCTCCTACTTTCTCTATAAGTAAATGGAAAAAAATATCCTCAGGGGTAAACATTAAAAAAAAAAAAAAAAAAGGAAGCTTATAATTTGTATCTAAAGTTTAATTTCTGTTTATTACTGTCTACACACTGTAAACTGGAGAGTTCACAGTGGCAAATACTTGTAAGATGCCATCTGCCTCTGCCCATTATCTTGAATCAAGGGGCAAGTCAAGTCCACTAAACAGCACGAGAACCTGGCAGGACAAGGCAGTGATCAGGGCCCCTGCTCTAAAACAAGTCATGGTCCTTTGACTGCAGCTTCTCTGCTGTGACCTTTGGTGCATACCAAACGCTCAGGCTCAGTTTCTGTATCTTCAGGAGGCCAGAGCTACAGAGAGCATTCATGTGAAGTAAGGTCTCTCAACAGTGCCTGGCACGTTTAAGCGAATAATTAACTCAGTAAGCTGGCACTGCTTGTGCCGTCTTATTCTGAGCACCAGCAGATGGGACAGTGACTAAAGTAGATGGTACAGTCTTAGCTCTAGATTACAACTTGAAGGCCCTGAAGAGCAAGGTTCCTTGTTAGAGGGCTAATAGAGTTCAAAGGACTCAGGAAACAACAACCTTTTTTTAAAAAATATACTTTTATTGACTTCAGAGAGGAAGGGAGAGGAAGAGAGAGATAGAAACATCAGTGATGAGAGGAAATCATTGATTGGCTGCCTCCTGCACGTTGGACCGAGCCTGCAACCCAGGAATGTGCCCTTGACCAGAACTGAACCTGGGACCCTTGAGTCTGCAGGCCAACGCTCTATCCACTGAGCAAAACCGGCTAGGGCAAAACACCCACCTTCTGCTGAACATCTGCAATCACTATGCCCACCTTCTCTCCAATCCCAGATGTAACATACCTGTGCCGAGTGCTGTGCCAGGCTATTGCTGTTTCCCTGTGGTCACCTCCCAGGCCTTCTCTGAGTGCTGCCTGACCAGTCTTCGTGCACAAAGACAGTTTACCAGACACACGTCATCACCATCCACACCACGCGTACCACCACCCCCCTACCTCTGTGTAGAACACCTTATGCTCCACCACGTTAAGATCCATTGTGAAGAGCCTGGGCTGCAATGTGGTACAGAACGTGTTCCCCTCCATCAGGCCAATCTGTGCATTGGCAGGCTGATGTCTGAGCAAATGCTTCTTAGGTGGGACCATATCCTGGAGAACCTAGGACAGGCAAGAAGGAAATACAACTGAACACATGCCCCTCGAAAAGGCTCTCATCACAATATTCTAAAGCAATTACCAATTTGAAATTCATAAAAGATGAAAGGTTATTACAGATGTCTTTTAGTTAGGTGACAGTGAGATGTTTCATGTGCTAAAACTTGGCCATGAGTGTCTGATACCCTTCATTCCTAAGGCTTCAGAGTAATCTCTCTTAAAACAAACAAACACAAAACTACCAGATTGTGCTATATTGATCCAGGAAACCAACCTTCTATCCTCTTGACACTGACAAATACCAATAGAACCATTAATATAAGCACATTAATTTTCACATATCTGAGGTTAAAAACAGCATATGTAATAGTATTCTGTAAAGTGGACACAAAATTATAAATTATATATCCTCTACATCTCAGATTTGAAAGGGAAAAAAAGTCTCAAAAATTTTGCTCAAGTTACCCTAGTTCTGGTGACAGAAATCTCACCTCTTTATGGGGTTCCATTATCACTGTCACACTTTTCCCAGTGACCTGGGCCAAAACTTGCAGTGAATGCATAGCCTGTTTTCTCACAGTGGAATTTGGAGAGGTGACTTCTCGAACCAAGTCGTGTGTCACGTGGTGAAATGACTTTTCCTGAGCTGCCACAATCTCTTCCGCTCTCTCCTCATCTTTTAAGGGTGTCGCACACCTCATCAGCAGCTGCTCCAGGGTGGTTTTGGCCATGGCAACTGCCCCATTGGAAACCTGCAGGACAAGGACTCCTTAGACCGAAAAGGGAACAATGCTGCCCAGGACACCCATGTCTCCTGCACAACCTGCCTGCCATCAACACTGTCTCTAGGGGGGGTTCACGCCCCTCGTGCCAGCTAATCTAATAAGACTACTTCATCACTTCCACTAGATACTTACAGGTAATTCCTGTGTATCACTCAGAAAGGAAAATGTGGTGTAGACAGGATCTTTGTAAGTACCAAACAGATAAGCTGGCGCTGCCCAGATATTCTACCTGCATATAGGATCATAAAGAATGCAGCGTCTGGGAGAAACCAAGATGGCGGCATCGGTAAACACCTAAACTGCCGCCTCACACAACAATTTCAAAACTACAACTAAAAGACAAAACGGACATCATCCAGAACCACAGGAAGGCTGGCTGAGTGAAAATTCTACAACTAGAAGGAAAGTGAAAAGCACACTGAGACTCACAGGAGCTGCGTAAGGCAGAGGTACAGAGGCGCGCATGTGGAGAGCGCTGGCAACTGACTACGCGACTGGCTTTCTCAATCGGGAGGGAGACAAAAGCCCCCAACTGCTCTGAACTCCAGTTCCGGGCGAGACTCTGGGGACCCAGACTCATTCAGGGAGAAACTGGACTGTCTGGCAGCGGGTGAAACTCAAGAACAGCTTTCTCTCAGAGGTGCTTACAGCGATTACCACGGGACACTGAGACCCAGGGGCCTCTTAGGGAAGGGCTGGCGGAAAGCCATTGCTGTTTGCTCCGCCCTGAGATCCTGCCCCACAAAGCCATTGCTGTTTGCTCCGCCCTGAGACTCTGCCCCATCCAAGATGAGCACAGAGGCTTTTGAATATGAATGGCCAGGTCCTGTGAATTCTAAACTTACCTAACAAACTGCAGCTGAGTCAGTGAGACCCAGAACATCCAAAACAGGCATACTCAAATTACGGCCCATGGGCCACATGCAGCCAGCCGAGGACATTTATCCAGCCCGCCAGGTGCCGCTGCCTGTCCTGCTTAGCAGCCAACTCGTCCCGGGTCGGCAGTGCGCATAGGAATTTGTTCATAGTTTTTTTTTAAACTATAGTCTGGCCCTCCAACGGTCTGAGGGACAGTGAACTGGCCCCCTGTTTAAAAAGTTTGAGGACCCCTGATCCAAAAGAAGGCCCAAGGCCCCGCAGCAGCTTGCATTGCTTCACAACTGGGCCTCATCTGGGGACCTCCAAAACCCAAACAAAGAAGAGGAATCTGCAGATCTCTCCGTAGCTCCTGCTGAGTGGCCTCAGGCAGAGGCTAAATTAGCATCTCCTTAGAGATAGAAGAGCCAGTGTACCCAGGGGTCAGAGTAGGACCATCCAGATTACAACTCCTCAGATCCATAAGGGACACACTCAGGGGGCAGACTCAGTGAGCACCAAAGCACCACTGAATCAAGTCTTGCCTCATAAGGGTGTCTCCAGCACAGAAGTTCTCCCAGCATAGACACAGCTGATCCTCAGAGCCAATTGGCCTGGAGGTCAATTCCTCCCAGTGATACCAACAACAATCAAGACTTAACTACAACAAGGCTGTACACACAGTCCACAAAGGGGTGCACCAAGAGTGTCCACCTCAGGTAACTGGGGAGGCTGAGCCACTGGGCCCTATAGGACACCTAGCACACAAAGCCACTCTATCAACTCAGGGAAGCAGCCAAAATGCGGAGACAAAGAAACAGATCACAAATTAAAGAAATGGAGGAAAGCAAACGAATAGATATAGAGTTCAAAACCACGGTTATAAGGTTTTTCAAGTATTTTCTAGAAAAGGCCAATAAATTTAGCGAGACCCTCGAGGATATGAAAAAGGACCAACTAGAAATTAAGCATACACTGACTGAAATAAAAAACATTATACAGAGACCCAAAAACAGACTAGAGGATCGCAAGAATCAAGTCAAAGATTTGAAATGCAAAGAAGCAAAAAACACTCAACCAGAAAAGCAAAAAGAAAAAAGAATCCAAAAATATGAAGATAGTGTAAGGAGCCTCTGGGACAACCTCAAGCGTACCAACATCCGAATTATGGGAGTGCCAGAAGAAGAGAGAGAGCAAGATACTGAAAACCTATTTGAAGAAATAATGACCGAAAACTTCCCCCACCTGGTGAAAGAAACAGACTTACAAGTCCAAGAAGCATGGAGAACCCCAAACAAGAGGAATCCAAAGAGGACCACACCAAGACACATCATAATTAAAATGCCAAGAGCAAAAGACAAAGAGAGAATATTAAAAGCAGCAAGAGAAAAACAGTTAATTACCAATAAGGGAGCACTCATACGACTGTCAGCTGATTTCTCAACAGAAACTATGCAGGCCAGACGGGAGTGGCAAGAAATATTCCAAGTGATGAACAGCAAGAACCTACAACCAAGATTACTCTACCCAGCAAAGCTATCATTCAGAATTGAAGGGCAGATAAAGAGCTTCACAAATAAGAAAAAGCTAAAGTAGTTCATCACCGCCAAACCAGTATTATATGAAATGCTGAAAGGTATTCTTTAAGAAGAGGAAGAAGAAAAAGGTAAAGATAAAAATTATGAACAACAAATACATGTCTATCAACAAGTGAATCTAAAAATCAAGTGAATAAAAAATCTGATGAACAGAATAAACTGGTGAATATAATAGAAAGGGAGTAGACTGACAATTCTCGGGGGGAAAGAGGTGTGGGTGGTGCGGGAAGAGACTGGACAAAAATCGTACACCTATGGATGAGGACAGTGGCGGGGGGTGGGGGGGTAAGGGCAGTGGGTGGGGTGGGAACTGGGTGGAGGGGAGCTATGGGGGGAAAAAGAGGAACAATTTTAATAATATGAACAATAAAGATTTATTAAAAAAAAAAAAAAAAAAAAAGAATCCTGGAGTATATGCACTACTGAGCCCCAAGGCAAGACTGAGGAGTGGTGCTTCCTTCACAGGTCACAGATGTTCTGTGCTAAGTTCTTGGGCATGACTGCTCCTTATGAAGACAGAAAGGTATCTGATAACCAGACAAAGCCTAGAGGGGTTCTGATCTGTCCTTTTATTGAAGGTGCTGTTATGAAACATAAGCTTTTAGGAGAGCAAATTTGCAGGACTCTTGCTACCTATTCTCTAGGCAAATCAGCTTCTTGAGACAGCTTGGTTATGTTTGGAGCCACCATCACCTACCTCTCCAGTTAAGTCCATCATGACAAAGAGAAGCGCCTTGAGGAATGTCTGCTGGTTCTGGAGAACCCAAGTGAGAGGCAGCCGCTCCATCAGAAATTTAATGGACACCACACCCCCCAACTTTGCATACCAGGCCTGCTCATAACAACACGCACACAAGCGCTCCACGATGTAAGAAAACAGAGGCAGCTGGCATGCCTGGAGAGGAAAACAAACACAAACCTTAATGTGTTACTGCAATTCTTAAACTACCAGTTTCTAGAATGACACCCTCAGGTACAAACCCCACAAATAGGAGACACTCCTCAATCCAGCCTTACCCTCTCCTTTGAGCCCAGGATGATACTTGCAACATCAAATATCACAGCAAGAGCCACCTCTCCAATCTTGCAAAGTTCCTTTTCTTCATATGCCATACATATAGCTATGGCATCAATGAGAACCAATGGATCCATTCCTTTCGACCCGTTTTCTTCACTGTGAAACATGGCTGTGCTGGGCTGGCTGCCCACCTGGTAGCAAGGCAGCAAGAAAGGACCTGGAGGAGAGCACAGGGTGCATGAGAGAGAAGAGTGTCCGCTACCAACATTCTTGTCCCTCCAAGTGCAAAAGTACCTCATTTTCTTTTCTTTGAGGGTTAGGAACCTAATACTTTAGACCAATTTCTGTTAATATTTTTAAACTAAGGAGTCTGATTTACACTAAGGTAATTTTTCTGAATGTTTTCCATTATACACTGTATTACTTTCATTTTTCCTCAATCATAAGTCAAAAATGTATTAATTTAAAATGAGAACCACTCGCTGGGTTGGCTCTGTGGATAGAGCATCGGCCTGTCAAGGGCACATCCCCAGTAGGGGCGTGCAGGAGTAAGCTGATCAATGGTTTCTGTCATCATTGATTTTTCTCTCTCTCTCCCCACATCTCCTTTCCTCTCTGAAATCAATAAAAATATTTTTTAAAAAATAGTTTCTCTTTCTCCTAAAATATTCTCATGGCCAACTTTAAAAAAAAAAAAGAGAGAGAGAGAACCACAATCAGGTACCTTCTTTTAAAAGTCATTAAACAGGCCAAAGGGTAGAGAATGGGAGTGACTATGGGTTACCCTCTGTACATTTCTGACATACAAGTAATAATCAAAAGCAACAGCTCACAAAAAAAAAACAAAAGGCAACAGCACCCAGCTATGACACCCAACACACACACACAAAGAACAATCTGCCAGCAACTACTAATTAATGCCTCACAGGTACCTAGGACCAGCAAGTTGGGAATTATCAAAAAGCTTACAGGTCTGCTGGAAAGTTAACATTAAGACAGAGGAAACACTGAGAAACAATCTAAGTGCTAAATCGTACAGTACCAACTGTTCAGGCCAAGAAGAGTTAGGAGGGGAAGTCCCACATGTCCTACAGCGCTCCAGAAAGCCCATCATGGTTCTCCAGGGTGAGGGCTCTGAGGACATGCCCCAGTGCAGTGCTCCTCAAGGGAGTCCACTGGCCAGCACTAGACTGGGAGGAGGTACACGAGTAGGGAATAAGTGTTCAGAAACTTACGTAGCCCTGGGAACCCTGACAGTCCTACTGTCTTTTACCAAAGCACCAGTCTGCAGTGGTTTAAAAATAAAACCAAGGAGATAAAATGTGTCCTTCACACCCAGAGCCTGAGAACCCCTGCAGCAGAAGCACGTAGCTATTCAGGAAGAGAGAAGAGCACGGAGGAGAGATGACCATGCCAGGAGCAGAGATGTGCACTGGAAGGGAGCCTTCGAGAAGCTGGCTAAGAGCAGACAGGCGACGGTGGAAAACACATGGAGGAAGGTCAGCAGTAAGTGCAGCTGCTAACTGCCGCTGTTTTACACATCCAAGACTATTCAGCCCCCATTTTTCATAAAAAACAAAGGGCCAAAATACTGAGTGTATTTTATAGCTAACACTTGGAAACAATTTTCACAATACAGCACCCATCGCTGAAATACCAATGATCTTTTTCAATGTGCTTAAGTGGAAAATTAGAAAACAAAAAGGCCAAAAATCAATCAGCCAACCTCAGCTTCTCTGAAACTCCACCATGTCCTGACCACGTTTTTGAAGTCAAATAACCAGGGCCCCACTCACCACACTGCTGGGCAACTGCCACCATTGTGTAGTGGCGGATCAGGCTGGCTACAAAGGGCAGGGCGCTGGGCCGAAGATCTTTAATGACTGCAGACATGAACGCCCCAGTCAGAGCCTGCTCAAATGTCTTCCGAGCTGGAGTGTCTTGTGCTTTGTAGCGATGTGATATGATGACATTAGGTATGGTCTTTTCTGTAAAGCTGGAAGACAAAATTTAATCCACCATCACAACACTGAAGTCCTGAACTGACAGCTTCACCATGACTTAATTTTTTTATTTTAATCTGCCCTCCTTCCTCATTCAGATAGGACCGAGTGAATTAATTTCTCTGCTTTAATTTCAGTATGAACACTTATGACTAATGATTCAAGAGACACCAAATATGTTCTACCTGATAGGAGCACAGGCAATGGATCAGAGGGAAATTACAAAAGGGCAGCAGATTCAATTTTTTATAATATTTCATTTTAGGTTGATGTTTGAATTTATCTTTTATAATTAAACTAGTGGCTCGGTGCACACATTTGTGCACATTGAAAGAAAATTAATTAGATGAAATATTTTAATATCGCTATTCACCCTTTCTCTATAATAGAAGTGTCAGAGATGAAAGAAAAGTAGTAAAATGTGTATGAAAATATATGAATTGATTAATAAACAATAACATGATATAAAAACAACAAAGACATGATATAAAAACAAAAACATTATTTAAAAACAACAAAGACATGATATAAAAACAAAAACATGATATAAAAACAAAAACATGATATGAAAACAAAAACATGATATAACACTGATAAAAACAATGACTGATAAATTGATTAAACTTATTCTAATATCTCCCTTACACCATATTAAGAGTAAAAACACTTTCTAAGTGCGTGAAAAAAATTGTGATGAAGTATTTACAACTTTAATGTCTCACGCTATTCGAACTCGAGAGAAAGCAACATATAATTGACCATGTCCAAAAACGGGTTCAGGTAGGATTACTCCTACTCTGTCTACAGTTTGTCCTTGTGATTTATTAATAGTCATTGCAAATGCTGGCATCACGGGAAACTGTCTTCGAATTAATTTAAATGGGAGGCCAGTGTCAGACAGGAAAAAATAAATTCCCTGAATTAGAACAACCTCTTCTTCCATAGATCCTGTTAATACTTCAGCTTCGAAATGTTCCTATTTAGAGGGGGGGAAAAATGGCGTCGGAATAGACAGATGTGTCCCGAGCCTTGTCCCAGAGCAGATAGAAAGAACAGCTGAGGGTCACACAGGGAGTGTCTGTTGGTGAGTTAAGGGACAGCTATACTGCAGGAGAAAGTGGGGGACTGCTGGACGGGGCTCCCCTGACTGGGCAGCCCCCACTGCTGCTGGGTTCCCTCCAGGAGCCACTGGTTCGGACACGGAGACCACGCCATCATGAAGGGGAAAGTGGATGTTATCGGAAGCCTGAAAATCTCCAACTGCAACACCCACCGAACAGCTGCGAACCCCAGAGCACCGGTCCCCAATTGGCGCAAACACGCGGATTCAGAGGAGCTCTACACTCCACCACGGAAAGGTCATATTTCACCGGGGATAAGGTGAGGTCTCTGGTTCCAGCAGGACAGAGAAACACGTGCACTGTGGGAGCTGGAGGACCGGGGGAAGTCTACGCTTAGAAAAATCCGTGACTGTTGGGGCTGGCATGATCCATGAATGTGTAAGGGGGTCCCAGAGCTGCTAACAGAGGGGATCTCTAAAAAGTAACCCATTTTGATCTGACGCAGAAGGACAGCCTAAAAATTTTAAAAGTGTGCCGGCTGCTTGGACACGGGGGGGGGGGGGGGGGGGAGAGAGGGAGGAAGGACTGCGCAGACTTGCACGCAGCCCCTGAGTTCACACAATTGTCCTTTCTCTTTAAATCCTTGCTTCTGATTGCTGAGCCCAGTGCATGGGATCACCCAGTTGGGGACACCCTAGGAGACTGCAGGGGAAAGTTGTTTTTCTGAAACCTGGGGATCAGAGCGGGGAGTGACCATCGGAGAACCAGCTCTGGGGCAGCCCACTCCCACAAACTGGTATTGAGTGCCATAGGGAAAGCAGGATCTAAAGCAGAGGGTAGAAAGGACCCATAGAACCGGAAGTCAACACAGAAACACTGCCACCCAGGGGCTGAATCACAAATTGACTCTTGTGTAATCACAAATTTAGGAATACAAGAAAGACACACTGCCTGCTTAAAAATCAGGACTGGCTTACAACACTGAGGAGCAGTGGAATGCAGGGAACTGCAATACTGTCCTCACTGGGAAACAGCTGTGCGAAACAGAACAATAGAGGAAGTGAATGACCTTCACTACTGCACATTTTATGTATTTTTTTATTTTTTTTTCATCTTTTACTTAAGAAACTAATATTTTTCTTTTTTCCTCACTTGATTTTACTTTTTTAATTATTACATTTTTATTTCCAATCAGTATTATTACTACTACTATTTTAACTTTTTTCAAAAAAGTGTTATTTTATTATCTCTTTATTTGACTGTGACATTAGTGTTCTACATTCTATTTTCATCTTTCCTTTAGCATCATTCTACTCTATCTCAACTCTAACTTTATGCCATCGCTCTCTTCCTAACTTTTCCCCTTTTGTTGTCCTGTTTCTCTTACCCTTCTCTTACTTCAGATTTTCCCCATTCTTACTTTTTACCCCGTTAAAATTTCACCCTACTTATATATCTAATTTCCAATCCCGTTCGAAGTTCATACACACCTCTCTCTTCTCTGTCTTCACTATCCAAAAATTGTTTTTCTCTCTGTCCTTTTGTTGTTGTTTGCTTGAATGTTGATTATATCGATTTTTTATGCTTGTTTGTGAGATTGTTTTGCTTATTCTTTTTTTTTTGGTTTGTTTTTTTGTTTGCTTTGTTGTTGTTTTTTGCTTCTGTTTTCCCTCGCCTCGCTTGATATTAGTTGTTGTTTGTAGTTTGTATTCACCTCCAGGTACTTGTTGCTGGCATTTGCTGGGATTAGTGGCTGTTCTATTGGAGTTTTCTCCCCATATATATAGTTTGTTCCCCTTTTCTTTCTTATTCTCTCTCTTTTCTCTATTACTTTCTTTTTTTTCCTTTTCCCAGTTTCCTTTTGGCACTCTTTTTTTTTTTTTTCTTTTTTTCTCCTCTTCTTTCTCTCCTATCCCCTAATTTGCCTTTCTCTGGTGGTCACCTTTATTTGGGGTTATTAGTATCATGAATACATTTCTGTTCAGTGCCTTGTGTGTCGTACCTGGTTGTGTTGTATTTTGTGCCTTTAAATCAATGCAGGAGAGAAAGACTACATAACCAGACACCCGGAGAAAAGAGACCATGGGGAGACAAAGACACAGCCCGCATATGAAAGAAAAGCAGGCATCACCAGAAAAGGAAGTAAACAAAATGGAGGCAAGCAATCTGTCAGAGAAAGAATTCAAAGAAACGGTCATAGGGTGGCTGAAAAGAATGGAAGACAAATTTGACAATATGAGTAAGAATCAAGAGGAAATGAAGAAGAACAAAGAAGACATGAAAAATGACATCACTGCTGTAAACAACTCAATAGAAAGCATCAAGAGTAGACTAGAAGAAGCAGAGGACTGCATCAGTGAGCTAGAAGACAGGTAGGAAAAAATACCCAAGTAGAGCAGCTTCTAGAAAAAAAAAATTAGAAAAGTTGTTTGAAGAAATAATGACAGAAAACTTCCCTGATATAGGGAAGAAAAACCCCACACAAATCCAAGAAACTCACAGAGTCCCAAGCAAAATGAACCCCAAAAGACCAATGCCAAGGCACATTATAATTAAATTGGCAAACATCAACGACAAAGTAAGAATCTTAAAAGCAGCTAGAGAGAGACAGAAAGTTACATACAAAGGAACCCCCATCAGACTAGCAACTGATTTCTCAACAGAAACTCATCAGGCCAGAAGGGAATGGAATGAAATATACAAAGTCATGCAAAGGAAGCGTCTGAATCCAAGAATACTGTACCCAGCAAGGCTATCAATCAAAATTGAAGGTGAAATCAGGAACTTCACAGACAAAAAAGGACTAAGGGAATTTATTACCACCAAACCAGCAATGCAAGAAATGCTAAGGGGTCTGCTGTAAAAAAAAAGAAATAGGAAGCGAAGAAGGAACACAGGGGTAAAGAATAAAAATGGCGACAAATAAGTACCTATCAATAATAACTTTAAATGTAAATGGATTAAATGCCCCAATCAAAAGACATAGGGTAATGGATTGGAAAAGAAAACACGACCCATATATCTGCTGTCTACAACAAACCCACCTCAGAAAAAAAGACGCACACAGACTGAGGGTGAAGGGATGGAAAAGGTTTTTCAAGCGAATGGAAATGAAAAAAAAGCTGAGGTAGCCAATACTTATATCTGACAAATTAGATCTCAAAGTGAAGGACATAACAAGAGATAAGGAAGGCCACTTCATAATACTAAAGGGAGCAATCCAACAAGAAGAAATAACTCTGGTAAACATATATGCACCCAATACAGGAGCACCAAAATACATAAAAAAAACTCCTGGAGGATATCAAGAGATTGACTGCAATACAATCATAGTAGGAGACTTTAATACCCCACTATCACCACTGGACAAATCCTCTAAACAAAAAATCAGCAAAGAAACATCAATCCTAAATGACTCATTAGACCAGATGGAATTCATTGACATCTTCAGAATATTTCACCCCAAAGCCACAGAATATACATTCTTCTCAAGCGCACATGGGTCATTTTCAAAGATAGACCATATGTTGGGTCAATAGGCAAAGTCTCTTCAAATTCAAGAAGATAGAAATCATATCAAGCATCTTCTCAGATCACAGTGGCATAAAACTGGAAATCAACTACAATAAAAACAATCAAAAAAATTAAACACATGGAGACTAAACAGCATGCTATTAAACAATGACTGGGTTACCAGAGAGATCAAGGTATAAATAAAAAAATATCATGGCAACAAATGACAATGAAAACACAACAATCCAAAATCTCTGGGACACAGCGAAAGCAGTCTTGAGAGGGAAGTTCATAGCTCTACAAGCATACTGCAAAAAACAAGAAACAATGGTAATAAATTACCTAACCCAACAACTCAAAGAGTTAGAAAGAGAGCAACAAGAAAAGCCCAGTGTAAGCAGAAGGAAGGCAATAATAAAGATCAGAGTGGAGATAAACAACATTGAGAACACACACACAAAAAAAAAACAATACAAACGATCAACTAAACCAAGAGCTGGTTCTTTGAAAGGATAAACAAGAATGATGAACCTCTAGCCAGGCTCACCAAGAAGCAAAGAGAGAGGACCCAAATAAACAAAATCAGAAATGAAAGAGGTGAAATAACAACAGACCCCACCGAAATACAAAGGATTGTTAAAAAAATACTATGAACAACTCTATTCCAACAAACTGGACAACCTGGAGGAAATGGACATATTCCTAGAAAAATATAACCTTCCAAAACTCAATCAGGAAGGATCTAAACATCTCAATAGGCCAATAACTATGGAAGAAATCGAAGCAGTCATCAAAAAGCTTCCAGCAAACAAAAGCCTGGGGCCAGACGGCTTCACGGGGGAGTTTTACCAAACATTCAAGGAAGAACTAAAACCTATCCTCCTCAGACTATTCCAAAAAATTCAAGAGGAAGGAACACTTCCAAGCTCATTCTATGAAGCCAGCATCACCCTAATACCAAAACCAGAAAAAGACAACACAATGAAAGAGAATTAAAGGCCAATATCCCTTGTGAACATAGATGCCAAAATCCTCAACAAAATTCTAGCAAATCGGATCCAGCACTACATCAGAAAGATCATACACCATGACCAAGTAGGGTTTATCCCAGGAATGCAAGGATGGTACAATATCCGCAAATCAATAAACGTGATACATCACATAAACAAATTGAGAGATAAAAATCACAGTCACATCAATTGATGCAGAAAAAGCATTTGACAAAATCCAATACCCTTTCTTGATAAAAACTCTCAACAAGGTGGGAATAGAAGGATCATACCTCAACTTAATAAAAGCTATATATGATAAACCCACAGCTAACATCATACTCAATGGGCAAAAACTAAAACCATTTCCCCTAAGAACAGGAACAAGACAGGGATGCCCACTCTCACCACTCCTGTTCGGCATAGTATCAGAAGTATTAGCCATTGCAATTAGACAAGAAGAAAAAATAAAAGGCATCCAAATTGGAAAAGGAGAAGTAAAGCTGTCCTTATTTGCAGATGACATGATATTGTACATAAAAACCCGAAAGACTCCATCAAAAAACTAATAGACTTAATAAATGAATTCAGCAATGTAGCAGGATACAAAATTAATACCAAGAAATCTATGGCATTTCTATACACCAATAGTGAACTTACAGAAAGAGAGACTAAAAAAGCAATCCGAGAGGATCCAAGATGGCGGTGTAGGTAAACACCTAAACTGCTGCCTCGCACAACAATTTCAAAACTACAACTAAAATACAAAACGTCTATCACCCAGAACCACGGGAAAGCTGGCTGAGTGGAAGTTCTACAACTAGAAGGAAAGAGAAAACAGCACTGAGAGGTGCACAAGCGCTGAAAAGCTGAGGTACGGAGGAGCGCGGGATCCGGGCTGGCGACGGGTGACTGAAAGCGCTGCTTTTTTCAACCCAAAGGGAGACAAGCTCCCGATTACTCCGAACTCCAGTTTCTGGGGAGACACGGGGGACCCAAACTCCTACGGGGAGAAGCTGGACTGTCTGCTATCGGGTCGGAAAGTGAGGGAGGCTTGCTTGCAGGGCTGCCTGCAGGAATAATTGTTTACTGCACTGGGGCGCAAGACGCGGGGACACGGTCGGAGACGCAGAGCTGGCTAACTGGCAGCCATTGCTGTTTGCCACGCCCTAGCCTAGTCACGCCCTGAGACCCCGCCCTGCACAACCTACAAACCCACCCAAGCCCCAAACAGCGGCTTTAGCATATGAATGGCCTGCCCTATCGCAGCTTAACCTAGCAAACTTGCAGCCCGGGTCAGACAGCTCCAAAACCTCCAAACCCCAAGCAAAGAGGAGAAAACTGTAGTTCTCACTATAGCTCCTGCTGGGTGGCCTCAGACAGTAGCTGACCTGCACCCCATTGGAGATCCAGAAGCCAGTGTACCTAGTGGTCAGTGTGAGATACCAGATTTCAACTCCTCACGTCCATAAGTGACACATTCAAGAGGCAGACTCAGTGAGCACCAAAGCCCCACTGAAACAAGTCCTGCACTATAAGCGTGTCTCCAGCGCAGCAGTTCTTCCATTATAGACACAGCGGGTCCTCACAGCCAATTGGCCTGGAGGTCAATTCCTCCTAGTGTACCAACAGCAATTAAGGCTTAACTACACCAAGACTTTGCACTCAGCCCACAAAGGGGTATACCAAGAGCGTCAACCTCAGGTGATTGGGCAGGCTGAGCTACTGGCCCCTATAGGTCACCTACCACACAAAGCCACTCTATCAACACAGGGAAGCAGCAAAATGCAAAGACAAAGAAACATGTCACGAATGAAAGAAATGGAGGAAAGCAAACTACTGGACGACATAGAGTTCAGAACCACATTTATAAGGTTACTCAAGAATCTTCTAAAAACCGCCGAGAAATTTGATGAGACCTCTGAGGAGCTTAGTGAGACCTTCAAGGACCTTAATGAGAATGCCAAAAAAAATGGAAAAGGACCAGTCAGAAGTTAAGCATACACTGTCTAAAATAAAGAATATACAGAAACTCAACTGTAGATCAACGTACCCCAAGAATCAAACCAAAGATCTGAAATATGAGAAAACAAAAAACACCCAACCAGAAAAACAAAAAGAAAAAATCCAAAAATATGAGGTAGTGTAAGGAGCCTCTGGGACAACTTTAAGCGTACCAACATCCGAATTTCTGGGGTGCCAGAAGAAGAGAGCAAAATATTGAAAACCTATTAGAAGAAATAATGACAGAAAACTTTCCCTACCTGGTGAAAGAAATAGACTTACAAATTCAGGAAGTGCACAGAACCCCATACAAGAGGAATCCAAAGAGGACCACACCAAGACACATCATAGTTAAAATGCCAAGGGCAAAAGACAAAGAGAGAATCTTGAAAACAGCAAGAGAAAAACGGTTAGTTACCTACAAGGGAGCACCCATACGACTGTCAGCTGATTTCTCAACAGAAACTATGCAGGCCAGAAGGGAGTGGCAAGAAATATTCAAAGTGATGAACAGCAAGAACCTACAACCAAGATTACTCTACCCAGCAAAGCTATCATTCAGAGTTGAAGGTCAGATAAAGAGCTTCACAGACAAAAAAAAAGCTAAAGGAGTTCATCACCACCAAACCAGGATTACATGAAATGCTGAAGGGTATTCTTTTAAGAAGAGGAAGAAGAAGAAAAAGGTAAAGATAAAAATTATGAACAACAAAATGACATCAAATACATACCTACCAACAAGTGAATCTAAAAATGAAGTGAATAAAAAATCTGAAGAACAGAATGGACTAGTGAATATAATAGAATCAGGGATATAGAAAGGGAGTGGACTGACGATTCTCAGGGGGCAGGGGGTGTGAGGGGTGCTGGAAGAGATTGGACAAAAGTCTTACACCTATGGATGAAGACAGTGGCGGGGGTAATGGCATGGGGTGGGGTGGGGAATCAGGTGAAGGGGAGCTACGGGAGGAAAAAAAAGAGGAACACCTGTAATAATCTGAACAATAAAGATTTATTTAAAAAATAAATAAAAAATAAAAAAATAAAAAAACAATCCCATTTACCATCACACCGAAAAAATTAAGATACCTAGGAATAAACTTAACTAAGAAGGTAAAAGACCTATACGTGGAAAACTTCAGGACACTGAAAAAAAGAGATAGAGGAAGACGTAAACAGATGGAAGAACATACCATGTTCATGGATTGGGAGAATCAACATCATTAAAATGCCCATACTACCCAAAGCAATCTATAGATTCAATGCACTCCCCATTAAAATACCAACGGCATATTTCACAGACCTAGAAAGAACTCTACAAAAATTCATCTGGAATAAAAAAAGACCCCAAATAGCCACAGCAATCCTGAGAAAGAAGAACAAAGTAGGTGGGATCTCAATACCAGACTTCAAGCTGTATTACAAAGCCACTGTTCTCAAAACTGCCTGGTACTGGCACAAGAACAGACATATAGATCAATGGAATAGAAGAGAGAACCCAGAAATCGACCCAAATCACTATGCTCAATTAATATTTTACAAAGGAGGCATGAACATACAATGGAGTCAAGACAGTCTCTTCAATAAATGATGTTGGGAAAATTGGATAGATACATGCAAAAAAATGAAACTAGACCACCAACTTACACCATACACAAAAATAAACTCAAAATGGATCAAGGACTTAAACATATGACGAGAAACCATAAAAATACTAGAGGAATCCACAGGCAGAAAAATCTCTGACATATGCTGAAGCAATTTCTTCACTGATACTGCTCCTAGGGCAATGGAAACTAAAGAGAAAATAAACAAATGGGACTACATCAAAATAAAAAGCTTTTGCACAGCAAAGGAAACCATCAATAAAACAAAAAGAAAGCCCACTGCATGGGAGAACATATTTGCCAATGACATCAACCATAAGGGTTTAATCTCCAACATTTACAGGGAACTCATGCAGCTTAACAAAAAGAAGATAAACAATCCAATCAAAAAAATGGGAAACTGATCTAAATAGACACTTTTCGAAAGAAGACACAAGGAAGGCCAAGAGACATATGAAAATCTGATCAAAGTCACTAATCATCAGAGAGATGCAAATCAAAACAACAATGTGGTACCATCTCACACCTGTCAGAATGGCTCTTATCAACAAATCAACAAATGACAAGTGCTGGTGAGGATTCGGAGAAAAAGGAACCCTCGTGCACTGCTGGTGGGAATGCAGACTGGTGCAGCCACTGTGGAGAACAGTATGGAGCTTCCTCAAAAAACTAAAAATGGAACTCCCATTTGACCCAGTGATCCCACTTCTAGGAATATATCCCAAGAAACTAGAAACACAAATCAGAAAGGATGTATGCACCCCTATGTTCATAGCAGCACAATTCACCATAGCTAAGATTTGGAAACAGCCTAAGTGCCCATCAGCAGATGAGTGGATTAAAAAACTGTGGTATATCTACACAATGGAATACTATGGTGCAGTAAAAAAGGAGTTCTTACCATTTGCAACAACATGGATGGAGATGGAGAGCATTATGCTAAGAGAAATAAGCCAGGCAGAGAAAGATAAATATCACATTATCTCACTCATTTGTGGAATATAATGAACAACATAAACTGATGAACAAAAATAGATCCAGAGACAGAGAAACATCAATCAGAACGTCAATTCTCAGGGAAGACAGGGGAGGGTGGGGGTAAGAGGGAGAGATCAACCAAAGGTCTTATATGCATGCATATAAGCCTAATCAATGGACACAGACAACAGGGGAGTGGGTTCATGAATGGGAGGTGTGGGGTAATGGGGGAATAAGGACACATATGTAATACCTTAATCAATAAAGAAATTTAAAAAAAAAGAAAAACTCAAGAAAATGTTATTTAAATGAAAAAAAAAAAAAACTTCAGCTTCGATTACGTTGGGTCACAATCTTTTGATAATAAATCTAGTACCATTACAAAGACCCCATTTACTATTAAGATTACTCAGTAAGCATGATGATTGCACCTACTTTCAATTTTAATTTATGATACAGCATTCCCAAAGGAGTAATACTATTAAGAAACTTGATGGCAAAATTTTCCTTTTCGGCATCATCTGTTGAATCGATAGAATCATCACTCAAATAGGTGTGAAAATCTCCATCGAGTATATCCAAAATTTCTTCATTTAATTTATGAATGTGCTCATTTTTAGGACAAAGAATCGCACGTTTAGATATATTTTTAATATTATCTATAGATATACTATTTCCAAAGGTAACTTCAATAATAGATCCGTTACAAATCATTTCATGGGGTATTTCAATAATATCCACTCCAAGAGCTTTATATGTATCACACATGCGTGAGTTAACGTCCATTTTTAAATTGCCAATGCGCGTCATATGTACCAGTCGGTAGGTCGGATGGTCGGACGGATGTCCCGTCGGTCACTTAGCCTTCTATGTATATAGATAAGCCAAAATCTAAGAAGTAACTCCATCATTGATCAAATGCAGCTATACACCTGTTATACATTAAAATTCACACCACTTATTACTCTCATCAGATATTTTTTTCTAAAAAGAATGAAAATGTGTTTACTAAAAAAAAAAAGGTGTGTAAATAAAATTATTTAAAAAGTCTTAAAAATCACCATGGATACAGAATCAAACAGGGCTACAGTTTATTGATAAAGCATTTACTGTCAATCATAAAGGCAGATCACAACTGATAAATTTTAATGCTCAAGCACCCAACCTGCTCTTCTCAATGTCCCCAACACCCCAGTAAGTGGCACCTTTGGCTTAAGGCCAAGAAAACCTGCAGTCATCCAGGTTAGATCCTTTCATCTACTTCCACTAAAGTCTTCATTGAGTCTTCCCGAGCACCCAAGTTCTCCCATTTTCTCTAAAAGCCAACAGAAGCATTACTAGGCAAATAACATGTTTTTTTCCTAACTAGAAGGAACATGCTCATAACATTAAGAAATCTTGAAGGTCCTCTCCATCCCTTATTCCTGAAGCAAGGTATAACCAATTGCAGAGAATTAAATTACCAACATACTTAGGGTGTGCAAGGAGCTGGTAGAGAGCATGTTTGTTGTCCTCTAGACTCATCATTGCCACCAGAAAGCACTTGATCACTTCCCACGCCTGCCTCCGGTAGTAGGGCTCAGTGTTGGCACTTTTCAGGCAGTCCAGAGCGGTTTCAATGGCCTATGACAACAAATAAACACAAAAACTATAGTTGGTACCAAATTACATATTCCTGAAAGGCTTTCACTGAAAGCATTTGCAACACCCAAAAGGATCTTAATGCATATATTTTTCTCTTGAAGTGAGCAAAGTGGGACCTACACAGGGTAGCAAGTACTCCCTGTGTAAGACCTCCAGAGAAGGCGATGAAAATATTATGAATAAGGAACCGCACAGTTCAAATTAAAATGTAAAATGGAGTTTACTAATTTTGTGCTTAAACAGCCAATGGGAGATTCCAGAAATTAAATGAGCCCATAAGAGTCCTTGTGGTAGATTTGCTGGATTAAACTAGACACTGGGTCATCTACAAACTTATCAAGGTCCTCAAGAGAATAATGAACTTTCTGCAGACCACAGAATGGCCTCGCTGCTCATTCCCTTTGCCTAGTCCAGTGATCAGCAAACTCATTAGTCAACAGAGCGGCAAACCACGGCTCGCCGACCACTGGCCTAGTCAACTCCTTCGGCTCACTGGGCATGCCATGGCCCTGAGGATGCTGCCTGCTGGGAAAGGAGCTCCATAAGCACCATAAAGTTTCCATAAAGGTCCAGGAGGACTGTGGAAGCCTATCTTCAAGACCTGGTTTCTCCCGCCCTAGCTGGTGTGGCTCAGTTGGGGGCACATCATCCCGTACACCAAAAGGTGGTGGATTCAATTCCCAGTCAGGGCACATACCCAGTAGTGGGCGTGTAGGAGGCCGCCTATCAATGATTCTCTCTCATCATTGATATTTCTATTCCTCTCTCTCTCTCCCCCTTCCTTTCTCTGAAATCAATAAAAACATTTTTTTAAAAACCACTAAGTTCCTGGGCCAGGTGGGCAGGGCATCACCTGCTGGTCCCTCAGGAAAGATGGACCTGCTCAAGGGTCCAAAGCCTCAGAGGTAACAACCTCTCCACTGGCCTCCTGGTGGTATGAAAGCTCCCTCACCCACCTATCTGGTCTCCAAATAAATCTCATTCTTCTTCGAGTTAGAAATTCCCTCACAAAAAAAACACATGTTTTATTCACATATTTTCAAATAGGAATTCTTTAAAAGAAACTTATAGTATCACTAGAGGCCCAGTCCACAAAATTCGTGCACTGGGGGGATATGGGTGTCGTCCCTCAGCCCGGATTGAGAGAGGGCACAGGCCAGGCCGACAGACACCACCGGTGCATGATCGGGGCCAGGGAGGTTGCCAGCCGGGGAAGGACCACAGGAAGGCTCCAGGGAGTGTTCTGCCCATCTCGCTTAGTCCCGATCGGCCGGACCCCAGCAGCAAGCTAACCTACCAGTCAGAGCATCTGCCCCCTGGAGGTCAGTGCATGTCATAGCGATCGGTTGAGCAGCCTTAGCATACCATTAGCATATTACGCTTTGATTGATTGGACTACTGGATGACTGGACACTTAGCATATTAGGCTCTTATTATTAGGATTAAGAAGCTCCCAGAGACTTCCAAATTTACCTTCTCCATTGGAAGCTGAAGAGATGCTTTACAATCAGAAAACTCCACTGTAATACTGGGGCCTTGAACTTCAGTCAAAACATAGTGCAGCTTCTGAGATTCCTTTAACATCTTCCTGTTACTGCCACCAAATTTACCAAGTACACGATAGGCTACATGAGAAATGCTATCAGCAGGATTACGTAAAGTGCGCCATAAAGCCTAGAAATCAATACGCTTTCATCAAAATCCTTTCAAGGTAATGCATTCACATGGCTCATAAATTAAAACCCAAAATTTATAAAAGACTATACAGCAAAATTTCTTCCTTCTCTTCCCCCCAAACACACAAATTCCCCTTCTTGGGGGAAACCAATGTTAATGATCTTGTGTATTCTCCCAGAAAAAGTTTATGTCTTTACAAAAATGCATATACAAATATAAACATTCTTCCATGCTCCTGAAGCATAAATGGTAGCATATAGTAAATACTGCAGAGCTCAAAAGCAAGAAAACTAAGCAATGTATAGCTTAGGCATCTTTACAAAATCGGACTGGGAGGAGCATAGAGAGAAATGTAGTTTACTGGTAAGCTCTCATCCTGGGGTTAGATGGCAAGTTCTCAAATTTTTACTTCTATCATGTTTTATAACTTCAAAACATGATATATAAATCATCTCATATATTTAAATTATCTCATACATTAGGAAGGATGGCAAAGGTGAAAATGTGGATCATGTTGGGACCTGCATTACAGGAAGAATAAATAATGTGTACCTTGTACACACACACTCAACTGTTCACCAAAATTGTCCATTTTCCATTTTCCCAGCTAAATTATCATATCTTAAAAATTACCATAGCTCATTATTAAAGTCTATTTCTTAAATCACCTTCTGAAACAATGCCCAATATTAGTGTCAAGCAATAATCAACAGAAAATCTTGATACTTTACCCTAAAGCAAAATTCCACTATTTCTTATGTACCTGTAGGTCCAAAGAGGTTTCTCCTTAATGACTGCTGAGAGGTGTTGTCTAAGTCCCCTCTCCTCTATTCCCTCTACCTGGCCCACCTAATCCTCACTTATCTTCAGAAGTGACCTCTGCTTTACTCCCCAGGAGGGGCACGCAGTGGGAATGAGTGCTTCTGTGCTTCTGATCTCTAAATACTCATGTAGACTTAGCTGGTTGATGGAGCTAAAGTGAGACAGCTTATCCCACTTGACTAGTGGATAGGTTACTGCGCCTCCAAAAGCAGCCTGGACCCTGTCACTCCCTAACGCTGTCTGCCTCACAGAAGGGCAAGAGGCTTGAGAACCCTCCCTGCCTCCTCCTCCCACATGGTGCTCACCCACGCTTGGGTCAGTTCTTCCAAGTTGCCATCTCCAATCTATTCTGCCCAAAGACTTCTGTCCTTTAAGGGTTACTGAGTCCCCATCATATAAATCTGTCAGAATTCTGATCCCAGTGTGGGGTCAAATACTCTATGCTAATGGGGCACATGAGTAAGTAACAGGTAGCCTAAACCTCTAACAATTACCAACCACATTACAAATCACTAACAGCAGCAAAACATGAAGGAAAAACCTGGTATCTGACATATGAACTCTAATGAACAAAAAATACAAAATGTTGCCTGGCCAGTGTGGCTCAGTTGGTTGGAGTGTCAACCCATACACCAAAAGGTTGTGGGTTCATTCCTGGTCAGGGTACATATCCAAATTTCAGGTTTGATCCCTGGTCAGGGCACATGTAGAAGGAAACTAATCGATGTTTCTTTCTCTCTCTCTCTCTCTCTCCCTTCCTCTCTCTAAAAACATATCAGTTACATTAAGAATTTTTAAGACTGTTAAAAATATCCTATATAATAAAAGGCTAATATATAAATCAACCAAATGGCGGAACGATGGGTTGCTATGACGTGCACTGACCACCAGAGGGCAGACGCTCAATGCAGGAGCTGCCCCTGGTGGTCAGTGTGCTCCCACAGGGGGAGCTCCGCTCAGCTAGAAGCCGGACTCACAGCTGGCAAATGCAGTGGCGGTGGCAGGAGCCTCTCCTGCCTCTGTGGCAGGAGAGCAGGCCTAAGCCGTCAGTCACACATCCCCCGAGGGCTCCTGGACTGCGAGAGGGTGCAGGCCGAGCTGAGAGAACCCCCCAAGTGCACAAATTGCATGCACCAGGGCTCTAGTCTACATATAAAATGATTGCAGACAGCTATGCTTTCCCCCCTTAGTAATCTGCATCTCTGTATTGTGTAGCTAGAGATCTTTTGTGAATAAAGAAAGGATCTCCTGGAAGTAACAGTGACCATAACACCTGCCTTTGTAAGTCACCAACTAAATGAACATGACACCTGTAAAAGCCTCCCCCCCAAAAAAAAGGCAGTACTGCGAAACAAATAGTCACTCAATACTTACAGTATTTCTTTACATATTGTCATAAGCCAGAAGATGCACAAAATACGTTGAAAACTTCACTTCATCCTGCAGACAGTCCACCACAGAGCATGGAGAGCTCAACAGAAGCCCGTCACTGCCGGATGGCCTAAATCTTCAGTAAGAACTAACGTGAGCACCTAGCGCCCTCTGCTGACACTTAGGAAAACCAGACTTACCTGCATGAGCTCTGCGCGTACTGGCTGAATGTGGTCATACAGGAAATCCGGCTGTAGGTTGTCCACACACAACTCCAGAGTCCTCAGGCCTTGGCTGACCAATGTCTGAGAGCCATTAAGAGCAGACACTAAGGGATCCATTAACATGGGCAAATACGGCAAAAGAGAGCTCAGCCGTACAGGCACCGTGAGACACAGCTCCACGAACAGATCCTTCATGTGCTGCTTATGCAGGCCACTCTGCAACATGTTCAGCCCTAATAATGGTGTGGGACAGTCAGAGGTGAAGTTACCATCCAGACACAGGCCAAAGTTAACTGTACAAAATAACTGGTACACTTTTTATTATATACATCAACGTGATGATAGGAAGACTTATTATGCCTTATAAGCTACTGTTTTAATTAGCTAACCCTATTCTATAACTGCATCCACGATCCCCTTTGTCTGTGCTAGTCATAGTAACAACAGCAAGCTGCATATAATTATTATATACTAAGTTATAATTATATTATGCTCTTGTAATATATTACACATCAACCTTTTAAAAATGTTACACTATTAATAAGCCCAATCTAAAGACACAGACTTCTGATATGACACATTCATCTCAAGTTTCCAGTAGGTCAGTTGATGTTTATGATCTAAAATATAAATATTTTTCAAAAAATGCACTTTTGTTTCTTATAGAGAGGAGCCTCCTTCTTATAAAACCAACCTCCCCACTCTTCATGAGGGTAACCAAGTATTTACTGAGCTCCTTCCTAACTGACACAAGTCAGGTCAAGACTGGCTCAGAGCACGTAGAGGCAAGCTAGAAAGAGAAAAGCATGTGACTCAGCAGACCCAACACAAAGCGCATCCAGGTACTGCAGGTTGAAGAGAGCTCATTGAAGAGTTGGCAGGGAAGGCATCATAGGGTAGGAGGAGGAGGATAAAAAGAGGGAAAGGCTAAGAACCCAGAAAGAGATCCACATGAACAAAACAGGGTAGGGAGAGATGAGCTTGGGGACAGCAGAGAGTGTGCAGGAAGAAATCAGACTGATCAGAGCAGAGGGCTCAGGTTAAGGAATGACCGGAGATGGGTTTAAATACAAACAAAGGAGCCTGATTATGGTTAAGCACTTTGCCTGGTGGACTTATGACCATGTTACATTCAATATCCAAATACGTATTTCCCAGTCGACTTCTGGATATACAATGTTGTAAATGGCTTCTCTTTAAAGAATGTGCAAAGAAAATATAGATTTAATCCCTTGCTAAGATGCCAGGAGCTCACACTTACACACTTATAAAAATACCAATTCCTAGGATAGTGTTTCTAATCAGTTCACACCCATAAACATTGGATGGACTCAAGATAGATCCTCTTTAGCTCTATATTTTGAAAGCATTTCTAATTATACAGGAACTAGTGACATGGTGCACAGATTCATGCACACTGAAAGGAAATTAATTAGGAGGTGGCCAGTGGGGTGGGACTCAGACAGAGGGGCTGGATACGCCCTGGAGCCAACCTCCTGCAGTACCTCCCTGGCCGGCCGCACCTGGGGCGGCACTGAGGCTCAAAGGGCGTCTATGGAGTGAGAGGGTGTCCCTCCGGCAGGTGGCATCCCTCAGCCTGGCCTGTGGGGACCTGGCCTGTGGGTATCAGGCTGAAACCGGCTCTCTGACATCCCCCAAGGGGTCCCAGAGTGCGAGTGGGCACTCTGCAAAGTTGCTGCGTTGAGCATCTGCCCCCTGGTGGTCAGTGCACTTCATACCTACTGGCCAGTCAGATGGTTGCTATTAGCCTTTTATATATATAGATTATTGAATTCTGGTTGTGTAAATTAGCAACTAAATAAAAATATAAACTTATAAATCAGCTTTATAACTTGTTTTCCCTTCTTATTCTGATTCTCTTTCAAATCTAGGGATTCCTGATCTTACAAAACCGCAAGAAACAACTTTCTAGACTTGCTTACCAAATGCTATAAAAATACAACCAAGTCCTAACTAAGGAAACTAAAACCTTCCAACACTCATTCAACTCTGAGTTAGAGGAAGAGACCAGAACTGAATGGGGAGGGGGGCGCTCCTTTCAAAGTCCCACTGACTTTAAAGAGAGTGAACACAGGGACTGAAGGGCCTCATTCTCATTCTCTCTCCCTCTCCCTCTCCCTCTCTCTCTCTCTCTGTGGGGGACATACATTATCTCCTCACCATGACCTTCAATGGGTACATAGGATGAACCCCAGCAACCAAGGGCAGCCAGAACAGGCACGCACACAAGGCTAAAAGTCAACCAAAATCATTGCTCTGACCTTGCAAGAGGTTTGGAAGAAGAGGCAAAAACTCCTGATACAGGAGATCATGGCTACCACCCCCAATAGAGCGGAACAGGGCCCGAAGCAGCAGGAAGTAGTTGTAGGGCTCTTTGGCAGTCTGTGCGAGCTCCATGGAGCTGTTCACAATCTTGTGCAGGTGGGGCTGCAGGATAGAGAAAAGGCAGGTTAGTAGGCTCTAAATGAGGCGCACCCACATCCTCAAGAACTGTGCTAAACATTCATTGCAATCAGACAGGAATGGAAGGTCATTCTTATAAATTTGTTGAAAAACAAAACAAGAAAATTGCCAACTTTTGACTCAAATTAATTTCTCTTAAAACATATGTTGGTTTCCACCAGTTTGGGTGTGAAAGAAGCATTTAATAGGTTCCTATCTGTCAGCTCTGCAGTTCTCATGAATATAGTCACTCATGCATAAGACTAAATAATCAAACAAGATTAAAGAAGCCTGTTTCCTATGACAATCTAAATGCAACAAGTAATCTAAAGGAACTAAACTTCCCTATCAATCAAATATGTAAAGTTTGGAAGAGCCTTAAAAGACATTTATGATCAGGTTTTGGAAGACTTGATCGAAAAATGGGTATTTCTTTAATAAAAAAAAAAAGCACTTTATTAGCTTACAGTACCTTTAGTTAACATTTTAAGCCAGATTGGGTTTTTTATTGTGTACTTCAAATCCTAGTTTTGACATGTGACAGGTTAAATTTAACATGATACTTTCTTGCAGGTATATTTAA
Organism: Plecotus auritus; assembly: GCF_963455305.1. Classification (NCBI taxonomy): domain Eukaryota; kingdom Metazoa; phylum Chordata; class Mammalia; order Chiroptera; family Vespertilionidae; genus Plecotus; species Plecotus auritus. Next base: position 39,538,029 of record NC_137773.1, read on the forward strand.
AGTGAACTGTGAACTGTAAACTGTTGGTATAATCACTAGTACAATTCCAAACTTGTTACTGTATATGGCATATTTATTTTACAGACTAAATATGTTCTCTAGACAAAAAGTTTTATGAATTTATGATTTCAAAGTTTTTCTTGAACATCTTCCCATTAGTCTTTTTTTCCCATTAGGTTTTGTTTTTGTTGTCATTCTGTATAGTTATATCTAATGACAGCAAAAATTGAATTATTTGACGATACCAAGTTACTTGGACACATTACAATTAAGTACTTTTTTTAAATCAAGTATTTTTCTTCCATAGTGACAGAAAAGTAATGTTAAGGTTGTTAACAGATTACTATATAACTGAAAAAGACTGAGAAAACCATCACATAAAAGCACAGATTACTGCTGCTTTTTATCACTACCTGTACTTTTACTCTAGAAAAAAAAGGATCTTATTTACAGCTTCAAATTTTCCCCATCTCTCTTCAGACTCAACTTTCTATAGGAATTAAAATTTTGCCCTAAGTGGAAGTGAATGTTTACAAGGTTTTTGTTCTGTCATCTGCCACTTTTAAAGGGTGACTTAACCACGAGTTTGTTTCTACTCCTTTTCTAGATTCAAACAACTGATAAGATCAAATTATACAAGATTAGTCATCTATAAAAATGTTGGAGATACATTCCTCCAAGATGATCTGAATTAAGGAACACAAATGGTTAGAATTCTTGATCTAAACATTCCATTCAGGAATGTTTGTGTATTGCCACAGAGAATATGAACACACAACAAAGTTAAAGTGGAAAATGGCTGATATATCTCATCAGATTTGAGAGGTAAGTGAAGACATTTTTCCCTTCTATAATCTTTTGCATCACTTAATTTTTAAAATAAGGATAATGTGCTTCTAATTTTACTTGTGTAAACCAGAAAAAGAAACTGAATTTCAAAAAGAAAACTAGTGGTAGCAATATTAATGACAACCCACTGCCTACCATAGGAGTTACGAAATTTTCATTTTAAATCACCAGATAAATTAAGCTCTGCTTAGAAATAAATGGAATGTTTTTCTATACTTGGCCCTTATTTGTTGCAAATATTTTAACTCAAAGAGCACTTTACAAATATAAAAGGAGCCATTCCAGTTTTTGTTCAAAAGTGAAAACAAGACTTAAGCAATAACAAACCCTAAAACTAAGTACTACTTGAATCTAAATAAGCTTTACCTTTAGCATTTGTTCATTTTCAGCTGCAAAGAGGGAGACTGAGCCAAAGACCAATTTAAACAGCTTGAGGTACAGGTTGGAGAGCTCCACGTTAGAGCCCATTTCTGGCAGGCGATCAAGGAGATATTCTACCAGAATTGTAGCAAACAGAGCAGAGGTAGTAGGATTTGCCAAGAAGGAATTGGCAACAATCTATCAAAACAAGAAAAAAGGGTGACAAAAAATAATTCCTTCCCCAAAGCAGTTTTAAGAGAAATATACTCCAAAAACATAAAATCAGACACCCCAAGAAATTAATTACTCACCAAAAGAAAAAAATGAAACAGATTTACTGAGCCTTGAGTGGAACAGTTCAAGTACCTAATCTGTTCTTCTATCCTTAACATCAAACACCAAGAGCCTACACCTAACACATATTGAATTGCTACAAATGAAAACTGGTCCAAAGCAACTTGAGATTTTGGGGGGGAAAATTTTATATTTCTGTAAGTTTTGCTCTAAAAGCACATTTTTACACATAGTATTTAGAAAATCCTCCAAATAAACAGAGTACCAAGAATTCATGTATATAAGAAAGGAGTTTTATACCTGAAGAGCATAATTCTTTGAGATTCTTTCCACCATATAAGGAACTGTAGTTTGAAAGATTTCTTTAAATGTTAAGGGATTCATCATTGTGAACACACCAGCAAAGTGTTCCAACACCTCCTTCTCTTCCTTCATTCTAACAGTCTGGCAGTTTGCTACTCGAATGTATGTTTGTCCATTTCCTGCTATCTGAACCTAGCATAGAACAAAAACAAACCATGGGCATTAAAATCAAACACTCTGAATATATTCCATCACCTAATCAGATCAGCTGCATACTTAAAACAAAGCACTTGAATTAGATAATAAATACCCCTCTGAAATCTTTCAAATTCTCTATTCTTAGTTTAATTCTAGAAAATAATTTTTTAACCTTCAACCAAGGATGTTTTTATTGATTTTTAAAGAGAGAGAGGAAGGAGAGGGAGAGGGAGAAACATTGATCAGTTGCCTCCCATACATGCCCCAACTGGGGACCCACAACCTTTTTTAAGTGTATGGACAACGCTCCAACCCAGCCAGGGCTAGAAAGTCATTTTTTTAAAAAAACAATTTTCTTAGGAGTTCCAAAAAGGAACAAATTTAGTAAATTTAAATCTTATTTCTATTACATTCCATTTACACCACCTCCCCCCAAAATATACCCACTGACACTTATAAATAAGAATTCTCACCATAAACGCAATGCTGTGCTACAGAACAAAAGCAACCTGGGTGTAAAAATACTGTAGAGCAGTGGTCGGCAAACTCATTAGTCAACAGAGCGGCAAACCGCGGCTCACGAGCCGCATGTGGCTGCCACAGTTTGCCGACCACTGCTGTAGACCATCCAAAAATAACAGAATTCTGAAGATCTGTTCCATCACTAACATATCTAATTCTAAGGGGTAATTTCCATACTCAATAGACTGGCTTAAGGGCACTGCCTTACCTGATAAATATCTAAAGCCTGCATTGCATATTTCACAAGTTTTATGTAAATCTGAGTTTCTTTGGGCTGTAACTGCTTGTTAGGAATGAACTGAGCTTCTGGAAAAGAAATAGTATAATAAGTCAATGTGAATAAAACCCACTCTGCAAAACATTGTTCGTCTAAATAATTCAAGAGCATAGTTACCACCAGGTGCTTTACATGATGTTATGCCCCACGTGATTGTCTTGACACCACAGACCAAGGTTTTTACCAAACTTCGGCAATCTGTAACTTGAAATGTCTGCTTGTCCTCCTTGTCCTTTTCTCCTTGCTTCTCAAAGGAAGGCATAGGGGCTGGGGTCACAGGGGTGGCAGGAGGAGGGGGAGGGGGTGGGGCTGGGGCTGGGGTGGGAACGGGGGCTGGGGATGGGGCAGGGCCCGGAGCTGTGGGGGCAGCGGGCACTCCTGGCAGAGCTGCTTCCACGGCTCCTAGTTCTGACTGAGGCTTGCACTTCTTAAAAATGGCAGAGAGCTGGTACCGAGCAATGGTGTGGAATTTGAGAACAAAAACCTAACAGGATGAGAAAGTGGAGAGGTAAGACAAAAATCATTACTTTTAAAATGGCCAACAACCCTATCAGAAGACAGGATAAGAAACACACTCTGAAACCATCTGCTGAAATCATTCTGCTTTGTATAAAAAAAGAGAGTGTGCTATCTTTCCTCTCCGGTAACTATTGATGTATCACTATCTCCACTGCACCTGTGAAGAACCCGCTCAGGACAGCTGGTGACTGGCTCCATGGTCCATACAACTGCCCGCTGGCTACAGGCATCACACTTTACCCCTCACCCACATCCCCAATTGGGCACCTGCCAGAGATGCTCATAGCTATCTGAGCACTTTGTTATATGGTGTCTCAGGACCCTTCCCAGGTACTGTACTAAGAGGTCTCATGTATTGTTTTATTTGTCTCTCACAACAATCCTATACGACAGACAGTGAGAAGACGTTCAGCATCCCACTCACACACACTTGACTAGTTAATGGGGGAGCAGGGATTTAAACCAAAGTGATCAAATGCCTAGGGTCATGCTTGGCAAAGTGGCGGCTCCATAAACTTGCCAGTAAAGCACTGGTACAAGTTCAGCAGCAAGTGGGATTAAAGAGCATGGGGACCCATCTGGAGAGCTGGTACCTCCAGCATCCGCATCAGGACATCTCTCCCGTTGCCGCTCTCCTGTTCGCTCTTGGAGCGGATGCAGTCCACCAGGTTCAGCAGGAGCTTGCAGGACATGGTCTGAATGCTGCTGGGCAAGGACTCGTCATCAATGTTCTTGGCAAAGAGTTGGACGGCGAGGGAGAGGTCACTGAGGGGCAGATGCTGACGAACGTGGTGCACAAGGTCAGCCAGAGTGCTGTAGGCGAGGGGCCTGTGGGAAGAGACCTCTGCTAGTGTGCATCTCAACAATCCCATAGGACCAAATCTGCAAGCCACCCTTCCTACCACTACCTGCCCAGGAACACCACCACTGGAACAGCACATCTGGGGCACACTCTATAGCGTTCCGGTTTCCCCAGCTATACAACTGACACTGTAATCTTGGTGCTTATATCTTTACTTTCCAAGTTCATGTATGTCATAGTAACACTAGCACACAGAATTAACAAGAGCTCAATCATGCACTGAATGGATTTTGTTGCTCAAAGATAAACAGTATGTATCAATTAATACCTTATATACAGGGCAGGGCAAAAATAGTTTATAGTTGCAAGTATGTAAAACAGTTTATTCTGGATTACGATTTATTAATTACTGTATTATTTTCCATAAGAACTGTAAACCTACTTTTGCCCTACCTGGTACAGGGGCCTTTTTATAGAGATACAAATGTCTGGATTATAAAGTGCTTTCACTCACTAAACAATTGACACCTGTCAGATATTGGGCTAGATACCAGGGATACTACAGTGACCAAAATAAATAGAACCCCTGTCCTCAGGAAGCTTACTTTCAGGAAGGGAAATACACAAGTAAAGAAATAAAGTGTATAAATTGATTAGTGCTTGGGAGATGTGAAAAGAGCACTGTAAGAAAGACAGGCGGGAAAACTACTCTAAGGTAAGATGGCCAACAAAGTCCCTTTGAGGTGACATTGACACTGAGACCTTAAGGTCAAAAAGCAGCTTTAGGGCAAAAAGCTAAGGACATTTCCAGATGGAAGAAACAGGGAAAACAAAGCCCTGAATGGGAACTGCGTAGAATAGCCAAGGAGCTGAGAGGCCAGTATGGCTACAGCAGTTTGAGTGGGGAGGGAAGAGCCAAATCCCATGGGAGTTGCATGCCAGTCAATAGTCTGGGTTTTGCCCAGCCGGCATGCCTCAGTGGTTGAGAGTGGACCTGTGAACCAGGAGGTCACTGTTTGATTCCTGGTTGGGGCACATGCCCGCGTTGTAGGCTCAATCCCCAGTGTGGGGTGTGCAGGAGACAGCCAATCAATGATTCTCTCTCATCATTGATGTTTCTATCTCTCACTCCCTCTCCCTTCCTCTCTGAAATATAAAAATATATTTTTTAAAAGAGTTTGGATTTTGTCTTTGTCTAATGGCAACGGAAAGCCACTGGAGGGTTCCAGCAGCAGTGACATGATCTAATGTCCAACAACAGGCAGGTTCAACCCCAAGTTATAAAGAATGTCTTACTTACTATTTTGTAACTTTTATATAGAAAACAGTGAATAGTCTACATCATATTGAAAGCATGTTTTTCAAAAGATCCATCACACCTCCCTTATTAAAACCAAAAAATTACTAATGTTGATTAATTTTAAATTTTAAATATGACTAAATGTTCATTTTCTCCTTGAGAAACAATAAGCATGATCATAACTACATTTGACTTATAAAATGCATAAAATAAAAACTAGAAGGAAATACATCAAAATATTATTTGTGTTACTTGAGTTCCTTGTGCAGGACCAAAAAGTTTTCTTCCCTTCTTTCTTCTTGGTAGGTTATAAAATATTCTTTTTAATGAAAAGATTAATTTATTATATAGGAAGCAAGAAGAAAAAAAAAAGAGAAATAAAAGAATGCTAGTCAGATAAAGTTATACCTACGTAAAAATCTAAATGACTACTCTGATTTTTCCCTTTAAGCTAAAGCACAAAAAGCAACTGAAGGCATTTAAAAATTCCTGCAATTCTAAATTCAATGAAAGTGAGGGCCCAACAGCCAGTGTTTGTTGAAACGCTCGTAGCATAAAGTGCCAGGAATCACCACCCCTCACATTTCATCAGCTGATATCGTGGGTTTAATCTCATACCTGAGAGTCTCTCGAGCAGTATATCCTGAACCAATCAGTATGGATTCATCAAACAGCTTGTCCATGCAAGGAATGAACTCTAGAACACAAATACCCATTGCATATATCACCAACTAAACCAATTATACATTACTAGAGGCCCAGTGCATGAAATTCATGCACGGGGTGGGGCTGGGGGGTCCCTCAGCCCAGCCTGCACCCTCTCCAATCTGGGACCCCTCGAGGGATGTCTGACTGCCCATTTAGGCCTGATCCCAGTAGGGCAGTTGGACATCCCTTTCACAATCCAGGACTGCTGGCTCCCAACTGCTCGCCTGCCTGCCCTCCTGATTGCCCCTAACCGCTTCTGCCTGCCAGCCTGATCACCCCCTAACCACTCCCCTGCCAGCCTGATTGATGCCTAACTGCTCCCCTGCCAGCCTGTTTGACCCTAACTGCCCTCCCCTGCAGGCCTGGTCACCCCTAACTGCCCTCCCCTGCAGGCCTTGTCCCCCACAACTGCCCTCCCTTGCAGGCCTGGTCCCTCCCAACTGCCCGCCCCTGCTGGCCATCTTGTGGTGGCCATCTTGTGTCCACATGGGGGCAGCCATCTTTGACCACATGGGGGCAGCCATCTTGAGTGTTGGAGTGATGGTCAATCTGCATATTACTCTTTTATTAGATAGGAGGATATAACAGTACTTTCATAGTAGCCAACCTGTAGTCAATTAGCAATCCAGATTTTAAAAAGGGTGAAGAGGAAAGCATGCACACTGTATTTTAGTCACATTAGCTTTACTAAGCCGCATGAGCCATCTGCTATCAGAACCGCAATGTGTCAGAATAGACTAAGAACATGACCTTCATATCCCCCCGTAAAGAACTCGCCCCAATACTTCACTGGAGGCACATTCCTTCATCCTTAAAAGGTGCCACCATCAACTGAAACCTGTCTGAGAAGGGGGCAGTATCTTCTAAATGCCCCTGGAGTTGCCCTTCTTAAGCATTTATGGTTAGTCATCGTGGAGAAATAATAATAAATGACGAAGATCTGGGAAATTTTAGTGTTCTCAAAGAAATGGGTTTAGGGGTCCCAACTCCCTGGATGAAACGAACTAGAAACTGATGGGGCTCCTCTGTTCCTCCAGTCCTACAGAGAGAACGATCACCAACCCTTCTCCCTCTCCCCTACAGGCCTCAAGACCAGAAAGACTGGCCACTCAGGGATAATTCACATTTCTGAGGATATGCAGACAGGATAGCAACCTGCATTTTCTAGGCCTCTATTCCATATGCCCCTTGGGGAACTCTGGCCACAAACATCCAAAGGATGTTCAGATTCTGGAGCAAGCCTGACATTATGGCCAGTTCCATAAGCCAAAAAAAAAAAAAAAGTACATTCTTGCCGAAAACGGTTTGGCTCAGTGGATAGAGCATCGGCCTGTGGACTGAAAGGTCCCGGGTTCGATTACGGTCAAGGGCATGTACCTTGGTTGCGGGCACATCCTCGGTGGGAGGTGTGCAGGAGGCAGCTGATCAATGTTTCTCTCTCATCGGTGTTTCTAGCTCTCTATCCCTCTCCCTTCCTCTCTGTGAAATATCAATAAAATATATTTAAAAAAAAAAAAAGTACATTCTTGGGGGCGGAAATCACTGTAAAAAACAAACAAAAAAACAATAATAAAAATAAATAAAGTACATTCTTCACCAGCAAACAGCTGAGAGTCAAAGATATAAAAGAAATATGTACATTGGTGAGACACAGTGCACGTCTCCTGTTAATAACAAAGCACGGCAGCACAGGGAGTCCCTCCAGGTCAGAGGAGGGAACATCACGGGACGGTCCTCAGTGAAGTGGCCAAGAGGAAGGAGGCACAGAGGGAAAGGTGCAGAGGGCACAGACGTCTCATGCTGGAGGGCTGGCTAGGGGATGAGTTCAAGGAGAAGGGATAAAAATTAAGTGGTACAACATTTGTTTCCAGATCCCCCTCATGACCAGGAACCAGAATCTCTGGGAAAATGGGAAACTTTGTTAAACCATCCGGTTTTCTAAAACTACTGCTCTTCAGAATTAGAGCAAATGTGTTACCATTTGATATCATCTGAGATGCAAAAAAATTAAGGCTATGTGAAAATGTTAGTGGATGTGTAAAATTTAACTACTGACATACATTTTTTTCATTTTATAATAATGTGGTTAATATTTAACAAGATTCTTTCAATGTTTCTTTTAATAAAATCTTTTTTGAGATGTGATGCTATCACCTATTTAACTCCAGGAGCTACTAAGAGCTTTAAAGTAAAGTATCCTAAAAGCTGAATTCAACAAGGCTAATGGGATCAATCCCTGGAGAGTAGCATCTTGGAAACCCACTGATCTTTGTGGAACAGGTTCCATAAGACTGAAACCGAGCCGTATGACCTCAGAGAGCCTGGCTGTGCGTGATGGAAAGCATGAGGAGTTTTTAATCCATCAGCACTTCAACAAGTAGAAACCTCTTGCTACAAAACTCCCCAGATGCACCTCCAAAATTCTTTTACTTAAATGGCAGGAATACAGAAAGTTACTGAGAATGGTTCTCAAGGCACAACCCAGTAATGTAAGTAGATTTAAAATGTTTCTTTTAAAATTCTTCTATTTTGCCCTGGCTGGACTGGTTCAGCTGGTTGAGCACCATCCTATGCACCAAAAGGTCACTGGTTCAATTCCCGGTCAGGGCACATACCCAGGTGGCAGGTTTGATCCTAGCTGGGGTGTATATGGGAGGCAACCAATCAATGTTTCTCTCACATTGATGTTTCTCTTTCTCTTTCTCTCTCTCCCTCTCTCCCTCTCTCCTTCTCTCCCTCTCTCCCTCTCTTCCTCTCTTCCTTCCTCTCTCTCTAAAAATCAATTAAAATGTTTTTATTTTAAAAATAAAAGTAAATAGAAAATAAAATTCTATTTTGATATTCAGAGATGAACACATAGGAAAGGCAAAAAGCAAAGGAAGCTGCCACCAGACAAGTCCCAATGGCAGTCAGCTCTAAAGGCGAGTGGGTTGTGAGCACTGGTAATGCTCAAGTTCTCAACCTGGGTGATGCTTGCACTTATGTTTGTTCCATAATTTCTGGTGAAATCATACATTATTTTTGGTGCACTTTTCTATGTGTTACATTTCAAAATAATGTTTAAGTCTATCTTCCTTTCAGCGATATCTACATACAAGAGGCACACTATAATTTGTATTTTAATAACACAAAAATATCTGAGCTTTACTGTGTTAATTCAAGTGTAAACACTCAAACTGTACCCTTCTTTTCATGCTTAAAAACTATATAAGGAAGCCCAATCTCAGTTTTACCCATGCTCTAATTTACAAGCATTAAAGCATTTAATATTGAAAAAAGTACTGGGGGAAATGACTATCATAACAAAACAATTAGGATGTAACTTCAACCTAATGATTTGACTGTATCAAATATAAAAAGAATTTAAAAATTAAAATTCAATAACTGATAGAAAAAGTATAATTATAAGATTAGCAAAAAGCAAGTATCAGTCTTGTGCAATGAAAGAGAACCAATCATTATTTCACAGCATGGAGAAAGAAATCATTGTTTCCTTCTCATATTGTAAAGTCTGAGAGCAAATGCTTATTTGCAATTTCTAAAGATATGCAGTTGAAAAGCAAAAAAGTACCAAGGAAGACTCGGAACATAAGTAAGCAATGCTGAGGATATCATCACATTCATTATGAGATTGTTGACAAGATAAAGAGAGGACCTGGTGGCAGGCTCAGAGGAAGAGGGAGACAGAGAGGGAGAGGGAGGCAGCGAGACAGAGAAAGAAGGGGTAAGAATAAACTCAAGACAGCAATAAGAAAAGGACAAGTTGAGCCTAAAATATAAGCATTGGAGTGAGCTAAAGACTCCCACAACAAGGAAATATCAGGAGAAGGATATCCATGTCACCTTCTGCTGCCCAAGACACACCTCCTATGTAAGTTCCCTTAAACTCTTAATGTAAAAAAAACAATGGAATGTCAGCAGAGTTCCACCCGCAAAGATGTGGATGGCACTCATGTCAGAATTCCAGACAAAAGACATACGGTTTCTTAGCTCTGTCGTGAGGATGTGCTTTGCAGCAATCAGAAGCTCCTTTCTGAGGTGTGCAGTCTCCGCTGGGCAATTTGAAAGTAACTGTAACATTCCTTTTACCATTTGCTGAGAGTACTTAGTCACCAACTCCTATAAAAATAAGAGGAAATCAACACAATTACATTGACTGGTGGGTGTTAAGAAAAACCCAAAATTGCCCTAACCCAGTGGTCGGCAAACTGCGGCTCTGTTGACTAATGAGTTTGCCAACCACTGCCCTAACTGGTTTGGCTCAGTGGATAGAGCGTTGGCCTACAGAATGAAGGGTCCCAGGTTCGATTCTGGTCAAGGGCATGTACCTTGGTTGCCGGCACATCCCCAATAGGGGGTGTGTGGGAGGCAGCTGATCAATGTTTCTCTCTCATCGATGTTTCTAACTCTCTAGCCCTCTTCCTTCCTCTCTGTAAAAAAAAATCAATAAAATACATTTTTTTAAAAAAAAGAAAAATCCAAAATTTATAAACTTATTTAAAAATTCAGTAAAACTAAACTTGGCTGAAAGGACCCCCAGGAAGTAACAGGCCTAATAAACAAGTATTTTTAATAGTTTGTGTGTGCATACTGCCATTCTAGAAGGATGGTTAGAAACATAAATAGCAGTTTATTTTACATAAGAGGGTTATAGACATCTTTTTTTGTACTTTTCTGTATCTTCCCAACTTTCAACAGGGAATATATACTATATTAAGGAGGGAGAAATATTGAAATTTAAAAAGTAAACATACTCTTTACTATGTCATCCCATTAATGTAAGTTCTGAATGACACCAAAATCATGTTTAATCAACTCAGAATAAGTTCTAATCACAATCTCTTTTTGAGGTGTTTTAGCAAGGCAACTCACCATAGTAACTCAAACTGACTAAAATATCAAGGGGTACCTAACTAAAATTTTTAAAACCAAAAGCTACATTTTCAGTGCTTGATAGAGCCTGAAAGTGGGAAGAGAAAGTGGACTACAAATGTACAAAGAAAATTTTGAAGGGGTGATGGGAACATTCTATATTTGGATGTATCGGTGGTTACCAACTATATGCATTTGTCAATTAATAGAGCTGTTTACCTATAAAAGGTGAACTTTATTGTATGTAAATTATAGCTCAGGAAACCTAACTTAAAACAAGCCATGCCCGGTTGGCGTGGCTCAGTGGTTGAGCATCAACCTATGCACCAGGAGGTCATGGTTCAATTCCTGATCAGGGCACATGCCCAAGTGTGCGGGCTCGATCTCCAGTGGGGACCTGCAGGAGTCAGCTGATCAATGTGTCTTTCACGTCACTGATGTTTCTGTCTCTCTCTCCCTCTCCCTTCCTCTCTGAAATCAGTAAAAATATTTTTTAAAGTAAATTAACTTACCTGGTAAATTCTGATGATATAAGCTAAAAATGACAATGTTTTAATCTGAGCAGCAATGAAATCAGCATACAACTCCTTGTTGTAAAGCTTATGTTGCCTGGATGAGAAATAAATAAAATTTGCAATATTAGCTCTTAACTCAGGTGACATTAATATTAATTAAAAGTCTGTAATAATTACTGAGCCCAAAAGTCTGATTTCTGCACAGACCAGAACACAGCAGCAACAGTTATACTCTTTACTGTTATGCATTTCCAAATAATATAAAGTGTTTAGAGGCATAAAGCAAGCAGTTCTCTAAGCCATTCCATGGCAGTTATAATGTGTATCCCATAAAGCCACTCACTCACCCAATAGACAGTGTTAGGCTATCTATTTGCTCAATAAGAGCTGATGCTAGGACCACAGAGGATGTTAACACTCATTCACCCTCAGATCCTGCCCTCAAATGACTCAGTGCCAAATAGGCCAAAAGAAAGTGAGTGTTAAAGGTCTTAAGAGGAAATGTTTAAAGTTTAAGAAAAAGTTTTCACTGATAGAATGAGTATGGTTCACCTAGAGTGATGGGTGGGGGAATTAAAAGGGTAAAGAACATTCTGGCACTCATGCTGAAAGGAACAGCAAGAACAAAGAAAGGCTTAAGCCGAGAAAGGTTTAGAGACCCCACAGATAGAAATCTAGAGATAGTAATTCCTAATAATAGTTCTAAATTTATGAAACACCAAAAACCAAGGTTTAATACCTTTAGCTCATCTTTTTAAATAAGGAGTAAAATAACTATTACTATCATCATTGAAATACAAGTTCAAAAAGTAAAAAATATAATTTGTCCAAAATATTATCACTTAAAAATTTTATGTCTTACGAATAATTACAGCAAGTGTATTTTTACTTGGAATTAAAGCCCTGTGACAGTCAGCTTTGTCACTGTCCGAAGAAATCTCACCTGGCTTGTGCAGATACCTGAATTGCAATAGTATTCATGATCAGGGGCACAAATTCAGCAACAACATTGTGGATATTCAGTTTGTAGAGCTAAAAGCAAACATATCAGATTTTCATACTTTTACACTTCCTGCATAGCAAAATAATTTGGCATACCAAAGAAACTACAGGCTTTAGCATGTGTGTATCATACACATCTACTTGCCACATATTATTAGATGTGAACTTCATCATAAAACAAGAAGCCAAAAACCCAAGAAACTAGTGAAAATATACATACCTGATACATTAAAACAACAATAATGGGCAATTCTGCCAATACTTTCAGAGAAAGAGATCCTCTTGGAATGATGGAATGCTGAAAGAGAAAAACAAGCAGGACTGTGGTTATCCCGGTGGCACTTAAAACAGCCCCAGTCAGTACCCCAATACTGAGCATTGCCCACTAAAATAAAAGGAAGAGAAAATAGTGACACATCTTTGTCAATATCTGTGGGGAAAGAGTCAAACTATTTTTAAAATAAAGTACATAGAACTATGATTTAATATAGGTTTTTATACTGTAGTAAATAACTTTGGGGAAATTTGTCTAAACTTAGAAATTCAAATCACCTGAGAAAAATTTATATATATATATACACACACATATATGTGCGTGTATATATATATATATATTTTTTTTTTTTTAAATCCTCAGAAGATATGTTTTTCTTGATTTTTAGAAAGAGAAGAAGGGAGAGAGGGAAAGAACCTCCCGCATGTGCCCCGACCAGGGAAAGAAACTGCAACATTTTTGGTGTACAAGGATGACGCTCTAACCAACTAAGCGACCGTGCCAGGACCATCTGAGAAAAATTTTAAATTAGTATCTAGTATTTTACTTAAAAAAGCAATAGCAGAAAGTGCATATTTACCCGGTTTTGTTCAAAATACTTAAAACAGAAAATGCTTGCAATAAACTTAAGAAAAAAATTTAATAGTCCTAATATTAAAAAAATTCATGAAACAGGTAAGGAAAATGTCACACTCATACAAATGAGCAATAGGAACAGACAAGCAAAACAAAGATTCAAACAAAAAACAAGTTTGTAATTCAAGAAGAGGAAAGGAATGAGAGCTTTATTTTTATTCAAAATGCAGTTTCTTGTTTATCCTAGCACAAATTAAAACATTCTGCAGCCCTAGCCAGTTTTGCTCAATAGTTACAACGTCAGCCCACGGACTGAAGGATCCTCGGTTTGATTCCGAGTTTGATTCTGATCAAGGATATGTAGCTCAGTTGCAGGCTTAATCCTTGGCCCTGGTCAGGGCATGTGTGGAGGCAACCAATCCATGTGTTTCTCTCATATGGATTTCTCTCTCTATGTCTCTCCCTCTCCCTTCCAATCTCTCTAAAGATCAATGGAAAAAAATATGCTCAGGTGAGGATTAATAAAACATTCTACAAAACCATTGCAGTAAAGCAAATACAGATGATATTCTTAATTCAATCATAAAAATATAGTCAACAAATGCTCAATACACATTACCTATGTGGCAGATATTACAAATACATTACCTGCAGACAATTACTAGCATTACCTTCACAAAATTCCACAGACAGCCGAAACCGGTTTGGCTCAGTGGATAGAGCGTCAGCCTGTGGACTGAAAGGTCCCAGGTTCGATTCCGGTCAAGGGCATATACCTTGGTTGCGGACACGTCCCCAGTAGGGGGTGTGCAGGAGGCAGCTGATCGATGTTTCTCTCTCATTGATGTTTCTAACTCTCTATTCCTCTCCCTTCCTCTCTGTGAAAAATCAATAAAATATATTTTAAAAAAAAAAAATTCCACAGACAGGTTTTTCAGATAATGAGAGGCCAAAACAAAGGTTCATGAACTTTCCTATAGTCAGAATCATCCCAGTGCTTCTGTACCCAGAGCCCAGGCTCCCAGGGACTGAACTACAATTTATATGTAGTTTAAAGGGACTCATTAATATCAGTACTAAGGATGGAACAGAGATTGGTCAGCTGCTCTTTCCAACAGGTGAGTCTGGACTTCTACTACAATTTTGTTTATACCTTTGCATGAAAGCAACAGTTCATTTTCACCACTCAGAGGCTGCACAGCAGAATGAGTGATGCTCTCCCATGCACACACATTTGTTCATCTAAAATGCCTCCAAGTGTTTAAGAAAGAAAACAAAAAACTTAAGCAGTTTAAAAAGTCACTCATATATTCATCTACCAAGTAGAGAGGCATAGTTAAGAACAAAAGCAAAACAATTGGAAAAACTTACTGTTCTCGTCTCACTGTCCTCACGCTCAGGATTGACCTTCACAGCAATTGCTGTAATCATACCAACCATTTCTGGGGGAGGGACTGTGTTCTCAGGGATCACCTGAGGGTTCTCAAAGTAGCGGTTCTACATAAGAACAAGAGAAATGGTTTTTCCTAAAGAAGTCATACACAACATCCCTTCACAAAATAGCCCTGACACATGTGGTGGAAGAAACCAAATGTCCCACATGTATCTTGCTCAATCCCATAGCACTTGAGATCCACTCTATTCAACACCAAAAAGACAACATGACAGAGACAACATTTCTCCACCTTCCACAACAGAAAATAAAAACTTGTCCTAAGTATTTTTTGCTCCTTCCTGGCTGAGAAAAGATGAAATGCATGCCAGATTACATTAAACCTCAGTGAGGCAAGGAGAATGGACCCCATCTCTCCAGTGATAAGAAACTAGGAGTTAGTCCCTCTTGAATTAACTTTCCAAATAGTCTCCTAAATAGAGATCAAAGATGGGACCAGAAGCAAAGAACAGAAGACATGTTTAAAGGCCAGGACCTCACTGTCATCCCTTAGTTCTCAGTGGAGTTTGGACCTCATATTAAACAAAATAGCTTCGTATGAAAAACTCTGACTGAGCCCTGACCGGTTTGGCTCAGTGGATAGAGTGTCAGCCTGTGGACTGGAGGGTCCCGGGTTCGATTCCAGTCAAGGGCATGTACCTTGGTTGCGGGCACATCCCCAGTGGGTGTTGTGCAGGAGGCAGCTGATCGATGTTTCTAACTTTCTATCCCTCTCCCTTCCTCTCTGTAAAAAAATCAATAAAATATATTTTTTTAAAAAGCCCTAACCGGTTTGGCTCAGTGGATAGAGCGTCGGCTTGCGGACTGAAAGGTCCCAGGTTCGATTCCGGTCAAGGGCATGTACCTTGGTTGCGGGCACATCCCCAGTAGGAGGTGTGCAGGAGGCAGCTGATCGATGTTTCTCTCTCATTGATGTTTCTAACTCTCTATCCCTCTCCCTTCCTCTCTGTAAAAAAGCAATAAAATATATTTTTAAAAAAAAAGAAAGAAAAACTCTCACTGAAATGGTAGGTGACACAATTTGATAACTCAAAATGTAATTAATTTTGTTTGACACATTATTAGCAGATTAAAATCCTTAAAATACCTAAAGGTTAATTTTACCATATGTTGATTTAAAAAAAATTTTTTTAAGCTTAACAAAATTCTTTAAAGTAAAAACAGAATTATGTGCAATAAATTTTTACCATATTATTTGTGATAGTGAAGAACTGAAAAGTGAGAAAACCAGCAACAGAGAGATGGTTGAAGTACATGCATATGATAGAAAATTATGAGGCCACTAAAAATTACGACTGCCAGAAAAAGATCTTGGATGTTCCAAACTGTTAACAGTGATTCCTTCTAGTAAGTGAAAATAAAATGGAGGAGACATTTCTGTTCTAGTCCACACACTTTTACATTGTTGGCATTGCTTGGGAAGAGTTCTTTCAACAGAAAGAATTTTAATGATGCAGAAAAATGGTGAAAGCATACACCACCTCCCCAAAAAGGCTTTATAATTGTAAGCACAACCATCTTTAAAGAGCACAAAACATCAATGTCAATGGTTGCTTACAAGTCAAAACATTATGGATTTATCTTGTCTTTTTTTGCAAAATTTCTACAAGAAGACTATATTAAAGTATTTAAACAATGAAACCAAAAGAACTATTTTTTTAAATGACTGATTTATCAACCTACATTCTGACTATCGATAAACATTCCCCACTCTAAAATTAGCATTCTAAAATTAGCATCCCCCAATTATTCCTCCAACGCAAGCACTCCAAAATACCTTTGGAGTAAGTAAGTAATAAATAAATATAAGTAATAATTCAAATAACGTTAAAACCATACCACTACTTTTGGAAGCTCCTTATAAATCTGTTTCACAAAATCCAAAAAATGATGAATCTAAAAAAAAAAAAAAAAAAAGTATAAGGAAGATATTTATAGACAGAAAATGCTTACAATAAATAAGAAAAATGTTAATAGTCCTAATATATAAGAACTCATAAAATAGGTAAGAAAAATGTCATACTCAAAACACAAACAGGCAATGAATGTGAACAAAAAAGAAATACAAAAGATTGACAAACAGAAAACAAGCTTTCTAATTCAGAAGGTGCAAAGAAATAAAAATTAAAATAAATGCCACTTTTTTACTTCCAAAAAGTAATACTACACCATGCTGAAGAGACTGCCACAAGAGGAAGACTCTCATAAACTACTGAAACTTTTCTGGAAATCAGTTTAATACTATATTTTTCAAGAGCATTAAAACATTAACACATTTGACCTAGTAATTCTGTCAATAACCTCAGTTTATGTAGTTATTTGAACTAGAAACAGATATTCAATCATAGTCATAAAATAAAAATTTTTGAAATACTTTAAATATCCAAAAATGAGGGTACCCATATGTAAGAATATTATACATCCATTAAAAAGTAACTTTATAAAGAATTTGAGTGGGAAAATGCTTATATATAATGTGAAGGGAAACGATCAGAATATAAAATGTCGTATACAGTATTATTGCAATCATGTAGAAAACATTACATATATAGAAGGTGGGAAAAGTGAAAGGCAATCAATATTGTTTTTAAGATAGGAGGAATTCTATTTCATCATTTTGCTTCTAATTTCCAAATAATCTATAACAGGCATTTACTAAGCTTATCATTGGAGAAGACACTGTATTAATTACTGCTAACACAGAGTATCTAATACTTACTCTATAGGTGCTAATCACTGTGTTAAGAACTTTAACTTTTATATTTAAATTCTTCAAGCAATCTTTGAGGGTATACTGTGATTGTCCCCATTTTACAGAAAAGGCTCCAAATGGCTACAAGTTTACCCAGTTTCACATAGCTACTGAGTTGCAGAGCTGATGATATTCAAACCCAGCTGACTTCAGAACACACCTTAACCCTTGAATTACATAAAATGATCAGAGCCTTCTGGCACATCAGACATTTCTGAATTCCAGAAGCACCCAAACAGCTCTGCCAATCTGGTTAGTTAACACATATCCACACGACTAACAAATTCAGTTAAATACTCATATACACAGTCAAAATAGAAAAGGTAACTGCTAAACCAAAGAATTTTCCCCAAAGAGACTGTGTAATTTCTACACTTTAAGCACCATGTGTTCCGTCAATACTACAGGAGAATAAAATTTTACACAGCACAAAGAACTGTCAGCACACTACAGAAATGCTCTCAGGATAAATACTTACTTCTTGTGTGATGGGCGGCCTGAATTGTTTGTGTAGCTCAATAATTATTCTTAAACAAATAAGAACGTTTTCTTCATTTTCCGTCTTTAAAAAAAGCATTTAAAGAGTTACAATTCTGAGGGCCTACTTTAAAGATTAAAGACTATTTTCTAAGCATTTTTCTTTATACACACACTGCATCGACCAACTTAGATTTGATTAATTGAAAATTCATTAAATCATAAAACACAGCTGCCCAAACAGGAAGACTTCATGGTCTTTGGTAGACCACCTGAAGGGCAGCGCACCAGTGAGTTCTGGTCAATAACACTGACAGATAAGTTAACTGACATTTGTGGCAAGTCACACCATGAACTAAGGTCTAATGGCCCCACCGACACTTTTCATTGCTTGAAAGTAATGCCAAAAGAATGAACATTTACTGAGCACCCACCAAATATTGAACCTGTGCTTATCACTTCACACATACTCTCTAAGTGTGAGGTGCCATCCACACTATACCTAGAGGAAGCTAAGGCTCAGAGAAGATAAGCAACATGACTAACATGATATAGCTAATAAATGACAGCCAGGATCTGAATCCAACTCTCTCCCCGCTCCAAAGCTCATCTTTCCAAGGGGCCCAGAAACACATAGAATTCTAAACACATTAAGACTAAGTACAGCAAGAAAACCATTTTAGAGGTTAACTTAACAGGTACCAGATGAATTAGCCCCAAGTATTTGAGAAACTCTTTATGAGCACCTACTGTGCTTGACACACACAAAACTAGAAAGCACAAAGCCAAAGAACCCAGTACTCTGAGTCTGTCAACAACCACCAACTCATTTTGAAAGATTTCTAGTTGAAAGATTTCTACTATGTAGCGTCAATTTATCAGTGACTCAAAAATAGGAAAACAAAGTGAAACTTTAATAATTTTTCATGATAATTTGGTTGGGAAAATGGACATTAGGAACTTTAGTGAAGGAGAAACAGTTGTATAACACTAGATTTTACATTAAGAAAATCATTTAAAGTTTTTAATATTGGAAAATAACAAGAATTCCCAAAGGTTACCTCTAAAAAGCGAAACATCACAGACAAAACATTTTTTGTGTGAGGACGAAGATGTTCATTGGTTGGTATCCTATGAATGATTTCAAGAACTAGTTTCCGCAATTGCTGGTGAAGAAAAAAAAAAAGTAAATATAAAATCCTCCCAAGAGCTCCAAAGTAATTCTTTTGCCTTGTACAAGCGTCACGGGGCTGTCCGTACCCAGCACTGGTAACACACCACAGGATCAACCCCATTTTAGAAACACTCCTATATATTATTTCAATGTAATCCAAAGCAAGTACTGCAAACCATTACTTTCAATATTTCTACAATTGTGTAGCAAATCAAGTGAGTCACATCTTTCCTCTTTCACACCTTATTTTCAGCAGAAAAAGCACTAGTATATGAATGCAGAGTGGATTTAAAATGAAAGAGCAAAACAATCGGAACTTCATTTGAGATTTCCCTCCATAATCTCAGTTTAGCTTCTACAATGTTCTCCCCAATTACCTTGGGCCCAATGACTAATTTCATCATAAACTGAACTAAGCTCTCATGATTCTGACTATGGAGCTGACAACTAAAAGGTAGATCAGCCCTGGCCGGTGTGGCTCAGTTCCTTGGACATCGTCCCATGTACCAGGAGTTTGCCAGTTCCCTTCCCAATCAAGGGCACATGCCCAAGTTGTGGGCTCAGTACCCAATAGGGGGCATGCAGGAGGCAGCTGATTGATGTTGTGCTCTCACACTGAGGTTTCTCCCTCTCCCTTCCTCTCTCTAAAATCAATAACTAGCCCTAGCCAGTTTTGCTCAATGGATAGAGCGTCGGCCTGTGGACTGAAAGGTCCCAGGTTCGATTCCAGTCATGGGCACATGCCTGGGTTGTGGACTCGATCCCCAGTAGGGGACGTGCAGGAGGTAGCCGATCAATGATTCTCTCTCATCATTGATGTTTCTATCTCTCTCTCCCTCTTTCCTCTATGAAATCAATAAAAATATTTAAAAAATAAAATAAAATATTCTTTAAAAATAAATAAATGGTAGGTCAAACATATATATACACACATATATGTGATGGGACTGTTTTAAGAGGAGGAGGTAAAAAGAGTGGATGGAGCTATAAGTAAAATAAAATTGGCCATGAATTACAAGAATTAAAATGAATAAAAATAGAGTTGGACAACGAGTATGGGAGGGTCAACAGACTACTGTTACTTCTTTTGTATATATTCCAATTCATTTGCAATAGTGTACATCAAGCACGTCAAACTTGAGGAGTCCCACAACAAATATTTTTGCGGTCCAGCCAATATAATGGTATGTAAGAAACATTTTAATAAAAATTTCGGAACTTAGTTTTTACAATATCCTGTTATACATAATTATTAATAACAAACTACAATGGGGAGCGGGCCTAAGCTGTCAGTCGGACATCCCCTGAGGGTTCCCAGACTGCTAAAGGGCGCAGGTCAGGCTGAGGGGATCCCCCTCCCCCACAGTGCACAAATGTCGTGCATCGGGCCTCTAGTTTAAACTATAAAAGAAATGGTCTTGACAAAATAAAACCAAGACATTTATGCCGAAACCGGTTTGGCTCAGTGGATAGAGCGTCGGCCTGCGGACTGAGGGGTCCCGGGTTCAATTCCGGTCAGGGGCGTGTGCCTGAGTTGCGGGCACATCCCCAGTGGGAGGTGTCCAGGAGGCAGCTGATCGATGTTTCTCTCTCATCGATGTTTCTGGCTCTCTATCCCTCTCCCTTCGTCTCTGTAAAAAATAAATAAAATATATTTTTTTAAAAAAAAGACATTTAACTAAGCAGGCAAAAGCCTTGGGCAGAGTTATCTTTATGTGACAAAACCACTTTCATTTGTAAGTGAAACCATGGGGGTTTTTTTAGGTGTTTTAATTCATAAATGCTTGCAATACTTCTATGTAACACTTTTTTCTCACTGACAGTTTTAAACAAATTACCTGGGCTGGTTTCTCCTGAAGAAACTGAACTTCTCCATCTTGAAGAAATGTAAGAAACCGAGGGATGATATGTTCCAGGAATGTAGAATATTGAGGAGATGATGTTACATTCTAATTATACAAAAATAAAACAAAACCTCATTTAATTTGTATATATATTTTCACTTCAAATTCACCTAGTATTATAATAACCTCAAAAGACTATAAAACATTGTGCCTGGCTGGTGTGGCTCAGTGTCTGAGCCTCAACCTATGAACCAGGATGTCATGTTCAATTCCCCATCAGGGCACATGCCCAGATTGTGGGCTCAATCCCCAATAGAGGGCATGCAGGAGGCAGCTGATCAATGATTCTCTCTCTCCCTCTCCCTTTCTCTCTGAAATCAATAAAATTATTTAAAATTAATTAAAATAGCTCTGGCTGGTTTGGCTCAGTGGATAGAGCGTCAGCCTGTGGACTGAAGGGTCCCAGGATCGATTCCAGTCAAGGGAACATGCCCAGGTTGCAGGCTTGATCCCCAGTAGGGGGCATGCAGGAGGCAGCCAATCAATGATTCTCTCTCCCCCTCTCCCTTCCTCTCTGAAATCAATAAAAATATATTTAAAAATAATAATAAAAATACATTTGAAAATAAATAAATAAAGGCAGGGAATCTGCAGAGAAGTGACATCTATCAAGAACCACATGGAACCCTAGCCTGTTTGGCTCAGTGGATAGAGCGTTAGCCCTGCAGACTAGAGGGTCCCAGGTTCGATTCTGGTCAAGGGCACATGTCCGGGTTGCATGCTCAATCCCCAGTAGGGGGCGCACAGGAGGCAAATCAATGATTCTCTCTCATCATTGATGTTTGTATCTCTCCCTCCCTCTCGCTTCTTTTCTGAAATCAATAAAAATATATTTTAAAAAAGAACCATATGAAAATTCTATAACTGAAAGTACAATAACTGCAATTTTAAAATGTAAAAACTAAATATATATAAACTGAAATTTAAAAATAGCATCTCCGCAGATTGGAGATGACAGAAAAATAGTCAGTGAACCTAGAAATTATCCAATCTAATACACAATTGAAAAAAAATTGAAAAATGAATAGAGCCTGAGGGACCTAATGGACAATATAATTGTAGTTTGTAAAGCCCAGGAAAAAAACTGCTTGATCAGGATCACAGAAGTTATAATGGAGCCAAAACTGATATCCAATTCTCATTCCATAGTAATATATCATTTATTGACTGATAAGTTCACAGCAAAAGTTTGAGTGCAACCTGAGGATAAGGGTAAAAGAGCTACTATATTTAAAAATGAAAAAAATGTGCCTCACCCTAGCCAGTTTTGCTCAGTGGTTAGAGTGTCGGACTGCAGACCAAAGAGTCCTGGGTTCAATTCCCAGCCAAGGGCACCTACCTCAGTTGCAGGCTCAATCCCCAGCCCTGGTTGCATACAGGAGGAAACCAATTGATATGTCTCTCTCAAATCAATGTTTCTCTCTCTCTCTCCCCCTCCCTTCTACCACTCTCTCTAAAAATCAATGGAATGAGTATGCCCTAGCGTGAGTAAATAAAATACACTTAATTAAAAAAAAAAAAAAAAGTGCCCTGGCCGGGTAGCTCAGTTGGTTAGAGCATTATCCCAATATGCCAAGGTTGCAGGTTTGATTGCCAGACAGGGCACATACAAGAATCAACCAATGAATGCATAAATAAATGGAACAACAAATTAGTTTCTCTCTCTCTCTCTCTCTCTTCCCTCCTCTCTCTAAAATAAAGAAAAAGAAAAAATATTAATCAACCAAACCAAGGCTAGTATCACTATATGAAGAAGTTGGACAACACTGTGGACAAACTTGCGAATTTCACTTTTAGAATAAAATAAAGTACATTAACAGAGATAATGTTTTTTTAGTTACTATAGTAAAAAGGTTGACAGAAAAGCAATAGCAAAGCCCAGGACAATATTTAGCTCAAAATGAAAAGCCTAAAATATAAAGATCATACCTCAAAATTTTCGCTAACTTCTTGCATCATTTTTAACTTTGTTTCATCAGCTGTAAAATGACCAAAAAAAATATCAGGTAATTGAAATTATGTTAAGGATGATCTCAAAATTACTGGATTTAATAAGAGAAGCAATCAGATCTTATCAGTTTCACTGTCATAGTCCCACAGAAGGCACATAACTAGTTCCCTACAACCAGTCACACACATTCATACTCCCAGACATACGTGTGCATGCACAGACAAGGACAGATACACACACACACACACACACACACACACGTGCCTCTTCAGGGCTCCAGCCAGTAATGATCATCACTTTGCTTCTCCACAAGGCAGAGAACAGAAATTCGGATAAAAGTTAATGTTATTATTTATCTCCAAGTGCACATTCTTTGAACTGAGATGAATGAGTCAAATTAATGCATTTCTTAAAGACAAAAAGGATCAACTCACGGGTATTTACATCTGTGAGAGCTGCCACAAACTGAAGATATTTTTTCATCAGAGTGGTTTGGTCAACCACTGTGGCCCCTTGTGCTGCAACAAATGCCATTTTTCTTTTGATCTAGTTTATTTCTCAAGAGAAAAGTATCAGCTCCATGAGTCCACCCAGTCTATGAAAAGAAACATAAGTTAGACAATTTATTAAGGGCACAGGTTCACAATCACTATGAAAATCCTACTTAAATGCCTAAATTTATCTAAATGCTTTGCATTAATCCAGAATACACCATTCCCTCTGTTTTTATAAAAATAAAATTTACACCCTCGCCGATTTGGCTCAGTGGCTAGAGCCTCAGCTTGTGGATGGAAGGGTCCCAGGTCCAATTCCGGTCAAGGGCACATACCTCAGTTGCAGGCTCGATCCCTGGCCCAACGTTAGGGTATAGGAGGCAACCAATTAATGTGTCTCTCTCACACTGACATTTCTCTCTCTGCGCCTCTGCCTCTGCGTCTGCCTCTGCCCCTGTCCCTGTCTCTCTCCCTCCCTCCCTTCCACTCTCACTGAAAATCAATGAAAAAATGTCCTTGGTGAGGATTAGAAAAAATTTGTAAAATAACCTTTACCTAAGCCCATTTTATCTACTAATTTTTAAACATGGCTTTTCTAGCCAGATGCTTTTTTCTACCATATTTCCTCCTTTCCCTAAGCCAGAGGTTGGCAAATTTTATATTATCTACAAAGAGCCAGACAGTAAATATTTTAGGCTACTCGGCCATAGACACCATATAAATGAACAAGAGCAGCTATGATCCAACACAATTTTACTTCTGGACACTGAAATTTTAATTTCATATAATTCTCTCGTGTCATGAAACATTATTTTTCTTTTGACTTTTCCCCAACCATTTAAAAAAATGTAAAAGCCATTCTTAGTTCATGGGCTATATAAAAACAAGCAGCAGGCTGGATTTGGTCAGCTGACTGTGTTTGGCCACTTCTGCCCTAGGTGACTTGTTCTCAAACTTCAATGGACATTAAATCACCAGGTATCAAAAGTAGATTCCCAAGCATCACCCAGAGACAGTGGTTCAGACAGTGTTCAGTGAGGAGTCCAGGAAGCTGTAAGCTGTTTGCAGCTGGCACATAGTAGGCACTCAAAAAATGTTCATTTAGCCCAGCCAGTGTGGCTCAATGGTTGAACATCAACCCTTGAACCAGGAGGTCACAGGTGAATTCCAGCACATACAGGGGTTGCAGGCTCGATCTTCAGTAGGCGGAATGCAGAAGGCAGCCGATCAAAGATTCTCATCATTGATGTTTCTAAGTCTCTCTCCCCCTCTCCTTCCCTCTCTCTGAAATCAATAAAAACATATTTTTAAATGCTCATTTAATAAATGAAAAAAAAATGCTCTAAAAAAGCACCTTGGTGAGTTGGAAAGAGGCTGTTGCCAATACTTTGAGAAGTGCCACTCACACTGAAAGAGGGACACTTAAGGCTCTATTTTAAAAGTCCTCACAAAAGTCTCTAGAGAACCTGGGAAATTGCTTTTACCCATCCTCCTAGTATATATCGAATTTCACTCTGCCTTAAGAGCAGTTTCCTGACTTTTCTTCCAACAGACACACCAATAACTCTTCTGCAGGCCTTTGAAAAGTTTTGTCCTGACGGACACACACTTCTGCGATGGGGACACCTTAACACCACAAAGCCCCTCTGGCCACTCTCCCAGAACACCAGCACTGCCCCCATGCAGAGGACACCCACAGCTGTTCCATGCTAGCACAGTCCCCAGAAGTCCCACTCTTCTGCCTCAAGGCAAGAAAAGGCCCAAAGAGACCAAAGGGACGGAGTCTGTCAATCCTACTAGATGATGACCAGACCACCGCTTCCTTTTTCAGGTCACACTCGCTCCTCCAAATGCACAAGGCCCCACACCCCCAGCCCCATCTCCGGGAACCCAATACTCAGGATCACGGCCTCTCCCTGCCTAAGAAATTTCTGGTCGTCCCCGTATTTCTTAAAGCCTTGGATCCCCACCCCACCCCTTTTTTCTCATCGAATTCACCAATTCTTCCATTTCCCAGGGCCCAGAGAGGCCTGGCTCCGCTTTCCGGCCTGGGAGGGGCCCTACGGTGCAAAAACGCCCCATCCCGCATGTCTGTGGGAGAGCAGCTCGAAGAGCCCCCGGAGGCCGAGGTGCCAGGCCTAAGGCCCCGCGTCCGGCCCTAGGTGGGAAGACCCAGCCTGCCCCGACCCGCACTCGGGCAAACGGCCCCGCCTCCCACCGCCCGCCGCCAGACCCCGAGGCGGCGCCGCCGGGCCAGAGGGGGCGCTGTCCTCACCACTACCTCCGCTCTTCGAGCCCGGCAGGCGAGCCAGGTGCCTGCGTGGAGGACAGGACGGGGCAGGCTCGCCGGGGGCTCTCGGGGGAACGGCGCTCAAGTCCCACGCTGTATCTTCCCGGGCTCAAACGCCCCTCCGCTTCCCTCCTTTTGTCACCGTCCGCAGACGCCAAGCGCCCGCCTCCCGGGCCGGGCTACGGCAAGCGCCGAGGGCCACCATCCGCGCCACGAACCTCCGCCTCCCGCGGCTTCCCAGCTCAGCCAGGTGGTGGCGAGGTTCCCGTGAGGGCTGGGCAGGGCAGGGCTGGGCTGAGCTGGGCCGGCCTCCCTCCCGCAGAGCCCTCCCCACGCCTGGATCGCGCCGCACCCGTCGTAGCCGCCGCACGCACCTCCCGGGGCCGTTCCGCTCCTCGCCCACGTTTACCCCGATTTCGGCGGCCGGCCTCCTGCAGCTCGGACCCACGGCCACACACGAAATTCAGGCTCTGCAGCTCGGACCCACGGGCCACACACGAAATTCAGACCCTCGCAGAGCCGCCGCGCGCAGTCCCGCCCCCGCTTAAAACCGCTTCGCCCGTCGCGGGAGGAACTGGCCCAGGCGCACCGCCCCGAGTGGGTGTGGCCTGGGCCGCGGGAGCGGGTGGGGCTGTGCGGTGCAGGTGGGTCCTCCCGGCCCTTTAAACCTCGCCTCTGGGCGGAGCCGCCGATAGGGATGGAGCCGCTGGCAGTCTCCGTGCTGCTTAACTTGGTTCTTACTGCCCTCAGTCTCCTCGCAGGAGCCCGGCCCGGGAGGGTGCGGGAGACACTCGGCCGCTGTTTCCGGGGGTGGGCGGCGATTGGCTTCCCTGGTTGGTGGCGGTCTGGTCCTGGAAGAGCCCCCCGCCCCCGAACTGAACGTGGCAGGCAAGGGGGCGTTTTCTCTCCCGCTGCCTTCATAGGGTCCTTCTTAGCCCGAGACGGGGTGGGGGAAAGGAGGGTCTTAGGGAAGTGGGAGGCTGAAGACTGACCGATACCCTGAAAGTAAGCAAAGGAAAGTCCTGGTGTTCTGCCTGGAAGTGGCGACTCGCTCATCTGTTTTGCTGCTGAATCACCCCGAGGCTGGAACTCAGAGGACAGACAGCTTTCTGTCCCTTCCAGCAGACGCCTCGGTCTAGGCCAGAACAATGATTGGGGTTGGGGTGCAGGGGGAGTGTGCAGACGCTCTGATGCTCAGGTGCGATGGCGTGGGCTGGAGGAAAATATCTAAGGCGAGATCCGCGAAAACCCTGAAGTACCCATAGGTACGCGGGTGCCGTAGGAACTGCAAACCAGCAGAACAGTGATGTGGGGGAGGGGTGCGGGCGGGCGAGGGGGGATGAAATTAAATGGGGGAGGACCTGTGACGCCAGGGGTGACCAGAAAGAGAATGGACCAGAGAAATGTTGGGCTGGACCAGCGATGAGGGAAGAACCTCACTGGAGCAGTCAACACCAGGAACCCTGCCTGGACCAACCTTTCCTACCTAGGCCCCACCCTAGATCTCTGGCTCAATGGTCACTTTTTTTTAAATCTATTTTTCAATTACAGCTGACAATTTATGTTTCAGGTATATAAGATAGTGACAGACATTTATATAGCTTATGAAGTGATACCCCAATCAGTACCCATCTAAACCATACATACCTATTACAATATTATTGACTATATTTCCTATGCTGTACTTTATATCCCTGGGATAGTCCCTATTTTTAACCATTTTTTACTTTTCAATTACAGTTGACATACATCATTATATTCTTTTTAGGTGTACACCCCAGTGGACTAGACATTATAAAACTATTAAGGGATCATCCCAGAAAATCTCATACACATCTAATAACATAATTAGATTATAGACTATATTCCCTAGGCTGTACTTCACTTCCCCATGACTATACTGTAACTACTAATTTGTACTTCTAAATGCCTTCACATTTTTCACCCATTCCCCTAACACCCCTCCTATCTGGCAACAGTCAAAATGTTCTCTGGCCCTATCTGGTTTAGCTCAGTGGATAGAGCTTCAGCCAGCAGACTGAAGGGTCCCAGGTTCAATTCTGGTCAAGGACACATGCCTGGGTTGCAGGCTCAATCCCCACCCAGTAGGGGGCAGTGCAGGAGATAGCCAATCAATGATTCTCTCTCATCCATGTTTCTCTCTCTGAAGTCAATAAAAATATCTCCCTTCCTCTCTGAAATCAATAAAAAAATATTTTTAAAAAATGTTCTCTGTATGTTTTTCTGTTCTGCTTCTTTGTTTTATTTTTAGATTCAATTGTTGATAGATATGTATTTATTGCCATTTTATTGTTCATATTTTTTTTATCTTTTTTTGCCTTCTTCAATTCAACATTTCATGTAATACTGGTTTGGTGGAGATGACCTCCTTTAACTTTTTCTTATCTGGGAAGCTCTTTATCAGACCTTCAATTCTAAATGAAGGTAGTGATCTTCATTGCTGGGTAGTGATCTTAGTTGTAGGTCCTTGCTTTTCATCACGTTGAATTTTTTTTTTAATTTTGTTAGGTAGATAAAGGCTACTTTTATTAAATGATTGAGCCATGTAATTGCCAAGGCCACTATGTACAGGTAAGAGATGAAGCTTTATTTCTTATTCTCTTTCTCCTTGGACAGTCTTTTTTTTTTTTTTTTTAAGCAGTCATGCCCTCAGGGCTCATCCCCTTAAGACAAGGGAGTCACACTAATACTGGCTCCTGACTGCTCTGACATTTTTTTTTTTTTAATCCTCACCTGAGGATATTTTTTCCATTGACTTTTAGAGAGAGTGGAGGGAGAGGGAGAGATAGAAACACCAAGGTACATGCCCTTGTGCCGGAAGCCAATTCCAGCATGTCATAATTGCAAGAGTTTCATTGAAAGTTGATGGAACTTGGGGACTCAACAAGGGCTGAGTCACATATGTTATAGCCTGTTGGGAATGGCTGAAGGCATTTCCCCAAACCTAAAAAGGATGCATTAAATTGATTACTTGCTGCCAGACAGCTCAGGGCATCTTAATCTACATGTTATTGCCTCCTGTTGGCCAAACACCTGAACAGCCGAAGGCAATTCCCCATTCTGACAATTGACTCTGTAGAGGAAACCCTACCCTTTGATGTGTATATCTCCACCTTGCCATAGGACAAATTGTGTTAATAAAAAGCAAGGGGTCCTGAGACAAGGAGAACTTAGTTCCTTTGGCTAAGCTCCTCTGCCCCCGCCCCCATATGCCTTTCAAAATTATGTTTCGTCTCTGGACTCTTATTTAATTTTCGCACAGTCCCTTCTCCAGATTCCAGAACCCTTGTAGATGCCGGATCAAGACCACCAGCGTTAAATGGCGCCCAAAGTCCAACATTACCCTTGACCTGAATCGAAAACAGGACCCTTCAATCCACAGGCCAACGCTCTATCCACTGAGTCAAACAGGCTAGGGTTCCTTGGACAGTCTTGATGATTTCTCCTTCTTGGCCTGGAGCTGCTCTTCACAGCGCTTACAAGCTTCCTTGGTTTTAGACCTGTGGGCCTCAGCCTTGTCAGCCAGAAGCTTCTTGCAAGCTTTGTCTGCCTTCAGCTTGTGGATGTATTCCATAAGAGTCGCTTGTTTTTGAATGTTACCCTTCACTTTCAGGTACAGGCTGTGGTACATGTAACAGTCAGTCTTCTTAGATTCACGTATCTTCTGAGTAGCCGGCAAGAAATTCTCATCCTCCTCAACCAGGTTACTTTCTCAGCCATTTAAACACCGGCAGTACCCTTTTGCTTACTTATGCCCATATGCCTGCTCTTCCTGCAGGCCAAGGTGTTTTTCTGGCATCGAGCCCGGGAATGGACAGTCACAGGCTTCCAGATAATCAGCCTATCTTTGATCGCTTTCTGAATCTACTAACGGGAGTTGGCATTGGCTATTTCATTTGTCTCCTTGGGGTCCAACCAGACCTTCTTTTAGCCACAGCAGAGAACACTGGAGACAAGCCTCTTTTGAAGCCTGATCATACTCATGGCTGTTGCCACAGCAGCAAAAAGCTACTTTGCATACTTCTTGCCACTCCATTTTGGCTTGCAAACTTGGTGTTGAGAAATCAGCTGACAGTCTTATGGGTACTTACTTGTAGGTAACTAACTACTTTCCACTCTCCTGCCCGAAGTAGCTGCTCCTCCTCTCCTGACCCTGCCCATGCTCTGTGGCCATGCTTGTGGCAGGCACCTAGAGGGACAGTGGTGTCTGCATCAGAGACATGAACACAGAAGGCAGGCGGGACATGTCTTTGCATTGTTTGCTGCTCTTGGGGTTGAAGTCACACAGCTGGACCACTTTCTCCCACTCTGTGCCTGGGGTTTCCTCCTCAGATGCTCTGCAGGTGGAGGCAGAACAGGTCTCAGAGCTGTCTGCCTTTCCCCTGAACTAGTGATGCTCTGCTGCCACTGAACAAGGCTGCTTTGCCAGCCTACTCTGGGATACTTTATCCAGAGGTACCCAGCCCTATGCCCTCTGACCTGAGGCCCCAGGAATAACCTTGGCATAGGAGGAAGCCTGGTTTGGTCCTGCCTTATGGCCTCTTCACTTGTCACCTCTTCCAGGAATGCTCTTCCCCCAGACCTGTTGCTTATGGCTTATTGTTTCTCGTCATTTAGGACTGAGTGCAAGCCTCACCTCCTCAGAGAGGTCTTCCCTTGCCACCCTAACTAAAGTTTCCTCCTATAACTCCTACACCCCTGCCCCACCCTCAGCACTCACTGGTCATTACCTCTCCATCAAGAGTTCCCCACCTGGAGATCCTGGCACCTAATGGCCGTGGAGGAACTAATGTGGTATCTCCGCAATTACTAACAATATAACTGAAGTCACCTGGTTCCGCATTGCCTCAATTTTCTGTGGACCTTGTGTGTTCTCCAGAAAAGGGTTGTGGTCAAACACTCAGAAAACTCAGTTGAAGGGGATCTTCAAAGCCAGACTTTCTGTAGAGAGTGCACCTGGGAAGGCACATGAGCATTTCTTTAATTATTGTCAGCTGAATCCAGTGTCAAGCAACGTCCTGGAAATACACCTTGCCAGAGGCATGTGTGTTGTCAGCCTGACCTTCAGCTCAGGCGCCAGGGGGTGGGTTTCATTATCTAAATCCAGCCAAGCACCAGGAACAAACACCATTATTCAGGCCCACCCAGAAGTGAGAATTACAAAGAAGCCACAAGAATGCTCATAATCTCCTCGTCTTGGGCTTTAGTAAAACTTCCTGGTATTTTGCTGTATAAAATAAACGCTGCTGTATCGGCTCTGGGTCACTGTCTCTCCATCAGAGGACAGCTATCCTACCCAGCCCCAACTTTTTCCTTCTATCTCTGTGTCTGTCTCTTTCTTTCATTTTCTTAATCCCCAGCAGCCCCTACTCAAGAACCAGACCTCTCTCTAGCCGTGCTGGACACAGAAAAGAGAGAAATATTTACAACTTTCAAAAACTTCCATATGCTAATGTGCACCAGTGGAAAAGTAATAATGAAAGAATCCTCCATATCCCCAGCATGTTTGATGGCAGGATTCTTTTGGCTCATGATGACTGTTATATTCTATGGAGCCACAGCCTTGGGATTGCTCTAATGAGTCTTTGCTTTTGGTTGCAATTAAACCAACAAAACCAGCTTGCACTGATGCAGTGGAACCATTTGTAAGGACTGATGAGGGACTGAAGTCAATCAGACACAGCCTTCAGGTCCTCCGCAAAGAGGTGCCAATAAAAATCTCAGAGCCCTGACCAGTTTGGATCAGTTGATAGCCTGCAGACTGAAAGGTCCCAGGTTCGATTCCAGTCAAGGGCATATACCAGCCGTGGGGAAACTACGGCCCGCGGGCCGGATCTGGCCCGTTCGGCTGTTCTATCCGGCCGGCGGAGCCAAAAGAGCGGAGGGTTCTCTTGCTCTCCCCTCCGCTCCTTTACTTTGAATTTATATTAGTTCACACAAACACTCCATCCATGCTTTTGTTCCGGCACTCCGGTCCAGTTTAAGAACTCATTGTGGCCCTCGAGTCAAAAAGTTTGCCCACCCCTGGCATATACCTTAGTTGCAGGCACATCCCCAGTAGGAGGCAGCTGATCGATGTTTCTAACTCTCTATCCCTCTCCCTTCCTCTCTGTAAAAAATCAATAAAAGCCCTAACCAGTTTGGCTCAGTGGATAGAGCGTCGGCCTGCAGACTGAAAGGTCCCAGGTTCGATTCCAATCAAGGGCATGTACCTTGGTTGCGGGCACATCCCCAGTAGGAGGTATGCAGGAGGCAGCTGATCGATGTTTCTCTCTCATTGATGTTTCTAACTCTCTATCTCTTTCCCTTCTTCTCTATAAAAAAACAATAAAATATATATATATTTTTAAATCAATAAAATATATATATAAAAAAATTTTTTTTTTAAATCTCAGAACTCTGTGAGCCCAAAGGGCCACGCAGTTGGTCATTCTACACGCATTCCCCCAGCACCTGCCTTGGGCCAGGCTCAGGATTTCTAGGCAAGGTCCCTGCATTCATGCAGTCTGGTAAGGGATGTCAAGCAGATTAAAAGGCAGTTATGGCTGTAATAGGATTGTTAACAGGAAGTCTGGGGCATTGGGACTACAGGACACTTCCACAGCCTGGGAGCAGGAAATAGTGGTAAGGAAAGCTTCCTAAAACTGGCATCTGAACTGGGTAAAGAAACAAGGTAAGGGGACAGCCTAGTCAAAGGCCTGAATTTGGGGTGCTATGAAGGATAAAAGTTACAAGGCCAAAAGCAAAGGCTCTCAGGAGCTCGGCTGCAGACTACATCCTGAAGGCTGTGCTGGCAGTGCTTAGTGGCCAGGCAGTGCCGAAGTCTAAGCAGGGAAAGTCCGATAGGGGAGGGCTTTCTGGGACAGCCTAGTTTCCAGCCTAGTGTCCTGATGGTGTGGAATGGATGAGCTGCCTTCAGGAGCCAACGGGATGGACATTAAGTGAAAACCTAGGCTTACTTGTTGGAAAGACTTGACTACAAACCCCCCATTAAAACTTCTCAAGCCTGATCTTATCTGTAAGATGAAGATAAAACTACAGACCTCTGTGGGTTTTATGTGAAAGGATCTATGTAAGAACACTAAGCTCTTCTTTCCAATAGCAGTGACTTCTAGAAATAAAACAGGAATAAGAGGATTTTTGTTTAGCTGAGGACAAACTATCAAGACTAAGAAAATGCCCAGTGCCCACCCCCACCCTCTGCTTGGGAGGGGAAAATACAAAACCATCAGAGAAGTAAAATACCTTTGTTTTATTATATATACAATATATTCAAACAAACCACCCACTCTGAAACCAGCAGTTTCTTGCTTTTCCTAGAGCCCCAGAATAACATAAATTGAAGCCTCTGGGAGGCAGTTCCTTCCCCAGAGAGGGAGTAAGAAAGGAAGAAAGCGAAGAAGAGGGATGGAGGCGAAGAAGAGAGGTAGGAAGGGGGAAAAGAGAGGGAGGAAGGGGAGGAGGGAGGAAGGAAGACGTTTTGATTCCATGGGGGTTCCATCTGTAGTAACATACCCCTCCTTGCCATAAATCCAGGCTCCAGTTCTCCGGTCCAGGAAGTCTCGGTCAAGGGCAGGTCCCGTTTCCTAAAACCCGGCTGCCTCACCACCCGATCCGTAGCGCTGCCATCCGTCTAGCATTCCGGTTAAGACGCTCCTGTTAACATTGTAACCGAACTTCTGCCTTCGGGTCTTCCTCTTCGATTGAGCATCCCGCTGACCACCGTACCCGCAACTCAGACTCTGCGCCTTCACTTCCAGCACCTCGCGTAGCGGACTCCTTCCAGCGGGCACGCGCAGGGCTTCGCAGGCTTTCTGGGAAATGTAGTCCTAGGCCCAACCCCCCCCGCCCCAGCCCAGAGCGATACCATGCTGATTACTACGACTCCCAGAATGCAATGAGCGGATACGCCTGCGTACAACGCTCAGGAAAGTCCTTTTCTCCGCCCCCTTTCATGACTTCATCAGGAGGCGGAGTTTAGTGTCCCCATTTTCTCCAGCTGCGGTTACCCCAGACATGGCGACTCCTGGCCCCATGACACCGGAGTCACCCTTTGAACCATCGCAGCCCCCAGTTATTGAGGGTTTTAGTCCCAGGATCTATGGCAATCCGGAAAGCTTCAAGGAAAAGTTCCTTCGCAAGACTCGCGAGAACCCAATGGTACCCATAGGTAAGCTGGTACAGTAGGAACTGTAGATGGAGAGGACAGAGCTCTCGGGGGAAATGAAATAGTGAAGGACCGGGGACGCCAGGGGGACACCGGAATGAGAAGGGACCGGAGATGTGGCGAAGAGGCCGGGCGGGGATGAACCTGATTGGCACAGGAGCCTGGCGGGATTCGGGGACTCTGCTGGGACCAACCCCTCCAGCCTCTCCCCCCCGCCCCGCTCTGGTTCCGAGACCTCAACTCAGGAGAAAGAAGGTCCAAAGCGGGGAGGGGCCGCTGGGGCCGGGCCTGCTACCCCCACCTGCTTTGTACCCTCCTCAGGCTGCCTGGGCACGACGGCCGCCCTTACCTACGGCCTCTACTGCTTCCACCGGGGTCAGAGCCAGCGCTCCCAGCTCATGATGCGCACCCGGATCGCCGCCCAGGGCTTCACGGTTGCAGCCATCCTGGTGGGTCTGGCGGTCTCCGCGCTGAAGTCTAGACCCTGAGCCGGGAAAGCTCCGCGGAGATCATTCCCAGCCCCAGGAGCAGCCAACGGCCCTGCCACCGAACTCATTCCCTCTTCTCCCCCACCAGCCCCCGTCTCAGTGGGGAGGAAGCGGCCAATTGATATTTATTCCTGGAATCTGTGGTTCGGTTCGGTTTGGGTATTGCATCCTTCTATTTCTGCCCCACTTTCTCCACTTCCTACTTAATAAACTCTAATTCACTTGTAGTTTTTTGAATTCACTAGAGGCCTGGTGCGCGAGATTCGTGCACGGAGGAGGGGGGGTGTCCCTCAGCCCAGCCTGCACCCTCTCCAATCTGGGACCCCTTGAGGGATGTCCGACTGCCCGTTTAAGCCTGATCCTGGGATCGGGCTTAAACGGGCAGTCGGACATCCCTCTCACAATCCAGGACTGCTGGCTCCCAACTGCTCGCTTGCCTGCCTTCCTGATTGCCCCTAACTGCTTCTGCCTGCCAGCCTGATCACCCCCTAACCACTCCCCTGCAGGCCTGGTCACCCCTAACTGCCCTCCCCTGCAGGCCTGGTCACCCCTAACTGCTCTCCCCTGCAGGCCTGGTCCCCCCCCAACTGCTCTCCCCTGCAGGCCTGGTCGCCCCCAACTTCCCTCCTCTGCCAGCTTGGTCACCCCTAACTGCCCTCCCCTGCAGGCTTGATCGCCCCCAACTGCCCTCCCTTGCAGGCCTGGTTCCTCCCAACTGCCCTCCCTTGCTGGCCATCTTGTGGTGGCCATCTTGTGTCCACATGGGGGCAGGATCTTTGACCACATGGGGGCAACCATCTTGTGTGTTGGAGTGATGGTCAATCTGCATATTACTCTTTTATTAGATAGGATAGAGGCCTGGTGCACGGGTGGGGGCCAGCTGGTTTGCCCTGACGGGTGTCCCAGATCAGGGTGAGGGTTCCCTTGGGGCGTGGGGCGGCCTGGGCGAGGGGCCTGTAGTGGTTTGCAGGCCGGCCACGCCACCTGGCGACCCAAGCGGAGGCCCTGGTATCTGGGGCTTATTTATCTTCTACAATTGAAACTTTGTAGCCTGGAGTGGAGCCAAGCCTTCTGCTTGCTCCGTGGTGGCAGCCATTTCTATTGGAATTTATGTATCTTCTATAATTGAAACTTTGTAGCCTTAAGCGGAGGCCTGGGCCCTCCAGGGTGTGCGGAAAGCTTGGCTTCCTCCATCGCTGGGGGCAACCCTAGCCTCCTGCTCTTTCCAGCTCCGTGGCTGCCGCCATTTCTGTTTGGGTTTATGTATCTTCTATCATTGAAACTTTGTGGCCTTGAGTGGAGGCCTAGGCCAGCAAGGGCAAGAGGAAAGCTTGGCTTCCTCCATCACCGGAGAAACCCAAGCCTCCCTCCTGCTCTCTGTGGCCGTAGCCATCTTGCTTGGGTTTATTTGCATATTCGCTCCTGATTGGCTGGTGGGCGTGGCTTGTGGGTGTGGTGGAGTGATGGTTAATTTGCATATTGTTCTTTTATTATATAGAATTCTCAATCTCACCCTCAAGATTTTAGGAGAAAAAAATGAAAGACTACAGAAGCCCTTAGAAAAGTAGAGATTCCGGAGAGTGGTAATATTTGGAGGAGGGGGGGATGGGGAATCTTTCCAACAATTTCCCAACTTTTCAGTAGAAAAACCTGCCCTCAGATGAGGCTTGTCATGGTGCTGGCGGGGGCAGGGGCTTCAGCCCTCCGCTGCTCCTGCTCCTGCTCCTGGCCCACTCCCACCCCCCAGAGCACCTGAGACTCCGCTCACCTAGACCCCCTGGCGAGGTGCCTGCAGCATCTAACAGAGCAGGAGGCTCCCGGAGAGCAGCCTGGCGTGGTGGGAAGGATGCAGGCTGGAGCCTGTGGTGGTTGCTATGACCCCGCCTGCGCATGCCCAGTGCCCAAGTTAAGGAGGAAGGGAGCTCTGGGCCCTGAGCAAAGAGAAGAGAGGCAGCGCCCTGACTTCTGCTTTCACGTGCACCTCACGCAGGTGCTCCTGGCTGTGCTCAGCTCTAACGTGTGGACTCCGACCAGGTTTCTTTCCTGTGCTCCATCAGCTTCAGCACCAGCTGCAGGCTGCCAGAGGCATACGGGAAAGTGAAGACACAGCCACTTCTTGAGCCCCAGCACAGCCTTGATTTCTAAACGGAGGCGAGCGACCAGGGCCAGCTAATCCGCTTGCCCCACGATGGCCTCTCGGCGGAAGGCACAGGTGATGCGTGTAGAGCAGTCCATTGTGGTGTTCTTGGGCCTCAAGGTTCAAGGAACAGACATGGATTGGTGAGGAAGATGGCACTCCTAAAGGGGATGGCTACTTTTTTTTTTTTTTTTTTTTTTTTTTTTTTTTTGGTAACTGCAGGCATTATTGTATCTCTCCAAAAAGACATTGAGCCCTAGCGGTTTGGCTCCGCGGATAGAACATCAGCTTGTGGACTGCAGGGTCCCAGTCCAGTCAAGGGCATGTACCTTGGTTGCAGGCTTATCTCTGCCGGGGTGTGTGTGGGAAGCACCAATTGATGGGCTTCTCTCACTTCGATGTATCTGCTTCTCTCCCTCCCACTCTCTAAAAATCAATGGAACAATATCCTCAGGTGATGATTAACCAAAAAATAAACTAATTTTTCAAAAAAAAAAAAAAAAAAAGAGAGATACATTTAAGTCCTAACCCCAGCACCTCACATGTGACCTTATTTGGAAATAGGGTCTTTACAGAGGTAATCAAATTAAATCGAGGCTAAGGTGGGCCCTAAGCCATATGACTAGTGTCCTTAAAAAAGGGGAAGTATGGACAAAGACACAGAGGAGAGGCCATGTGAAGATGAACTCGGGATTATACAGGTGCATCTACAAGCCAAGGAACACCTGAGGCAACCAGAAGCTGGAAGAGATGCTGAAACACATCCTTCCCTCGTGCTGTCGGAAGGACCGTGGCCCTGCTGACACTGATTCAGGTTTCTGGCCTCCAGAAGAGACAGTCTCTGTTATGTTAAGTCAGACTCTGTTGTGACAGTTCTAGGAAACTAATATAGCTGTCAATTAAATCATTTAGAACACTGTGCAGGTCCCAATATTTTGAATGTAACCAGTTTTCAAGAAGGTGTGGTCAATGATTTTCATCCCAAATTCACAGAGGGGCCCAGCTGAAGGAGGGAGAGTGGTGGGCCCTCCCCATGAATCACAAGGAAGGGGGTTTGGCGGAGGCGACCTTCACCAGCCTCTCAGCCTGGCTTAGCCTCCACTGTGAACCTCTGGTCTGGCCTCCCTCCTACTTCATGCCCTTTTCCCTCTGGGAGCCTTGGGTCTGGCTGATGAGAACAGAGTCCTTATCTCACAGGCTTGTTCAAGGATCAGGAAGGATCAAGGCTGCAAAAGCATTCTGTTGAGAGGTGGTCTTTCTTCCTGGGAGTTGGAGGCAGCAGACATAGGCAGCTAGGAACGCCCACTTCAAGCTGGATGCTCCTGGGTTTCCAAGGGAATAGCCTCATCTTCTCTGCAGGCCATGCTGGGCAAGTTCTAAGCACAAACTGAACCCTGACACCATTTGTGGCTTCCAGAAAAATGAGAATGGTAAAAAATAAGTGTAAAAAGAATTAACAACACACCCTTTAAGTCAAGAAAAAAATACATCAGAGGGACAGTCACAATTTTGTGGACTAAGAGGCGGTGTGAGGGGCTGGGACTTAGGGCCAAGAGGGAACGAGGGTGAGAGGGGCGAGTGTTCCCTTCCCAGCCCTGGGAGATGGGGAGGAAGGGAGTAGGCTGTGAGGAGCAGCTGCTGGAGGCATTTCACCCTCCTGCCCAAAGCAGCTGCTCCTCTGCCCTGACCCTGCCCATGCCCTGTGGCCATGCTGGTGGCAGGCACCTAGCGGGACAGCGGTGTCTGCTTCAGGGACATGAGCACAGAACGCAGGCGGGACACGTCTTTGCACTGTTTGCTGCTCTTGGGGTTGAAGTCACACAGCTGAGCCACTTTCTCCCACTCTGTGCCTGGGGTTTCCTCCTTGGATTCCTTCACGAAAGCCTCCTCAGATGCCCTGCGGGTGGAGATTGGACAGAGGTCTCAGAGCTGCCTGCCTTTCCCCAAAACCAGTGATGCTTTCCCCACAATGAGCAAGGCTGCTTTTCCCAGCCTACTCTGGGGTACTTTATCCAGAGGTCTCCTCCCTGGCCCTGTGCCCTCTGACCTTGGGCCCCAGGAACAGCCTTGGCATCAGAGGAAACCTAGTTTGGGACTGAGTGCAGACCTCGCCTCCTCAGAGAGGTCTTCCTTTGCCACCCTAGCTAAAGTTTCCTCCTGTACCTCCACCCCTGCCCCACCCTCGCGCTCTCTGGTCATTACCTCTCCATCAAGAGTTCCCCACCTGGGGCTCCTGGCTCCTAATGGCCATGGAGGAACTAATGTGGAATCTCAGCCATTTTCAGTGTTTCAATAACTTGGCAGAGAAAGGACATTGATTAACTACATAACTAATTGAAGGGCCTGGTTCAGCATTGCCTCAATGTTCTGTGGACCCTGTGTGTTCTCAGAAAAGAGTTGTGGTCAAACACTCATGGGAAACTCAGTTAAAGGGGATCTTCAAAGCCTTCCATGTGCATCAGTGGAAAAGTGATGGCGATATCTCCAGCATGTTTGATGGCAGAGCTCTTTTTAGCCCAGAATATGGAGCCATGGCCTGAGGACGGCTCCATTCATTTAAGTCTTTGCTTTTGGTTAGAGTCAAGTTAGGGTGACAACTGGTGGCTTCTTCATTAGAAGTTCTAGCTGACAGGTATAAAAGCCACTGATGAAGAAATAATGGAGAGACAAAGTGTAGTCAATACTGTTTAGTGGACAAAACCTAAATGTGGGCATTATTAAGAGAAAGACATTAAAGGATTCTTAGGTGGAAGGGCTGGGTCTTTGTCCTGTTTGGCTATCAAGCCAAACCATGCATGACCAGGCACTGGCAGATGGTGGGGAGCTCTCCAGTTGGTCCACATGGGCTGTGCCAAGGGTGATCTGGCCCTCCATACTGAGTGTGCTGTGTGCTCATTACCTAACCTGTAAAGTAAGGATCAGAGCCTCCACCTTTGTGATCTGAGTGGCTGAGAATCTAAGGAGATGGCAGGTGTGTGAAGCTTGGGAAGGTGTTGACTGCTGTGCAGGGGGCTGAGGGAAGCTTTCCTAGCAGCTGTCCTTTGGGTCAAGAGGCTCCCGCTAAACTTGCAGCTCAAAGTGTGGTGGGTGGTCTTGCTGCACGGGCATCACCATGGAGCTTGTGGGAAATGCAGAATCATGGCCTCATCTCAGTCCTACTGAATTAGAATCCTCATTTTAATAAGATCCTCTGGTGTCTCACAGGCACATGGAAGTCTGGGAAACGCTGGTCTGCACTCTCCCTCTTCAGGACTCCCTTGCATGATCCTTGGGCCATTTTCTGGGGTGAAACAGGAGCACTAACTACCCCCAGTACCCATGTCCTTCTGCCATCCCCACTCCCCTGCTTGAAATCTCCTATGGCTCCCTGCTGCCTTCAGGATCAAGTCCAAGCTTCTTGGCCTGGCACAACAGGCATTTCTGCAGCTGGTCCCGAGCTGACCTTCTCCACACGCCCCTACCTCCACAGTCTACAGCCCCCAGGCACTAGGTATGTCCTATCTCATCACCTTTGCCCAAGCAACTTCTTCCACCTAAGATGTCCTTCCCCTCATCTTCCCCTCCCCATGCATTCATTCCTCCTCCCACTTTATGGTCCAGTTGAAGGTCCTGCTTCTCTGAAGCCTGCCCTGGATCCCACAGCAGAAGGTGGCTTCCACAGTGTTGTGTGTCCTTCCACGCAGCTCTTATTACCACGCACTCCTGTCTGACCAGAGATTGGCACTGGGTAAGTACCCATGAGGACTGGACAGCCGGGAGAGTGGACGGAAAGTAGGAGCGAAAGGCTGTCACCCTGAGGTGTCCTGGGCACTGAGAGAAGAGTTAGCCAGAGGCCTGCCAAAGGTGTGGCTGACACGCAGAACAGCCAATACTTGGCTGACCTCACACTCATCACTATTTTTTCCTTCAGCTTTACAATCCCCAACACAACTCTAGGTGTCGCTCTCAACCAACTGAGGCGACGTGAGAGGGAACCTCTACGTCTCTGGTCTAGGTTAGTCACAGTACCAACTTGGGTAGAAGCTCTAAGGAGGAGCAGTGCACTTGGGGGTAGCAGAAGGGGATAGGTGTGCTCCTAGCTCTCTTTTTGTACCTCCAGAAATTGGCACTCGATCTTTGCTTTGTTCAACAGAAGACCTCTGCATCCTACCTCCCACCCCCAAGAGGCATCTCTTTGGGAAGGAGTTGGACAGCTTTGCCATTCACCCCTCCCACCCGGGCATGGCCAGTGCATTCTTTTCTTTTCTCTGCCTGGATTTAGCAAAGTCACCTCCATGCAGAAAAGACCTCCATAAGCATTTGCTGGAGTGGTAGAGGTGCTGCGCTGTTTGGGGATTCACCCCTGCTCTGGTCATAGCCTTCTCCCTGCCCTCGCCCAGCCTCACTCTTGTACCCCACAAGCAGGAGACTCAAAAAACTGTGCCAGCCACACACAGGGGACTCGCCCTCTCCAGCTCCCCCAGACAGAGGAGCAGAGGAGACACACGTACACGTAGCCGATGATATCAGCATCTGGCTGCTGGTAGAATGCTTTGTCAGCGATCCTTAAGGGAAAGGGGTTAGGTGGGGGAAGACGAGATGGCAAGACAGACAGGCAGAGGGTTAAAGAGAAAGAGAGACAGTGTTAGTACCTCCAGGTTGAGAGGTGTTAGGAAGCACAGCCCTGGGAGGCTCAACTATCTACAGCCCAGAGAGGGGAGCAGGAATCCTCCACCCGCCCACCCGGGTGCCTTTTCTAAAACTCAGCCCTGATCATATTACTCCTCCGTTCACCACCCATGTCTGCCCAACACAGGTACCCTCTCTGCCACCACTCCCAGCCTCCCTGCTGTCCCAGACACAATGTCCTTTCTTTCTTATCATTCTGTCCCCTAGTCTACATTTCCCTCCCCCACCCCTGCCCTCCTTTTCCTAATGAACTCCTACTCATCCTCCAAAACCCAGTTCCCCAGATACAAAGGTTCCTCCCCAACAGCATCCCTTGTTTCCTCCTGCAGAGGCCCTACTGCTGAGTTCAGCTGGATATGTGTTTCTCTTCTCTGAACTCAGAGGATACAGATTGGGTCCTTCTCATCTGTCTTCCGGTACCCAGCCCAGAGCCTGGCATGCAGCAGCTTCCTGAACACAAGTGTGGCGGCTTCCCAGAATTGGCCTTGCCCTTCCTGGCGGGCCTAGTGATTTGAAGGGCAGAGTATCAAAGGCTGGACTGCTGGGCAGCATCTCTGAAATGTTCTGAGACCATTTCCACAAAGGTGTTCTCTGGTGGCATCTGCTGTCTTTGCCTGCTCAGGATTCATTCTGCTTCTTCCAGGAAGGGCACCCTGATTGTCATTTGCAGGATCAAGTTGCCCCAAGTCAGTCCC
Source organism: Plecotus auritus (assembly GCF_963455305.1). Classification (NCBI taxonomy): domain Eukaryota; kingdom Metazoa; phylum Chordata; class Mammalia; order Chiroptera; family Vespertilionidae; genus Plecotus; species Plecotus auritus. The sequence goes on from NC_137773.1 coordinate 39,580,071, forward strand.
TGTGGTTTGAGTAGGACTGACCCCATGCCCAACCCAAGGAATGGAATATTACCTAAGCTGGGTCCATCAGGGAGTCCCTCCCTCTGGGCCAGTCACTGGGCCTGGCCCATGCCCCACCAATGAGGGTCAGGTCAAGGACTTATGCTGGAGCTATTGGGAGCAAGAGATTATTTTATTTTCATTGAAGTTGCCAAGTAGATAGAGCAGAAGCCTGGAGCTGCTGGTGGCCACCTTCGCCCCCATCCCAAGGGTGTGTGTCCCAGAGTGAAGGCTCCATCGAGGAAAGAAGAGCTTAGAGATAGTAAAAGTGGGTGCCAACTGACTTTGTTTCAGCCCTTGAGCCCGCTGTGCCTGCCGTCCTGCCCCTGGCTTTTTAGTTCTACAAGCCACTCATTTCCTTTAGTGCTGAAGCCCCTCTGGGTCAAAGTGCTACAAGCAAAATCCCGTACCCAGACTGGCTCTTCACTCCCAGCCAGGACTGTGCTTTCCACGGCACTAACCGTGGCACAGAGGGCCCAGGCCTAGCTGTTGGGCCCCAGCACAGTCTGGCTCACATCCCAGGGACCTGGGACCTCATTTGCTGACTGCAGAACTTGTTCTCGCTGTTGTGGTGAGGAGGTGAGAGCGTAACAGTGTATCAGCCCTTCCAAGTTCAGGGCTCTGAACTCCACAGGCAACCAAGGAAGTAGTCCTGGGCATTCAGCTTCTCCTTCCCCATGTTCTTGCCACCAAATCACCCATTCTCAAGGTGGGTCTCCAATACCATAGCCCCCTCCTGTCCCCATAGCCCCCTCCTGTCCCCATAGCCCCCTCATGTCCCCATAGCTCCCTCATGTCCCCAGAGTCCTCTCCTGTCCCCATAGCCCCCTCATGTCCCCATAGCTCTATAGCCCCCTCCTGTCCCCATAGCTCCCTCATGTCCCCATAGCCCCCTCATGTCCCTATATCCCCTCCTGTCCCCATAGCCCCCTCCTGTCCCCATAGCCCCCTCATGTCCCCATAGCTCCCTCATGTCCCCATAGCCCCCTCCTGTCCCCAAAGCTCCCTCATGTCCCCATAGCCCCCTCATGTCCCTATAGCCCCTCCTGTCCCCATAGCCCCCTCCTGTCCCTATAGCCCCCTCCTGTCCCTATAGCTCCCTCATGTCCCCATAGCTCCCTCATGTCCCCATAGCTCTATAGCCCCCTCCTGTCCCCATAGCTCCCTCCTGTCCCCATAGCCCCCTCATGTCCCCATAGCCCCCTCATGTCCCCATAGCCCCCTCCTGTCCCTATAGCTCCCTAATGTTTCCATAGCCCCCTCATGTCCCCATAGCACCCTTATGTCCACATACCTCCCTCATGTCCCTACAGCCCTCATCTCCCTATAGCCCCCTCATGTCCCTATAGCGCTTCTCATGTCCCCATAGCCCCCTCATGTCCCCACAGTCCTCTCATGTCCCTATAGCCTCCTCCTGTCCCCATAGCCCCCTCATGTCCCCATAGCCCCCTCATGTCCCCATAGCCCCTTATGTCCCCATAGCCCTCTCACATCCCTATAACTCCCTCATGTCCCCATAGCCCCTTCATGTCCCCATAGCCCCCTCATGTCCCCATAGCCCCCTCCTGTCCCTATAGCCCCCTCATGTCCCCATAGCCCCTTCATGTCCCCATAGACCCCTCATGTCCCCATAGCCCCTTCATGTCCCCATAGCCCCGTCATGTCCCCATAGCTCTCTCATGTCCCCATAGCCCCCACATGTCCCCATAGTCCCCTCCTGTCCCCATAGCTCCCTCCTGTCCCTATAGCCCCCTCATGTCCCCATAGCCCCCTCAGTCCCCATAGCCCCCTCCTGTCCCTATAGCTCCCTCCAGTCCCTATAGCCCCCTCATGTCCCCATAGCCTCCTCATGTCCCCATAGCCCCCTCATGTCCCCATAGCTCCCTCATGTCCCCATAGCCCCCTCATGTCCCCATAGCTCTATATCCCCCTCCTGTCCCCATAGCTCCCTCATGTCCCCATAGCCCCCTCATGTCCCCATAGCTCCCTCATGTCCCCATAGCCCCCTCCTGTCCCCATAGCTCTATATCCCCCTCCTGTCCCCATAGCCCCCTCATGTCCCCATAGCCCCCTCATGTCCCCATAGCTCCCTCATGTCCCCATAGCCCCCTCATGTCCCCATAGCTCTATATCCCCCTCCTGTCCCCATAGCTCCCTCATGTCCCCATAGCCCCCTCCTGTCCCCATAGCTCTATATCCCCCTCCTGTCCCCATAGCCCCCTCATGTCCCCATAGCCCCCTCATGTCCCCATAGCCCCCTCATGTCCCCATAGCTCCCTCATGTCCCCATAGCCCCCTCATGTCCCCATAGCCCCCTCCTGTCCCCATAGCTCCCTCATGTCCCCATAGCCCCCTCATGTCCCCATAGCTCCCTCCTGTCCCCATAGCCCCCTCCTGTCCTCATAGCCCCCTCCTGTCCCCATAGCCCCCTCATGTCCCTATAGCCCCCTCATGTCCCCATAGCTCCCTCATGTCCCCAGAGTCCTCTCCTGTCCCCATAGCCCCCTCATGTCCCCATAGCTCTATAGCCCCCTCCTGTCCCCATAGCTCCCTCCTGTCCCCATAGCCCCCTCATGTCCCCATAGCCCCTCCTGTCCCCATAGCCCCCTCCTGTCCCTATAGCCCCCTAATGTTTCCATAGCCCCCTCCTGTCCCCATAGCCCCCTCCTGTCCCTATAGCTCCCTAATGTTTCCATAGCCCCCTCATGTCCCCATAGCACCCTTATGTCCACATACCTCCCTCATGTCCCTACAGCCCTCATCTCCCTATAGCTCCCTCATGTCCCTATAGCGCTTCTCATGTCCCCATAGCCCCCTCATGTCCCCACAGTCCTCTCATGTCCCTATAGCCTCCTCCTGTCCCCATAGCCCCCTCATGTCCCCATAGCCCCCTCATGTCCCCATAGCTCCCTCATGTCCCTATAGCTCTATAGCCCCCTCCTGTCCCCATAGCTCCCTCATGTCCCCACAGTCCTCTCATGTCCCTATAGCCCCCTCCTGTCCCCATAGCTCCCTCATGTCCCCACAGTCCTCTCATGTCCCTATAGCCCCCTCCTGTCCCCATAGCTCCCTCATGTCCCCATAGCTCTATAGCCCCCTCCTGTCCCCATAGCTCCCTCCTGTCCCCATAGCCCCCTCATGTCCCCATAGCCCCCTCATGTCCCCATAGCCCCCTCCTGTCCCTATAGCTCCCTAATGTTTCCATAGCCCCCTCATGTCCCCATAGCACCCTTATGTCCACATACCTCCCTCATGTCCCTACAGCCCTCATCTCCCTATAGCTCCCTCATGTCCCTATAGCGCTTCTCATGTCCCCATAGCCCCCTCATGTCCCCACAGTCCTCTCATGTCCCTATAGCCTCCTCCTGTCCCCATAGCCCCCTCATGTCCCCATAGCCCCCTCATGTCCCCATAGCCCCCTTATGTCCCCATAGCCCTCTCACATCCCTATAACTCCCTCATGTCCCCATAGCCCCCTTATGTCCCCATAGCCCTCTCACATCCCTATAACTCCCTCATGTCCCCATAGCCCCTTCATGTCCCCATAGCCCCCTCATGTCCCCATAGCCTCCTCCTGTCCCCATAGCCCCTTCATGTCCCCATAGCCCCCTCATGTCCCCATAGCCCCTTCATGTCCCCATAGCCCTCTCACGTCCCTATAGTTCCCTCACGTCCCTATAGCTCCTCTCCTGTCCCCACAGCCCCCTCATGTCCCTAAAGCATCTATTACCGGTTGTTGATCTTGTTCTTTTCCACTTGCTCACTCTGGCGCTGGTTCCACTCCTCCAGGTCCTTCTTGGCCTTCTCCCGCCACTCCTGTTCTGTCACCTTGGAGGCAGCATCTGCAACACCAACAGAAGAATGAGTGGCAGCTTTCCAGTAGGGACATGAGGGACACAGCTGCCCCAGCTGCTTCTCCCCTGTCCCCCAGTGCCCATTCTCACACAGTTCCCACATTAGAGGGGGTGTGCATACACCTTAAAGTTCCCCACCCCCACCGTGTCCCAAAGCAGCCCAGCCTCAGGCCTGCCCTCACCCAGCTCTTGCAGCCGTTTCCTCTGCTCCTCTCTCCATTTGCGGATGCTCTCGGGTTCCTGTGTCAGCCTGTCGGCCTGGGCAATGGCAGCATAGCCATCAGCGGGGCCATTAGCCTCCTAGGACACAAGCACACAGCCATGGACATGGGCCATCCACCTGCCTCCCAGGGACTACTGCCCAAGGATCAGGACATCCCCTCACATTCTTTTTTCTTTTCTTTTTTATTGAACTTATTGGGGTGACATTGGCTAACAAAATTCTACAGGTTTCAGGTGCACACTTCTACAACACATCATCTGTACATTGTTTTGTGTGTTCACCACCCCTAGTCAAAAATTACCATCACCATTTTATACTCCACCTTTTTTTTTATTTTTAGAAAAGCAAGCAAGAATTTATTGACCACAGCAAAAGCACACTTAGGACAAGGAAGGGCACAGAAGAAGCAACAGGGGAGCCTAGGCTGGGCTGCTTTGGCTCACGGGGAAGTCAGAGAAAAGGGGGCCTTTAGAGATAGGCTTGGGGGTAGCAGGGGGTGAGCTGCCACTGCCCATTGCTCCCCTGGTTGCAAGTCTTGTGGAGTCCCTTGGAGTTTAGAAGATACGTGCCTGTGGGGGAAGGAGAGGGGAAAGAGAATGGCACAGGTGTGCTCCCTGAAAGGAGAGTGCCCACTGTTATTGTTTGTTTGTCTTATAATTTATTTTGAGAGAGAGAGAGAGAGAGAGAGAGAGAGAAACATGACCAGTTGCCTCCTGTACACACACCCTAACTGGGGGCCAAACCCACAACTGGGGCATATGCCCTGACTGGGAATTGAACCAGCGACCTATTGATGCACAGGACAATCTCAACCAACTGAGCCTCACTGGCCAGGGCTCACCCACTATTTTTTTAAAGGTATTTTTAAATATATATTTTTATTGATTTCAGAGAAGGAGAGAAAGAAACATCAATGAGAGAGAATCATTGATCAGCTTGCCTCCTGCAGGCCCCCTATTGGAGATTGAGCCCTGGCGGGGAATCAAACTGTGTGACCTCCTAGTTCATAAGACAACGCTCAACCACTGAGCCACACTGGCTAGGCTCAAGCACTATTTTTAACAAATTTTAGTGAATAGGCCATATGTTGGGGAAAAATAGTAATTTCACAGACATAAATAAATATTACATATCTATAACTATAGTTTACATATATATTTAAATCCAAGAGCTACCACTCATAAACAATGTTCAGCGAATGATTAACACGTGATCACACCGCACTGTGCGAAGTAATTGGTTCTGTTGTCCCTGACATGAGTTTCTGCAGCAGTTTTAACTCGTGCCAGCAATGTTCCCACATGCACTAAGCCACGCCCCAGCCTTATACATTTGTTTACTCACAGTGACTGGTGAATGCACGCATTTACTAGACTTACTCAGTATAAATTTAAAATTATAGCACTATATATAGAAAACTTTTCTGTGAAATTAAACTTTTCATACATACTTAATTTTTTAAACTTTTAAAATATATGTTTTTTATTGATTTCAGAGAGGAAGGGAGAGGGAGAGAGAAACATCAATGATGAGAGAGAATCATTGATCAGCCGCCTCCTATATGCCCCCCACCAGAGATCAAGCCTGCAACCCAAGCATGTGCTCTGACCGGGAAGAATGGGGACCTCTTGGTGTGGGGGATGACACTCAACCAACTGGGCCACACTAGCCAGGGTGTTTATTTTTTCTTTTGTTTCCCTTGCCGAGGACATATATCAAAAAAATATTCCTATGAGAAAGGTCTGAGAGTTTTCTGCCTGTTTTCTCCTATGATTTTTATGGTTTTAAACCATAAAACAACCTCAAGCAATCCCACATCTCAACAACTTCATACCCACTGTCTCCTTTGCACTTGCTGTGCCCTCTGCCAGCAAGCCTTCCCCTTGTGTGACCCTGGGCGACTAAGAGTGCCCACCCCTCAGGGTTGACATAAGAATGAAATAAGCCCTAGCCTGGTTTGGCTCAGTGGGTAGAGCGTTGGCCTGCGAACCGAAGGGTCCCGGGTTCGATACTGGTCAAAGGCATATGCCCAGGTTGTGGGCTCAATCCCCAGTAGGGGATGTGCAGGAGGCAGCCAATCAACGATTCTCTCTCATATTAGTAATTGATGTTTCTATCTCTCTCTTCCTCTCCGTTACTCTCTGAAATCAATAAAAAAAAAAAAAAGATATTTTAAAAAGAATGAAATGAGTTAGCCCTGTGGTTCAGTTGGTTGGAGCATCATCCGTGCACTGAAAGGTCAGGGGTTCGATTCCCGGTCAGGGCACATACCTAGGTTTGTGGGTATGATCAATAGTGCTCTTTTTCTTTCTCTCTCTCTCCCTTCCTCCCTCCCTCCCTCTCTAAAATCATTTTTAAAAAAACACACACAAAAAAAACCCAAAATGTCATTTTAAAAAAAAGAATGAAATGAGTTAACAAAATGTCAAGAATTTCTTTTTTTTTTTAATATATCTTTATTGATTTGAGAGAAGGGAGAGGGAGAGAGAGAAACATCAATGATGAGAGAGAATCATTGATTGGCTGCCTCCTTCACACCCCACACTTGGGATCGAGCCTGCAAGCCGGGGCATATGCCCTTGACTGGAATCGAACCCGAGACACTTCAGTCTGCAGGCCAATGCTCTATCCACTGAGCCAAACCAGCTAGGGCAAAATGTCAGGAATTTCTAACAATTCTTGGCACATAGTGAGTCCCTGTGTTCCTATCATTAAAACCCATCTCTTACAGTTTTATTTACCCAATAATACATACACAGTCCAAAATGACCTCACTTTATGTTTACTTGTCCATTGTCGGTCTCCTCCATCAGAATGCCACTCGGTGACAGGGACCTTATCTGTCCTGTTCGCTGCTGTGTCCTCAGCACCCAGCACAGTGCCTGGCGCATAGTAGATATTCCATACATATTTGCTGAGTGACCAAGCAGCCCTGAGATAGGCAGATGACCATGGCTAGGAATGTGGTAAAGAACTTGGACCCTGCAGTCAGAATGTCTGGGTTCAAACCCCACCTCTGCCGCTTACTAGATGTGCATGTAGCCAGGACAGGATGCTTAACCTTTCTGGGCCTCTGTTTTCTCATCTGAAATGGGAATAATAATAAAACTGCCTCTAAGATCTGTTGTAAGGATTTGGTGCAACAATATTTGTAACACATTTAGAAGAGTGAATGGTAGTTGGCATTATTATTATTCTATTCCCATTTTACAGAGAAGGACACTGAGGCCAGGAGAAAAGGCATGATGTATGACAGAGCCTCTGACTCCTAGACCAGGGCTCTGCCCACTTCTCCACCCCTCCTGTCAGAGGCAGGGACCAAGAGTTGGGGTTGAGAGCTCAGCCCAGTGGGATGTGGCAAGCCTTTTACAATCCAGCCTCATCTCCCGCCACTCCCACTCTGGCGCTCAGCATGCCCCACGCATTCCTGTCTACACACATCCCACCCACTCCTGTGGCTGCCTTTGCTTTCAGCCTGAAATTGTCTTCCCTCCCTTTTCCAGCTGATTAAATCTTACTCCATCCCACGAGTTTCCAGCTCAAATGTCACAAGCTCTGGGATAGCTCCCAACCCCAAGCAGATTTCATACCCCTTCCCCTCTGTGCTCCGTCACAGCCTTCACCTTCTAGGGACCTTGTTTGTTACTTTTTTTAAAGATATGTGTAATATATATATTGTTTAAAAATATATTTTTTATTGATTTCAGAGAGGAAGGGAGAGGGAGAGAGAGATAGAAACATTAATGATGAGAGAGAATCATTGATCAGCTGCATCCTGCATGCCCCACACTGGGGATCAAGCCCGCAACCCGAGCATGTGTCCTGGGAATCGAACCATGGTCTTCTGGTTCATAGGTCAATGCTCAACCACTGAGCCACACTGGCCAGACTGTGTGTGTGTGTGTGTGTGTGTGTGTGTGTTATTGATTTCAGAGAGAGGAGAGAGAGATAGAAATATCAATGATGAGAGAATCATTCATCAGCTGCCTCCCCACACTGGATATCGAACCCACAACCTGGGCATGTGCCCTGACTGGGAATAAAACCGTGACCTCCTGATTCAAAGGTGGACACTCAACCACTGAGCCACGCTGGCCAGGATTGTTTGTAACTTCTAAACTGCTGTTCTGTCCTTTCAAGGCCCCCGTGCTCCTCCTTCAGACACTCTTCAAAACTGTCATGAAGCCTGGTGTCGTTCAATGTCTTCTCCCCACACAAGTGTGCTCACCACTGTCCTGGGCAGTGAGTGCTCAGTAACCATGACTGGATGGATGAAGGTTCCGGAGCCAGCGTGTGCCCGGTTCAGAGGAAGTGCTTTGTAAGTATTTGCCCAAGGGGTGCAGGCAGCCAGAGGGAAGGAGCACACACCAGTCTCTGGCTGCCTGGGGAGAGGGAGGGGCAGGCCCAGGATGGGGTGGTGTAGACCGGCACCTCGGGTCAGCTCCACCCTTGGGTGGGGCACTTTGGGTGGAGCCCTTATTCCTCTTTCCTGACTTCAGAGTCTCATGACATCCCAAAGGGCCTTTCCAAGGCTCGTGGAGCACTGTGTTGGGTGAGCCCCACCCTGGTCACTTGGGAAAACAGCCCTGCCCTGAGGCCCAGCTGCCAGGATCCCTGCCCAATCTATACAAGTCCCATCTGCAAACAACTGCAGTTTCTTTTGTGAATGTGTTAGTGCACGTGCCATATTTTATCTTCATGTTGGTACCTATCGCAATCTGAAATGACAGGTTTGTTTAGCGTTTACTCTCTCTCTTCTTGCAAGAAAGTGAGCTCCTTGAAAACAGACTGCCTTGTCTGTATAAAGAAGGGGTGGGAACCTTTTTTCTGCCACGGGCCATTTGGATATTTATAACATCATTCACGGGCCATACAAAATTATCACCTGAAAAATTAGCCTGCTAGTCTTGTTGAGGAGATCCACGGCACCTGGAAGTGAGTCCTGGTACAGGTGCTGCTCAGAGCCTGGGGATGGAACTCAGGGGCCACCCCTCCTCCTGTCACGTGAGAGTTTGTGGGAAAGGACACCGGCTTTTGTTTCTATGTAAACAAAAGCCAGAGAGGAGAGCAGAGGTTGTCTTCATTCTTTATTGGTAAACAGACCTTGGCCTCTGTGGTAGCAGGGAGCAAAGGGCCACTTTCTGTATCCTGCCAGGAGGCTATGGCATATGAGCGATTCCCCCCCCCCTTTTTTAAATATATCTTTATTGATTTCAGAGAGGAAGGGAGAGGGAGATAGAAACATCAATGATGAGAGAGAATCATTGATCGGCTGCCTCCTGCACACCCCCTACTGGGGATCTAGCCTGTAACCCTGGCATGTGCCCTGACCAGGAATCAAACCTTGACCTCCTGGTTCATAGATCGACACTCAACCACTGAGCAATGCCAGCTGGGCTTTTTTTCCCTTTTATACCTAGTTGCTCAGAAGACAAGTTTGCTGCTTGGTGAGTGATTTGCTAATCGTATTTTTTTAAATCCAATCTACGAAAAATTCCTACTGCCTTAGGAAATCATAGTCAGAGCCTAAAATTCTTAAAATGCTTGGGTTATCATTTATAATTACTGCGTTTGTTTTCAGTAGCTCGTCAGCTTGTTTGGAACTGTCGGAATCACTTGTCAAATTACAGCTGTGCGGTGAGCACACTGGAAATGGGAAGTCTGGAGGGCAGCCCCAGAGTTCCACCAGGAGGGCACCCTCCCATACCTAACAACCCTGCCTATTGGCCTCTCACACTATTGTGGTATATTAACCAGGACACACACGCTTTTTGTCGGTGCCACAGGGTAATGCAGCAGTTCTCATACTTCTTTAGTCTTAGACCTATTTACACTCTTAAAATTATTCACCCCAAAGACCTAGTATTTATATGGGTTATATCAATATTTCCTGCATTAGAAATGAACACTGGGATTTTAAAAGTATGAAATCTTTTAGAAATGACAACAATAAACTCATTTTGTGTTTAAAAAAAAAATCAGCCTGCTATATTTGGTCAAACATTTAACTAACTCACCCCTAATTCCTTGGCAAGTCCAGACCAACTGATTTTGCGGGCCTTAGACAGCCCTTGGGCCAGACGTTCCCCAAGCCTGGTGCACAGTATCCAGAACAGAGAGGGCCTGGGTATAGGAGGAGTTCGAGAACACTTATGAATAAATGAACATGTTCAGGCTTGGGGACAGGAATGAACAAGGCAGCCCATCAGCCCGGAGCTTGGTAGGGGGAGTCCCTAACCAATGAGGACCATGGCTGGGATACCTGCTGTGGCACAGGTCAGGGTAAAGAGGGGGAACTAGGAAGGGCATGACCATTCTAGCCTGAGGGCAGAGTAGGACCGGAAAAGATGGGGGCAGGGCATTTCATGCCAAGAGCAGCATGAGGGCCATGTGGGGCAGGTGCCTTTGGGAAACTCAGTACAGAAGGGCTGCCAGGTGTGGGGGAGGTGGGCTGGAAGGATCCTCTGGTCAGGAGTCTCACCATCGCCACAACGCCTGCCCTAAAATGAAGACTCCCAGGTTATAGAGCTTTAAAACTGGCAGAGAATGTGCAATTAAACGGTTCTCTTTTATCTTTACCACCACATAGGGTGGGTTTTATTACCTTTGTTTTACAGGTAGGGAAAGTCTACATCAAAGTCCCAAGGTCAGCCAGCCAGGAAGTAGCAGAGCTAGGATTCAAACTGAATTTCTGGGTGTGAACATAGTGGCCACATAGTAGCCAATAGGGACCAAACTCACTTCTGGTTCACATGATTTGTGTGCCTATTTTTTGTCTCCCAGATAAATCTGTCTTCCCAGGATTAGTGCCTGTGCCACCTCCTTCCCCTGCTCCATCCCCCATCTCTCTCACACACACCTGGGCTCACTCTGGCTATGCCAGGAGTTTCCTGGGCTTCAGAGCACTTTTCTCCACAGACCTGTGGGGGCAGCAGGGCAAGGCCTCTAACCCCCATTTTACAAATGAGAGATATGGCTCAGAGCAATGACTAGTCCAAGGCTGTCTAGCTGGGGAAAGCCAGAAATGAAGCCCAGGCTGTCTGACTCCATCCAGATTCTTCCCCCACAGCCTGCCCCAGACTGGGTGGGGGAGCAGCCTTGAAGAGCATATGGACCCCGGGTACTTCTCTCAGCCCCGGAGCAGCTGCACATCCAGGGGCACTGCTCAGGATGTTCCAAGCATCTTGTACCCTGAGGTGGTTGTACCCCAGGCCTCAGACCCTGGCCAAGCTGGGCCTACCTCTGCCACCACTTCCCATGGGCAGTGCGGCCCACTAACCTGCTCTGGCTGGCAGCTGTGCCTGCCCCACACCTTGTATCTCGGAATCCCCCAGCCCACTTCTGTCTGCAGTGAGCCCCAGGCTCTGGGCAAGTCCTGGACTCAGTGTCTCACTCCCTGTACCTTAAACATGCCGTCCCCTCAGCCAGGCCCACCCACATCCCCTCAGGCAGCCTCGACACCACTTTCAGCACCTCCTCCCTGTGGCACTTCCTGACTCAGTGCAGCACCTGGTTCAAGTCCCAGCTCTTCCCAGCTTTGTCAGCAGAGTGAGCTTCTACCCACCCGTCCTCCTCCTCATCTGTAAAATGGAGACAATGACAGAACCTACATCGCAGGGCTGTTGGGAGAATGAAATGAGTTAAATCACGTAAAGCTCTTGGTGGTGCCTGACACACGGTAAGAACCAGACTCAGCTCTTCATACTACCCAGTCTCTGAGCCCTTGCTGTCCTGCACGACCATCGCTTCTTCCCTGGTCTCTGTGCTCTGTCACAAGCGAGCTCTTTGAGGACAAACACACATTGGATTTGCCTCTTCATCCACTACCCCAGCACAGTGCATGGCACTCAGGGACCATGAGTGACTCAATGCAGGAGGAGTGGCTGCCTGCAGAGCGATGTGGAGGGCGCAGGAACAGCCTGGGACAGCATCAGAGGGACTGGGTTTGTAGTCCCTTCCTGCCACTCACTGGATATGGGACCTTTGAGAACCCCTTTCCTGGGCTACTTGTGCTTCAGCACCTGTCAAATGGGAGGGGCAACATCCCACTCAGGATGTGAGGTGGGGACCCTGTGTAACAAGTGATACGCAATCCTGTAACCTGTAGAGGATGTGCACATGAGGGGGCCGGCAGGCGGCTGCCACGCTGCACCATGACCAGAAGAGCACAGTGGTGTTGCCAGCAAAGTCCTGAGAAGCTGTTTGGCAGCTATGAACTTGTTTTCCTGGCCCCACCTCTGCTGGTGGGTGGGGTGGTGGGAGTGCGTTACAGCAGGAATGTCCCAGTGAGGAAAGCAGGTCAACTGCCAGGAGGGTTGGCAGCCTGGGAGGACCCACCAGTGGCTGCAGGAATGCTCTGAGCCCCTCCCAAGCTGGAGAGGGAAGGGGTTGGGAATGGCCAGGACCAAAGGCAGGAGGCTCCAATCAGTTCAGCTCCCTGGCACCCCTCTCCTGTGGGACCCCTCTGCTGGACCCCATATGAGCATCTCCGTGGGCCATGCTGGCCGAGCCCATGCTGTGACTCCAGAGACAGCCAGGAGGATGAGGTATATCCGTCTTTGGGATTGACCAGCTAAAGCTAAACTAAGCTGAGCTGTTGATTCCTCTAAGGAGCTCAAAGGGGGAAGATGGAAGGGGTGGGGGAAGGGATACAGTTTGTGCAGGAAGAGGGAGTGCTGCAGGGGCCTCCCACCCCTGTCCCTGGCAGTGCCAGATGGAACTGGCATAGGTGTGGCAGGCTTATCCTTAGGCCTTGTTGGGGATCAGGTTTGTAGCTGGACCCCCAGGCTACCACAAAAACACACACAAAACACCACAACAATAAAAGTATCAAGAAAGCTCTGCCCGGGACGCTTGAAAGTTGGGTATGCATGCATCCTGGCCGGTGTGGCTCAGTTGGTTGAGCATTGCCCCAAGCACAGAGAGGTCACCGGTTGATTTTCGGTCAGGGCACATGCCCGGGTTGCAGGCTCCATCCCAGTAAGGGGCGTGCAGGAGGCAGCTGATCAATGGATATTTCTGCTCTCATTGATGCTTCACTCTCTCTCTCTCTCTCTCCCCTTTCCTCTCTCTAAAAAAGTCAATGGAAACATTTTTTAAAAAGAAAATTATGCTCCTCATAGTGTCCTAGCTACTTCTGTGGTTCCAAGTGTATCTCCAGCTCCAGGTCCGCTGGAGGACACAGACCATTAGGTCTAGCAAAGTCCTTTTGAGTGTTTCCAGCACAGGGGCAGCCTGGGTCTCCATGATCTACCAAACTGAACAGGAGGCCATGCTGATTATTTGGGGCTCTCAGACCCACGGAGACACGAAGTCCTAAAGCCTTGGGAGACTGACTTCCTAGCTTGCAGATAGTTGAGTACTTTTCCAAAAATAGGAATTGGCCAGGCTCCCTGTGTAAGGTACCAACCCATCCCTCTTACGTAAGAAAGTATTGTTTATTCTCTCCGAGGGTTCAGGAGGCCAGCTCCTCCACAGCCGCAGGGGCTCAGCAGACGGCAGAGCTGAAGCCAAGGGGGCAAGGGCCTTTGACCCTTTTCCCCAGTGGGAATCAAGCTCATCCACTGAAGGCTTCACCCCACCCAGGCACCTGGGGGGGATCGGGGGGAGGTAAAAAGTAAAGGGGTTGTGGAGGTGAGGACTGTTGCATCTGTGGGGTCCTGGGGATGCCATCTGTGAGCCAAATTCTCTAAGTCTCAATACTTCTTTAAAATTAAAGTAGAGTTGACATATAGTATTATATGAGTTTCAGGTGTGCAAAATACTTCTTCATCAATCTAAGTACTTTTAAGCCAATTTATGTATATATGAGGGGAGGAGGGTTAGGTGGGCACAGTGAAAGGCAGTCTTTAATTAGAAATGTCCTTACTAGGTGTTTTGGCGTGTGCATGTGTGTGCAGTATAGGGCCACTATAAAGGATTTTTAAACAAGAAAAGTGAAAGCTCTCCTCTTATCCCTCCCCAACTCCCACATCAGGGCTGACCACTGTTAATAGTTAGTAGACTTCCTTTCAGATATTTTGTGCAAACATATTTCTAAAATAAAAAGCAGGACCATACTGTGCATATTATTCTGCAAACTGCTTTTCCACTTAATATATTGCTGGCTTTCTTTCATGTCAATACAGCTTGGGTTTCCAATTTGCCTACCCAGGCCCCCAGTGCTGGACACTTAGGTTGTTTCTGTTTGTCTGCTATTATACATCATCCTGCAAGTAATCTGGGTGTCCTTGTCCAGTTATTTCCTTAGAAAAAAATTTGAGAAATGAAATCTCTGGGTCCAGGGCCTACCCAGGTAGAGATGGCCACTCAGTTCAGTCTAGGAGGGCCAACGTGTGCAGGTCCCTGTGTTTCCTTCAGTCCATGCCACTGTGAGCCACTTTATCCCTCCCTCTGTAAGCAGAACAAAACCATGGGCAGACTGAGGCCACACCCCACCAATCCCTGTCTCTAGTGGTCTTTATTCCTCATCCCCTTCTCTTACATGACAAAAAACAAACAAACAAAAAACATGTCAAAACCTCTGTGTTCCCATCCCAATTAATCAGACTGGAGTGACCAGAAGACTGAAAGCCCTAATCCTATTGAGGATGGGGCCATAAGTTCGTGGGATTCAGGCTGCCGGTCCCTACCACTGCTGAGGCAAAATCTTGCTTACCTGAAACACATCTCCATTGATCGTGGTCCCCATGTCCTCAGGACCAGCTAGAAAGAGAACAAGGACACAGCATTATTCATTGCTCAACTTATAGCAAGCATGGAATGGTCCTACATTCGTGCCCCAAGCCAACTTCTGCATATGCCCCTGCGTGTATTGACTCCCCCCAACACAGACATGATGGATACTTGGGCTCAATCCTTTGACTGCTCATCATGCCTTCTCACAGCCTTTATCACATTTGATTTTCACCACAGCCTTGTGATGAAGTTGTTATCAACCCATTTTGTAGATTCTCAAACTGAGGCTCAGAGAGACTATGTAATTGCCCAAGGTCGTCCAGTCAGTAATAGCTCCTCTCCTACCTGAAACTGATTTACCCTCCGCTGCAGCTGGGAATGGCCCAGTAGAGCCTGTGCAGGCAGAGGCACTGTAGGCTCAGGGTGGGGTCTGCGAGGACCAAGGAGGAGGGACCTGCAAGTCTCTGCCTGTCCCTGCGGTGCCTGGAGCAACTAACTGCTCCACCTAGGACAGCAGGAACCACAGCCTCCACCAGGCAGTACCTGCCCTATTTTTCCTGCTTCTGCCCCTCCCAGAAGGATTTCATTTTGCCCTCAACTGTGACTCCTCCTGGTCCCTTTCCCTGACATCTGATTAGTCACAAATTCCTGTGGCTTCTGTTGCAACAGTGACCCTCAAAGTTGCCCTCCGCTCTTTGCCCAGTGCCCAGTGTCCAGTCCCAAGCCCAGGCTCTCCTCCTGCTAGTGGCAAATACATGGAGGGGCTCCCCTGTGTCCTTTCTCCTCATCACTGTCTTCCCTGAGCCTTGCAGGGTACCTGTGACATAGTAAGAGCCAGAAACTATTTGTTGAATAAACAAATTACAAAATGCATTAAAGAAAGGAAGAATGAATGACTGGCTTTTGTTCACTCACAGGCCTCCCTGACTCCAGCCTCACCGTCTCCCAAACCAATGCCAGGGCTCAGAGTTTCCCTCTGCTCTCTACCCCGTGCCCTTCTCCAGCCCCACCTCTCACCCATACAGTATGCCCATAAAGCATACACTTACCTATGTCATTCCTCTAATTTAAAATATAATAAAAACAAACGCAAAAGAAACCCACTTCCCATGGACCACAGTGGCCTATAGGGCCTGCTCCTGCTTCTGGGACTCAGCAGGTACTATTCCCTCTGCCTGGAAGGCCTCCTTACCCATCTCCACATGGGCTGCTCCCTTCAGCCTCTGGTCGCCTTATTGTTGGCCTTCCCTGACCACCCCCGATATTCACCCCTCCGGCACCTTGCCTCCCCAGAAGTATTTTCTCTATAGCACTTAGCACAGGTGAAATGTTTATTTGTGTATGTGCTTATTATCCGTCTTCCCCACTAGAACAGACCCTCCAATAGAGCAGAGACTTTTTTTTGTCCATTGCTGGGGCCCAACACCAATCACAATCTGGCGCATAACAGAAACTCAGCCAGTATCTGTCAAATGACCAGACCGTGGCACTTGAGGGTCTTTACAGTCTGGTCCTGTCCATTTTTTCCTGCCTTGCTGCCCAACAGTCCCTCCCACAAACCCTATTCTGGTTTCCTCCTTCCCCAGACACATCCTGTACCCCATGCCTTTCTTCCTGCTTCTCTCTCTAAAGAATGCTCTTAGATCCAGTCATTCTCCAAGACCCAGTCCATGAGTCACCTCCTCTGGGAAGCCCTCCACTACTGCTGCTTCCCTAGGCACTGATGGAAGGCCTCACCTCTGGGGTAGTCCAGAATACTGAACAGCATCCCCTGACCTCTTATGCAATTACTTGACCTCTCACGGGTCATGCACTCCTTTATCAGGCTCTGTATCCTATTCAGCTCCTAAAGGCTCCTGTACAGAAAGAGTGAACAGTAAGTGTTGGCTAAATGGAAACTGAATTGCTCTTTGGGGGCCGACTATTATCTGCAAGGCCTCTCTGCAGCCTCTCAGAAACTGCCTAGCAAAAAGCCACAGGAGGCCACATGAGATGACCACAGGTGGACTGGTATCCCTTTACCAGCTGGCCAGAGCGGTGAGCAGCAGCAATGCTGCTTTCAGCCTGGGGACTGACGGGAGGGACACATAATCCATGGAAATAATCCCCGGTCAATATAAATTATAATCAACGCTGTTTTCAGACTCAAACAGTGATTGATTCTGATCAACTATGTCAGCTGTCATCCCAGGCATTCAGAAAGGGCTTCTCCTGTCTGAGTGGCAGCATCTTCCCCCAGGGCACTTCCTCTACCAGGGTCCATTCTGGATGATGCCAGTCTGTGCATTTGGCCTCTCTGGAGTGGAAGTTGCACCACCCTACTCCACCCTGACCAGCCCCAGGTCCGGGCCCCTATCCGCAGGCCCAGCCCACCCTGGCCTTCAGAAAGTCCCTCAGCCCGTCTCTCAAGTCCATAAGTGTTCCTCTGGAGATGAAGTTTCAGCCTCTTTGGGAACCCATACACACCTACACACAGAGTTAGGAGTATTTGCTCCCACAATGCTTTCTGATTTGTCTATTGCACATTTATAATCACGTGTCCATAGTCAGAGGCCGGCAGAACAGGAGCACAGGAGACATGAGTTCCAGGCATAACCAGTGGGTATTGTTTCACTCAGATCCTTGACCCCTTTTGGAACGGGGGCAGACAGGGTCCAGAACATTCCTGGGAGCTTACTGAGGCCCAGATGGGGAAACAGGCTTGCCAGGAACCGATTCGGTGAGACAGGGGCAGAGCTGGGCTGGGCGCTCAGCAATCTGGGTGTGAAAAAGTAAACCTGGGTCCTACCCAAGGTGATGAATGGAAACAAAGTGTCCATTGCTCAGGCTGGCCACAGATCCAGCCCCAGAGGAGAGACAATGTGGCTCAGGCTCAGGTCTACACCAGACACCTCTTTCCCCAGGGGCACCAGGGACCCAACATTAGAGCACTCAGTACAGGGGTGTCATCTAAGACAGTGGTCGCCAACTTTTCGGACCTCATGGTGACCGCTGATCTAAGAGATAGACGGCGGTGGGAGCCAGCATCCGCTCAGTCCCAGAAGGCCAAGGCACATGCACCCCATGCATCTTAGCTTCTGGCATTCTGGGCTAGTCAGGGCGGATTACTTGCTCAGCACCATCTAGGGCTAGAAGGGCAGATCAATTCCATCCTGCCTGGCCACCTATTGAGCCACCATCCTACAATACCTCCTGGATCCCCAAGCCC
This sequence comes from Plecotus auritus, assembly GCF_963455305.1. Classification (NCBI taxonomy): domain Eukaryota; kingdom Metazoa; phylum Chordata; class Mammalia; order Chiroptera; family Vespertilionidae; genus Plecotus; species Plecotus auritus. Next base: position 39,598,072 of record NC_137773.1, read on the forward strand.
CACTCAGGACCGCAGCTGAGCATTTGCAGCTGTGGCGGGTGTGAGCCCAGGAGGATCTCAGAGGGCTGTGCCCCACCCTGTGCCCCACCCTTGTCAGAGAGGGAACCTCCTATCCAGGCTGTCAGCCCCTGGAGCCCCACTGTTTTGGGAGAGGCTCAACTCCCAGAGGCCTCTGGCTACCTGGGCTGACTTTTACCTGCTTCTCCCTCAGGAAGTTCTAACTTGGGGTCTTTTCAGCAGGGCCTCCCTCAGGCTAAGCCAGACCAGGGAAGCTGATGGTCTCAAGGAAGAGGTGTGGACAAATGAACACTGGTGCGTGACTGTGGACAGGCATTTCCTAGGAATTCCCTGAGATGTGTGAAGGTCTGTGCTGAGCTGCTGCTCTGAAAGATTTCCATGGCTGGTTGGGTAACAAAAGACTCACTCCCTGCCTCCCCCCACAGCCTATCACCTCCCAGGGTGACTGCAGAAGCCTGGGATTGGATCAAGTCCCAGATCTGTCACTCACAGCTGTGTGACTTTGGGCAAGATACTCAAGCTCTCTGGGCCTCCAGTTTCTTATATGTTACAAAAGGCTTGTTACAGTTCTCATAGCAAGGGGCTCCAGAGATGCTTCAAGCTCCTCAAGCCACGGGAACTGTCTTAGTCATATCTGTATCCCCAGTGGGCCTAGCATACAGGAGTGTTCAGTAAATGTTGAATGAATACAAACATGACTATAAGGAGACTTACTTGTAAACATTTTTTTAAAATATGGAAGCTACCACTTATTCCAACAGGCCCATAAACCCCCACCAAAATGACAGCACTAACAGGAAGCAAAGGCTGTTTTGGATGCCCCTGTGAAGGTAATATCTACTTTTTTACTAAATATTTTAAGAAATTATTCTTTCAAGCCAGAATCACAGCAGGAACACTGGTAAACATGCTATTCTGAAGCTAACCACAGCAGCCCTGGACCACCTTTGGAAAATGCCAGAGGGCAGAGCCACATTTGACGAAGTCCATTATGTCCTGGTATCTCACTCAGAGTCAGCCATGTGGAAGACAGTGTAGTCAGGTGGACAGGGCTACCGAAACAGGTTTAAATCCTTGCTCTGCCACTTGCTAGTACTGTACTTTTTTAGCCTCGATTTTGCCATCTCTGAAATGGGTTTGACACTGAGTATAAAATGATTAAATGTAAGTAAAATGCTTAGCCCAGTGTCTGCAGGTGGTCCCAAGGGAAATTTGTGAGTTTTTGGACACCCTCCTGCCTTCCCAGCCGCAGGAAGAAGCTATGTCTGAGGGGCAGAGGGGTCTGCTGTACTGCCCACACCTTCAGGGCTCAGCTGGGAGCCCAAGGCAGGCCTCCCTGGAGGCTCAGGGGACACTCTCGGGGCTGGGCTGGGCTGTGCTGGATTCCAGAGCCGCGCGGCGGTGGAACTGGCCTGGGATGAAACGTCATGAGGAATTCTGGTCCCGGGAGTACCCGACCCACAATCAGGCGGGGCTTCTATGAGGATCTCCAAGAAGATTCCTCCCCGTTTCCCCCAGACCCCAGACCCTACACACACACTCACACTCACACACACACACACACACCCTCACACACTTACACACACACACACACACACACACACACACACACCACCCCACTCCCCCCCACACACACACACACACCACACACACACAGCCCCAGGCCCGCTCCTGGCGGTGGACCTAGGGCCCTCTGCACTCCACCGCGGAGCTCGGAGGCCTGTCCCCCGGGCGCGCCCCAGGCCCCCGTTCCCAGGCCGCCGCGCTGACTCACCCCCACTCGCGGGTCCCGGCTGCGCGAGGGCCGCCGGGCCGCCCGCAGGTGCCCCGAAGCCCTCGTCATTCTCTATGACCGCGATCTCACTCTCCTGCTGGGCCAGGAAGGCGGCCGCCGGGTCCTCCTCGGCCGCCTCGGGGGCCCCGCTCTCCGAAGCCGAGAAGAAACCAAAGTCATCAGCCATTTTCCCCGCGTCTCTGCTGGGGCGTCCGCCTGGCGCTCGGCTCTGCCCGGCGCGTGCCCGGCGCTGCGCCCGGCGGCCGCGACCTGTCACCTGAGCAGCTGGCGGACCTCGGCGGAGAGCGCCCGCGCACCGCCCGCACTTCCTCTCCGCGTCCGCCCGGCTCCGGCGCCCTGTCACCGCGGCGCGGGCGGGAGGAGCGGGACGGGAATGCGGTGATGTCACCGCCGAGGGAGGGGGCAGCCGGAGCCGGAGGTCGCCTCCCCGCGGCCACCGGAGGGCGGCGCAGCGCGGGGCCGAGGCGGGCGGCGCGCCCACTCCCGCCACCAGCGCTTGCGTCCAGGACACCGCAAAGCTCTGGCAGGTCTAGAGGCGAAACGGACTGGACCGAGCAGTCACAGCGACAGGCCACCGCGGGTGGGCAGCCCCCCCAGGGAGCAGCTCGGGGGTGGTCGCTGCGCAGACCTCGCCCTGACCCATTCTGTAAAGTTTCTTCACCGACACTGGGCAGACATTAGGAATTCCATTACTATGAATTCCCTCCTCTTGCAGAAAGCGAGGCTCAGTGAGGTGACACTAAGTCCCAAGGCCTCACTGCATCTGTCCTGGAAGGCCAGAGCCTTTCCCACCAGGCCCTTAGCTTCGGTGCATTTCGTATGCATTTCTCTTCATTTGAGGAGGCTCCCGTTCAGGCTGCCAGAGTTTGTATGACCTGACTGGACCACAACTTAGAGGCTGGGCCCCTTAAATGTCCCTTAGGTCTGAACCGGCCTGAGAAAGGCTAAATTTATCAAGGCAGCCTGCGACTCCTCCACCCAGTCACCCTCATTAAAGAGCGCCCTAATGCCTCCTCCTTGCCAGTGCTATGCCAAGCACCGGTGCAACAAAATGTAGTAACACCCAGCCTTGGCCATCAGGAGATTACAATCTAGGAGACCAACAGATGGCAAATGGCTAGTCACAGCCCGTGTGCAAGATGCTCTGGCCTTAAAACACATGGTACTTCCCGGGAGACCTGGAGAAAGAACCACGGTGGGATTCGTGCTCTGGAATTTTATTTTGTTGTTGTTGTTGTTTTTGTTTTGTTTTGAGACTTGAAAGTCAAGGAGGAAGTGGAAGCTATGCCCAAGCTGTGGGTAGCAGTTTCCTTAGTGGGTGGGTAATGTAATGGATATGGAGTTGGAGTGATGGGGCATTTCAGTTTTGCTCAGTAATACGTCAATGTAGGTTTCACTCTTATGATGAAAGTATTAGTATAAACAAGAAAGAAATTTAAGGTCCTGCTCAATCTGGCCCAAGCATACTGCTCCACCATCATTTCACCTCTCTTCCTAGTCCCCCCAACCATAGGCTGGGGTGCTGAAAAGACCTTGAAAATTTGCTAGTTTAACAAACCAATCATAAATGTCAATTCCAGGTTTTGTGGAGACAGGAGAGTGAACATACCCATGGTGACCTCCGGGGGGGGGGGGTGTGTTCTGATTTGATTCCTGGAGATGTCAGTCAACAATTTAGGCAACAGGGCCTGGCATATACCCATGCAAAACCGATGCCTACACTCCTCCAAAATACTTTCTCCTTCCTTCCTGTTCCTTCCTAATTTAGTCATCAAAAGAATTCAACTCCATGCTTAATTTATACAAGTTACTGGTCCAGATTATTCTGCAACCATGCTTGCTTTTGTACATTACTCTTACTCTTAAGCATTAATATTAAAAAATAATATTAAAGTTATATATAAATATTTACAGACTTTTTTTAAATTTTGAGAGAAAGAGAGAGGAAGGGGGCAAGAGAGAGTGAGAGAGAGAGAGAGAGAGAGAGAGAGAGAGAGAGAGAGAGAGAGAGAGAGAGAAGCATCAATGTGAGAGGAAACATCCATCGGCTGCCTCCTGCACACTTCCTAAGGGGGATGGAGCCCTAAACCCTGGCATGTGCCCTGACCAGGAATCCAACTGGCAACCTTTCAGTGCACGGGACAATGCCCAACCAACTGAACCACACAGGCCAGGGCAGTTCTATTTTTAATAGACTTTATTTTTAGAACAGTTTAGATTTACAGAAAAATTGAGAAGGTTATTAAAGCTATATTTTGAACTTTTCAACACTTCTTTGTGCTGGAGATTCCTACTTTCTTGACACCTCCCTAAATATCTTTGGAGATCTCTAAACACAGTTCTAGTTTTCTAATTCTGCACTTAACTGTGAAATTCAGCAATGGTCAAAAGACATCAATAAATGAAGTTGAGCCCTAACGGATAGAGCGTCGGCCTGTGGACTGAAAGGTCCCAGGTTCGATTCCGGACAAGGGCATGTACCTTGGTTGCAGGCACATCCCCAGTAGGAGGTGTGCAAGAGGCAGCTGATCAATGTTTCTCTCTCATCGATGTTTCTAACTCTCTATCCCTCTCCCTTCCTCTCTGTAAAAAAAATCAATAAAATATATTCCAAAAAAAAAATAAATAAATGAAGTTGAGTAAAGATATGGGACAATCTTGCAAAATCTAAATTTCAAGTATAAAATATGAAGTGGAGAAAATTTTAAAACATTTTTAATGGAAATTTTCAAGCATACAAAGAGTAGAAAGAACGATACAATGCAAACTGAGATACTAACCCCCAAACCTCAATATTACCAACATACAGTCAGTCTGGTTTCATCTACATCCTTTATTCATCACCATATCCTATATAATAAAGAGCTAATATGCAAATGGTCATCACGCCCTTGCACCCTTGCACCCTTGCGCTCTCACGCCCTTGCACCCTCACGCCGGGGCCCAGGGGACCTGAGGCTAGGTCAGGGGACTTGAGGCAGCGCCCCCTGCCCTGCAGGGCTTGACGGAGGTGGGGCCAGGCAGATCTGGGTCTCATGCAATTTCAAGGCGCATGCGGGTGGGCGGGGACTTGACTCTGGGTCCCGCAGCACATCCCAGACAGGAGACAGATTTTCATATATATTTTACAAATTTTCTTTTATCTCTGACACTTCTATTATAGAGAAAGGGCAAATAGCAATATTAAAATATTTCCTCTAATTAATTCCCTTTTAATGTGCACGAATTTTGTGCACCAGGCCACTAGTGTTACGTAATTTTACCTGTAAATAATTCACTATGTTAACCTCTTTTTTAAAATTTTAGAGCTACTTACTGCCGCAACCTTTTGCAGCAAGGATTCAGAATCTGTAGAAGGGGCCACGCGCAAATGGATATACTAGACAAGAAATATAAATCTGGAAGGCATTGGGGGAACCAGGCGGAGACCTACTCTAGTGGAATGGCTCCTCAAATCTCCGGACACATAGCTTTTTATTTACTAGAATATACATTTTCCCTTTAGCAAAGCAAACACACATATCAAAGGTAAGGTGTGGTAAACAGTAAAAGATTATCAAGTTAGGAGATTGCCTTCAGCCACCATTGTCTTGACAGAACAATCAGTGCATAGCTTTTAGCCCTTGCTAAAGCCCAAGGTCCATCAGCCTTCTGACGGACCTCTCGCATTTATTATGCTAACTACTTGTTGGTCTTTGCCTCCAGCAACTTACATTTTTTTTAAACTTCCAATTACAGTTGACATACAACATTATATTAGTTGCAGGTGTAAAACAGAGTGATTAGACATTTATATATCTTACAAAGTGATCATCCTAATAAGTCTAGTACCCATCTGGCACTATACATTGTTATTACAATAGTATTGACTCTATTCCTCATGCTATACTTCACATTCCCATGACTGTTTTTATAACTGGCAATTTGTACTTCTTAATCTCTTCACATTTTTCACCTGTCCCCAGCACCCCTTCCATCTGACCATAATCAATTTTTTCTCTGTATCTATGAGTTTGTTTTGTTTATTCATTTATTTTGTTTTTAGATTTCACATATAAGTGAAATCTGATGATATTTGTCTTTCTCTGTCTAACTTATTTTACTTAGATTAATACTCTCTAGGTCGACCTAGAGAGTACAAATGGCAAGATTTCATTTTTTATGGCTGAATAATATTCCATTGTATATAGTATGTACCACTTCTTTTTTTTTTTTAAGAAGGTACAATTTTTTAAAATGTTTTTATTTATTCTAGAAAGACCATTTCTTTATCCATTCATCTATTAATGGACACTTAGGTTGCTTCCATATCTTGGTTATTGTAAATAATGCTGCAGTGAACATAGGGGTGCATATATCTTTTTTTAAAAATCTTCACCCAAGGATATTTATTCCATTGATTGATTTTTAGAGAGTGAAAGGGATGGAGGGAGGGGGAGAGAGAGAGAAAGAGAGAGAAACATCAATGTGAGAAAGAAACATCGATCAGTTGCCTCTTGTACATGCCCTGACCAGGGATCAAACCCTCAACCTAGTTATGTGCTCTGATGGGGAATTGAACCCACCACCTCCCAGTGTACAGGTTCACCTTCTGGTGGCACTAACCAACTGAGCCACACCAGTCAGGGCTATATGAGTTCTTTATAAATTTGGATATTAACCCCTCATCAGATGTATCATTGGTGAATATCTTCTCCCATTCAGTAGATTGTCTTTTCATTTTGTTAATCGTTTCCGTTGCTATGCAAAAACTATTTTGTTTGATATAGTCCCATTGTGTATTTTTTTAAATTTAATAAATCTTTATTGTTCAGATTATTACAATTTTTTGTCTTTTTTCCCCCATAGCTCCCCTCCACCAGTTCCCACCCCACCCTCTGCCCTTACCCCCCTCCCCCACTGTCTTCATCCATAGGTGTATGATTTTTGTCCAGCCTCTTCCCACACCCTCCACACCCCTTTCCCCCCAAGAATTGTCAGTCCACTCCCTTTCTATGCCCCTGATTCTATTATACTCACCAGTTTATTCTGTTCATCAGATTTTTTATTCACTTGATTTTTAGATTCACTTGTTGATAGATATGTATTTGTTTTCATAATTTTTATCTGTGAAGCTCTTTATCTGACCTTCAATTCTAAATGATAGCTTTGCTGGGTAGAGTAATCTTGGTTGTAGGTTCTTGCTATTCATCACTTAGAATATTTCTTGCCACTCCCTTCTGGCCTGCATAGTTTCTGTTGAGAAATCAGCTGACAATCATATGGGTGCTCCCTTGTAGGTAATTAACTGTTTTTCTCTTGCTGCTTTTAATATTCTCTCTTTATCTTTTGCTCTTGGCATTTTAATGATGATGTGTCTTGGTGTGGTCCTCTTTGGATTCCTTTTGTTTGGGGTTCTCTGTGCTTCCTGGACTTGTAAGTCTATTTCTTTCACCAGGTGGGGGAAGTTTTCGGTCATTATTTCCTCAAATAGGTTTTCAGTATCTTGCTCTCTCTCTTCTTCTGGCACCCCCATAATTTGGATGTTGGTACACTTGAGGTTGTCCCAGAGGCTCCTTACACTATCTTCATATTTTTGGATTCTTTTTTTCTTTTTGCTTTTCCAGCTGAGTGTTTTTTATTTCTTTGTATTTCAACTCTTTGACTTGATTCTTGCAGTCCTCTAGTCTGCTGTTAGGTCTCTGTATAATATTTTTTATTTCACTCAGTGTATGTTTAATTTCTAGTTGGTCCTTTTTCATATCCTTGAGGGTCTCACTAAATTTATCGGCCTTTTCTAGAAAATTCTTGAAAAACCTTTTAACCATGGTTTTGAACTCTATATCCAGTCGTTTGCTTTCCTCCATTTCTTTCATTTGTGATCTGTTTCTTTGTCTCTGCATTTTGGCCTCTTCCCTGAGTTGATAGAGTGGCTTTGTGTGCTAGGTGTCCTATAGGGCCCGGTGGCTCAGCCTCCCCAGTTACCTGAGGTGGACACTCTTGGTGCACCCCTTTGTGGGCTGTGTGCACAGTCTTGTTGTAGTTAAGTCTTGATTGTTGTTGGTATCACTGGGAGGAATTGACCTCCAGGCCAATTGGCTGTGAGGATCAGCTGTGTCTACAATGGGAGAACTTCTGTGTTGGAGACACCCTTATGGGAGAAGACTTGCAAAAGCCTCTGTGCTCAGCTTGAATGGGGCGGAGTCTCAGGGCAGAGCAGACAGCATTGGTTTCCCATCAGCCCTGCCCTAATAGGCCCCTGTGTCTCAGTGTCCCGTGGTAATCGCTGCAAGCATCTCTGAGAGAAAGCCGCCCTCGAGTTCCGCCCACTGCCAGACAGTCCAGTTTCTCCCTGAATGAGTCTGGGTCCCCAGAGTCTTGCCTGGAACTGGAGTTCAGAGCAGTTGGGAGCTTTTGTCTCCCTCCCGCTTTAGAAAGCCAGCCACGTACTCAGTTGCCCGCCCTCTCCGTGTGCGCACCTCGGTACCTCTGCCTTCACAGTTCCTCTGAGTCTCAGTGTGCTTTTCTCTTTCCTGACAGTCCAGTTTCACCCTGTATGAGTCTGGGTCCCCAGAGTCTCGCCAGGAACTGGAGTTCAGTGCAGTTGGGAGCTTTTGTCTTCCTCCCCCTTGAGAAAGCCAGCCGCGCACTCAGTTGCCAGTCCTCTCCGCGCACGTCTCAGTACCTCTGCCTCCTGTAGCTCCTCTGAGTCTCAGTGTACTTTTCTCTTCCCTTCTAGTTGAAGAATTTCCACTCAGCCAGCCTTTCTGTGGTTCTGGATGATGTCTGTTTTGTCTTTTAGTTGTAGTTTTGAAATTGTTGTGCGAGGCAGCAGTTTAGGTGTTTACCTATGCCACCATCTTGTTTTCTCTCCCATTGTGTATTTTTTTTCCCCTTGCCCAAATAGTTAAATCCAAAAAAATATTACTAAGAGGGATATCAAAAATGCTTACTTTTTCTTCTAGGAGTTTTATGGTTTTGGGTCTTATATTTAAGTCTTTAAATTATTTTTTTAATATATGTTTTTATTGATTTTAGAGAGGAAGAGAGAGGGGGAGGGAGATAGAAAACATCAATGATGAGAGAGAATCATTGATTGGCTGCCTCATGCACACCTCCAACTGGGGATCGAGCCCAGAACCCGGGCATGTGCCCTTAACCAGAATCAAACCCAGGACCCTTCAGTCCCCAAGCCAACACTCTATCCATGGAGCCAAATTGGCTAGGGTATCTTTAAACCATTTTTAATTTCTTCTTGTATATGGTGTAAGACAATGATCCAGTCTCATTCTTTTGCATGAATCTACCCAGTTTTCCCAGCACCATTTATTAAAGAGACTGTTTTTACCCCCAATTCATATTTTTGTCTCCTTTGTCATAGATTAATTGACTATATAGGTGTGGGTTGATTTATGGGCTCTCTCTTCTGGTCCATTGATCTATATGTCTGTTTTTATTCCAGTGCCATGTTGTTTTGATAACTATAGCCTTGTAGTATAATTTGATATCAGGTAGAGGGAAGGAAAGGGAGAGAGAGATAGAAACATCAATGTGAGAGTGCATGATGGATTGGCTGTCTCCTGCACGCCACTACTGGGGAATTGAACCTGCAACCCAGGCATGTGCCCTTGACTGGGAATTGAACCACCTCCTGGTGCACAGGACAATGCCTCATCAACTGAGCCACACCAGCCAGGGTCTCATTGAATCATCTTTAAAACATTATGCTAAGTGAAAGAAGCCAAACACAAAAGCCACAGATTTATGATTACATGTATATTAAATTGTAGAGAGTGCCTGGGAAGGCACATGAGCTGATTGTTGGCTGAGTCCAGTGGCATCAGCAGAGCCATGTCCTGGAAACATACCTTGCCAGAGGCAGGTATGTTGTCAGCCTGACCTTTAGCTCAGGTGCCAGAGGATGGGTTTCATTATCTAAGTTCAGCCAGGTGCCAGGAACGGATGCAATTATCCGGGTTCAGTCAGCAGTGACAATTACAAAGAAGCCCCAAGAATGAAGAATTGCAGCTTGATCTTTAACCATGATTTCCCATAATTTTCTTTGTCTTAAACTCTAGTAAAACTTCCTGGTATCATGCTGTATATAATAAACACGCTGCACTAGCTCTGGGTCACTGTCTCTCCATTCGAGGGCAGCGTCCCACCTGGCCCAAGCTTTCCCTACTGTCTCTGTGTCTGTCTCTTTCTTTTTCTCAATCCCCAGCCGCCCCTACTCAGGACTCATCTGCTCTCTAGCCATGCTGGTCGTGGCCAAGACAGAAAACTTATATCTGGCACCTGAACAGGGACCTGAGTACAGGGGAACTCTCAAAAATCAGGCAAGGGGAGAGCTCTGAGAAGTGCATCATGCAATGAATTCAAGAAGTAAGGTAAGGAGTGGATTGTTGTATTATCTGGGTGTAAAACATGAGAAATTCAGGGTCTCAGGAAAGAGATCTCTACTCTCAAAGACTTAAAACTATGCTCAAAGCTCGAGGATGCTCTAATAAGCATAGTCAAATCCTTAATTTCTTACATTTTGTTAATGAAACTTGCCCTTGGTTTCCTGAAGAGGGAACTGTCAACTTTCAAATCTGGGAAAGAGTTGGAAAGCAGTTGCATGACTGATACACCCCAGAAGGTCCAGAGAAAATTCCTATTCCTACATTCATACTATGGTCTTTAATTCGTGATTGCCTTGATCCAGTGCAGGAGAGTTTTAGAATGTCTGTAAGCAGGGTGTGGCCATGGCTTTACAGCCTACAGTAGAGGGGTGCAAATCTCTAAAAACACCACTTCCCCCCTCTGAGCCACCTCCTCCTCCACCCACCTGTCCTGTGACCGCAGTCAAGAGCCCGCCTGATAAAAATTTACCTCCTAAATATGAACGGGAGCTAGAGTTTGAGGCGGAGTGGGACAAGCATCACCATGATCCAGGTGACTCAGATGATAAGAAAGATTTTGCTCACAGCCTTTACGGGGAGCAGGTCTAAGGTGTCAGTCAGACATCCCCCAAGGGCTCCCAGACTGCGAAGTGGCACAGGCTGGGCTGAGGGACCCCCCAACCCTGAGTGCACAAATTTTATGGACTGGGCGTCTAGTACACTATAAAATGCTTAAAATTATAAATTTTACCACAAATTTTAAAGACTCAATGTAATTCACCAAGTTAACAAACCAAAAGAGAAAAACTATATGATCATCTCAATGCAGAAAAAGCCTTTGACTAAATTCAACATCAATTCCTAATAATAAAAGAAAACTCTCAGCAAACTAAAAATTGAAAGGAACTTCCTCAACTTGATCAAGGACAGCTCTGAGAAACCTTCAGCTAACATTAAATTTAATAATGAAAGACTGAACATTATTCCTCTAATATAGAAATAAGACAAGGATGTCAGCTTTCACAACTTCTATTCAACATTGTACTATTAGTTCTAGCCAGTGTAATAAAGAAAAGACAGAGAAATGGGGGAGAGGGGGGAGGGAGAGAGAGAGAGAGAGAGAGAGAGAGAGAGAGAGAGAGAGAGAGAAAGCAAAAATATAGTATAAAAGGCCAGGGTTGTAATTACTGATCACCACCGAAGGCTGACCAACCCAGAAGTTTTTCAAGTCAGGGCTGGGTTGCCAGGGCAGCCTCAGTGGCAGCTGTTGATCAGTACTTGCCTCTCTCTTTCTCTCCCTCTTTCTTTCTGAGCTTCGCCAGCAGTCGGGCTTTTCTTTCTCTCCCGGCCTTCTAGGTGGCTGTTGTTAAGCCCCACCTCTCTGATCAGACCCTGAGATAGGCCAGGAGATACTGACTGGCATAGGAACCAACCAATCAGAACCAAATGTGGGTTTTGTGAGGAACCAATGGCTGCCTAGGAGGCGGAACTTTTGACACTGGCATAGAAACCGACCAATCAGAACCAAATTGGCCAGCAGAGGAGGGTAGTTGGGGGCGAGATCAGGCCTGCAGGGGAGGGCCGTTGGGGGTGAGATCAGGCCAGCAGGGGAGGGTAGTTGGGGGCCACCAGGCTGGCAGGGGAGGGCAGTTAGGGGTGATCAGACTGGCAGGCAGAGGCAGTTAGGGGCAAGCAGGCAGGCAGGCAGGTGAGCAGTTAGGAGCCAGCGGTCCCAGATTGTGAGTGGGATGTCCAATTGCCGGTTTAGGCCCAAGTGGGATTGGGCCTAAACCAGCAGTCGGACATCCCCCAAGGGGTCCTCAATTTAAGAGGGTGCAGGCTAACCTGAGGAAACTCCCCCTCCATACATGAATTTTGTGCACCGGGCCTCTAATCCAGATATAAAAGAAAGAGGTAAAACTATATATACACACAACATGATTGTCTTATGTAGAAATCCATCTCTTCCACTCTCTATAAAAAAGCTACCAGAAGTAATATGTGTGTTTAATAAGGTCATAGGAGGTAAAATGAGCATACAATAAAATAGTATTTTTTTATAGATTTTTTAGAGAGAGAGGGAGGGAGAGAGAGATAGAAACAGCTAGAAACATCGATGACAGAGAAACATTGATTGGCTGCCTCCTGCACTCCACCCCACACCCCCCAGCACCTTACTGGGGTTAGGGCCCGCAACCCAGGCATGTGCCCTGACCAGAAATTGAAGTGGTGACCTCTTGGTGCATGGATGACACTCAACTGAGCCACACCAGCCAGACTATGAATTGTATTTTTATTTATTGGCAGTGACCAAAAGGAAAAGTGAAATTTTAAAATGCCATTTACAATAGCACCAAAATATAAGTATCTAGAAATAAATCTAACAAATGATATGAAAGATCCATACACTAAAAACTACAAAATATTGCTGAGAGAAATTAAAGAAGATCTAAAAAACATGGAGAAATATACCTTGTTTATGGATTAGAAGACCCAGTATTGCCTGGCTGGCATGGCTCAGTGGTTGAGCATCAACCTATAAACTAGGAGATCATGGTTCAATTCCCATTCAGGGCACATGCCTGGCTTGTGGGCTCAATTCCCCAGTAGGGGTTGTGTAAGAGGCAGCCAATTGATGATTCTTTCTCATCATTGATGTTTCTATCTCTCTCTCCCTCCCTCTTCCTCTCTCTGAAATCAATAAAAACTTATTAAAAAAAAAAAAAAAGTAAATCAGATCCTACCACTCCCCAGCTCACACCCTCTGTTGGCTTCCCATTGTTCTCAGAATCCAAGCTCCTTACCATGGCCTATGAGCCCCTATGTGATCTGGCCCCTACTGTTTCTCTGGCCTCATTACTGAGAACTCATTATTCTCAAGCTTCCTCCTCATTATTCTCATTTGTACCCTGGGGATTTGGCATTTGCAGTACCCTCTGCCTGGAGCACTTTCTTGGAGTCCTGACATGGCTGATTCCTTTTGACATTCAAATCTCAGCATGTGTGTACTGCATCCTCAGAGAGACCTATCTATGTCTACAAAGCACTTATTGCAACCAGACGGGGCCTGGCTCAGGGCAGGTCTGCCTAGGGCCCTGCCGGTAATGTATGGGTTCTTGGCTTCATGTAGGAAAGATTTCACATGAGTCCAGGTAGCTTTTGAGAGTATGTTTATTAAAGCTGGCTCAGGACAATGAAACAAAGGGAGGGCTTAAGTTAGGAAGGAAAAGCAACTGGAGATGGAAAGTCTGAGAAAATGGGGCCTTTGGAGATAGGTTCAGGGGGTTAGCCTGGGTTGAGCTGCTGCTGCCTGCTGCTCGCCTGGTTGCAAGTCTTGTGGGGACCCTTAGAAGTTTAGGAGAAAAACAGCAAAGATACAAGGTGTGCGTGTGCTCTTTTGAGAGTGTGCTTTGGCTCCTTTGTCTTGAATATTTCTCTCTCTTCGGCCTGCCGAAATTCTAGGGGAGGCCTCAGGGGAGGGTCTTAACAGAACATTCATTAGCTTTTCAGGTGTGTCCTTCAGTATGTTGATTCATCAAAAGATGCATATAGAGGGGTCGGGATATTTTTTGGTTAGTTTCTTTTTTGTTGTTGTTGGTTTCAATTTTAAAGAACATCATCAAGAATGTCATTGAGCCTTAGCTGGTATGGCTCAGTGGATAGAGTGTCAGCCTGTGGACTGAAGGGTCCCGGGTTCGATTCCGGTCAAGGGAACATGCCTGGGTTGCAGGCTCGACCCCCAGTAGGGGTCGTGCAGAAGGTAGCCGATCAATGATTCTCTCTCAACATTGATGTGTCTTTTCTTTTTTAAAATATATTTTATTGATTTTTTGCAGAGAGGAAGGGAGAGGGATAGAGAGTTAGAAACATCAATGAGAGAGAAACATCGATCTACCCTTGACCGGAATCGAACCTGGAACCTTTCAGTCCGCAGGCTGACGCTCTATCCACTGAGCCAAACCAGTTAGGGCTCATCATTGATGTTTCTACCTCTCTCTCCCTCTCCCTTCCTTTCTGAAATCAATAAAAATATATTTAAAAAAAAAAGAAAAAAAGAATGTCATTGAAAGTTCTCTTTCCAGCTGGCGCCGAACCATGGGTATCGCTCAGGACAACTGGCACAAGTGCCGCAAGACCAGGGGCAAGAGAAAGCCCTACCACAAGAAGCGAAAATATGAGCTGGGAGGCCCTGCTGCCAACACTAAGATTGGACCCCGCCGCATACACACAGTCCGAGTGCGGGTGGCAACAAGAAGTACTGAGCCTTGAGGCTGGATGTGGGCAACTTCTCCTGGGGCTCAGAGTGTTGTACGCGCAAAACAATGATTATTGATGTTGTCTACAATGCATCCAACAACGAGCTGGTCTGCACCAAGACCCCTGTAAAGAACTGCATCGTGCTCATTGACAGCACACCGTACCAACAGGGGTACGAGTCCCACTATGCACTGCCCCTGGGCCGCAAGAAGGGGGCCAAACTGACTCCTGAGAAGGAAGAGATTTTAAACAAAAAAATGATCAAAGAAAATTCAGAAGAAATATGATAAAAGGAAAAAGAATGCCAAAATCAGCAGTCAAGGAGCAGTTCCAGCAAGGCAAGCTTCTTGCATGCATCGCTTCAAGACCAAGCAGATGGCTATGTACTCGAGGGCAAGGAGCTGGAGTTCTATCTGAGAAAAATCAAGGCCTGGAAAAGCAAATAAATCCTCTTCCCTCCTATCTTAGCTCATGTAATAAAGGTGTTTATTCTAAAAAAAATAAAAATAAAAAATAAAAAGCATGTCATTAAAGAGGGACTAGGACCAAGGCCGTTCTGTCCCAGAACTGTCTGGAATATGTAAACCATTTGCTCCTAGTGTCCTTGGTTAGGGAAGATAAAACCTTGTGATTTGCCCAGCTGGTGTGGTTCAATGATTGACCCATGAGCTAGGAGGACACAGTTTGATTCCTGGTCAGGGCACATGCCTGGGTTGCAGGTTCAATCCCCAGTAAGGGGTGTGTAGGAGGCAGCCAATTGGTGATTCTTTCGCATCATTGATGTTTCTACCTCTATCTCCCGCTCCCTTCCTCTCTCTGAAATACACACACACACACACACACACACACACACACACACATTGTTATTCAATTAGCTGGCTGTAAATTGCTCAGATTGTTTGACCTTATTTAATTATATTGTCTATTTCATTTATTCTACTTGTCAAGGAATCTCTCTAGAGTCTAGCCTCTTAATATCCTGCCTCATTGCACTAGACTAGAGGCTCAGTGCACGAATTTGTGCACGGGTGGGGTTCCTCAGCCTGGCCGGCTATCAGGGGCAATCGGGGCCGATTGGGGCCAGCCAGCCAGGGGGAGGGACCGAGGGAGGTTGGCTATGGGAGTGCACTGACCACCAGGGGGCATCTCCTGTGTTGAGCGTCTGCCCCTTGGTGGTCAGTGCGCATATTTGTGACCGGTCATAATGGTCACTTCGGCTTTTATATATATAGATATTTTACCTGCTTACTGTTTCTCTCCCAGCTATGCCTTCCATGAAGGAAACAGAGACCAGGTTGGTTTGACCTACCACTGAATCCCTTGTGCTGAGAATTGCACTGGGCACAGAGTACAAGGTCTGTAAATATTGGGCCTGGCTAGATCCTTAGAGCAAAGGCCTCATATATGGGAATTAAACCATGGAAACTAAACAGGGAAATACAGCTAATGTCTGTGGGATAGAGAGGGTTGGTCTTTAATTAGAGCATCTCAAATTGGTACATAAAAGGGCCACCTGATATTTGGACAATGAAGAAAATATGCTGATCTCCTTTAAAGTGGAGATCTTTTGCCCTAGCTGCTTTGGCTCAGTGGATAGAGTGTCAGCCTGCAGACTGAAGGGTCCCGGGTTCAATTCTAGTCAAGGGCATGTACCTTGGTTGCAGGCTCTTTCCCGGCCCGGGCCCTGGACAGGGCGTATGCAGGAGGCAACCAATCAATGTGTTTCTCTCACATTGATATTTCTGTCTTTCCCTCTCTCTTCCGTTTTCTCTAAAAATCAATGGAAAAATATCCTCAGGTGAGGATTTTAAAAGTAAAATAAAAAAATAAGGTGGAGATATTTTATTGCTCTTTTAAAACTCCATGTTCATTCAAAAAAAGGGAAAAAAATTAAACCCATGTTCATAAAAAATTTTCCATGATTTGTGAACTGTGAACAAGTTCAAACAACACCTTGGCAGGATGGAAAAGGAGAAAAAGCAGATCTATTTACAGATGGTTGAAATAACCTAGATGCATTTAAATTTTCCCCATAATCTTAGAGCATGTGTCCCATGCTGTTACCTGAAAGGCAGTGTGCCTGAGCCGGTCTGCCTCAGGCTGGCCTGTAGTGTGTCTGTTCTTGACTTTGGGCAGGAAAGTTTTCACAAAACGGGTCCAGGTGATTTTGAAAGTGTGGTAGGCAGTTAGACAAGAGCAGAACAAGGATGATGTGCCAGGTACAGAAGGACACCTGGGCAAAAAGCCCTGGGTGCCTGGCAAAGGACAATTGTAGGGTGGGAACTTCGCCACCAGGGTGACCTTTCCTCCCTGGCACATGGCTGGTCATGCGGTTTGGACCCCCTGACCTTTTCTCCCTAGATATAACATCCAGGCCTCAGTTGTATTGCAGCTCCAGGCCCAGAAAAACAGCAAAAGCACATAAGAAACACCACGGCTGACCTCAGGACCAGCTGCACTGAATAATGACCCCTGACTTGGCACCAACCAATCAATCAGTGGACACCCCCGACCCTGAAAGGACACACCTGGAAAGCTGCTGAACATTCTACCGAGATCTTCCCCTGGGACCTCCCTAAAATCTCCACCCCTAAAACCCTTAGGACAGAGGACCCAGTGTGCTCTCCCTGCAGGGAGAACACCCCCGCCTTTCCTTTCCTCCTTCCCCTCCCCCCAGATGTGTTACCAAGGGCCCTTCCTTTGCCTCTATACCTTGTTTCCTAAGCCCAGTTCTTCTACAAATTACTTCTACCTCTGTGATTTTCCAAATAAATGTTCTCTTATAGTTTGAGTCTTGGCTCTGAATTCTTTCCTAACCAGAATTCAGGTACTGAGGTTGCTGAACCCAGGTCTGGTCTGTTAAACCCACGGGCTTAACACCTGGTGCTGTTCCAGCCATACAACAAAAGTACATTTATTAAAGCTGGGGATCAGTGAAGCAAGCAAGAGCTTAGGACAGAGGAAGCAATAGGAGGGAGCTTAGGTCGGACTGCTTTGGCTGAGAAACAAGTCACAGTAAAGAAGTGAGCCAAGGCAGGGCTGCTGTCAGCTCATTCTATCTCTCTCCCTCTCCCTTCCTCTCTCTGAAATCAATACACACACACACACACACACACACACACACACACACACACACACACACATTATAATTTTTTTTTTTTTTAAATAGGCAAGCCAGGCGCTCTCCCTCTTGGGAGTATGCCTGTACCTTTCTTCCCTACAGGTGTGCATCTCCTAAACCTAAGGGTCCCCACAAGACTTGCAACCAGGGAAGCAATGGCAGCAGCAGCTTGTCCTTGATTAACCCCCTAAACCTGTCTCCAAGGACCCCTTTTCTCTGACTTTGCAGTGAGCCAAAGCAGCCCCACGTGGGCTCATTTCTTTCCTATGACATTTCTGGAGAGCCAAAGAAGCTCCACCTAGTCTCACTCCTGTTGCTTCTTCTATCCTTGTTTCAATGTCCCAGCTTTAATAAATGTTCTCTCTCTCTCTCTCTCTCTCTCTCTCTCTCTCTCTCTCTCTCTCTCTTTTTAATGTTTTAATTGATTTTTTAATTTAAATTCTTTATTGTTTAAAGTATTACATAGTCTCCTTTTTCCCCCATTGACTTCTCCTGCCGCCCTCACCACCCAGCACATGCCCTTCCCCTCCCCCCTTATTGATTTTTTAAAAAAATATATATTTTATTGGTTTTTTACAGAGAGGAAGGGAGAGGGATAGAGAGTTAGAAACATCGATCAGCTGCCTCCTGCACACCCCCTACTGGGGATGTGCCCACAACCAAGGTACATGCCCTTGACCAGAATCGAACCTGGGACCCTTCAGTCCGCAGGCAGATGCTCCATCCACCGAGCCAAACCGGTCAGGGCAAATTTTTTTTTTTTTTTAAGAAAGGAAGGGAGAGGGATAGAGGGATGGAAACATCAATGAGAGAGAAATATCGATAAGCTGCCTCCTGCACATCCCTTATTGGGGACTGAGCCCATAACCTGGGTATGTGCCCTGACTGGGAATCCACCTGATGACCTCTTGGTTCATAGGTCAATGCTCAACCACTGAACACCACCACCTGGGCTTTCTCTCTTTAAATTTTTTTTTTATTGATTGCTTTTATAGAGAGGAAGGGAGAGAAAAAGAAACATTGATGTGAGAGAGATACATCGATGGGTTGCCTCCCACAGGCACCCCGACCAAAGACCAAACCCTGAAACCTAGGTGTATGCCTTTATCTGGAATCAAACCCAAAACCTTTTGGTGTACAGGACGATGCTCCAACCGAGCCACAGGGCAGTTATTACCATTTTAAAACGGGGAGATTTGGCCTAGCCAGTTTGGCTCAGTGGCTAGAGCATCAGCCTAGGGACTGAAGGGTCTTGGGTTAGATTCTGGTCAAGGGCACAGACCTCAGTTGCACGTGCAGGAGGCAACCAATGGATGTGTCTCTCTCACATAGATGTTTCTTTCTCTCTGTCTCTCTCCCTCCCTTCGTCTCTCTCAAAAAATCAATGGAAAAATATCCTTGGGTGAGGATTAACAACAACAACAAAAATAATAAAATGGAGAAATTTCACATGCAGATCCAAATTTGTAGGCGCTCTCTAAAAATGAGAAGTTCTGCCAAAACCGGTTTGGCTCAGTGGATAGAGCGTTGGCCTGCAGACTCAAGGGTCCCAGGTTCGATTCCGGTCAAGGGCATGTACCTTGGTTGCGGGCACATCCCCAGTAGGGGGCGTGCAAGAGGCAGCTGATTAATGTTTCTCTCTCATCGATGTTTCTAACTCTCTATCCCTCTCCCTTCCTCTCTTCCTCTCTGTAAAAAATCAATAAAATATATATTTTTTAAAAAAATGAGAAGTTCTGACAATACTGGTCTTACATGGAAGCCATCAGCTACACCTAAAAGCAGAAACCACCTTTGCACAGGAAAAGGACTTTCAAATTTGCCATTTTGCATGCTCTGCAGTGAGGCAAATTCCTATGATGAAGTGAAAAAAAGTAAAATCCTATATAATAAAGAGCTAATATGCAAATGGTCATCACACTCTCGCCTTAAGGCTCAGACACTCAACACTGGGGAGAGAGGAATGGGGACCAGCCAGGCTGTGGCCTGGGAGAAGGATAAGCCGCCCCCAGCCCGCGTGGTCCCGGGCACCAGTGGCTGTGCCTGCGCCTGCGGCCTGGGAGAGGGACAAGCCGCCCACCCCACAGTCCCGGGCGCCTGCGGCTGCGGCCTGGGCAAAGCTGCCCACCCATGGTCCCCTGGGGCTACAGACGGCCTGGGCGAAGCTGGCCTAGGTCCTGGGTGCCTGTGGCTGACCAGAGGGAGGGAAGCCCAGGTCCCAGGTGCCTGCGACCAGCCAGAGGAGGGAATCCTGGGTCCCAGGTGCAGGGCAAGGGAGAGATGGTTGGGGTGATCAGGCCAGCAGAGGAGCAGTTAGGGGCGATCAGGCAGGCAGGCAGAGGTGGTTGGGGTGACCAGGCAGGCAGAGGTGGTTAGGGGGTGATCAGGCTGGCAGGCAGAGGGGTTAGGGGCAATCAGGCAGGCAGGCAGGCAGGCGAGCAGTTAGAAGCCAGCGGTCCCAGATTGCGAGAGGTAGATGGACATCCCCTAAGGGGTCCTGGATTGCAAGAGGGTGCAGGCTGGGCTGAGGGGACCCTCCCCCGTGCACAAATTTTGTGCACCGAGCCTCTAGTATTTCTTTTTTTAAAAATATATATTTTATTGATTTTTTACAGAGAGGAAGGGAGAGGGATAGAGAGTTAGAAACATCAATGAGAGAGAAACATCGATCAGCTCCCTCCTACACACCCCCACTGGGGACGTGCCCGCAACCAAGGTACATGCCCTTGACCGGAATCGAACCTGGGACCATTCAGTCCACAGGGCAGGCTGATGCTCTATCCACTGAGCCAAACCGGTTAGGTCTAGTATTTCTTACAACTATGTCTTTACTCAAAGAAGAAAACAGAAATGTAGACCAAGAAAGTGTAGTGTCTTTGAGAACTTGGAAAAACATTCAATGGTGTTGAAAGTGCACATCTTAAATCAGAATTAAGTAACAACTCCAGAGGGCATCTGACTTTGCCATCCCTCACCTAGCTTGTCTGAATCCAGCATTATTGGAGATATTGAACAGTACCACAGTCTCCCCTGAGCTTTGAGCTGATGTAATAAATTATTTAAAGTCACAGTTATTTCCTTCCAATTGTACCTTAAAGGTGTAAGAAAAATTCCAGGACATTGTCATGAAGTTTGGGCAGACCTGGTAATGGCAGGAGGGGACTTATAATCTGATAGATAGAGCACCTGAGTTAACTGAAAGATAATCATATTATTGTGAAATTCTGAAGTACAATATACATATAGGAACAGAAGGTTATTTTTTAAATTTTTTTTCTTTTCTAAGTTTCATTTCTCAGGCCAGTGCACCTGCATACTCCCTTTGATCCTGAGCAAAGTGATGGAGGAGGTGATTCAGCTGTGGACCATGTATACTGTACCCAGCAAGCAAGTAGAACTGTTAAGTATGACCAGGCCGACCCCACCAGGAGCCAAGTCGTCATCTCATCGCCTGACAACCAAGAACAATGGTTGACTTCTGCTGACCTCCAGGACTGCATGCAATTGCATTCTGTTCCCAACCTCACCCCAGCCCATTTTGCCTATATAATCATGTCCCCTGCACCTTACTGTAAGACAGGTTTTGGATGCTTGTAAGCTCCCTGTCTTCTTGGTTGGCTGGCCTTCTCAATAAATGCCTTGCCTTATATGATTCAACCCTGCCTTCCTCATTGGACATTGTGACAGGCAGTAAGAGCCCACCCGGCGGGGGGGTGGGGAGGGTGGGGGTGGGGGGTGGGGTGGGGGGGTGGGTTTCCCGGTAACAGTAAGACCTGATACAGGCCTGAAAGGAAGAAGTAACCCAAACGGAAGTCCTTCCATCCCTTAATGTGCTTTTCACAGGACTTCAGCTTTCAAAGCACCTTCTGTCCTTCCTGTCTCACCTGGTCAACCCTGTGAGGTGGGCAGTGGTAGGATTCTGCAGAAGGGGAGAATACTGGGGCCTTGCTAAGAGTCACATGGAGAGTCTGTGGAAAAGTGTGCCCCAGAACCAGACCGCTCTGCCTCCCCAAGGATGGTGGCAAGAGGAGACAGATGGCAGGAGGAAAGAAGTGAAAATGCAAAAGGGAGCTCTAAAGAGAGGTGGCAGGTTGGAACAAACAAGGACAGTCATTGAGGGGTGTGGTTAAGGCCTTGCAAAGGGTGAGGGTCTGCATCCAAGGAGAAGCACTGAGGCCCACGTCGGGGGCTATTGGGGAACCTCATCCCACCACGGCAAACCGGAGCTCAGAGAGAAGATGATTTGCACTTTGCATGGTGGCCACTAATACCTGAACCCAAAGGATCTTCCTTCTGTCTGTCACAGGGAGGACAGGCCAGTGGGTAGGCGCCTCCAGGCCTGAGGCAGCAGGAGCAGAATCGCACGGGAGTGGACCGAAAGCTTTGCCCAAGGCTGGTAGCGCCATTAAAGACTCATCAAAGACTCAGGTAGCCAAGTCCAAACAATCTTAGCGAGCGACTTCAAAGCTGAGATTTTCCCGCGGCTACAGCCTTCCACAGTTTCCGCCTGGAAGGCGGCGTGGGAAAGGCCCGACCAATATTCAGAGACTGTAGGAACCTCCCGAGAAATGATCAGGATCTTTTGGAAATGTCAGAGTAGGAATCAAACATCAAACGGCCAATATTTTGGAAAGTCCACAATTTCCTAAAAAACATTCAGGAATAGCGTATGGTTAAGGTACAGCGGAAAACAGCCGAGTGGCTTTCGGGAACTTCCGGAATTTCTCGATCGGCATTCGGGACTTCTCGGCTCTTTGAGATCTCCAGGAGTCTTAGTTAGCCGATCCGTTCTTAGACGAAATCCTGAGGACTGGTACCGACAGTCCCTCGGCAATTTCCGTAACTCTTCGGGCTCTGCCCGAGAGTGGCGCCCTCTGGCGGCACGAATTATCACGACCACTACCACCACTACCCTGGCTAAGCCAGCACGCGCAGACGCAGTTGCGCGTCGGCGGCCGTTCCGACCGGACGTAGTTGCTGCTGAGATCAGTTCCGGCGGGTGACGGTGCGGACGGGTCAGAAGCGTAGAGGCGGCGGCAAAATGGCGGCGCCTGAGGAGCAGGATCTAACCCAGGAGCAGACAGAGAAGCTGCTGCAGTTTCAGGTAGCAGCGAGTACTCGGCGCAGCAGATGCCGCCGCGGGCTGGGGAGTGGGCCTCCAGAGGAGCCCAGAACCCTCCTGAAGTTGGGCGCGAGGTTCTCAGACCAGCAGGCGGCCCCCTCCCCCCAGACGCCAACTGCCCTGCTGCCCCGAGCCTGTCTGTGCCCGGCCTTCCAGCGGCGGCAGCTGCCAGACTCGCCTCTCCCTCTCCAGCTTCCCTGGTGTCCTTTATGGACGCTGGTCTTCAGACATCCTTCCCAGATCGGGTCCTCTCCGCCCAGCGACTCTGGATCTACCGCGGATGCTTAATCCCCACCGTGGAGTTGGCCTCGTTTCGGGTCCCTGGAAATCCTGCCAGCACCCCATGCTACTTGCATAAACATTTACTGAGGGCATCTTGGATGCCAAGGCTTGTGTTGGGCGATCTGGTGGGGGAAGGGCAGGCCTGGCCCCCGCCCTAAAGGTGTGGGAGGACCCTGCGTTAGGAAACAAATGCAACATTATAAATGTCATCACTGGCTTTGGGCGAGGTGTGGTACGCTCGGCCTATTCCTGGACTCACGTGCTTGACCCAGCTTGAGGAGGGTGGTAACTTGCAGGAGTCGGCCTTCTTTGAAAATGGGTGAGGGGCTAAGAACTTTGGCAATAAGCCCTTATTTCTGAGCTGGAGAATCTGGGTGGAGGAGACCACTAGAGTGGGTAACCTTGACTCTTTGTTACTTTGGTCGATACCAGTTCCCTTCTGTATAAAATACATGTTTTAAAAATGTTTACCCCCTAGTGATATTGTGGAAATCAAATCAGAATGGATGTCTGAAGGGCTTTGTAAAATGTAAAATGCTTCCAAACAGTATTACTGCTTATTAATCATTTTTTAACTTAGGGAAGAATTAAAGTTAGTGATACACTTATTTCCTAATATAAAATGTACTATATGTTTATTCATTTCAGCAATTACCAACTGTGCTCAGGTACTCCCAAGTTAGAATGCCATTTATTTATTGAGTCTGATGTTGTAAGTACTTGGCTAAACACCTAGCACACATTATCGGGTTTAATACACTCTAAGATGCATACTGTTACAATCCCTGTTTTACAGATGAAGGATATGAGGCTTAAGAAGTAAGGTGCTTAGGTTACACAGCTAGTAAGTGGTGGTGTGAGATTTAAAGCCAAGTCTGTCTTTTCAGAACCTTTCCTGAGCCCTTGACTTGTGTGCCATACAACCTGGGTATCACTGATAGTGGAATGCAAATGCTGCGATTTGTCTCTCTTATTTTAGCAAGTTCTCACTTTTCTAAAATTTCCTTGATTAGATTTCACTGTAGTTAATTTTGGAGGTTTTTTTCCTCTTAAGTTGATCAATGGCACCAGAAACTAACAGGATTTTTTATGTTTATTATACATCAACTTAAAAAGTTGAGCAGTGGGTTGGAACTGTATAAAATGGAAAAATACTATCATAGAAGTTAGTTGATATTTAATTGGGGTTTTGAGTAAAGAAACTGATGACACAGCAAATTAGAATCAGAATGAATACAGAGCTTCCATTTCCTGGTAGACCACTAATTTCAGAGTTTTGTTTAACTTTGGCAGACCATTTTACCCCCTACAACTCTTCAGGGTTATCCCTTGGTGTTTAAATGTAATGAAGTGATGTGAGTCATGAGTCATGGTGTACTTAGTCTGATACTGGAAGAACATGAATATGTGGTAGCATTTCTGAAGTAAAGTGCATAGCAACCTCTGCTTTTGTCTTCATTGGACATCTATATCAGTAAGAGGTGAATAGCAGATTAAAGTTGTATTAAGATCACTTTATGAAATTGGATACACTAATGCAAATGTATGTGACATTTATGTGTTAAGTAGTTTCTGGATTAGTTTCATCATCTAGATTGCCATTATACATTCTTTGAAACTTATTAGGTATCATGCATTATGCCAGGTATTTGATAAACATGAACTCTTTTAAATATCTTAATAATACTGTAAGGTGTTAACGTCCATTCAACTTTTTAAAAAAATATATTTTTATTGATTTCAGAGAGGAAGAGAGAGATACAGAAACATCAATGATGAGAGAGAATCATTAATCGGCTGCCTCCTGCACAGCCCCTACTGGGGATCGAGCTTACAAACTGGGCATGTGCCCTTGACCAGAATCGAACTTGGGACCCTTCAGTCCACAGGCGGACACTCTATCCACTGAGCCAAACCAGCTAGGGCCCATTCAACTTATTGATGAAGAAACAGGTTCTGAAAGGTAAAGTAACTTACACAAGTAGTAAGTGGCAGATTTAGAAATCCATACCCATAACCGTCTTATCTATGATCTAAGGGTGAAGCCAGACACATACACGAATGAGTATCCTGCAGGTTGTTAATGCTAATAGTGTGGTACTGTATAGACAGTGCTGTGGGAGTTTAGGGAAAGGATAGGAGGGGGAGAGATGGCTCTTAGGCATGGTGCTAGCTAGTTTATAACCATTATGCTTAATCCTCCCAGTAACCTTACAGAGTGCCATAGGTGGAATGCCTGCTTCTAGGTGAGAAACAGATCTATTGAAGTATTTGCGTAAGGTCATTAAGCTGTTACGTAGTGGAAATGGAATTAGAGTTAGAAATCTAGTGGGTCTGGATCTGGACTTCAAGTCTGGGCTCTCTACTGTACTTTGCTACTTTGAAGGAGGAATAGAATTTCAACAGGGGGTGGAGAGGAGGCTGTTCAAAGGGGATGAAACAGCTCAAACATGGGATGGAGGTGGAGTATAGAGTGTGTTTGTGATGGATTTAAAGAATTGGAAGTGGAAAATAAGACTGGAAAGATACATTAGAATTAGGGCCTCCCAAAATCTTTAAAAGCTGTGTGTAATGGTTTAAATTTTAAGGTGTAGGTGTGGGGAGCCATCAAAGGTTTTTTCATCTAGGGCAGCCGTGGGCAAACTATGGCCCGCGGGCCGGATCCGGCTGTTCTATCCGGTTCTCTTGCTCTCCCCTCTGCTCCTTTAATTTGAATTTATATTAATTCACACAAACACTCCATCCATGCTTTTGTTCCAGCCCTCCGGTCCAGTTTAAGAACCCATTGTGGCCCTCGAGTCAAAAAGTTTGCCCACCCCTGATCTAGGGTGTGACATAACACTAGGTTTCAGATTGCTTCACTAACAAACCGTATGGAGCATGTGCTTGAAATCACCACAGGGTTCAGGACAGAACAGGGTGACACTACTAGGAGTTAGTTCTCCCCCCACCATCCCCCTACCCTAGGTTTATTTTTACAAATAGCACAGGACAGCAGCTCCATGCAGACAGCAGCCCAGGGGTCACACCACTCCTTCCGTCCTCACATGGACAGATAGGCCAGTACTGTGGAGCTGTGGTGGGGGCCTGGGCACCTTTGGGAGCCTGGACTGCAGCTTGGAAACCACATTCTGGGGCTCGGTTTGAACCTTGTCCTTGGACTTTGACTTGCAGAGTCTGAGACTCTTGGTGATATGGGCAGGAGCACATTTCCCAAGCTTGGGGTGAGTGATGTAGGCAAGTTAATGAACTTGTGGCTGTTGCTCTTTGGGATCTCGGGCTGACCTCTTTCGGCTTTGTGAGGGCTTTGAGAGCCATAGCATGTGTGCTCACGGCCTGGCACTGTCAGTCTGCATCTTCTTCAGGCCTTTCTTGTGCTTCTTGGCAAAGCACATGTTCCTCAAGAACTTGGGGTCCGCCCCATTAAGGGATTTGTGTCTTTGTGATTGAGGTTTCTTGATTCTGTTTCTGTGGCATTTTGGGGACTGGTTGTGTCAGGTATGGTTCCTAGATTTGGTCACATCTGCACTGAAGCCCGCGGCTCCCAAAGCACCTGGGACTGGGAGAGAAAGAGCAGAGCTATTTCTCAATATGTTGCTTCATTTGTTATATTGAAATTAGCAAAAGTAAAATATTTTAGAAATCTCGGGTTTCCTCTATTTCACTTTTTT
Organism: Plecotus auritus; assembly: GCF_963455305.1. Lineage (NCBI taxonomy): Eukaryota > Metazoa > Chordata > Mammalia > Chiroptera > Vespertilionidae > Plecotus > Plecotus auritus. Next base: position 39,624,701 of record NC_137773.1, read on the forward strand.
GTGTGACATGTGATTTGATTGGAATCCCTAGGGTATATTTTTCATGCTTTTCAGTCTGTTTGCTATCTTCTGTGATTTTTGTAGTTATCCTTTTCTACTGTGTATTTTGGAACTGGTTGAGTTATGAATAATACAGACATTTGTTTTAAGCTGTTTCAAATGGGAAAGAATAGGTTTTTTTTGTTGTTTTTTGTTAATCCCCACCTGAGGATATTTTTCCCATTGAGTTTTTTTAAAAAAATATATTTTATTGATTTTTTTATAGAGAAGAAGGGAGAGGGATAGAGAGTTAGAAACATCAATGAGAGAGAGACATCGATCAGCTGCCTCCTGCACACCCCCTACTGGGCATGTGCCCGCAACCAAGGTCCATGCCCTTGACCGGAATCGAACCTGGGACCCTTGAGTCCGCAGGCCGACACTCTATCCACTGAGCCACACCAATTAGGGCTCCATTGAGTTTTAGAGAGAGTGGAAAGGGGGGAGGGGAAGGGGGAGAAATAGACAGAGAGAGAGAGAGAAACATCTATGTGAGGGAGACACATCGAAGTCAGTTTTCCCAAATTTCCAACTAACCTCTAGTGCCTTGGTTTGCTGCCTTTAGGTTGTTTGAACACGTGGAGAATGATGATGTGACAGAGAGGGAAGGGACTAAAGGAAGTATGCATGACCAGTGGAGGAGGAAACGGTCTTTTTGCTTATATGGGAGTAAGAGATTTCTTTCTTCTTAGATGGATATTAGGGTCTTTTTTTCTCTAAAATTATAGAAAATTAAGCCTGAACTCTGGGCTGTAGAATCAAACTTATTTTGAAAATCTTCCCTTTTGGCTTCATCAGACTATTACCTAAAGGAAAAAATACATGATGCTTTTTGTTCATGTATTTAAAAAAAAAATCATAGAGTGATCTGTTTGAAATTCTTTGCCAGGAAATTTGGTGTAGAGAAAACATGAGCTTTGAAACTTGAAACAAACCAGAATTAGCCTTTCGAGTTAGCTTCTGGTGAGTTATTCGACCTTGAGCAAATTCTTCTTTGACTCTTTTCTCATCTATAAAATGGGGATAATTTTATCTGATTCACAGCTTTCTTTTTTAGTTTCAAATCTAGCAAGTTAATACATGCTTATTGTGCAAGTCAACAGCATAAAATTGTGTAAAAAGGTAACTAAATCTCATCTTTCCCCTCTTATCCTCATAACTGGCTGTGGTGTATCTTTGTATATACTCTTCTTCTGCATGTACAGATATACAAATGCTTAATATATAAGCTCTCTTACCCTAACCTTTATTTAACTGAACAGATGTCCTCCATTTTCTAAGGTCTGTTCTCTAATACAGCCAATTATTTTGTTTATTTGTTTAATCCTAACCCAAGATATGTTTACTGATTTGAGGGAGAGAGAAAGAGAAACATCGACGTAAGGGAGAAACATTGATCAGTTGCCTCAGGTACGCACTCTGACCAGGGATGGAACCTGCAACTTAGGTATGTGCCCTGACCGGGAATCGAATCAAACCTTGTGATGTATGGTATGATGCTCCAGCAAACTGAGCTACACCGGCCAGTTGGGGGTGTGCAGGAGGCAGCCGATCAATGATTCTCTCTCATTATTGATGTTTCTATCTCTCTCTTCCTCTCTGAAATCAATAACAATATATTTTTTTAAAAAGTGTAGGCTTTCTTCAGAAGATTGATGCATACGTGTGTATGCTTTATGTTTAAATGAAGTATTTAATTGACATATGGATGTTTTATTCTCACTCTAAGCCAATTTTTTCATGCCCCCTAGTGGGGATCGAGCCCACAACCTGGGCCTGTGCTCTTAACTGGAATTGAACCTAGGAGCCTTCAGTCCACAGGCTGACACTCTATCCACTGAGCCAAATCAGCTTGGGTGAAACTTTTTAATTAATTGGCTAGTTAGTAGATCCCATTCTCATTGGGTAAGAGAGCTCTGCTTTCTTTGTCTTGTTGAGATAGGATCATATTATACTTATGAAGTTAGTGTAGCCTAGTAAGTGGTCATGAAGACTGGCTCTGGAGTAAGACAGCCTTGATTTGAACCCTAGCTTTTCCAAGTACAGTAATTCCTCACTTAATGTTGTTAATAGGTTCTGCGACTTTTAAGTGAAATGATGTATAAGGAAACCAATTTTATCATAGGCTACTTGATATAAACAAGTGTTAAGTTCCTGCAGTATCTCATGAGCTGTTATAACAAAAAGAAGTTGAATGAAATTAAGCTGTTTGACCACCATGTTGTACTAACTTTGTGATGTTGGGCAAATTACTTAACCTCTCTGCCTTAGTTTCTTTATCTATGCACTGATACTACCTACTTCATGTGGTTGTTTCAGTAATTAAATGTTAGTATATCTCAACACTGGCAAATATGAAGCACCTTAATGTTACACAGATAGTACAGAGCTCCGTATATATTGTGTGTGTTTTCCTATCTGTACATACCTTTTCACTTGAAGTACCATATTTTTCTATGTATAAGACACTATTTTTTTCTAAAATCATTAGGCTGAAAATCGAGGGGCATCTTATACACGGAAGTCAGCCGAGGGGGTGCATAGCTGCCCATACCTTGTCAAACAGGCTTCCTCCAATCAAAAGCGTTATTGTTACTGACCTCAGTTGATATTGTAATTGGAGGTGGAGAGTGCGTAGATGCAACAGGGACCGGAGCGTTCTGAGCCCATAAAGATGTCAAAAAATAAAAAGATAAATACCGGTAAGCGATTATCTTACTCTGCAAAATTCAAACTGAATGTAATCAGCTATGCAAAAGAGCATGGAAATAGAGCTGCAGAGAGATAATTTGGACCTCCTCCCACTGAGTGTATTATCAGACTGGAGAAGATAGGAAGAACAACTCATTAAGATGCCAAATAAGAAGAAGGCCTTAAGAGGAAAACCAGCAAAATGGGCAAACTTGGAGCAAAGGCTCAAGACTTGGATTATGGAGAAGTGCCAGAGTGGCTTATGTGTGTCGACCAAGCTTATTTAATGTCAGGCAAGAATGTTTGCAAGCAGAATGAACATCGTTGACTTTACAGAAAGGCAAAATGGTGCTTCAGTTTCATGAGGAGAGAAGGGTTGGCCATGAGAACAAAGTTAGCTCAGAAAATGCCACCAGTTTATGAGGATAAAATCCAACAGTTTCACTCCTATGTCATACAACTTCTGAAAAAATACAATTTTGAACCAAGTCAGATTGCAAACATGGATGATATGCCTCTCAATTTCGATGTGCCTTCCAACAGAACTGTTAATGTGACAGGAATCAAAAGTGTCAATCAAAACAAGTGGCCATGAAAAGACACACTATACTGCTATGTCTTCATGCTGTGCAGATGGTACTACACTGTCTCCTATGCTTATTTTTAAGAGGAAAACCTATCCTAAAGATACTATACCACCTGGCATTATTGTGCAAGTTCAAGAGAAGGGATGGACGAATGAAGACATTATGGCCATTTGGTTTGCAAGGGTTTGATCCAGAAGACCTGGGGGGCTCTTAACACACTGCGGACGGATCATGAGAATTCTCGTGTTTTCTGTTCTAAGGCTTGTGGCCAGTCATACTTTAAGAAGATATTAGTTGCCCTAGCTGGTTTGGCTCAGTGGATAGAGCGTCGGCCTGCGGACTGAAGGGTCCCAGGTTCGGTTCTGGTCAAGGGCAAGTACCTTGGTTGCGGGCACATCCCCAGTAGGGGGCGTGCAGGAGGCAGCTAATCGATGTTTCTCTCTCATTGATGTTTCTAGCTCTCTATCCCTCTCCCTTCCTCTCTGTAAAAAATCAATAAAATATATTTTTTAAAAAAAGAAGAAGAAGATATTAGCTTGCAAGAACATGTAATAAATAACTTCAAAATGCAATGGGTATTTAATTTTAAAGCGTGCCTTTGACATTTATGTAAAATGTTTTTTGTACTCGTTCAATAGAAATTTACCTGGCCACTGGGTAAAGCTAGCAATAAAACTACTGGTCCACAATGTGTTAAAGAAGCCAGCTCTTCTTGTCTTTGATCAGTTCTGAGCACATTTAACAGAAAAGACAAAAAGGGTTGCATCAGATTTGCAAACACACCTAGCAGTTACTCCTGGTGGACTTACAGGTCAGCTACAGCCACTAGATGTTTCAATCAGCAAGCCATTTAAAGCCCTGATGAGAGAAGAATGGAGTAGATGGATATGAAAAGCAGTTGATAACTTGACACCGACAGGAAAAAAACAACCATTAATGAATTCTGCATTTGGGTCCTAAACTCATGGTATGGCATCAAACAAGAGGTGATTGTGAAGTCCTTCAAGAAATGTGGAATCAGCAATGCCATGGATGGAACTGAGGATGGTCTCACATATGTAGACAGTGACTCAGCAGACAGCAGTGATACAATAGAAGTTGAAGAAATTGATATGTCTGGAACCATAGTGATGAAGAAGAGAGCAGTGATGCAACAGAGGCTGAATAAAGTGATATGCTGCATAATACAGTACTGGTATGTGAACATTACCTGCAGTAATTACTAAATAAAAATGTATTCTGTTTTATGTTTAAAATATTGATTTGTTAATTTTGGGTTAGAAAAGTGGGAGGCGTCTTATACATGGGGCCATCTTATACACGGAAAAATATAGTGCTTTACGGCTTCTCTTTGGCATATCCGAATTGCCAGCCTCATACTTTTCTTGAGGGTTACTTGAATACAAGCACTGTGTTACTGCAGAGAGGGATTTAAATGACCAACATATACAGTGCGGATATACTGGACAAAGGAATGATTCATGTCCCAGGTGGGATGAATGAGACTGCAGGATTTCATCATGGTACTCAGAATAGCACACAATTTAAAATTACGAATGGTATGGAATTTTACATGTAGTATTTCTTGATGTAACTAAAACGGTGAAAGTGAAACCTGGGATAAAGGGGAGGGACTGCTGTACACATAAAGAAGGAAAGATCAGAGGGCCCTGCTCTGGAGCACCTCGTCGTTAGCATTCTGAGGATACATTGAGGACCTAGCAAAGGAAACAAAGTGGCAGGCGAGGTAGGAGGAAAACCAGTGTATTGTCCTAGACTTCCAGTCCTTGAGAAGTGGGAACAGATGTTTGGATTTACATTGTGGGGTCATTTGTGACCTTGCCTAGAAGTTTGTTAGAATGTTGGGGAGGCGAAGGCTTGATTGGAGTGAGTTCAAGAGAGAATGGCATGAGAACTTGGAGATTTCTGCAGGTTTTGCACTAAAAAGGAAAGAGATTGGGCAGAAGATGTAGTGGGAAGAGATTTTTTTTTTTTTAGGCTATATCAGCATTTTTGTGTACTGATGAGGAACACACATTAGAGAGAGAAAATCTGATGCAGAGGAAGGAGAATTGCTATTGCGATATCCTTGAGTAAGTGAGAGGGGACAGGACCAGTATACAAGACAAGAGGAGGCATTGGCCTTTGCCAGGAGCATGGATAAGTTTGTCCATAGTAAAAGAAAAGATGAGTGTAGGTGGGTTGATATGCAGGTTGGAACTTTTGATTATTTTCTCTGTGAAATAGGAAACAAGATCTTGGACTAAGAATAAGGATGGAGGAGGTTTTGGAAGTTTGAGGATAGCGAAAGCCTGGTTATATAGGAGAATAGGAGTGAATGGACTAGGCAGCTAGTATGAAGGCCAGGCAATAGCACAGATTTACTTGAGGTTAGTGATCACATATTTATTTAAAGTGAGACCACTCAGCCCCCTCCAGCTGTGAAGATACAGGTGCAAAGTAGACAGAGATTTGGATTTTTTTAATTTTTATTTTTGATTTCAGAGAAGAAGGGAGAGGGAGAGAGATAGAGAAACATCAATGATGAGAGAATCATTGACCGGCTGCCTCCTGCACGCCCCCTACTGGGGATCAAGCCCGCAACCCCGACATGTGCCCTTGACTGGAATAGAACCTCTGTACCCTTCAGTCCACAGGCCAACACTGTATCCACTGAGTCAAACCAGCTAGGGCGAGATTTGGAATTTTAAAAGATTGTGGTTTAGCCAAGGGAATATGATTATGATAGAGTTGCAAAGGAGTTGAGGATGTGTGCAAGAAAGAGTGATTATTATATTTGACTATGAAACTTACGATGAATAAGATGGGAAATGAGGATCTGAGAGGTGCTGAGGCTCAGAGAAAAGGTAGTAGGGTCAATGGATTGTAGGTCCTGGCAGGGTTGAAAAATTTAGAGACAGGGCATTAGATGGAGGAAGGTGAAAAGGTAGAAGAATATGGAGGGGGAGTGTGCAGGGGCTTGCAGTTATGATTATAGTGAGGTCTAGAGTTTGACCCCAAGAGTGAATGGAGGAGCAGTAGGCAAGGAATTGAGAGACCAAAGTATTAGAACAATTATGCAAATAGTAAAATCACCAGGACACTGATAGAGTTGATCACTTGGCTGAGGTAGTTTGTCAGGTCTCTCCACTATAAAGTTATATCAGTATGGACTCATGGATGTTTATTTTGTAATTTGGATTATAATTTATGACTATCCAATTATTGTGGGTTTTGTTTTGTTTTTTTAACACTTCCTTACTTTCTGGCACTACAAGATTCTCCAGGCTCATCTTGTATAGTTCCTGTCCCTGTCCTAGAATCAGTTACTTCTCCAAGGAACCTGATTCCTTTTTTGGACAATGGTATTAAAAATTGAGGTCTGGCCCTGGCCGGCATGGTTCAGTGGTTAGAGCGTTGTTCCATGCACAGAAGGGTCATGGGTTCAATTTCAAGTCAAGGGCATGTACCTGGGTTCCAGGTTTGATCCCCGGTTGGGACCTGTACACTCGATGTGTCTCTCTCACATCAATATTTCTCTTTCCCTCCCTCTAAAGCAGTGGTTCTCAACCTTTCTAATGCCGTGACCCTTTAATACAGTTCCTCATGTGGTGGTGACCCCCAACCATAAAATTATTTTCGTTGCTACTTCATAACTGTAATTTTGCTACTGTTATGAATCATAGTGTAAATATCTGTGTTTTCCGATGGTCTTAGGCGACCCTGCTAGCAGTTCTTAACCTGTGGGTTGCGACTGGAATTGCTTTAAAGAGAGCTAAGGATTTTGGAATTTATTCTTCAGTCAACATATAGGAAGAGGAGTTAGAAGGAGGGAAAGAAATTAATTATTTTGACAAATCATTTGAGGTGTTATAAAAGCTTGACTAAAGATGCTGGCTGTGGGAATGGAATTGTGGTTGTAAATGTAATACAGAAAATGGTCAAAACTTGATTATCGATGAAGTGTGGAGTTCAAGGATAGAGTACTTAAAGATGAAGCTCAGATTCCAGGTGTACCTTAGCCAGTATATTTGGGAGGGTGGTTGTGTGTTTTCTTAGTGGTGGTTTTTTTTCTTAATGTTTTTATTGATTTTTAGAAAGGAAGGGAGAGGCACAGAGAGATAGAAACATCAATGAGAGAGAAACATCATCAATTGGCTGCGTCCTGGAGTCTAGCTTAGCAACCTGGGCATGTACCCTGACCAAGAATCGAACTGGTGACCTTGGTTCCTGGGTCGATACTCAACTGCTGAGCCACACTGGCCGGGTACATATAGTACTTTAATGATACACTTGAGGTACTGGTGCCACATTTGGTGGAAATGTTGAATAGGCTATTGGAAAAATGCTCCCAAACTTCAGAAGAGATGGTGGGTCCAGAAATTAAATTAGGGGTCATCTGAGTAGAAAGGGTGGTTGAAGGATGAGGATTAAATGAGATTGCCAAGGAAGGAGGTGTAGAGAGTAAAAAAGAAACCAAGGACACATCCTTAGGGAACTTCCTATGTTGACACGGATGGAAAAAGAGGGAGCCAGAGTAGGAACTTTGGTTAGAGACAAAGTGAAACCTGAGAACAGTCCAAGGAGAAGGGAGTAGGAAAATACTTATGGTAGGGAAACATTTGAATTACAGACTCTTTTTAATAAAAAATTGTACATAATCCATATTGTAAGCTAGGTTATATGCCAATAGATAAAATAATGCAAGTTAATGAGAGTCATTATTTTGCACTAAACCTGAATTATTATATCATTATATATTACATATAGAATAGTTGTTTAGCATTGAAAAATATTTTGCTGGACTTCAGGTTGAAGAAATCTTTGATGAGAATATTAATCAGTTGTCTTCTTAATTGGAAGTCTGGAAGTTTTTTGTTGTTGTTTTTTAATCCTCACCTGAGGACATGCTTAGCAAGAGGAAGGGAGAAAGAGAGAGAGATCAATTGGTTGCCTTCCATACATGGCCAAAGTGTGTGCTCGGACTGGGAATTCAATGGGCAGTCTTTCAGTGCATGGGTGACACTGCCTTGAAGGTTTAAAAGATAAGGGATTTTCAGTTTTTTGTTCTATGGGAATAATCTCTGCTGTAACTGATTGGACAAATTCTGAATAGTGAAATTTTACCAAATTTGACCATGTACCAACACTTTTTAGTATATTTTCACAGAAGTATTCATAAGTAGTCTACTAGGGATAAAAATACCTATAAATGTACTGTTGGTTTTTCCCTAAGTAACTTTTTGTTTTTATCCTTTCCAGGATTTGACTGGCATAGAATCTATGGATCAATGTCGACATACCTTGGAACAGCATAACTGGAACATAGAGGTATAACAGGATTTATTCTGAGCTTCTTTCTTTTTTAAAAAAATATATTTTTATTGATTTCAGAAAGGAAGGGAAAGGAAGAGAGAAATAGAAACATCAGTGATGAGAGAGAATCATTGATTGGCTGCCTCCCACACGCCCCCCACTGGGGATCGAGCCTGCAACCCGGGCATGTGCCCTTGACCTGAATCGAACCTGGGACCCTTCAGTCTGCAGGCTGACGCTCTATCCACTGAGCCAAACCGGTCAGGGCTGAGTTTATTTTTTTTCCATGGTCTAATAATGATTCAAAGACATGTATTTTTCCACAGCTGGAATCTTTTTTTTTGTAGAGCTGGTTTTCAAATTTCCAACTCTTTAAGTCTTTGAAAATGAATGTGTGGGCCCTGGCTGAGTAGCTCAGTTTGTTAGAGCTGGTAGCAAGTTCGATCCCTGGTCAGGGCACATACAAGAATCAACCAATGAGAGAGAAACCAAGATGGCGGCATAGGTAAACACCTAAACTGCTGCCTCGCACAACAATTTCAAAACTACAACTAAAAGACAAAACGGACATCATCCAGAACCACAGGAAGGCTGGCTGAGTGGAAATTCTACAACTAGAAGGAAAGAGAAAAGCACACTGAGACTCACAGGAGCTGCGTAAGGCAGAGGTATGGAGGCGCGCGCGCAGAGGGCTGGCAACTGAGTACGCGGCTGGCTTTCTCAATCGGAGGGAGACAAAAGCTCCTGACCTCTCTGAACTCCGTTCCGGGCGAGACTCTGGGGACCCAGACTCATACGGGGAGAAACTGGACTATTTGGCAGCGGGCGAAACTCGAGAGCGGCTTTTTCTCAGAGGTGCTTGCAGCAATTACCGCGGGACACTTAGAGCCGGGGGGCCTCTTAGGGCAGGGCTGACGGGAACCCATAGCTGTTTGCTCTGCCCTGAGACTCCACACCATCCAAGCCGAGCACAGAGGCTTTTGCATATGAATGGCCGGGTCCTTTGAATTCTAAACTTATCTAACAAACTGCATCTGGGTCAGTGAGACCCAGAACATCCAAAAGAAGGCCCAAGGCCCCGCAGCAGCTTGCATTGCTTCACAGCTGGGCCTCATCTGGGCACCTCCAAAACCCAAACAAAGAAGAGGAATCTGCAGATCTCTCTGTAGCTCCTGCTGGGTGGCCTCAGGCAGAGGCTAAATTAGCACCTCCTTGGAGATCCAAGAGCCAGTGTACCCAGGGGTCAGAGTGGGACCATCCAGATTACAACTCCTCAGATCCATAAGGGACACACTCAGGGGGCAGACTCAATGAGCACCAAAGCCCCACTGAGGCAAGTCTTGTCTTCCATAAGGTTGTCTCCAGCACAGAAGTTCTCCCATTGTAGACACAGCTGATCCTCACAGCCTATTGGCCTGGAGGTCAATTCCCCCCAGTGATACCAACAACAATCCAGGCTAAACTACAACAAGACTGTGCACACAGCCCACAAAGGGGTGCACCAAGAGTGTCCACCTCAGGTAACTGGAGAGGCTGAGCCGCTGGGCCCTATAGGACACCTTGCACACAAAGCCACTCTATCAACTCAGGGAAGCAGCCAAAATGCAGAGACAAAGAAACAGGTCACAAATGAAAGAAATGGAGGAAAGCAAACAACTGGATATAGAGTTCAAAACCACGGTTATAAGGTTTTTCAAGAACTTTCTAGAAAACGCCGATAAATTTAGTGAGACCCTCGAGGATATGAAAAAGGACCAACTAGAAATTAAACATACACTGACTGAAATAAAAAATAATATACAGAGCTCCAACAGCAGACTAGAGGATCGCAAGAATCAAGTCAAAGATTTGAAATACGAAGAAGCAAAAAACACCCAACCGGGAAAGCAAAAAGAACAAAGAATCCAGAAATATGAAGATAGTGTAAGGAGCCTCTGGGACAACTTCAAGCGTACCAACATTCTGGCACCCATAGGGGTGCCAGAAGAAGAGAGAGAGAGCAAGATACTGAAAACCTATTTGAAGAAATAATGACCGAAAACTTCCCCCACCTGGTGAAAGAAATAGACTTACAAGTCCAGGAAGCGCAGAGAACCCCAAACAAAAGGAATCCAAAGAGGACCACACCAAGACACATCATCATTAAAATGCCAAGAGCAAAAGACAAAGAGAGAATATTAAGAGCAGCAAGAGAAAAACAGTTAGTTACCTATAAGGGAGCACCCATACGATTGTCAGCTGATTTCTCAACAGAAATTATGCAGGCCAGAAAAGAGTGGCAAGAAATATTCAAAGTGATGAATAGCAAGAACCTACAACCAAGATTACTCTACCCAGCAAAGCTATCATTCAGAATTGAAGGTCAGATAAAAAGCTTCACAGATAAGAAAAAGCTAAAGGAGTTCATCACCGCCAAACCAGTATTATATGAAATGCTGAAAGGTATTCTTTAAGAAGAGGAAGAAGAAGAAAAAGGTAAAGATAAAAATTATGAACAACAAATACATATCTATCAACAAGTGAATCTAAAAATCAAGTGAATAAGAAATCTTATGAACAGAATAAACTGTTGAATATAATAGAATCAGGGGCATAGAAAGGGAATGGACTGACAATTCTCGGGGGGAAAAGGGTGTGGGGGGTGCAGGAAGAGACTGGTCAAAAATCGTACACCTATGGATGAGGACAGTGGGCGGGGGTGGAGGGGTAAGGGCAGAGGGTGGGGTGGGAACCAGGTGGAGGGGAGCTATGTGGGGAAAAAAGAGGAACAGTTGTAATAATCTGAACAATAAAGATTTATTAAAAAAGAAATTAAAATTAAAAAAAAATCTTGTAATAAAAAAAGAATCAGCCCTGGCTGTATGGCTCAGTGGATAGAGCATCAGCCTGCAGACTGAAGGGTCCCAGGTTTGATTCCGGTCAAGGGCGCATGCCTGGGTTGCGGGCTTGATCCCCATTGGGGGACATGCAGGAGGCAGCCAATCAATGATTCTCTCTCATCATTGATGTTTCTATCTTTCCCTCTCCCTTCCTCTCTGAAATCAATAAAGATATATTAAAAAAAAAAAAAGAATCAACCAATGAGTATATAAATGAAAGCATAAATAAGTGGAACAATAAATTAGGTTTCTCTTATCTCTTTGTTTCTCTCTCTCTCTTTCTCTCTCTCTCAAATAAAAAAAATGTATGTGTAGCCCCGCCGGCATGGCTCAGTGGTTGAGTGTTGACCTATGAACCAGGGGGTCAAGGTTCAGTTCCCAGTCAGGGCACATGCCTAGGTTGTGGGCTTGATCCCCAGTAGGGGGCAGGCAAGAGGCAGCCAATCAGTGATTCTCTTTTATCATTAATATTGCTATCCTCTCCCTTCCTCTCTGAAATCAATAAAAATATATTTTAAAAATAATGGGTAGAAAAAGTGAAGCTTTATGATCAAAGTTTATAAAATAGAAAAGGTAGTGACCAGATTCCTCCATATAGTGCCTAGTCCCTGTTTGTGTGTGTGTGTTTTGTTTTTGTTTTTAATGGCTCTTTGGGGGAAAACTATTGTTTTTTTCAGTGTCAGTTAATAATGGTGATAGCAAACATCTTGTCCTCACTAACATCTCTTGTTTTATTATTACTGTGATATTGGTTGTTGTTTTGAGATAGATCCATTTGAGCAGAGAGATACTTGTTTTTACCGGTTTTGTTAACTAGTATATTCCCCCACTTCTTCCCTTCCATTCTCTCTAAAAAAATCAATGGAAAAATATCCTTGGATGAGGATTAACAACAAAATACAGTGGATGTTGAATTTTATCAAACACCCTTTGATCTCTTGAAATTACTGTTTCAATTATAGTATGTTACTTGAATAGGGTGCTGCATTTCTGAAAATACATGTATTACTGAGTGAAAATGTTTCTGATCCATTAAATTTTAGGCTCTTGGCATTCTACCAATAAATGAGAGTAAGTCCCTACTCTCATGAAACTTAATTCTAGATAATTTGTGCTTATAATAAATGCTTTGAATGAGTGTAGGAAATGTAATAGTATCTGAGAAGTTATTTTTATTTATTTTCTTTTTTTGAGAAGTTATTTTTATTTAATATATTTTATTGATTTCAGAGAGAGGAAGGGAGAGAGAGATGGAAACATCCACGATGAGAGAGAATCATGGATTGGCTGCTCCCTGCATGCCCCCAATGGGGATTGAGCCCACAACCCAGGCATGTGCCCTGACTGGGAATCAAACCGTGACCTCCTGGTTTATAGGTAGATGCTCAACCACTTAGCTATGCCAGCCAGGCGAGAAGTTATTTTATTTTATTATTTTATTTTATTTATTTATTTTTGATTGTAGGAATTGCCTACGCTCCAGAATGCTTTATTAAGACCTTATTTTATTGCTTATGCAGTCTGACATTGATTGAGCTATACAGGTTTTCCTGTGCTAGTCCCAGGTCTCTCTGTGCAGAGCTTCTGTGGCTATTGGGAGGTGGGACACTGCTTGGCAGGGGCAGGACCTAGAAAGGTAACTCCTAGGAGCTGTAGAGGGGGCATTGGGCTTCAAGAGGCTCTTTGGGTGAGTAGAGAGATCAGGAGTATAAGCCAGAGCCCAGGGGAAACATTCCTGAGATGAACCAAGCCCCAGCCCCTCTGGGGTTTCCAGAACAAAGGCTGGGTGTGGAGAGTAGCACTGTGGAGGGAGCAGGGATGCACTGTCTCCAGGTGATCCTGGAGCTACCGGAGCTCAGCAGAATGGCCGAGGTGATGGGTGTGGAATCTGTGGCAATTGGGCTTTCCTGTAGGACAGGGGCGGGGAAGGGGGCAACTGAATTCATGCAGGATAAGACAGGGAACCTGTTCCATCAGAGATGGGGTCATTTCTCAGGTCTAGGTATTGATGCTCCCTTAATTCCCTAGTCTGGAAGAACTTGGGGGCGGGGAGGGAGGGTGATGTTTAAGAGTTTCCAGTTTCCGTAACCAAACCCACTCCACAAGTCTCTCGGGTGTATACCTTCATCCACCCATCTGGTTGCTCTCACTTCCCCAGCTTTTCTCACAAGGCACTTGTTATAGGGCTGCTGAGGGAAAGGGAGCTAGGAGGTGGCTCTGATGGTAACGCCCAATCTCCAGGGTCAGGAGTCAAAGTGGAAGTGGTCAGGGGCTAGTGGCTACCATAGTACAGGTGCACAGCCAGGCCAATGAGCAGTGTGGCCAGGAAGAAGGCAGCTGGGAGCTGCAGCCGCAGCAGAGCTGCTGAGAGCACGGCGTTGACCACCAGTGAGCAGGATACCACAAAGAGGCGTGTGATGCTGCTGCCGTGCTTCATGACAGCCGACATGAGCAGTCCATTTAGTGCCTGGCTGAGCACCACGAGCGCTGCCCATCCTGAGAAGCCCTCCAGGAGGCCGGGGCCGGGGCCGCCACCTGCATGCAGACCTAGATTCAGGAGCACACCAAACGTTTAAAGGAAGAGGTTCTGAAGTGCCAGGGGCAGCCGCTGTCGCTTCATGAGCAGCTCTGTGTACACAGAGGACAAGCCTGAGATGAGGCAGTACAGGATGAGGAGCAGCAGTCCTAGTGGAGTGATATGCAGGGGCATGGGGCCAGCCTTAGCTGCTGGAGGGGACACAGGGAGGGTGTTCCCAGGGTCCTGGAGGCCACCAGCTGCATAGCAGGCCCCCGCTGCCATCAGCAGCAGCAGTGCTAAGCCCTGGCGTGCAGAGAGGCGGCGCCGGAGGCAGAGGCAGTAGAACAGGGCCGTGCTTCCAATCTTGAGATTGCTCAGGACCTGGTAGGTGCTGGGGTCCATGTATCGAAGATAGATCACCAGGTTATTGTTAGCGCCATAGAGCAAGGCTGGTAGTGCAAAGGGGGCAGCCTGGTGCCAGGGCGGGGCCCCCGGGGCCATGCTTGCCAGCCTACTAGGAGGAAGAAGGCGCACAACAGTAGCTTGGTCAGCTCAGTCAGCAGCACAGCTGAGGAGGGTCGGAAGGGCACTCGGCCATCCACATGGCACAGTGCCAGCAATGGTGCATGGGCACCATACATGGCAGTGGACAAGAGTAGCATCAAGGTCCAGCGGGCCTGGCTGGGACGGCCCAGGCCTGGCACTCCCCCGTCCTCTACACTCATGCCCACACCAGACCCTTGGGTGGCCTGTGTAACTAACAAGGGGCAGTGAGGATTGTGACACGTTTGAGGAGAATCAAGATACGGAGTTGGCTCCCAGGTGGCAGGAGCCGTGGTACATCGTCAGCTGCAAACTCCACACTCAGGGTGGGAAAGGGTCTGGTGGCCTCAGAAGCCACAGTCTTGGGATCAGTCCCATGGGGTCAGGGAGGGAAGGAGGTATCGAGGGTGCTGGCTGATGAGCCACTATCCACCCTCTGCAGGAAGGGAAACAAGGATGAAGGTGGCAGGAAACCTGGAGACAGCAATTGGGTGACAGCCAGGGAAGCCAGATATGGTGTCTGTGGTCGAAAGGCCTCCACCTGCAGGCCCCAGCTTCTCATCCTGCCTCCCCCACAGGATCCAGAGCTAGTCGGGCCCTTTTCGCAGCGACCGCAGATAGTCCCTTACTGTCTTCTCCACATTGGGCACAGCATATGCCTGAGCTGCATAAATGCCAGTGCAGGTGCCCGCAGCAAAGTCCAATACTGCTGATGCCCTCAGTTTGGCCACCACATAGCTAGCCAGGAAGCCTTTGAGGAATGGGGAGGACAAGAGCGAGCCATCCTGGCCCACACCACTTCCGACATCGTCTTCCGCACGCTGCTGAAGGCGCTCTAGCTGGTTCTTGAGAAAGGCCAGGTCCTTAAGCTTGGGCAAAGAGTCCTTGTCATCCGCCATCTTCCCCCCGTCTAGAAGTTATTTTAAATAGGGTGGGTCAAGTAAGGCTTTTCTGCGGAGGTTATATTTGAGCTGATGCCTGAATGCAAATGAAATAAATGTGCCTAAATGTGAAAATTTTGAGGGAAATGCATTTGAGGCAGAGGGAATGATGTTGCTCTATATGATATTTTTGTGCTATCTCCTCATTAGATTTTCACTTCAAGCATATGCTGGCTTTATAAAATAACTTTACTTGATAAAATGAGTTGAGAAGTACAAATAGCATATATTTGAAAGAAAATACTTGTGCCCGGCCAGTGTGGCTCAATGGTTGACCCATGAACCAGGAGGTCAAGGTTAGATTCCCAGTCAGTGCACATGCCCGGGTTGTGGGCTCAATCCTCAGTAGGGGGCGTGCAGAAGGCAGTAGCCGATCAATGATTCTCTCTCATCATTGATGTTTCTGTCTTTCCCTCTCCCTTCTTCTCTGAAATCAATAAAAAACTATTTTTAAAAAAGGAAAGAAAATACTTGTTTCGACCTTCTCTATGTTTTTCCCCATCCATAATCTGTTTCCTAGATCTTTCTTGATAAGCTTTCTTAGAAAATGCTTTCTTTTTAGAGATTTTCAAGTTTTTTAGCATAGGCTTCACAAAGTAGCATATCTTTTACTTTCTTCTGTATCTGTTCTGTTATCCCCTCTTCTGTTTTTTTTTTTTTTTTTTCAGTGTTTATTTTCCTTTTTTTTTTAAATGAGACTTGCTAGATACTGGTTTATTTTCTTACTTGTTTTGTTTATGAAAAAAGTCTTATATTAGTTATTTTTTTAATGTTTTTCTTTATTAAGAAAATTCTATCTTTAATCTATTTTCATGCTTTTGTAGTCTTATGTTCTTTTTTTTTAGGGGCATTGTCTACATTGTATTCTCTTTTTTTCTTTTCTTTTTTTGTTTTTTTCTACATTGTATTTTCTGTAGGTGGCTCTCCTTAGGCTTGTACATTGAAACACCTTACTTCCCAGCCACCCTCAATAACACATGCCATCTGAATAAAAGCAGTGTGCTTGCTGCATAAATGCTGCTTCCAGACAAGTTCTTTGTACTGCTCTGTTGTGTGTGAATACTGGAGTCATCGCCACACATTACCTCCCACCATAACAAGTGAAAGGTCCAAGAAGATACACTTCTCAGGTTACCTGTTTTATAACACCAAGCAACAGTTGCCTCATCTCTTCTGAGTTGATTTGAGCATCACTGAAATTCTTCCTACTCTTTTTTCCTTCTCAGGCTGCTGTACAGGACAGATTGAATGAGCAAGAGGGTGTACCAAGTGTTTTCAACCCACCTCCATCACGGCCCCTGCAGGTTAACACAGCCGACCACAGGATCTACAGCTATGTTGTCTCAAGACCACAACCAAGGGCAAGTTACTTCATACTGGATTTCCCCCTTTTATAAGTCCATTCACTTGGTTATGTTGATCTCTGTATGATAGGAGCAAGAGAAATAGAATGTATAGCTGGACCTGGCTCCTTGATAGATTTATTGGGTTTATTATTTTCCCATGATTCTTTTCCCCCTCCAGCCCACATTTCCCTCCCACTTCCTTGATTCTTCATTTTGTGAGTGTGTTGGGGGGGGGGGGGTTCTTTGCCAGTTATTTGAAACAGTTTCTGCACCTTGTTTTTTGAGTAATTGTATTTACATGTCTAAAAATGTTTGCTACATGTTGACTAGATATTCCACTTTTTTGTTTTTTAATCCTCACCCAAGGATATGTTCTTATTGATTTGAGAGAGAGGGGAGGGGTGAGGGAGAGAGAGAAACATCAGTGTGAGAAACATTGATCCCTTGCCTCACACATGAATCTCGACTGGAGATCCAGCCTGCAAACCTTTTGGGAATATGGGATGACACTCCAGCCAACTGAGCCACCTGGCCAGGGCTAGACCTTCCACTTTTAAGTTAGAATGTTTACTGAGTTCTTTATTGCTTTATTTTACTTAATTTTAAGCTAATTCTAGGGAAATACTTGGAATCTTTGTTGAGAGCCTTCACCATATCTTTAAAATTAGCCTTCAAGGGCTAGTAGCAAGGAAGTGGTACAGTTAAATCCAGCAGGCTTTAAGAGTGCTCCAGTGTACCTGGTATTTGGCTGCTGGGGATCCAGAGATGAATGATGAGCCAGTTCTCCCTTTCACATTGCTCACAGTCTAATTAGGGAGGTCAGATGTGTATATAGTACTGATACTGAACTCCAGAGAACTTTTTGGAGTTTTTTTAAAATATATATAATGTTTGCTACATGTTGAAATCTGTGATCTGGGCCTTGCATATAGGGCAACCTGTACCTCCCTCAAATGTGGATAGCTTTTGCCTTGCTCTAGGGCAGCGGTCGCCAACCGGTGGTCCATGGACCACTGGTGGTCCATGAGGTCTGAAAGGTTGGCAACCTCTGCTGTAGGGAACAGAGGCCTAATGTGAGGACCCAGCAGCTGCAGAAGTGCAAGGATCAGACAACACCTTTTACCTTGCTCATTTAGTGTCTTTTTGTTATTGTTGTTATAATTGATTTTAGAGAGGAAGGGAGAGGGGGAGAGAGATAGAAACATCAGTGATGAGAATCATCGAATGGCTGCCTCCTGCACACCCCCTACAAGGGACTGAGCCTGCAACCCGGGCATGCATCCTTGACTGGAATTGAACCTGGGACCCTTCATTCCGCAGGCCGACACTCGGTCCACTGAGCCAAACCAGCTAGGACATGGAGTTTCTCGTAATTCTTGGAGTTACACTCACCTTTTGTACTTGGATTTAGAATTCCAAGAAAGTACTCCCTTTAACTTTGTAGCAGTTATAATTTCTTGCATCATTATACCTTTTGTGAGCACTTGACAGTGTTTTAAACTGGAGTTTCTAAATAGTTGTTTTGGGGTATTTTGAAGTAGAAGAGCAGATAGACTCCTATAGCAATTGTATATCCCAGTGTTTCCTCAGTTTGTTTTCAGTGTTTCGAGCCCTTATGTCAGCCACGAGGCTCCAGAGCTCCCTGGCTATGGACACAGGGAGGGTTTCAGGTTAACACATACGATATATAAGAAATGTTTTGTAAACTATAGACCTCTCTCCATATATGCTAGTTAACAACAACAGCAGCAATAATCAACATTGTTAAAGTAATAATTAGTATTATTATTAAGATTAGTAGCTATGTGGAGATTTATAATTGTGGTTAATATAATTGTCAATTGTATACATGTCCAAGGCAGTAATAGTTACCTTTTTTGCTGTTTCTGTATATCATATTTTAATATGTAAATGTGAAAAAAGGAAAGAAGGAATAATTATGACTTGGGGAGGAAAACTTGCAATTGAGTTTGTCAGCTAATATAAGTAAATGCAGAAAAAGTGTTGGAGCAGGTTTTAATTCAAAAATTGTGTGATAAAAGAAAAAATATGATAGTATTAAATGAAATGAGATCAAAGACAGTTGGTCTTTAAGGAGGATGAGGTGGCCAGGAAGAGGAACTATATTGCAGAGGGAGAAAGCACATGAAGGACAAATAGAGTGAAAAATTGAACTAGCCATGTTGTAAGGTATTAGTGAATGAATGAATGGTATCTAACTTTATTTTTGGAATTTCAGGGGCTGCTCGGATGGGGTTATTACTTGATAATGCTTCCATTCCGGTTTACCTATTACACAATACTTGATATATTTAGGTACGTACCTTTGTATTTATGTGTTAGCAATAAGGTAGACTTTGGAGTGGAAAGGTAGACCAGAATAAGATTTATACTCTATCAATTTTGACTTGGCAATTTGACATCAGATTGAATATTCCTCCTAAACAATCTTTTTATGAAGAATGAAAATATTTTAAATTATTCAAATATAACAGATGATGTGAAATGAAATCGTTTTAAACTAGTCTTACTTATCGTTTTCAAGAATCTACCTACATTTATTATTATCTTCCCTCCTCCCACCATGTTTGTCACCTCAGCATTCTCTAGTTAATCCACTCTTTCCTTTCTAACCACCATATCTACTAGCTTCAGATTACTTGTAACTTTTACCCTAACCCGTCTAGATAACTCCATCTGACTACTGATAATCCAAAAAAAATTATCCTGCTCTGAGATTATTCACTTTTCTCCAGACTCCCTTACAAGTTTCACCTCTCTAGACACTCCTATACAATTCCTTCTGTTCAGGCTGATAATACTGGAGCCTTCCTGTAGGTATACCCCCTTGCTTCACACTTAACCCTGTTTCTCGCTTCCTTCATGTACCGTTTAGAGAGCTCAGCACTAGAAGCTACAGAGGGGCCAGGGCTAGAAAATGTCCAGGGGTTCCAAATTGCTGGCACATTAGGTTTGGGTGTCTGGTCTAGAGGTGAGTAGTAGATGAACCCCCACCTAGGCTTTATAGGGAACTAAAATGTTTATGGGCTAATAGGTAGAGCTTGAATCTGTGATCTGGGCCTTGCATATAGGGCAACCTGTACCTCCCTCAAATGTGGGATAGCTTTTGCCTTGCTCTAGGGCAGCGGTCGCCAACCGGTGGTCCATGGACCACTGGTGGTCCATGAGGTCTGAAAGGTTGGCAACCTCTGCTGTAGGGAACAGAGGCCTAATGTGAGGACCCAGCAGCTGCAGAAGTGCAAGGATCAGACAACACCTTTTACCTTGCTCATTTAGTGTCTTTTTGTTATTGTTGTTTTGTTAATCCACCTGAGGATATTTTCCCATTGATTTTTTTTTTTTTTTAGAGGAAAGGGAGGGACACAATGGGGGAAGAGAAACATCGATGTGAGAGAGAAATACATCGATTGGTTGCCTCCCACACACACCCGAACTGGGGTGGGGGATCAATGGAACCTGCAACCCAGGTATGCCTTTGACTGGGATTCAGTACTCTGGCCAACACTCTAACCATTGAACCATGCTGGCCAGGGCCATTTAGTGTTTTAGGAGCCTACTTGCTTAATGGCTTTCTTGCTTTAGCAAAGTTCTTATAGATCAACAGTTAACCAATTAGTACTCTTTCCATCCCTGTTTATTTAAGAATGAGCATGTAAAAACCTTTAAAATCTTAATGAAGACTGAGTTGATGTCTCTCTTTTTTTTAAAAGCTAATTGTCCTAAAGTATCCTATATAATAAAACCCTAATATGCAAAATGACTGAACAGCAGAATGACCAGTCGCTATGACACTCACTGACCACCAGGGGGTGGATGCTCAACACAGGAGCTGCCCTCTGGAGGTCAGTGCACTCCCACAGGGGGAGAGCCACTCAGTCAGAAGCTGGGCTCACGGCTGGTGAGCGGGAGCCTGTCCCACCCCCAAGGCCTCACTAAGGACCCCTTGGGGATGTCTGCCTGCCGGCTTAGGCCCACTCCCTGCGGGGAACAGGCCTAAGCCAGCAGGCAGACATCCCCAAGGGGTCCCGACTGCGAGAGGGCACAAGCCAGGCTGAGGGACCACCCCCCTCAGTGCACTAATGTCATGCAGCAGGCCTCTAGTATATTATAATGAGAAACAAAAAAGGTAAATCCTTTATCCATTCATTCATCAAAATGGAACTTAAAGACTAATAAGATAATCCTAAAAGTAATTTCAGAGAAAGTTACCAGACATTAATTTTCTACAGGATTTCTACTCACATAAACAGCTTTTTTGTTAATTAAATTTATTGGGTGACATCGGTTAATAAGACTATGTAAGATTCAAGTGAACGATTTTCTAATACAGTGGTCGGCAAACTGCGGCTCGCGAGCCACGTGTGGCTCGTGAGCCGCGGTTTGCCGCTTTGTTGACTAATGAGTTTGCCGACCACTGGACTAGACTAAATGTTACTGTGTAGTTGGAAGCTGTGAGGATTAGGCAATTGTGGCATATTGTGTGCAAAGAGGTAAAGGGTAGTATATGACAGTGGTCGGCAAACTCATTAGTCAACAGAGTGGCAAACCGCTGCTTGCGAGCCGCCGCAGTTTGCAGATCACTGCTCTAATATATCTGTATGTGCATTGTGTGCTCACCACCTAAAGTTTAGTCTCCTTAATGTCATCATTTATTTGACCCTACACAGCTTCTTACGTTTGTTTTTAATTTGCTCTGGAATGTTTGTGTCAGTCAGTTTGATTTGATTACTCAGGAGAAATTCCAAGTGAAATTGTATACTAGTACACATGAGGAATTTGAGGGGGTAAGGAATTGGAATCGTTTTACGATTTGGTAAGGAAAAGGTCATAGTTTAGTCACCTTTTCTGTGCTGAAAATTTCTCAAGTACATGAATATTTTTTGTTTTCCGTGGAAAAAATATGCATGGCATGTGTTACTGATTTTAAATATATATATTATTCTTATTGATTTCAGAGAAGCACGGAGAGGGAGAGATAGATAGAGAGAATCATTGATCGGCTGCCTCCTGCACGCCCCACACTGGGGATCAAGCTTGCAACTCAGTCCTGTCCCCTGACTGGGAATCAAACCATGACCTCCTGGTTCATAGGTTAAGGCTCAGTCACTGAGCAATGCTAGCCAGGCATGTGTTTTACTAATTTTAAGAAAACTGCATCATCCAAGCAACTTGTTTAATGTTATGTAACATTGCCTTCTATGGAAATCCAAAGGATAAATAAATGGTGCTATGCAAATAAAATAAGATGGGCTCTTTAGAAACAAACCATCCTTTATCTTACAATAGCTGCCAGGTCCCCAAATCTGCCAGTGCACTCTAGATCAATTGAATAGTTTCCTCTGAGGATGTCATCAACCATAAATCATCATGCAGGATTTACTTGCCCCTTTGAAGAGCAAGTAAATCATGACTGCAAGTTTGGGTTTCAGGTTCCTGTCCATAATTCGAATAGCTTGGGAGTATGCACTAAAAATTCCTAGAGTGACTGGGGAACTGAAATTTTTTTTGTATTTTACTTAATTTAAATTTTGGTAGCCATGTGCCTTGTGCCTCCCATAAAGATGGTACCCATATAGAGAGTCTAGAGGCACAGTTGATCCATGATCTTTTTGGATACTATGTCTTTCTTTCCCAGTTCGTCTAGCTGTAAATTTTTCTGCAGAAAGCACTCAGGATTTGTTTAGGCCAGTATTGAAATTTATAATCCTCGTAGTTCACATTCTTCTTGAATAGGCGATGGAACAACACTTGCTGCTTTGCAGCTTTTGAGCCAGGCTCTCATCTCAGGTTTGAGGTCCACTCCCAGACCGTTCACCTCCATTTGCTGCCATGCCTCTGGTACAAGAATCTTTGCAAACTGGCCCGCCCACCTGCACTACAGTAAGCCAATTCATGTGATATTTATTCCTTCCTCCCCAGGTTTGCTCTTCGTTTTATACGGCCTGACCCTCGCAGCCGGGTCACTGACCCCGTTGGGGACATTGTTTCATTTATGCACTCTTTTGAAGAAAAATATGGGAGGGCACACCCTGTCTTCTACCAGGGAACGTACAGCCAGGTCAGTGCCACAAACCATATAGATGCCAATTTATTGATATGATTCTCTCCACAAAGGGAAGGAAAGCCCAGCACTGATCATGTCATGATCATTCTTTTAATGAGAAACCTTAAATTGCTCTTCACTATTTACAGAACAAAGGACCAAACCTTCTAGCTGGGCCCTCCTTGATCTAATCCTAACCTCCTTTTGGGGGCTTTCCTGCATAACTTGTTTCCCCAATATCCTAGGTTCCAGCTAAACTGTTTCCTGAACAGTCTGTACTTTCCCACCTCGGTGCCTTTGCTTTTGCTGTTCCCTCCACCTGCAATGCTGTCCTCACATTGTTGCTAATTAGATCTTACCCATCCTTCAACCAGCTCATGTCACTCCCTTCTTATGCCCTTTAGTGATTGTTATGTCCTACCCTGGCCTACCTTGCAATTTACATAGTGCTTTCATAGTGTTGTTTTTAATCTTATAGTAATTTTACATTTTTCTCTATATTTTAGTTGTTTGTGTCAGTGTCTTCTTTCCTAAACCCTTGAAGGCAAAGCCTGAAGTCTTCTTTGATCCCTCACAGAGTTGAATAAGGGCATAGACCATAGATTCAAGGCAGCACATCTCATTAGCCCAAACCACACCGACCTTTGGCTTGTTACCTCAGGGTGAAAATTAAGAGTTCTATGGGTTTTAAGAATATCTCTAGTTTGCCAGAGAAAAAATGTAGAAATAATACTATAGGCATAGGCTAAAGGGTGGTTGTATTCTGTAGCCTCCAGGGTTCCTAAATCTATCTGGAGAAAAAGAAAAATGCTTACTCTCGCTTCCTGCTTTGATTCTCTCACATCTGCTTTTTCTCAGTCTCCCTCACTGGCTGCTCCCACCCTACTGGACAAGCATTAGGCACCTACTATATGCTAGTCATTGTGCTCAGTGCTAGAGATACTGAATGAGATAGGCACCTCTCATACACTCTCTGCTGTGATCCTGAGGTGGAGGGTAGACCACCATAGCTCATATAGGAAATCTTAATTGAATGTAATAGGCTCAGGATTATGCAAATGCAAAAGCACACACGGGAATCTTGGACACTAGCCTTGTCTTTGAAGATCTTTTCAATCCCATGCTCTTTAGAACATCTTTGGGTCCCACCGTCCCTCATTCCTGCTTGGTATATAGCCTGGGATCATCTTCGCAGTATTTTTTATTTACAAGGATGTCGGAGCTGTAAAATTCTCACCTCCCTTTTCAGGTGGTCAGACACTCCTGTTTTTATCTTCCTTTAGACTGGCAACACCTGACTTCTGTGATTTGTTGGGGACCTTTATTTGTCAGCTGTCTACTCTCAGGTGCCTGATACAACTAAAATGTTTTTATTAATGTTTGTTAGCATGGACTTTGCCTAGGGAGATAAACTCCACGGGTGTGAGGGTAGTAGTCCAGGACTCTTGATTTTTTGCTTACTTTTTTTCCTCATTTCTCCTTTTCTCCTTTTGTTCCTAAATGTATCCATTAGGACCCTTAGCCTAATTTAAAAGCTCATGGTATAGTCATCATCATAATTAGTGACCTTCTGTTTCCCACAGGCACTGAATGATGCCAAGCGGGAGCTTCGCTTTCTTTTGGTTTATCTTCATGGAGATGATCACCAGGACTCTGATGAATTCTGTCGGTGAGTGGATTGATCATTTTCTTTCTCTTCTGACCTTATCTGCTGAGAGTTTACAGTAAGCAAGTTCTTCTCCTATCCTTTTTATCCCTCCGCAGCAACACCCTCTGTGCCCCTGAAGTTATTTCACTAATAAACACTAGGATGCTCTTCTGGGCGTGCTCCACAAACAAGCCTGAGGGCTACAGGGGTAAGTTGTGTTTCTTCTGCCTCGTTGTGATTGTTGGGACATCTTTGGAATAATCTGGAAAGACTTGCCATTTATTGCATGATTATTCTATGGTAGACACCATGTTAGTTGCTATTTATACATTATCTCATTTAATCTTCTGAGCAGTCCTGAGAGATAAGGTTGTATTACACCTCCACTTCCTGGTGTAGGTAATAGGCTTAGAGATTTAAGCCTGTCCATAATCACACAGTTAGCAAGTTTTGGAGTAAGTGCAGGTTTTTTAGACTCTAGTCTAGCCCATGCTTTTCTTTTTTTAATTAAAAATTTCTTTTCAATTACAGTTGACATTCAGTATTATATTAGTTTCAGGTGTATAGCATAGTGGTTAGACATTTATATAACTTATGGAGTGATCCCCCCAATAAGTCTAACACCACCTGGCACCCTACATAGTTATAACAATATAATTGATTATATTCCCTATGCTATACTTTACGTCCCCGTGACTGTATCTTCCAATTGGTACTTCCTGATCCCTTTACCTTTGTTCATCCAGACCCCCGGTCTGGTCCATTCTAATAATCCTCACCTAAGGATATGTTTTTTGTTGTGGTGGTTTTTTGTTTGTTTTTAAATTGATTTTAGAGAGAGAGAAAAACATAGATCTCTTGCCTTCCACAACATGCCCAGCTAGGGATTGAACCTCTAACCTGCGTATATTCCCTGACTAGGAATTGAAGCCACCACCTTCTGGTATACAGGACGACTCCAACCAGCTGAGCCACATCAGTCAGGGGCTTGCCTTTAATCTTAATGGGCTTCTTACTGAAAAGCTTATCCTCATCATCAGTAATTTTAATAGAGCTTCTTGCACAATGAGTTAGTTATTTGAGTACCTTGAGTGCTGATAGGGATTCACAAAGTTCAGCTCTTTGCTGATAATGACTTTTAAAGTATTTTTAGAAGTCAGTATGAGACATAAGGGCTTCCAGTGGAAAAAAAAAATGTAGTTATAGTGCAGCTACTTATGTTCAGCAACTTTTGAGTGAATACTAGCATATCAGCCACTCTGCCAGATCCTGAGAACCAAAGATGCAACAGATGTTTGCCTATATCCTAGAATCTGAATCTTTACTCCCAGTTGGTTTTTAAACATCTCTAAGTTCCTACAGCATGCATTTGCCATGCTAATTAATACAATTTTGGAGGGTGGATGGTGGATAGAAGGAGACTAAGGATATTTTTATAAAAACTTACAAAATCTCTTCTTTTAAACTAAGGAAATCATAGGTAAAACTTGTGGTGAAATCTTGGTTATTTAGAAGCCAACTTTATAAACGCCTTTGAAACAGAAAAGCTAGCTTTTTTTGCAGCATGAAAAAAGACGTGGTGAAAGGAAGGGATTGGATAAGAGGAAGAGAAGAGAAAAGATGGTGGTGGAGATCAGCACCAGTAGCATAAGGCTAAGACTTGCAGCCTTGTTCCCTATAGACTTGACCTCTTCCATAGGGAAAAATTATGCTCAGTAGTAGCTACAGTTTAATAAATCCTTTGTTACCCATCAAACAGACATTGTCCTTGAACTCTGCAGCCTTCCCTAGCATCATCGTGACAACCACCCTCCCCCCCCCCTCCTCCGGAAAAGCCTCTCTATAATTACTGGGGAATAGGAACACAAATATGTAAGAACAACCACCACCACCCCAAAAGAAATTATTTAAGAAATAAGAGGGAGCCTGGCCAGTGTGGCTAAGTGGTTGAATGCCAACTCATGCACCAAGAGGTCGCAGGTTCCATTCCTGGTCAGGGCACATGCCTGGGTTGTAGGCTCGATCCCCATTAGGGGACATGTAGGAGGCAGCTGATTGATGATGTTTCTATCTCATCAATATTTCTTTCTCTCTCTCTCTCTCTCTCTCTCTCTCTCTCTCTCTCTCTCTCTCTCTCTCTCTCTTTCTCCCCCTCTCTCCCTCTCCCCCACCCCGTCCCTCTCCCTCCCTCTCCCCTTCTCCCTTCTCCCTCTCATTTTCTCCATTCCGCTCTCTCTACAATAAATAAAAAAACATCTTTTAAAGAAACTAAGAAGGAAAAGAGGCAGAGAATAAATGACACCTCCCTCTTCCCCTGCTGGGATTAAAGCAGTTCTCTCTTGCTTGTTGTGGAAAGTCTAAGTTGATCTATTTTATCCTGAAGTTCTGCCCTCAACCTGTTGGGTCTTTTTTCTGTCAGTTTCACAGGCTTTACGAGAGAACACCTATCCATTCCTGGCCATGATTATGCTGAAGGATCGGAGGATGACTGTGGTGGGACGGCTAGAAGGCCTCATTCAACCTGATGACCTCATTAATCAGCTGACATTTATCATAGATGCAAACCAGACTTACCTGGTGTCAGAACGCCTAGAAAGGTACAGGGGAGTTCCTCTCTAGAACTGAGAGAGAGACCAGCTGACCTTGGGCTCCACAAATCATGACTTCTCTCTCTAATCTCTCTAAGACAACTTTAAAAGCTTTGTCCATTTAGTGTTAAAATGGTTAAGTACTTTGACATAACTCTCCATCAGATCATCTGTCCTTAGAGATTTGAATCAAAATACAAGACAGGTTCTGTGCTCAAGAATATAGATTGTGTCATTTAGAATAGCAGAGCCTTGATATAAAAAGCTTAAATGTAGAAAGAAATGGTTGTAACTCTTTTCACCATTATATAAGTAATATATATTAGTTTTAGAAAATTTGGAAAACACAGAAGAGAGCTCAAAGAATAAATAATCCTACCACCACTTTGAAAATTTTGGTATATTTTCTTTTAATACACGTAGACTCCTATGTACAAACATAATTTTTTAGAGAGAAAATAGGAAATACACCAGAATGTTACAATGTTTTTTCTTTGTTTATTAGAACTCTGAATAAGATGTTTCTGTGTTTTTCAAATCTTGTAAGATGTATGTATGTGTTTTTTTTTGTTTTATGAAAGTGACTTATACAAAAATGTATGGCCCAAAGGGTTCTTTACCTGTAAAATATGCTCTCATGATCATTGTATGACAATAATACTATGTTACTTTTGTTAGAATTTGGAAAAAATTCTTCTGCCAAATGAAACTGGGAGAAGAGATGGCTTGTTCAGATTCTGCCATACTCTGCTTTGGAATCCTTTATAGTAGTGTGAAATAGTCCTCTGCCAAGATTGTAAAACTCTTTACCCCCAAAAACGTGAGTGTAAGGAAACCCAGAGCTTGGTGAGATTGCCCTCTTCCTTCTGTGCTTTGATCTGTCTGCAGGGAAGAGCGAAATCAGACCCAGGTGCTGAGGCAGCAGCAAGATGAGGCCTACCTGGCCTCTCTCAGGGCTGACCAGGAAAAAGAAAGAAAGAAACGCGAGGAGCGAGAGCGGAAGCGGCGGAAGGAGGAGGAAGTGAAACAGCAAAAGCTGGCAGAGGAGAGGCGGCGGCAGGTAATGAGCCTGTCTCTACTCCTGATGACTCCCAAACCCGTCTTTTCTATTATTCTTACTGATTTTAGGGAGAGAAACATTGACTGGTTGCCTCCCACTTGTACCTCCAACCAACTGAGCCACACTGGCCAGGGCAAACTGGTCTCTTATTGAGTGTGAAAGGAAAAAGACCAGAAGATTATGGGATTGTGGGTGATTTAAACTCTCTTTGCCATTTATATGTTCACTACATTTTCACCAAAAGTATTTTAAAATTTATAAAAATTTTAATTAAAAAATACAGTAGTAAGTAAAAGGTGAAACAGCGCTGTTCCATGAAAAGTAAATGTAGGTAATAAACAGTTCATAGTGCTGTTTATTCACAGCAGTAATTTTTAGGCATACTTAGTAGCAGTGTTGGCTCATTTGGTATTTCGTTCGTAGTCTCGTTTCATTATGTATTACCACTTGATTATAGCCAGTGTTCCTCTAGTCATTCCCTTTATTTGGAATAGTTAAATACCTGAATACAGTCAATAAATAGTAAATGTGATGCAATAGTACTTTGAATTTGGTTTTTCTGACTCTTGCCAACAAGTTTTTCTCATATTAGTTAATTTTTCTTCGGATGCACAAATATATGGTGATTGTATTTCTTGTTTCCCTATGGGGGCCATAACCTCACCTTTGCTTTGTGTTTCTACAGAACTTACAGGAGGAAAAAGAAAGGAAGTTGGAGTGCCTGCCCCCTGAGCCTTCCCCTGATGACCCTGAAAGTGTCAAGATTATTTTCAAATTACCCAATGATTCTCGAGTAGAGAGACGATTCCACTTTTCACAGTCTTTAACAGTAAGGACTGCTTAAGTTGTGTGATGTGGATGTAGAGTCTGGCCTGTAGACTTGGAGGCTTTTAGGAATTGCTGGAGTGTTGTTGTATCTGCTGCTCTGATGAACCGGGGAGGAAGGGGAGTAGAGAGAGAAGGGGGGCAGGAGGAGTGCAGTGAACTGTAGATGCCTTCAGTTCTAGCTGCCAACTCAAAGCTGTATTAAAGGTTCCTTTCATCAGATTTGAACTCGGCTAAGAAAAAAGGTACCTTTCCAAGAAGTCCCCCAAAAGACTGTAGAGGTGAGGCTGGCAGCAGAGCCCGCACTGCTCTGTAGAGAAAGCTCTGTCCCTGCTGACCTAGGAGCTCCGGAATTACACATCTGAATATAAAAGCACGTGCACTTCTCACACAGTTGCCAGCCTCGCTTGCAAGCCATATGAAGCCCCACTTTGGGGGACTACCTTGTAAATCTGGTGTCCATAGGTAAATCGTGTTTGTCATTCCATAAGGAAGTACTTAAAAGCAGAGATTCTTTTTTTTTTTTTTTTTTTTTTTAAATATATTTTATTGATATTTCACAGAAAGGAAGGGAGAGGGATAGAAAGCCAGAAACATCGATGAGTGAGAAACATCGATCAGCTGCCTCCTGCACACCTCCCACTGAGGATGTGCCCGCAGCCAAGGTACATGCCCCTGACCGGAATCGAACCCGGGACCTCTCAGTCCGCAGGCCGACGCTCTATCCATTGAGCCAAACCGGTTCCGGCTAAAAGCAGAGATTCTTATTGAAGTCTTACAGAATGAGGATCAAATTCTCATTCTTCCATAGTTATTAGATAAGTTTCTTTTTTTGTTAATCCTCACATGAGGATATTTTTCCATTGATTTTTTTAAAAATATATTTTATTGATTTTTAACATAGAGGAAGGGAGAGGAATAGAGAGTTAGAAACATCGATGGGAGAGAAACATTGATCAGCTGCCTCCTGCACACCTCCTACTGGGGATGTGCCCGCAACCAAGGTACATGCCCTTGACCAGAATCGAACCTGGGATCTTTCAGTTCGCAGGCCGACGCTCTATCCACTGAGCCAAACCGATTAGGGCTCCATTGATTTTTATAGAGTGTGGAAGGGAGGAGGAGAGACAGAGAGAGAAACATCAATGTGAGAGGGACACATCAATAGGTTGCCTCCCGCACACACCCCAACCAGGGCCAAGGATCGAGCCTGCAACCGAGATATGTGCCCTTTATCAGAATTGAACCCAGGACCCTTCAGCCTGTGGGCCAATGATCTATCCA
Organism: Plecotus auritus; assembly: GCF_963455305.1. Taxonomy (NCBI): domain Eukaryota; kingdom Metazoa; phylum Chordata; class Mammalia; order Chiroptera; family Vespertilionidae; genus Plecotus; species Plecotus auritus. Next base: position 39,655,030 of record NC_137773.1, read on the forward strand.
CTGATCAAATTGGCTAAGCAGTGGTCGGCAAACTCATTAATCAACAGAGCCAAATATCAACAGTACGATTGAAATTTCTTTTGAGAGCCAAATTTTTTAAACTTAAACTTCTTCTAATGCCACTTCTTCAAAATAGACTCGCCCAGGCTGTGGTATTTTGTGGAAGAGCCACACTCAAGGGGCCAAAAAGCCGCATGTGGCTCGCGAGGCGCAGTTTGCCGACCACGGGGCTAGGGCTTAGATGTGTTTCTTTGGTCAGTTGTCTTAATTTCTAAGCCTCAGTTGCTTCATCTGTAACGCAGGATTAAATTCATATGTATAATTTGAGCATTGTGCCTGGCTCATCGTAACTCAGATGCTAACTTCTTTTTGGTATTTATAACCAAAAAGAAGTTTCTGTTTATATTGAGAGTTGATTTTCCAAATTTATAATTGCAATAGATTCTGCCATTTCCTTAATCAATAAACTGTAGAAATAGTCAGGGGTCATTGCATACTAGAAATGAGAATGCGTACTAGAAATGTAGTTTGCTAGCACATTCATTACTTCTCCTTGTTTAACTGGAGAAGACTGGACACGTTGCAGGATCTTTCATAGAGCTTTAGATAGCCCATCTGTAAATTGGAAGTAATAATCTGCCCTCTGATAACTTCAAACTGAAGATATGTCAGGCACTGTGCTTGTCACTCTGGGGGTTATCCTGATGAGTGGGAATGTGGTTCTGGGATTCATGGAACTTTCTGGCCAGTAGGGAATGTAAGATTCCAAGAGCTAATGTACAGTAAAAAATTATGAGCCAGCCTGGGGAGTGAGAAGCAAATACCTTCCTCATTTTATTTCTCATTTATGTATAAGGGGACAAGTGCTCACATGGCTAACTTGGAGTTTTTAAATTGGGATAAAATAAACAAGCTTCACACAGCACCTACCATGTAGTAGGTGGTTACTACGTGACATCCTTTCCCTGGTGTGTTTCCTAACCACTGGTTTGCACATGGCGTTTCGCTTGCAGCTATGTTCACTAACAGTTTCCCTGTAGGATGCTGGAGCTCCTGCTCCCAAACTCTCATTAGGTATGTGAAAAACCTAACCAAAATTTACTCTAGAGAGTTTTGCAGGAAAACCTGTTATAATTGTGGAACAGAATAGGCCTGTGGCCAAAGTGTAAGCAACCCATTTGTTAATTATATTTAATCCTTAAAAGCTTTTTAAATAGGTTCTCAGTAAAAGTTATTTTAAAAATAAAAAACAAACTCCAGACTGAGAAATACTTGGTCATAAATGAGGACAAGGGGTGGGAAAGAAGTGTAGTGGCAGTTCTGGCCTTTAATTGAACACTCATCTAGTTAATAAGCTACAGCCGAATAATTGGTACTTGTGTCATCTTCCTGTGAGCTCTGCCCTTCATAAATAACCTCAAGGAGGGGTGAATGTTCAGTGAGATAGTCAATTTGACCTTCATGCCCAGCTCTTGATAGTGGTAAAATGCTAAAACAACAAAGGATAAACTGTAGAATAATCTCTAGGCCCCATGAGTGGGTAGAAAAGTGGCAGCTGACATTCTCTTAAATGATGCATATGCAAGAGAATCCAAATTATACTCAGCCCAGAACTCTTTTTTTTTTTTAATCATTTACAAATCAAAAGGACCTTTTGTGGTGGTGTCATCCATTTTCTGTTGCCCATTGTCAGTGGTAACAAAAAATGCCAGTTTTGTAACAAGGTGAGAACGGTAGTCCCCCTTTATCTGTTGTTTCATTCACCCATGATCACTTGCAGTCCGAAAACACTAAATTCCAGAAATAAAAAATTCATAAGTTTTTCAGTTATACACTGTTCTGAGTAGCATGATGAAATTTTTCTCTGCCCTGCTCAGGACATGAATTATCCCTCTGTCTAGCATACCCATGCTGTATACCTCCCTGCCCCCATTCTTGGTTGTCAGAAAGAGATAGCGACCACATTTATGTAACTTTTATTACAGTATATTGTTATAATTGTTCTATTTTATGATTGTTGTTAATCTCTTACTGTGCTTAATTTCTAAATTAAACTTTATCATAAGTATGCCTGTATAGCATGTATAGGGGTTCAATACTACCCACAGTTTCAAGCATCCACTGGGGATTTTGGAACGTATCCCCCAAGGATAATGGGACTGCTGCATTCTTAAACAGTGACTGAAAAGAAGCAAAATACTATTTTGCCCTTACATAAGACCCATGTTGGATTCATACCAAGAGTACTTGGTACAAGTCTGATTGATGCATCTCAGAAAAGATAAAGAGAGTGAATGCTAAGAGAAGGGAATGAAAATGATTAATGTTGACAGACTAAAATATAAGAAGTTAAAATTATGAAGGAATTAGATAGAGGACCATGGGCTTACTCCTTAAATCCTGGAATTATAGCCCTTTCAGTGCTCTAAAGAGGTAAGTTTAAGACAAATGAAGGAAGAACTTCACACAGAGGGGAATAAGCTTATGAGAGGTGGAACAAAAAATAGAAATCGATTCCCTCAAAAAGTAAGGATAATTTGAATGTTGTGTTCCTAATCTTTGGGATTGACCTGAAGGAGGATAGCAATGCCTTCACGGCATCTCCCTTAGAGTCTTTGTTAGACATAGAATGCTAGATGAAGAGGGCCATAGGGTATATCCAGGGTACCTGTTCTTAGCGTGTGGCATACAGTTACCTGTGCCTTGTCAGAGCCAGAGCAGGGTGAGAAGAACATTCCCACAGAAGAAAGGTTGACATGGAGGGTCTCGATCAAATTAAGGAGGCTGTCCCTATGTGGGGGCAGCCAGTGCAGAGAAGTCAGAGTCCAAGCGGCTCGGGGTGGGTTGGGGTGTTAAAGCCAGAACTGGGTAAGGAGGGGGGATGGGTTCACGGTTTTCGATATATGTGTACAGCAGTCTAGCATAGAGATGTAGATGTGTAGTATGTACATGTATTCTCCAGCTTTCTCCACAGAGTGCTTGGGAGCAGCAGCACCCCAATACAATGAACATACCTAGCACCTAGAAGGTGGCTTTTCACACCATTTTCATTAAGAAGAACCAGGGATTGTTGGAGAAATGGGTGATTCCAGGGCTGGGACAGGGAAAACGCAAGATGAGCCTGAACACTTAGTGCCCGAAAGCCAGTAATTATTCAGAGAGCAAAGGAGACATGTCACCAAGACACAGAAGCCAGTTTAAATGGGCTCCTTCTGACTCCATCTGGAACGATTTGAACATTAAATAATGATTGTAATATTATAACTTACTGAATAAAATAGGAAATCATGACTCTACAATAATAAATAGAAAGATTGAGGAACAGAATGTTTCCATAGTTTCAAAGTACTACCCCACAAAATACTCATTAAATACAAAGGGTAAAAGAATATCTTCCATGGGGAAGCCTGGCAGGTGATCTAAGTGAGTGTCACAAGGAATAGAACCAGGAGAAACTGCTCCACCGGAGTAGGACACATTGAGTGGAATGCAGTCAGGTGATCCACGACTCCTTATTCTCCTGGAAAGAATGAGGCATAACTGAAATCTTATAACGGAATAACGCCCGGTAATCTTTAGAAGTCAAGGTCAGAAAAGACCGAGAATTTGCTCCAGGCTAAAGGAGATAGGAGATGTGACAGCTAAATGGAACACAGTTCTAAACTGGAGTATTTTGCTATTAACGGCAATTGGTGAAACTCGAATGGGGCCTGAATAATAATTAAATCAGTTAAATTTCCTGGTTTTGAGGGCTGTGTTGTAGTTATGTAGGAGTGTCCTATTTGTAAGACACACAGTATTCTAGGGCGAGGGCATCAGGCTGGCAGCTTGCTCTCAACTGGTTCAAAGGAAAAGCACCTCTGTGTCCTATACTTCCAACTTTTCTGTAAGTCTGTGATTATTATTATTTTTTTAATCCTCACCTGAGGATATGTTTTTATTGATTTTAGAGAAAGAGGAAGTGGGGGGAGAGAGAAACATCGATATGAGAGGAAAACATTGGTTACCTCCCATATGCACCCCGACTGGGAATCGAATCCACAACCTAGGTATGTGCCCTGACCAGGAATCGGACCTGTAGCCTTTTGGTGTATGGGACACTGCTCCAACCAACTGAGTCACCTGACCAGGGCTGCGATTATTACTGAGTAAAAAATTTTTTAGCTGTGTATCAGACAAGTTGTCAAAGAAGAAACGGGTGAATCAGTTCAGAGTAGGACTAGCTTTGGGCTGTGTAATAAATCTCTTTAAAAAGCTGCCCTATTGGCCAGCCAGCGTGGCTCAGTGCATCAACCTATGAACCAGGCGCGATTCCCAGTCAGGGCACATGCCCGGGTTGTGGGCTTGATCCCCAGTGTGGGGTGTGCAGGAGGTGGCCAATTGAGGATTCTCATCATCTGTGTTTCTATCCATCCCTCCCTCTCCCTTCTTCTCTGACATATATATATTTTAAAGCTGCTCTTTGAATTTGCTCTGTGAAATGGCAAGACCTTGATGTAGAATTCCAGTGTAATGAGATTACTTCATTTCTCAGAGTCATCCTAGGGATAGCTGGGGGATATTTGATTTCATGGTGGTATGTGTGTATCTGTCTTTTTCTCACTGCTCTTCATTTTCTATATGACCTCTTCAGGTTATCCACGACTTCTTATTCTCTTTGAAAGAAAGCCCTGAAAAGTTTCAGATCGAAGCCAACTTTCCCCGGCGGGTGCTGCCTTGCATCCCTTCAGAGGAGTGGCCCAACCCCCCGACGCTGCAGGAGGCCGGACTCAGCCATACAGAAGTTCTCTTTGTTCAGGACCTAACAGACGAATGACGCCTTTTCTTCCTCTCCCCTCCCACCCCAATTCCTAAAAGAAATGGAAAAGAAAAGAAAAAACAAGAGAGAAAAATTCACATTATTATTATTATAATACAATATTTTTTTTAAAGACTGCTGCATCCTAAGGAAGGATCAGAAACCATGCTGCCTGCAAGAGTCACCACCTGTGTGCGCGCGAGGTTAGTGATGAACGTTCCGCCGGCAGCCCACCTTCCCCTACTGCCTTTGCACCACACCTTCCAGCGAAAGGAGGCTCTCCACCTCCAACCCAGCCATTGTCCCAACGGGGAAGGGGACATTCCCACTAGTTCTCATTCATTCTTGCTTTTATGGAAAATAAAAGTGACACACCTCCATCAACCAGCTACTGCAGCATCTCTAAGGACTTGTTTTCCTGCCTCCAGGGAAGAGAAGGCACAGAGCAGAGATGTTCTTTAACTTCCCACAATTTATGAATAACTTTTACTTTTTTTTTTTAGTTGCTTTGTAATGACCAAAGGAATGAGGCTGACATGGGTGTATTTTCCCCCCTTTATTTGATAAAGCGCCAATTCTTAAACCCATGACATGATTTCATCCCCTGGGCTCCTTAGCCCACAAGAGTATAATAAAGATGCCCTGGCCTGGTTTGTGCTTATTTCTGCCATTGCCCTCAAGTTCCCAGAGAGGTCGTTCTTTTTGGTCCAATTATTTGCTGTCCTTTCTTGTCACCTGTGCACCCCACATGGAGTAGTGAGAGGAAATCTGGATTTGTAGCCCTTGTGATGTACAGATGTACCTACGTGTGCAGTGTGAACTCCATGTATACTCACCTGTACACACGACTGCAGCTTTTCCTTGGAATCTGTACCAGGTGGTTATTACGGGGTCTGAACCAAAGGATAGTAGCTCTTCATTCCACTTCATGTGCATGCTGTTCCTACCCAGCCCTGAGCTTTCCTGAATTGCCAAGCTTGGTGCCTTCCAAAGGACTAGCAGGGCCTGTGGTGGAACCAGCAGAACCATGTGAGAGTGCCCTTCCTTTCTCAGTGGGTATGTGGTGGTGGTGGTGGTGGCGGTATTTTAAGGGTAGAAAGAATAGAGGCCTTGAGGGGAGCCAACACAGAACTCTCAGGCTGCGTAAACTCTTAGAAGGCAGATTTCAGTTTCTGATGTGTCTACCTGCTGGAGGCAGTTTTTATCCTCTTCCTCTATTGCTGTGTTAAAGTAATAGGGTTTTTTAACCTCTGGATGTCTCGTCTGTGGTTATTTATAGTAATGGGTACATGGGTCAGGCCATGTATTAACAGATGCCAGCATGAGCTGACAAGTATTCCAAAGTGTTCTGTGGCTAGACTGGTGCACTCGCAACACTGCAACCTCCTGAAGTTACTCTAGTTCCTAGCATGCTGTGAGACCAAGGGGTTCATATCAAGATACAGCATAACTTGCTGGGTCTGTCTGTAGTCCCCAAAGGCTTTCTCTGTTGCTTAACTAAAACCTGAGGACCACTCTTAGGTAGCAGTAACTTGGCTACTATTCTCTTCAGCCTCAGTGGTTGGGGTGCACACCCAGGGGCAGGGTGAGGAGCCTCATGGATATCACCTAGGGAGCCTGAGAATTTTCCAGTGGCCTTGGCACGGGTATCTAGAACACCATCTCTAGAAAATTTAATTCTGCTCCTGGCTGCCTATTATTCCACTTCTCTTTTCCTGCTGTTCTGAGGCCACATGAGCAGGAAATCGCTGTCTGTTGTCATAAAATGTATCTGGAGTGAATACCTGGATAAACCATGTTCTCCTCTCAACCTTGGGTGAATTCTGCCTCCTGCTCACAACTATGCAAAGAGGAATTTCCCACTTCACTAAGCGCCTCCCTCCCCAATGAGTTCACAGCTGATTCCCTGCCAGCATGGGGCGGGCGGGGGTGGGGGGGAGGGCTTAGGACATTGGCTAGGCTGGTGGTACTGTCTTGTCCATACCTCTTTGGGAAGTTGTAAATTTTTTTCCTTAATTCAATCTGCATCTTATTCTACAATGTGCACTTTATGCCTCTTGCCTTTTGATAACTTGTTCAGTGAAGGAGGTCAGATGCAAGAATATTACAAAGTTTCAGTTTTGGTCGGTACAATGCTTGGTACAACTCTTGAGACAGCCTATGCCTCTAGGCTTCCAGAGGCTTCGCAAGCACATGCTTCTTTCCTAGTCCCTGTTACAGTAACCCAGACTCCATTCCTGTCCCCTTGCTGACCCTAGAGCTGCTGCCCAGGTGCCCTCTCCTTTCCTCCCTGAAAGATGCACATTTTGTCAATGTCAGTACAATCTGTATATTACTCCCAAGGACCTCTGCGAACTCGATGGGACCTTCAAGGGAGAAAATACTGAGAAGCCAGTGATCTGCAAGCATTGCTCTTGTTTCAAATCACCTCTGGGTATTAACAGCTGTTGTTTCCAAATGGCAAGTCATCAACTAAGTGAAAACACTTGTTTCAAGTTTCCTTCTGCACTCCCAAGACCAAAGTTGTAGATTCGGCTGCATGACCATGGGACATGACCAAGTGGAGACACCCGGTCGGAGTTAGTTGAATTTCTGCAGCTTAATGGGGGCCCTGCCAGTGCTCTCTTCTACTTCTGCAAAATTTCCTGCAGCAAATATTTCTTTCTCTTTGCTTGCCTCCACTATGATGTTTGGATAAGAGATGGCCAGGGGAGAATATTTATCTCTTAAAAAAAAAAAAAAAGGCTAAAAAGAACCTAGGAAATCTTCAACTGAGCAGTTATGAAAATTGCTAATGGTGCCAAGGCCAAGGAAAGGATTGCAGGAAATGACTGGGAAGGAGTGGTAACCCCAGAATGCAAAATTGGGGAAGTATTTCTGGTGCTTAAACAAGAAGCTCCACTTCACAACCGGTTTTTTAGAACTTGTGAGGAAAGCAACAGGAAATCCATCCACAAAGGATGCAGTGCCCCAGCTCGGACTGCACCTGAATAGCTCCATGTAATTTACTGAAGAAATCTAGTGTACTTTAAATTTTTTTCATAAAAGTTTACATTGTATTGTAGGTTAACATTAAATGTTTTATAACAAAAAATGTTCTAAGTTGTGGGTCTTTCTGTCTAGGAGAGAGGTGGTAGGTAATTTTCTATGTGAAGGAATGGTGGGGAAATACTGGGAGGGAACAGCATTGCAATGCCAAGAAGCAAGGGAGAATCAGAAGCATGGACTGTAAGTGGACCTAGAGTGCATTCCTGTGAAAAACAGCAACTCGGGCAGAGTGGCGTAGCGCAAAGAGCAGATGGATCTGGCTTCAGGTGTGGGCTCGTGTGTCAGCTTTGTTCTTTAGCTTCCCTGAGCTTTAATTTCCATGAAGGTAACGCCGTTTTCCTTGGTGTAGGATTGTAGATTAAATGAAAGAAATGTGTATGAAGCACCGGTCACAGAGATGTTCCTTTCTCTGTGGGAGTATATTTTGAAGGACTATTTCATGCAGTAATAACTGTCAATTTCTTGGGGGGTGTCATTTCTGCCAGAACAGACCTATGTGTCCTTGCAGAGGAGTGACTAGAGAGTCACTTTTGACCTAACAAATTCTGGACTAATGGAACTCCCCTCCTAAGGTGTTTTTGCATATATTTTCATTTCTGAGAGAAAATTTAAGCCTCGGTTCTTTGCCTTTTTCCCATTGTCCTTTGCAAAAAATCCATTCCTGTGAGTTATAGGTTCTTGTCACCTTCAGGATCTGCCCTGTTGCTTATCCAAAGATGTGAGGCCTTCATTTTGTAATACACGTTTTAAGTGTAAACTAGAATGTCTTCTGTGAGCCTTACATATAAAAATTTGGCTCTCAGTTAACAGAGAATAGGAAGATTCAAATCCTGATGCCAGATACTCCTGGTCCCAAATCCTGCCTGTGGCCATGATTTTTAGCCAAGTGACTTCAACTATAGGCTTCAGAGTTGCATAAAATCTGGCCGATTGTAGGTAGCATTGCTGGTGATGAGTGAATTGCTGTCGAGGCCCTGGCATGCAGTAGGCATTAGGTAAATACCTCCCATTACTGTTTCAAATCAGTTTGTAGTTTGCCCACTGCTAATGGTTCACCCTAGATGTGGTTAAGTGGAGGGGAGAGAAAGCTCGGTTTAGCGGGGAGCAGGGTATGCCAGACACTTCTGACATGCCCCCGGTGTTCCAGTTGGAATTCCTTGTGTGCTTTTACCCCAATGGAGCCGTGTGTCCCCATAGTCCCTTCCTCAGCCTGTGAGCTCAGCTAACGGTGCCGAGCCTCTCCCACCTCCCACAGCCCTACCCTCCTGTCCATCCCCTTGCTACCTCTCAGAATGGTGTCTAGAACTCCCAGGTTTTTTCCCCTTAAACAGAAACATGGTTTTCCCCTGAAGACACCACTTCAAAAAACTCTTAAGCAGGTGCCACTCGTTTCCCCACGAATCTTGGCACCAGGGGGCAGGCTCTGCATTTCCCTCTGCCACCTTGGTGCACTGTCCTGCAGCACATGCCATCTGCCGGGACTATCCCGTCCACTGCTGCTGGCCAGTCCCAGATGTTGGCAGCTGACACTCGACCACAACCTAGGTGACACATCTCTGCGTGGGTTCTCCAGACGGCTCCTGATGTGACTGGCAACTGAGTGTGGTGGGAAGAGGCTTTGGCATCAAATCTGGCTTTGAAAGAGCCCTGCTGCTTGTTGACTGATGAGGGCAAGTGTCATCATGTAAACATCATGGGACTAAATCCTGGCAAGGTTCAGGTGCCCTTAAACGGCTGGTGTCTGAAGGGCCTGGCGGTGGGCAGACGGGAGCTGAGCGAAGGCTCGCTTCCTTCCCTCTGTCCCCAGCAGTGCCATGCTTTGGCCTTCACTTGGAACTGCTTCCCCTCAGGACCTCAGAACCAACCCCTCGCTGCCATAGGCTTGATGGTTCCAACTCCACTGTCCCTTCTCTGCCCTCAAAGCCTTTGTGTCCCCCGCTCCGCTCACCCCAGTCCTCTCTGCTAGAACTGCCTTGGACTCAACACCCCTCTCCACTATAAGCCAGAACTCAGTCACAGTTCCTAAAGTCAACTCGGCTGTTAAGCTGCAGACTCCTAGCATCTATCAGCGAAGTGAGGAGCCCTGGGTTGGTGCTCACAGCTTGGATCTAGCTCTAGGCAACTCCCCAAATGTTTACTACCTGGGTGCCGCTCCACCACTGTGGTCCCCCTCTCTCAGGTCCGAGCCACCTGCATCCTTTTACACCAACCTGTTACTACAACAGCCTACTTCCTGAGAAAACAGGTCTTGTCACAGAACTTCTCTTTTTTACCTTAAAATTGTTCTGTGATGTCACCTGTTTCCTCTTTCTCTTGTCTTGTGGGTATATTTTCTTTTAAAACAGATCATTTACACACAGTAAAATGTCCATATCTTAAATCTACAGCTTGATAAAATTTATTTTTTTATTGTCAGTCCTCACCAGAGGATATTTTTTTCATTGCTTTACAGAGAAAGTGGGAGGGAGGGAGGGAGGGAGGAAGGGAGAGGAGGGGTAGAAAGAGAGAGAGAGAAACATCGACTGGTTGCCTCCTATACACACCTCCACCAGGGGTGGGAGCAAACCTGAAACCCAGGTACGTGCCCTTGACTGGGACTCAAACCCAAGACCCTAACCATGGAGCAACACCAGCCAGAGCGCTTGATACAATTTTACCTATGTGTACCGCAAAACCAAGATGCAGAATGTTTCATCACCCCAGAAAGTTCCCTCATGTCTTCTCAATCAGTAGCCCTGCAAAGAGCCACTATTCTGACTTCTTTTACCATAGAAATTTTGCCTGTTTTTAAAGTTCATATAAATGGACTCGTGTGTAAATGATTTTAGAAATGTTTCCCTGATTCAGGTATTTTCCTACTTATAACAGAAAAATTTAGAAAATGAGAACAAAACATTTCATAATACCACACTGCCAGAGATGTCCATTGTTAATATTTTTCCTAGACTTTGTTGCATATAAAACCACTTTTTATAGAAATGGAATAATACCGTAAATACTGTATTATCTCTATTTGATACATTTCTTATATCTTTTTAATGACTATGCAGCATTTCACTGAATGGATGTACCATAAATTGATAAAAATCCTCTTGTGACATTTAGGTTATTAAACTCTTTTATTTTTTGCTTTTCTAAATAGCAGGCTGATCTTGCAGTTAAATGTGCATGTCCATGATATTTTTTCAGGGGAAAAAAAATCCTAGATGTGAGGTTACTGAGTCAAAATAGGAATGGGAATATTTCCTTTTCAATGATTTTAAATATATATGTATTTTTATTGATTTCAGATAAGAAATCTGGATAGAAACATCCATGATGAGAATCATTGATTGGCTGCCTCCTGCACGCCCCCTACTGGGGATCAAGCCCGCAACCCAGGCATGTGCCCTTGACCAGAATCGAACCTGGGATCCTTCAGTCCACAGGCTGATGTTCTATCCACTGAGCCAAACCAGCCAGGGCTTGATTTATTTACTATATATATTTTTGAGAGAGAAACATTAATCAGCTGCCTCCTGCACGCACCCGACCAGGGATCAAACCCGCAACCTGGGCATGTGCCCTGAGGAGGAATCGAACCAGTGACCATTTGTTACACAGCACTGTGTTCAACCCACTGAGCCACGTGGGCCAGGATGGAAATTTTTCCCTTTTTAAATACTTGTTTTGTCTCCAAATTGTAGCATAGAAAAATTATACACCTGCCAACAATGCTCAGTCTCCTATCTGTGTCACCAAAATCTTCAACAACTATTGTCCCCTTTTCAATTGCTTGGATCGCTTTATCTTCCATTTAAACGTGTTTGGCATCTCTCCCTTACAAAACCTTAACCTTGCTATTCCCACAGGTCGTCCTGTCTCCTTTCCTGACAAAGTAGTTTGCACAACCACCTTCTGCTTTCTTGTTACTTTCATTTCCACTGACCATCTCTCATGGTCACCTGTGACCTAATTACCACTTTCCTTGGCCTCTTTCAAGACCTTTCTGAATGTAGTTTCCCAGCTGGTATCTGACACAGAGTAAGTGGCCCCCGTTTCTTTTCCCACAGGTTGAGGGTCAGATTATGTGAACTAGGTTAAGAAATTCACATTTCCTCCCAAGGGCCACTGGGGAGCTTTCAGCAAGGGGGACCCATCAGATTTGGATTTCTGAAAGCTGATTCTGTTACTGTGGAGAGACTGGATGGGAGGGGGCAAGACTAAGGTGACCTGATGGATGGAGTGTTGGATGAGGAGTCACCTGGGATGGAGAGAAGCTAGGCGTGGACATGAGCACTATTTATAAGGCACAATGACCAAGAACGGGAGGCTGACTAGATATGCACGGGGAAGAAGAAAGAAATTGGATGATGCCCAGGTTTCAAACAACTGGATTTAGGAACAAACACCATCACTGGTGACCTTGATAGGTGCTGTTTCAGCTGAGTACCGTGTCAGAAGGCACGAGTAAGTGGGAGGGGAAGGGGAAAGAGTGAATACAGGCAGCTCTCACAAATTCTGCCGGTGAAAGGTGAGGGGCACGTAGGACAAGTCAGGAGTCAGGTCCTCATTTGTTTTAAGGTAGGAGAAACGTCATTATGTTTAAATGCTAAAAGCAATGACATTTTAGAGAAAGAGGTTGAAGATACACCGAGAAAGATGTCCCTGGGGTGGGAGGTGCAGGCCTTAGGAGGAAGGACAGGAGCAGAAGCCGGTGCATTTGGAGGTTTGAAGGCAGAAGTTGAGGGCATCCCCATATGATGATGGCCTCTTCTGTCAGGTTCTGAAAAGGTAATGGGGTCAGAGGCCTAAGAAGACTGAGGAAGATTTAAAATAGCTGTTTCAGAGAGCAGGAGAGACTGTAGGAGGCCTTAGGTTTTCTGGACAAATTGAGGGCCCAGGTGAAATTGAGACCAGAAACATGGTGGGAGTGGGCATCTCACTTGCCAGCCGCTTGTCACCAGCCCTCATGGCTGCCAATTTCTTTCTGAAAACAGAGGGCATTCAGAGTTCTCAGTGCCTCCTTTGTCCAGCTCCCCAGCCTCTGGGGCCCTTGGGAACTTCATAGCTTCATTTTTCTCTGTTCCTCCACATGGGTACACTCATCACACAGACCTCTTGATTGTTCCACAGACACATCATGTACTTTCCCACTTAAAGCAAGACTGAGACGACTGATATTCAAATAAGTAGTTTAAAGCAGCGGTCGCCAAACTTTCGGACCTCACGGACCACCAGTGGTCCGCGGACCACCGGTTGGCGACCGCTGGTTTAAAGGATGTGCTGTCAGTTTTTCAAACTCCTCTGGTGGCCAGAGAGACAAGTACCTACCTAGACAGCATGATTCTAGTCTTCCAGAATTACATATAAGACTCTGGCTTCCTTATAACCCAGGTGCCAGTGAGTAGAGTCGATATAATCACTATTGGTAAGGTATGCCAATTAGGACAGCTAGAACTTGCACACACCTGATGTTCTCACATAGCTCTTACCTTGGTGCTTTGATCAGAGGGCTTTAGTTGGCAAGCAACAAACAGGAAACCCACTCTAGCTAACTTAAGGGGAAAACTGATGTGTTGCCCTAGCTGGTTTGGCCTGCAGACTGACGGATCCCAGGTTTGATTCCGGTCAAGGGCACATACCTTGGTTGCAGGCTTGATCCCTGGCTCCAGTCTGGGTGCGTGTGGGAGGCAACCAACTGATGTGTCTCAACAAAAAACTCACACCCCTGATGTGCTGGAAGAGGGGTAGGTCCTAGAATTGAACACCAGGCCTCAGAAAGGGTGGGTCGAGGGCAGTTGTGGGTAGGGGGTTGTCAGGATGCCCACCTTTGGGATGGAGGAAGAGACTAAAGAGAGGCCTCCATTACAGCTTTTCAAAAGTGAGTTGCTGACTTGGAGAATGCAGGAGTGGAGAGACAAGGCTATCCTGACTCTCCCATTTTCTTTTTTAAATATATTTTTACTTATTTCAGAGAGGAAGGGAGAGGGGGAGAGATTGAAACATCAATGATGAGAGAGAATCATTATTGGCTGCCTCCTGTATGCCCTCTACTGGGAATTGAGTCTGCAACCCAGACATGTCCCCTGACCAGAAATGGAACCGTGACCTCCCAGTTCATAGGTCAACACTCAACCTCTGAGCCACACCGGCCAGCATAGCCTGTTGAGTTTATTTTTTGGTTGCTGAGTTTTTATCATGAATGTATTTAGGCAATTTTATTTTACATCAATTGACATGAACATGCGATTTTTCTTTCCCAGTATTTTCAGAATTTCTTGAAGTACTGAAAAAAGCTGGGACTTCCTCACCTGACGATTTTCTGTCCAGGGCCTAGGGAACTCAGTTGCTACCACTGGTCTAGTCCACCATGTCCCAATGTGCTCCAGAGAATGCAACTTGAGCCCTGCATGTGGCCAAATAGCAATGCTGCCTCTCCCAGAGATTTACAACGCATGCCTCCACAGCCAAGGCTCAGGGAAGCCCTGCCATTCAGGCCTCTGTTACCCTGGGATTCCCCAAACTTAACTGATCAGAGCCCCACCCATTTTTTTGTACAAACGCCATCATGCTTTCACAGGACTTCCTCTGAAACACACTTAGGATATCGCTCAACTGACTCTGTCCCCAAAGGCTGAAAGAGAAGTGCCCTGACCAAGGCCACAGAGAATGGCATCACAGACACAAGGTCCCAGGTCTTCTGACCCCAGCCCTCTGCTCCAGACCGTGCTACTTCCTGCAGCACCAGTCCATATGGGTAAGAGGGGTGCATCATCCCCCCCAGCCCCTTGGCTCTTGGACCCTTGTCCCCACTGAGCCTGGGGATGAGGGGCTCCAGTCCATGTAGTGGGGTCGGGTTAGGGTGGGTGGGTGTGGAGCGAAGGCCAGGCAAATGATGCCATTGTAGCTCCCTGATAACTAGCCTCCATCCCAGAAATTGTTAGAATTCCCAGGATAAATGGTTTTCCCATGGAGATTATGCCAAACTACAGAAAATTGAGCTAGAGCTACCAAGAACCACCACCACACAGAAAGAACGTCTTTGAAACAAAGTTTAAAATGAAGGGAGCCTTGACCCAGTCATGCTTGAAGAACCTACCTCCAGAATTTAAGTGACAGGAGACCAAAAGGGATGCTTTCCTCACACCAGTTAGACGGAATCCTGCCACTTGTTAACAGACTCCTGCCTCATTTGCGTGTTCATAAGTTACCACTGAGCCAGCTGGGCAGACTCATCAGAAGGTACCCTCAAGAAGAACAATCTTGCCCTAACCGGTTTGGCTCAGTGGATAGAGCGTCGGCCTGCGGACTGAAAGGTCCCGGGTTCGATTCCGGTCAAGGGCATGTGCCTCTGTTGCGGGGACATCCCCGGTGGGGGGTGTGCGGGAGGCAGCTGATCGATGTTTCTCTCTCATCGATGTTTCTAGCTCTCTGTCCCTCTCCCTTCCTCTCTGTAAAATAGCAATAAAATATATTTAAAAAAAAAAAAAAAAAAAAAAAAAGAAGAACAATCTCTGCCCTGACCGGTTTGGCTCAGTGGATAGAGCGTCGGCCTGCGGACTGAAGTGTCCCGGGTTCGATTCCAGTCAAGGGCATGTACCTTGGTTGCGGGCACATCCCCAGTGGGGGGTTTGCAGGGGGCAGCTGATCGGTGTTTTTCTCTCATAGATGTTTCTAACTCTCTATTCTTCTCTGTAAAAAATCAATAAAATATATTTAAAAAAAAAAAAAAAAAAAAAAGAACAATCTTCTCTGCCCAGGTCATCCCCACCCCACCCCACTCGCAGATTGACACCCGCCCCCACATCCCACCAAAAGAACACAGGCAGCCAAAGGCAGCTTGGGCAATACTTGATATACATCATACATTTATTAGTGAATATCCCTCTGAAATCAGCAACAATATTAAAAAAAATAATGATTGCACTACTTGGTCAAGCAGAACTAGCAACTTTCATTTTAAAAAAAGTACAAATCTGTTAAAAATTTCAATCAGTATACACATATATATATAATACAACATACTAGTTATGTTAAATGCTACAAACCAATGTGAATCCAATGGAATGGAAAAAACCACACATTTAAGCTTTAAGAACCATTTTTTTCTATATATATTAGCATTTTCTCAAATACATACATGGGGAAAATGAGGTAACTGTAAAATGTGCAAGGAACAGGCCCCCCAAATTACATATATTTATATGTGTATATATATATATATGTATATATGTATATTGTAGTTACATATATATATACATATATATATAAAACCCTTCTAACACAGAACACAGGTGCTGGGCCCAGCCAGGCTGGGGGATGCTGCCCACTGTCATGCCTAGGCCAGAAGTTGGTAAATAAGAGTAAACATTAACAAGCCCCCACCACAGGAAATCATTGGTAACATGGCATCTAGAGCAAGGTCAGCAAATCACAAACATCCTAAATAATTGTTTTATAAATCTTCTTTTAAATGATTTTTTAAAACGTTGTTTCTCCTCCCACCCCCCTCAATAGCTGCTCATTGGAACCATTGCTGCAGCCTATACAATCCGAGAGCCTGTTCTGCCTGCCCCAGGAACCGGAGGGTTTTGAAAACCTTTTTTGGAGTGGGGAAGGGAGGGGTTGGAGAGGATGGTTCTCTGTGTAAAATACGTGGGGTTTCGACGCTGCTATAAATATAGAAACATCACCTGGAGTTATATACAGTAAGACTTTGGGTTCTCCATGGGGGTGGGGCCAGGCTGATGGGGCCCCATGGCAGGCCGGGGGAGGCGGGAGCCAGGGCCGCTGCCGGAGAACGAGGGTGGTTGGAGCATCCCTGAGGCAGCAGGCGCCAGGGGCTGCCTGCTAGGATGTGCCGGCCCCACACGCAGTTCGTTCTGGGCAGCAACCTCAGCTGGGGGTAGGACAGGAAAGGGGCCAGGAAGGAGAGGGAGGGAAGCTCAGCCAGACCCTACAGGGGGCCTCCTCCAGACCTTGGAGGGCAGGGCTCAGGATGGGAGGGGGCCCCTGGAGGTGAGGCCCACGCCCTCCCTGGTCCCTGTTCTCCTGGGACTTCCTTGGAAGAGACTTGCCCAGGCGGGTGGGAGTCAGGCCCTGGCTGGAGAGGGAGAAATGCCCTGAAAAGCAGTAGGCTCTGGGGACGTGTGCAGTACAGTGCATGGCAGTTATCAGCTGAGCACAGACCCCTAACTCCGCTTGTGACCGCCGGCCGCCGGGCCCAGCCCCAGCCGCGCACATGCATGTGGACCAGGCGGCGCCACTGGACCATTTCCTGCCCCCTGGGCACTCAGTCCTGGTTGGTCCCTAATACCCCCCCATTTAACCAAAAGAAAACAAATTATTTAAAAATCCACATCCCAAAATCCTACACGCGATTTTGGGCCAAATGAATAAAGAAAGACTGCTACTCTTCACGTTCATGCAAAATGACAGAGAGGGGAAATCGGGCATGGGTCTGGACCCCGTCATTGCCAGGGAGCAGTGGCCGCCAGCACCTAGGTCACTCTCCCTGGCATAGCCCAGGCCTCTCAGGATATGTGCTGCCCCGGCTCAGGGCCTGTCCCCCCTGCACAGGAGGCTGGCTGGCTCTGAGGCCCTCTAGCCTGGGGGTGTGGCTGGAATGTTGTGCCTGGGGTGAGGGTCCTCTGGGGAGCCAGACCCACCCCTTACAGCAGGCTGTGTAGGGCTGGCTGCCTGAGTCTGACTGGGGTCAAACCCAGGCCTGGGTTTCAGGAAATGGCCTTATGCCACTGTCTGTCCATGCCTGTCAGTGCCACCTGGGAAGAGGGCATGCTATTTCAGTGCACGAGACCAAGTGTCCCAGGACTGTGACCCCTTTTGCCCATCGGGGGCCAAGGATCTCCATAAGCACAGTGGGGGAAAGACCCCGCGGTCCCAGTGCTGTCAAGAAAGGAGATGGAACTGAGGGCCAACGGGAGGGAGACCGAATTAGGGGCACTCAGGCAGCTCCGTGGTGGGCGGACTGGCAGGCAGACTGGGGATGGAGTCTTTGGAGCTTGGCAAATGCAGGGGCTTATTGCAGGGGCTTCTCTCGGGCCTGACCCTGGCACCAGCTCTGGATATACAGGCGGGAACAGTGGGACAGGCCCGGGCCCTGCCTCCCCATCCTCCCTGAATCCTCCCCTCCCCCTCTGAGTTTCCAGAGCTTCGGGCAGGGTTCTCATGGGCAGTTGTGGGCCTCACTCAACTTCCCTGGGCACCTCGGAAGCGTCGGCCCGGCAAATGGGACACGTCCGGTTGGCCTGAGGGGAGGAACAGCTGGCACATCAGACCCCACTCTCACCTGTCCCCATCCCATCCAGGTCTGTTCTGCTGCTTGGTGGGGATGAGCCCCTCTGAATAGACCAGAACTTCTGGATGACGACGAGGATGAGGAGGGAAGCCCCCAAGCCCACCCTCCTCCCTCACCACATGAGGAACACCTGGGCTGCATTACCTTCAACCACTTGTCCACACACTTGGTGTGGAACTCATGGTTGCAGGGGAGAACTCGGAGCAGCTGCCGCGCCTCGAAGTCGCTGAAGCAGACCACACACCTGGGAGGAAGGCACAAAATGTCGCTTCCATGCGGGTGGCTGAGGGCAGGCTCATGGCAGAGCACGAGCCCCACTCCCCTCCCCAGGAAAGGGTTCCCTGGCAACCCATCTGTGCTCAGAGGGCAGGAGCTGGGGCACAGCACTCACAGCGTCTGCTCCGACTGATGGCTGTCTGGGTTGAAGCGGTAGGCTGGAAGCTGCTCGATGTCCGCTTTGGTGAGGCCTCGAGGCTTTGCATCTCCCAGCCGCTCCGCCAGGCTCAGGAGGGCCTGCATACGGGCAGGAGGGTGGGGTCAGCAGCGGCCTGGGCTGGAGGTCCCCAAGCCCCCACCTCCCAGGACAGGGTTCCACGTGACCTCATAGTTCTCCAGCTCCACGTCATCCACATCGAGATCCAGGCTGATGGTGGGCCCCACTGCTGTGGGCGACATTGGCAGCATTGAGCTAGGGGAGACAGGTGCAGGGGTCCAGGGTCAAGGTCAGTAGGCACGGGGGCCCCAGTGTTTGCCCCAGGATGTTGTAGGAGAGGAAAGCCCAGCTGGTGTGTGTGTTTGTGTGTGGTCTGCTGGGGGTGCAGATAACCTGAGAGGCCCCAGGACCCCACAGCTGTGTTTGTCTAACCACAGGAGGCCCCAGGAGAATAGAGCACCATGGCTCTGGGGCAGATGTGCAGGTACTTACAGGAAGTAGGGCAGGAAGCTGGGATAATACGGCGGCGGGGGTGGTGGTGGTGGTGGTGGTGGGGGTAGCGGCTGTTGCAGGCGGTATCTCTGGGTGCTTACTCTCCGTGGCATCATGTGGGAATAGGGCTGTGGGAGGGTGACAGGTCAGCCAGTGTACCTGGCTCCCATTGCCCCAGAGCCGGTGGGGTAGGGGATGCCACTCACCACACCAAAGGACAGCTCTTGGTGCAGTGGGTCGTGGGGCAGGTAGTGCAGGGGCACAGATGGGGATAGGGCTGGGCCTGGGGCAGAGGTGGAGTAGGTGAAGCTCCCCAGGGGGTACTGATCCCCCCGAAGGTCCACGTCGTTGTCCAGCCGCTGCAGGGGCTAGAAGAGGCAGGGTGGGTCAGCTGGAGTCAGTGACAGGGAAACCCCTGCCCCCATGCCAACTCCTCTAGCATCGGCCCCATCGCCCAGACTCACCATACGTGGGTGCTGGGTCTGCAGCGATATAAACTGCCCCAGAGGCGCCATGTGAGCAGGCTGGGGGTGTGGGGCTGGCGGTGGGGGGTGCAGGATGTAGTGGTCACTGGAGATGAGGTGGGGGTAGGCCTGATAGGGCACAGGGAGCTGCTGCATGGTGCACGCCTGGATCAACTGCCGAGAGAGGGGGCAGGAGCTGGAAAATGTTCTTCTGGGCTGGACCTATGCTTGTGGTAAGGGCCAGGGGCCATCCCATACAGCAACAGGTCCCCACTGAAGCCCTCTGGACCGACTGCCCGTTCCTGGCCTAGGCCACCCAGGGAGAACACTACACTCTTAAGGCCCACAGTTACTACCCCAAATGGGCTCTGTTGAGAGGCTAGGTATAGCATCTGGGGGCTCCCACTGGCAGGCACTGGGGTACAGGGTTGTGGTCTGGAGCCAGGGAGGCGCTCTGACAGCCTGCATGGGTGTCATAAGCTTGGTGGTTCCGCCACGGGCCTTTTGGTGGGGATGGGGGATGTGGGGGGGGTGATGGGAGGTGGAGGCCCTCACTCACCGGGGGCGGGAGGCAGCAAAGTGGGTAGTGCTGCCCACTGAACATCACGGAGCATGCTGGGAGCTGTTGGGCACTGCAGCCAGGGATGTGCTGGCCTGAAGGCAAGGGGAAGCCTTGAGTCGTCACTGTGGTGACTGTGTAGGACAGAGGGACAGGTCCCTGGTGCACCTGTGGATGGAGAGAAACCTGGGAATTGAAGGGAGGAAGCCTGGCCATAAGATGCTGCCCCGGGTGAGAAAGTCCTGCCGGGCCACTCCCTCTCTTCTCTAGCTGGGGCCTACCTAGGTACAGGCCTGGCTGCCCCCCTGCCCCAAGTCCAAAGGGCAGAGAGCCTCTGGGAACCTGGGAGGTGCTTCCAGCTCTACCACTCATCCACCGTGTGGTCCCGGACAGGCCCTTCCCTTCTCTGGGCCTCAATTTACAACCTATAAAGCAGGGCTAATAATGGCTCCCTAAACATGCAAGGAGTTGAGCAAGGGGAAATCAGGGCTCTGTCACCTCTGTTTCACAGATGGGCTTGCCAGAGGCCGGGGGGTTGGATAGGGGGTGTTCTGCCTACCTGCTCGTGGAGATCAACCATGAACGGGCTCTGTTGGGAGGCTGGGTGCAGCATTCGGGGGCTCCCGCCGGCAGGAGCCGAGGCTCGACGCTCCTCTACAAGGAGGTGTGATGGTCGGGGCGGAGGCTGCTGGGAGGGTAAGCGCTCATCCTGGGCAGGCAGGCGGCCCTCACGGCCAGGGCTGCACCACAGAGAGGAGGCCCGGGTAGGACTGAGGGGGGACACTCATTCACAGAGCATGGAGAGGAGCCAAGGTCACTACCCACGGGGGAAGGAAGAAAGCTCAGGGCCCGTGCCCCGCCACCCCTGGCCCCTGTGCCCCGGCCCAAGCTGACAGCCCCAGTACCAGGAGCTCCAGGGACTGCAGGACTGGGAGGTTCCTTCCTACCTTCCCCGGAGCTGGGCCGGGGTGCTACTGGGTCCTGCAGACAATCGCCACTGACCAACAGGGGTGGAGGGTGGCCACCTAGTCACTGCCAGAGCCCATGGTCGCATCAGGGGTGGCAGAGGGGTGGAGAGGCTGGGCCTGGGCTCACAACCCTAGGAGTCAAAAAGACAAAGAAACTGAAGCATAGAGAAATCCAGCCACTTGTTTCATTAAGGGTCCGGGAGACAAAATCAAACCTCTGTTGGCTGATTCTGGGGCCACCAATGTCCAACCCCACCCCTGTGCTCCCCATGCACATGGACTCTGGGTGGGTCTAGCCCTCTTCTTGGCACTGGGGCTCAGAGCTGAGAGACGGGGTCAGGCTTGGCTTGCAAGGATCCCAGGCCTCAATCTGCTCTGCAAAACGAGACTGGGCTCCCTCAGGGCTGCAGTAGTTTCAGAGAGCTGGCCAGCAAGCTCCTGGGCCAGCTGGCTCCGTAAGGCTCCTTTAGTGTAGGGCTCCCTCAGGTGTGGGGGTCTGTAGTGCTGGTCTCCAGGCAGGCAAGGTTCCTGGGGGGCTCCAGCTTCCTCCCTTCCATCTAGTTGGCTCAGGGGGGATTCCAATCAGGTGTGGGGCCCAGTTTTCCTTCCACTATTGCTAGGTAAGAGGTTCTGACCCAGATCCTGCCCTCGGGGGCTCCCAGTCTGCCCCCAGGTGACATGGTCCTACCGGGCCACCTCCCTTCCTTCTCTCCCTGGGGTCTCTACCTAGGTACAGACCTGGCTGTCCCTCTGTTTCTTTCCATAACCCATTCCCAGTGCCTACCCACATGTGACTTCTTCAAAGAAGGTATCATTTGCTCCATTTTACAGAAGAGAAAACTGAGGCTGAGAGGAAGGGACTTGCCCAAGTGTCAAAGGGGAGGTGGGTTGACCACAGCCCCTCACTGCACCTTGCCACCTATGGGAGTGGTCCAGCCCAAGGGCATCCCAGGAGGTGTTGAAAGAGGCCAGCTACCTTGGTTGGTCAGGTAGGTCTGGAATGCAGCTCTGGGGGCCTCACACAGCCTCCAAGTGGGAGGTGGTGCTTGCTGAGAGAAGAAAAGAGGAAGCCAGAACCTAAGGGAGGAAGTTGTGCAGGAATGGGGTGTGGCAGGTCTGCTCCTTCCCTGGGAACTAGGGGTCCAGGTGGGGCAAGTTAGGGGGACCACTCATTAACTCCAGAGGCTGGGATGAGGCCCCGGTAGGGAAAGCTTTGAAACCTGTCAGGCCCCCAAAGCTGAAGGCCCTTGCTGTTCCCGCCACAGGAAGGCCCCCACTGCCCCTTCTCCATTTGACAAAACTCCCTCCGAATCCTTGATACCTCCCTGTTGACACTGCCAGGAAGCAGTGTACTGTCCCCTCTGCACCTGCTCCTTCCTGCCAACAGTGGCAAAAACGTTTCTTTTGTGAGGTCTTTGCAGCCCTGACTCTCAAAATGAACCTGCAAGAAAGGCCCTCCTCCAGCTGACAGGACAGCGTCCTGCCAAGGCCACAGCCAGGAAGAGGCTGGAATTCACGCCTCCTGCTACTGGCCGGCCTAGTGCGGTAATAATGCACACTGGAGGCTCGACCACACAGGGTCAAGGCCAGTGTGGTGTCATGAAGTTAGTGCCAATAATTCAAAATTGGGAGGCTACATATGATTCTGGCCTTTGGATGGTCAGGGGCCAGAAAATCTGGCTCCACTGGTCCTTCATTTATGCTTGGCCCCCCTTTCTTGGAGCATGAGTCACCCCAGGAACACTCCCCACCTGCCCACCATAGGTGACTGGGTTTGTGATCCCTGGTGTGGGTCAAGTACACATCCTCACACATGCGTATAAATACACCTCCTCCCCGATTCCTGCTGACAATCCAGCCGAGCCAGCAAAGGCCAAGAGAGCTTCAGTGGAAACCTCCAAATAATGGAAACAACAGGCCCCGGGACCTCCTGGGTCAGAGTCGTTACAGGCTTGGGGAACAAGGGCACCTAGATTTTTTACCAAATTCTCCAGCAGTTAGGTTTGGGAACCTCTGCTCTAACTGACTTCAGAGATTCTGGGAACCCAGTCCCACTGATAAAGAATATCAACAATAACTACAATACTACCCATGTGTCATCTTGATCAGTCCTTATTGCAACCCTCAGAAGTAGGGACAGTGAAGCTCAAAGAGGTGAGGTCCAAGGCCAGTCAGCTGGAGTTGTAAGTGCACTGGGACACAGCCCAGGCAATGGCCTCAACGGTTACTCTTGTGGGAGGCTGCCTTGCTGAAGTCTAGGCAGCGTCAAGGCTCAGGGGGGTGGACCCCAGAGGCCCAGGCCCATGAAAATCTGTTCTGTGGCCAGCCCCTCAAAGACACCCACTTCTCAGGAAAGGGAAGTAGCAAGGAGCCGAGAACCCAGAACAGCAGACAGAAGGGGCTCTAACTTTGGACACATGACACCCTGATTTCTGGCCAGGGTCTTGAACATATCACTTCCCCTCTCTGAACCTCAGCTTCCTCATCTGTAAAGTGGGAACAGCCTAATGACCACCTCCAGTGGACTGGCAAGTGCTGCTCATAGGCCCTGGTAAGAGTGGTCTGTAAAGCTTAGGTGTGAACAATCTCTATCTATCTATCTATCTATCTATCTATCTATCTATCTACCTACCTATCTATAAAGGCCTAAGCGACCATTACGACCGGTCGCTATGACACGCACTGACCACGCAGGAGCTACCCCCTGGTGGTCAGTGCACTCCCAGAATGGGAGTGCTGCTCAGTGAGCTTACTGAGCAGTGGGCCGGGATGAGCGGGAGTAGCAGGAGTAGCAAGGCACCCGGCCCCAGCTCAGGACTCCTCCCCCGCCACCTACCGTTTTGCGCACTACTGCATCCCTCAGGGGATGTCAGACTGCCTGCACCAATCGGCAGTCCGACATCCTCCGAGGGGTCCCGGATTGCGAGAGGTCGCAGGCCAGGCTAAGGGACCCCACCAGTGCACGAATCCATGCACTGGGCCTCTAGTTAGAAAATAAGAGAGACTGATCTCCACTCCACCCTCCAAGCAGAAATCAGGGGCCACTTCAAGCTCTGCAGGTAGTAGCTGGGAAATATGCCTCCCTAGGGAATACCCCTGCTGACAATTGAGGGGCCCCTGATTCCCAAAGTCCTACTAGGAACAGAGGCAGCAAAAAGGGAACACACCCACTTCATAATGGAAGAAACTGAGACCCAAAGAAAGGAAGTAACTTGCTCTAAGCTACAAAGTCAGAAAGGGACAAATTTGGTCATGCTGAGCCCCTGGGCCCAGATTCCTCCAATCCCTGACTCAGTAGCATCAGTAACCCTAAAAACCGCCTAATCCCAACTCTCTATTCCAGGCCCTAAAGATCAGGAGAGCTTTCTTGAAGGGGCCTGTGACTTGCCCTATTGTGAAGAGAAAGAGAAGCGAGAGAGACTTAGATTGAGAGCTAGCAACTTGCTCAAGGTCAACAGCAAGGGTGGCCACCCCAAAGTGCTCTGCCTTTCCACACTCCTCTGTGGGGTCCTCTCAATGAGATCTGTGTAAATGGATATTGAGGGTCCCATCCCTACACACAATCTTGCCTGGAACCAGGTACCACACCTTGCATCCATGCCCACCCTCTACTTCCCATGCCCCAGCAGCTACCCTAGGGAGTCCCTTCTATGTACTGTCACTGGGGCCCAGCTGCTGTTTTGCAGATTAAACAAAGTCAGCCTGAAAACATGAGTTAACTAAGCGAGATGAGAAGCCCCCTCCCTTCTCTCCCTCACCCCAAAAAGAGGCAGGCCAGGATAGCCAGACTTGGAACCAGGAGTCAGTCCTTGCTGGGCCAGCCCGGACTCCTAGGGTGACCTTGCTCAAGGAAATCTCTTCGCTTCTGTGAGCCTCAGTTGCCACAACTGTGAAACGGGGATGGAAATCTCTCCTTCCCGGAGTGCCCAAATGAAACCAGAGGCCACAAGATGCAACAATCTAGGTGGTCACATTAGTGGGGTAGGAAACCAGTGTCCCTGAGGGCCAAGCCCCTCCTCAACGCGGACCAGGTACCGGCTGCGGGGCGATGGGAAGCTTCCTCAGCTACCCCTCCCAGCGATGGGATGTCAAGGTGTGGACAGGAGAGGAGGCTCTCTCGCCCCCATCTCACTCCTTTGTGCCGCGCTCGGAGGGACAAGGGGGGCGGGAGGCCAGACTGCGGCGTCTGAGCAAGAGCGCTGTGACTTTAAGAGTCGAGGATCCCGGACCATGTGCTCCGCGTGAGACAAAAGCAACAACAAAGGAAGTGGCGGCGGTGGCAGGGGGAGGGGGCGGCTCCTTCCTCTCCAACCGCAGCGCTCAGACTCCAGAGCAGGGAGACTCGTCCAGGCATTGGGGCTTTCTGGGAGGGGGGTGTCTCTGATCTTAGAGGTCTCGCCGCCCCCCTCCGGACCGCCCGTGATTAACCCCTGCGGAGCCAGCTATCTCACAGCCCCCAGTCCCAAGGGAGGGGGCAGCAGTTTCCAGGGATGCGGAAATCGGGAGTTGGGGGCTCTGGCCCCGACTCACCTTCAGCCTCCTGGACACACGTTGATTCCTTTGTTCCCGATCTGGGGCGGCCAAGCTGGGCAAAGGGACGGTGATGGGGGGTCTGCCCGGACCCTTTAAGAGCCCCCGCCCTGCGGAACAATGTGCTTCCCTCCCCACCCCCAGGTCCGGGAGCAGTCCGGCTCCTTCCGGGGCCCTCTCTCTTTGTTGTCCGTCCGCTGGCGTCTGCCTCGCGAGGCCCACGCGCGCTCAGCCTCTCTCGGCCCAGGCCCTCCGGCAGTGAGAGGCGGCGCAGGACGCGGACAGGTTTGCGCAGCTGCCCGTGGCTGGCCCTTTAAGAACTGTCCGCGGCGCCAGCGGAATGTAACAAACCCAACATTTGATTCACAACATTCGAAGGGGCGGGGTCGCGCGCAGGGCGGGAGGGGGCCTCGCGGGGGCGCGCCGGGAGGTTCGAGCAAACAGTAGCAGGCAGCTGCCCGCGGCAGCCCCGCCCCAAGCTGCGAACTCCGCCCCGCTAGCCCCGAGAGGCAATCACTCGCCGCGACTAGACACGTGATTAATGGCCGCCATCTTGATAGATAAAAAAAATACTCTTCTCGCTCTCACCTTCGCACTTAAAGTGACCGCAGCCATCACAGGCAAGGGGCGGGGCCGCCTGGCTAAAGAGCAGAGACGCCGAGATGGGCAAGACCAATCAGCTGTAATTGGAACTTGCTATGCAAACTCGCGAGCCAGTCGCGCTTCTGAGGCTGTTTCCCTGTTGGAAAAATGGGTCCCGCCGACAGAACCACGGCCCAGACTTACTGTCATGATTCCCTCCTCGGAGACAGGGCGACATCTGGGACACGGAATTGTAATGGGGCCGATCTTCGACCAGGCTGAGGCGTCCTCTTAGGCCAGTCCAAGTGGTTAGGAGAGCCCTACAGGCCTAGGCCAGCAACCTCCCCAGATATGACGTCACTTCCAAGAGCTACTGCGCTGCGATGACATCATGGTCTGGCTTCCCTGCATCTTTTAAAACTACACGTCGGCTTTAAAAAACTGGGACGGCCTGTATTTGCCTAACGGACCAATAGCCGGCAACCCATGTAAATAAGTTAGCGCCTGACCTGCAGAGTGATTGGTCCCGCGCACGCTGACGTCACAGAGACATTTTAACCGCCCCGCCCCCAGCATGGTCTGGGAAAGGGGCGGGTAACAATTTGAAGCTCAAGCGTCAGTCGTGGGCGCTCCAGTTGCTTCTTGCCTATTAGGGAATTGGGAAACTAAGCCCCACGAAGTCTTGTTTTCGACTGTACTCCCAGAAGCTAGCTATGAGACAGAGAGATTACTACAACCTGACCATTTTACAGATGGGTAAAGTGGGGTGTACTGACCCTAGGTCACACAGCCAGGGAAGTGTGGCTCAGTAGGTATTTGAAACTAAGCCAAAGCCAAGCTTTTCCCTTTGTTTGGATGCCTTCCCCAGGCAGACATACAAAGTGGCATATTACCTCCATATTGATTATTTAAGGGGAAAAAATCAGTAATACCCTTAATATCCAAGAGCTGGGAACAGGCCCAATAATGGTGTATGAAAAAAAGAAAAGAAAAAAGAGATAGCCAAAACCGGTTTAGCTCAGTGGATAGAGCGTCAGCCTGTGGACTGAAAGGTCCCAGGTTCGATTCCGGTCAAGGGCATGTACCTTGGTTGCGGGCACATCCCCAGTGGGAGGTGTGCAGGAGGCAGCTGATCGATGTTTCTCTCTCATCGATATTTCTAACTCTCTATCCCTCTCCCTTCCTCTCTGTAAAATATCAATAAAATATATTTAAAAAAAAAAAAAGAAAAAAGAGATAAAAACAACAACAACAAAAAGAATGGTGTATGTATATAATCAATAACTGATTCCCCTGTATGGTGCTCCACTGACATAGGGCTACCTCCAAGAAAGCCCTAAGAGATGCCAGAGCAAAATCATAATGTGTGGTGGGCTGTGGGGTGGGGGGCAGAGTTGGGGGTGGTGTAATTCCCTATGCTTCTTTGGTATACTTCATAATCCTAAATTCAAAAATAAAAGTTGAAAGCAAGATGCTGAACAGAGTATAATAATATTTATATTTTAAAATTAGATATATACAATATCTGCAGAATATTTCTGGAAGGATATATAGGAAATTGACAATTGTCCTCAGGGAGAACTGGAAGAGACCACTGGGTCAGGAAGATAGACTTACTTATGCTTTTGTACATGTGCTCTTTCATTTTTTAAAAGATTTTTAAAAAATTGATTTTTTTGGGAGAGGAAGGGAGAGGGAGAGAAACATTGATGTGAGAGCAAAACATCAATCAGCTACCCTCTGCACACCCCCTACTGGGGATCGAGCCAGCAACTTGTCCCATGCAGCCTTTCGGTGCATGGGATGTCACCCAACCGAGTGACACTGGCCAGGGCTACATTTGCTCTTTTTAAAAAAACCTATACAGTATAACCGACAGAAAAGTCTAAAGAAAATTACTGTTAAAGAATATGTTTTTAGACTATTAAAGCCATAAAAACTTCTGATCCCTTAGAGTCAGAAACCCCCCTTTAGGAAAGGTATCCAATGGAAGAATTCAGAAGTTTGGGGAACAGACATGTTTATCGGTGTTGTTTAGCATTGTGGATGTGCAGCCAGCAACGCAATGACTGAAGATGGTACTGTCTGCAGGTCTCTAGGCACAGGAGATCAAGTTCATGATGCATTACTACAGATGGTACCTAAAAAGTCAAACTCTCTCCATCACAGTTAACAATATGCTCTGACTTCCTCAATATCCATCACGTTGTGTCAGGATAGCAGAAAGCTATCTCCTGGGGACTCCCCCTACCCTCGCCCACACTGGGTTGTGAAGGTCCAAGGAAGGGGCTCTGGGTTTCACTTTCACCCTGTGTTTTCCCCAGGGCCATAGGCCAATAACATGTCCCCCTGTAACCTGAAAAACTTTCCTGAGTATATGCAGAATCACTCTGGAGCTAATGGGAAAGAGGCTCAATTTTACCAGATTTTCCAGAGAAGCCAGAAATCTGGATTCTCCTATGAAATCCCCTCTCAGGTTCACTGACAAATCTTATGCTTTGGAACCCCATGGTGGGGATGTGGCCACACACCTTTTGAATCCCTCATTCTCATCAGCCCACCCCATAAACTTGCAGGCCAGTTCTGTTACTTTCGTCATACAGATGAAGAAGGTGGCTTAGGAAATAACTCCCCTTGCCACAGATCCCGGAAGTATGGCCCAGTGGGTTCCTGAAACCAAAGGTGGGGGTGGCTCACCCTTGCCCAGGCATCTGCCATGAGATTCTGTGGAGAAATTTGGGTTCAAGGGTCTCCTGCATGGTCTGGGCAAGTCCAGTTCTGGCCATTGGCTCACTGGTTTTTTCAATGACCTAAGAGCTAGGCACCAGCATTCACTCCATTTTATAGATGAGGAAACTCGGGGGAGAAGGAATATGACTCACCTACCATCATACAACTATCAAGGGGTAAATCTGGGATCACATTCTAATCTCACTTTAAGTATGCTTCATGCCACTCAAATGCCAACACAGGGTTCCCAAGGGCTGTTTAATAAAAGCACAGATGTCCTAGGGCAGGAGGAGAGACCTTGGAAGATCAGAGACTAGTGGGTGGCTCCAGATCACAGGGTGAGTAAGTGGCAGAGGGATTCAAATCCTGATAGTTCCAAGTGCAAAACCCTGGATGCTACATTCCAGCTTCCACCCACAAGCCTCCTCTGCAGGAGATGGGAGGGATTCTACTTGGGCAGGAAGAAGGCAGGGTCATCTGTTCCTGCTGGGGCCATGCACTGCTCCATTGGCCTATCCAAGAGCCTGGATAGCTGGCTGCCACCCCCTCTCCCCCACCTCCCTCAGGGTCAGGAAGTACCCAACTCCTTTCTCCTAAAGCCCCTCAAACCCTCCAAAGAGGCAGGGCCTAGTAGTCTTCTAGACAGAACAGAGATTAAGGAACCATCCAGGGACACACAGCACAGTCTGGTAGAGCCAGCTCAGGACAGGTCTGAATACACCACCCTCACATCTGCACCCAAACTTTGACTCACCTAAAAAAAGAAGCACCTTTGTGCAGATGGGGGGAGGGTGGGGTGTCTGTAAAAGTGTCACCAGGTTTGGGGCTCAAGTCTGCAGCACTCTTGCCCCACATTTGAAACCGTGGGTCATTTATTTGGCCTCTCTCTGCCTCACAGTCTCTCACTTGTAA
This sequence comes from Plecotus auritus, assembly GCF_963455305.1. NCBI lineage: Eukaryota > Metazoa > Chordata > Mammalia > Chiroptera > Vespertilionidae > Plecotus > Plecotus auritus. The sequence goes on from NC_137773.1 coordinate 39,684,846, forward strand.
AATCAGGACATCGATAACACTAGTGACAGAGGACATTTACTGAGCACTTCGTATGTGCCAACAATGTTGTTCATTTCCTAGGATACTGAGGAGGCATTAAACCCAGAATCTCTAAAGCCAGCCTGTGTGGGCTTGGACCCTAACCTTTGCCTATTAGCTCTATGACCTTGAGGAAGTCACCACCTCTACGACGCTCAGTTTGACGAGGTGTAAAATGGGGTGAGAGTACATACCTTAGAGAGCCAATAGCGGCTCTCTCTCACTGTGTGCATCTCTGAGAGTACCTGCCTGACTTTCTAGGTCTGGGTCTGCGCTTGGGTGTGGGAGCTTTGTGGGTATGATGCTGGGAGGGGCTCTCCTTTCTGACTTCCTCTTCCCTGAAGCTCTCACCACTGGAAACCCCAGGGTCTGCAGAGGAGGGAGCAGGTGCCATCACATCAACTAGAGATGAAAACCGGAGACTACAGGACTGCGGGGCATAGCAGATCCAGGGAGACTGAGTCCAACCAAATTTCTGCCACCCCCCTCCTGCCCACACCGCCTTCCCAACCTCCAGCATCAGCTCGACTTGGGCTTAGTGGCCCTCGGGCAATGGAAGCTGTGTGACCTTGGACAAAGACCCTCTCTGGACCCCCCGACATCATGAAAGCAGTAACGACGGCACTGGGGTGCAGTGATCTGTTCCCCAGACTCGCAGCCACTCCAGGGCTGGTCCCAGGACGCTCTGGCTCCCCAGGGGCCGGCGCAAGGAGCGCTAGTACAAGGGAACGAACGCGATGAGGCCAAAGATTGCAGCTCTCTATCCCAGACTCCTGGGCCCTAGATGAAGGTTAGGACCAGCCGGGGCATGCGCAGGGTGCAGGGCACGCTGGGACTTGTAGTTCCCAGGGGCACCCTTGAACCTAGCGGGCGGGTCGCTGAGAGGAGCGGCTCTGGCTTAGGGTCCCGGGACAGGGAGCTTTGGCCCATGCGGATGCAGGCAGAGGCCTCGCTGGAAGTCCTTGCACTACTCTGCCAGCCCGTTGCCGCCCCCTATCGCTCCGTCCTCGCTGTCCCTGCGGCTGAGGCTCAGGGTCCAGGCTGGGCGTTACCTGGGAACAAGGCGGGGCTCCACCCCCACCGGGCGGCCGGCGCGTCGCTCCAGCTGCAGCCCGGGGTCCCGGTCCAGCTGCGGCACGAGCGCCGCCTTCCGCGGCCCCCCCTTTGGCCCCGCGCAGTGGAACTATCCGCGGGCTTCACCATTGGGCGCGCGCGCGCGCGCACGCGCGGGGCCCACGCCGGCTGCGCAGCTTTCACCCCCACTCCCGCGCGCCTATGGAACTACCTGGTTTACACCAAGCGCTAGGGAGCGGGAGGTGGAAGGGGGCAGGACGAGAATAGGCCACGCCCACTCAGTGCCAGGCGGCAAGGGCCGGCAAAAGCGAAGAGACCGGAGCTTGGCATTCCAGCGGTCCGCCACTGTCCGCGTAACCTTGGACGCCGTCTCTTCGTCTGTAAAGTTAATACGACTCCGTGGCCGCTCAAAGAGCCTTTGCTTCTCGGAGAGTTTGTCCCTCTCCCCCAGCCTCGGACGGGAGGTAGCGATCCATATACAAAGAGCACTCGAGTCACCAGATCTTGGTTCTCCCGTTTGGGCCATTTTTTTTAACCTCAGTTTCCTCATATGCGAAATGGGAGCAATAATACCTCCTTGAGGAAGTTGGGAGACTCCAGTGACAAGAGGAAGCGTATGCCCATCACTAGACCAGCCTGGATCGGAGGATGGTTGGACACCTGCTCAGGCTGGCCTTCCTGAGCCCCCGCGGGCATCATGGATGCCCCGCAAGAACTACAACTTCCAGCGTGCCCCACTCTGGCCCTGTCATGCCGTGAGTTGTAGTCTCTGAACACCTCCCCTCCCAGAGGGTTCCCATGAGCGACCCTTTTCTCAGCCCAGGACTTGGCCCCTCTGCTGATTAGGCCTGCTCCTTTGAGGCTAGCTTATTTTTCACTTTTTAAATTTATTATTATTATTTGAAATATATTTTTATTTCAGAGAAGAAGGGAGAGGGACAGAGAGCTAGAAACACCAATGATGAAAGAGAATCATCAATTGGCTGCCTCCTGCATGCCTCCCACTGGGGATCGATTCTGCAAACCCAGCATGTACCCTGACTGGGAATCCAACTGTGACCTTGTGGTTCGTAGGTAGATGCTTGACCACTGAGCCACAACAGCAGGATTTACCTACACTAATAAAAGAGTAAGATGCAAATTGACCGTACCTTCACAACACCCACCAGCCAATCAGGAGTGAATATGCAAATTAACCCAACAAAGGCGTTCCACACCACCTCAGCTGCTCCAGGCCTCTGGGCAGCGTGGGAAGGTGGAAAGGCGGCTCCGGCCAGAGCGAAGGCAGTGCCGGCAGCCAGGGGAAGGAAGGCCCATTCTTGCATGAATCTTCGTGCATCGGGCCTCTAGTCTATATATAGAAAAGCCTAAGTGACCAAACGACCAGCTGACTGGTCGCTATGACACACATTGACCACCAGGGGACAGAAACTCAAAGCTCAGGATTGGGTTCCCTCCTGTCTGGATCAGGCCTGCCGGGATCTGGCCGAAACTGGCTACCTGTCATCCCCCGAGGGGTCCCGGATTGTGAGAGGGCACAGGCCAGGCAGAGGGATCCCACTGGTGCATGAATCCATGCAATGGGCCTCTAGTTTATTATAATTATTTTTATATAAGAAAGTTTATTTAGAAAGTCACAGAGTTAGAATAAGTGATCCATAGAAGAAATGGACCCAGAAAACAAGTTACAAAGGCAAAAGAAGGGCCCTTGGAGTTTAGGAGAAAGAGAGAGCTGAGGAAAATGCGCCTATGGGGAGAGGGTGGGCAAAGGTCCCCGAGTGCTTCACAGAGAGAGCACGGCCAACTTATTTGCTTTTTTTTTTTTTTTTAAGAGTTTTTTAAAAATATATTTTTTTAATTGATTTCAGAGCGGAAGAGAGAGAAATAGAAACATCAGTGATGAGAGAGAATCTTTGATTGGCTGCCTCCTGCATGCCCCCTACTGGGGATCCAGCCCTCAACCCAGGCATGTGCTCTTGACCCTTGACCAGAATTGAACTCGGGACCTTTCAGTCCGCAGGCTGACACTCTATCCACTGAGCAAAACTAGCTATGGCCCAAGTTATTTTTTTTTTAAAGCTTTCATTTGTTGAGCTTTTATCACAAGCCAAACAATATTCTTAGTGCTTAACATGAATTAACATAGGTATTCCTAACATCTAACAACCCAGTGTGGGAATATTATTATTATCCCTGTTTTATAGGTTTGAAAACTGTCGCATAGTCAGGTGAGGGATCTTGCTAGAAAGTGACAAGGCCCAGGATTTCTATTCAGTGGCTAGAAGGAAACCTGATGTATATCTGAATTGCTGCTTCATGTGCATGCCTTTCTATTACTTGCCCTGTGCTAAGTGCTTGGCTGTATTACTTGATTAATCTTTATAACAAACCCTTGAATGGGTTCTGCTGTAATGCCCATTTGTAGATGCAGAAGAGCCTGCTTTCTACCTCACTCTTGCTCATCCTTCAACAAACATGCATTTTTCTTAAAAAAATATAGAACTACATTAAGGTCTAATTTAGGGTGTACTTTATACAGTAAAATCCACAAACCTTATGTACATAGCTTACTGGATTTTTCATAAATGTATATCTCCGTATAACTAAAACTCTGATCAAGATCCAGAACATTTTCTTTACTCTAGAAAGTTCCTTCTTGCCCTCTCCAAGGCCTCCAGACATGACTGTCGATCTGGTTCCTGTCACTGTACATTAGTTTTAAGTGTTTAGAACTTCGTGTCAGTGGAATGGCTGGCTGTGTAAATGCTGCCTTCTTCGGCATGGTATCGTGGTTTTGAGATCCAACCTGTTGTATTAGCAGTCTGTCTCCCTCCCAGAGTTATTGATATATAATTGATATATAACATTGTATAAGTTTAAGCTGTACAATATAATGATTTGATACATGTATATATGCAAAATGTATACTATAATAAGACCAGTGAACACATCCTTCACCTACATAATTACCGTTTGTTGTTGTGGTGGTGAGAACATTGAAGGTCTACTCTCATAGCAACTTTCAAATATAACGATATTGTTAAATTAGTAACGTTGCTGTACATTAGACTCCTGGAACTTATTCATCTTACAATTGAAAGTTTGTACCCTTGGACCAACATTTCCCCCAAACTCCAGCCCCTGGCAACCACCATTCTACAATCTGTTTCTATGTATTCAACGTTTTAAAAGACTCCACATGTAAGTGAGATCATGAAACATTTGTCTTTCTCTGTCTGGCTCATTTCACTTAGTATGATGCTCACCAGGTCCATCCATGTTGTCACAAATGACAGGAATTCCTTCTTTTTTATGGCTGAATAATACCCCACTATATATCACATATTCTTTATCCATTCATCTGCCGATGGACACTTAAGTTATTTCCATGTCTTGCCTACCGTGAATAATGCTGCAATGAACATAGGGGTGTCTTTTTTTTTTTTTTTTTGCTGTTGTTAATCCTCACCCAAGAATACTGTTCCATTGATTTTTAGAGAGAGTAAAAGGGAGGAAGGGAGAGAGAGAGAAACATCAATGTGAGAGAGACACATCAATTAGTTGACTACTGCACGCAGGATCGAACCTACAACCCAGGTACATGCCTTTGACTGGGAATTGAACCCAAGACCCTTGAGTGCCTGGGCCTCCTCTAACCACTGGGAAACACTGGCCAGGGCCATTGGGGTGTCTTAAAAAATTACTGAATAGTATACCATTGTATGAATGTATAGTAGTTTTTGAAACCTGGTCCTCTGAATAAATGACTTCTGAGTTCCAGCCACCTTGGTCTTTCCCTTCTCCCAAGGGCCAGCTCTTTCCAGAGTTGGGTTTTGGACACACTGTTCCCTCTGCCTGGTCTTCCTTTTCCCTCCTCTTGGCCTGGCTACTCTCCTCTCACACACAGTCTCCTTGTGTCAGGGACGTGCACACCACCCCTGTCCCACCAGTGCCCAGTGCCCAGCACAGTGCCTGGCACAAAGTGAACATGCAGTTTGTTGAATGGACACAGAAGTGGCAGGGGGCTCAAGACGGCATGTTTCATCTCGGAGCTCAACTAATTGTGCTGAAGGAAAACAGCTACATGATTATTTTACTTCCCCATATTTTCCTCCTGAGGAAACAGGCTCAGAGATGGAGAGTGGCTTGCCCACAGCCAGGAAGGGACAGAGCTGGACTGTGAACCCAGGTCTGCCTGGCTGCAACGCCTGCCTGTAATGGTGGTGGGAGTGATGTAAGAGCCTGAGAGAAGGCTCTGGTGGGGGGTTGGCTGTCCTAGAGCAGAGAGAGGGAGTGGGGTCTAGTGCTCCCAGAATCCAAGCCCAGTGGAAGTGGCCAAGGCAGCTCTCAACTCAATACAACACGTCCACCTGGGGCCATGGAGTGGTGGCCATGAGAGGAGGTGAGCTGCCCGTCACTGGAAGTGTGCAAGCTGTGGCAGAACAGCCACTTGGAAGCGGGTGCTTTAGAGAGAACGTGTGCACTGGAAAGGGGCTCAGGGATCTGGGTGGTGGGAAGGGGTTGATCTCTTGGATCCCCAAGTTCTTTCTAGGGTGGGAGGCTATGAGCCTCTGACACCAAGGGGCTGTTCTTGGGCTGGTCTCTTAACTAGAAGAGCAGTGAAGGAATTTTGTACTCTGCAAAGCCATGTGCAACATGGAGGGATGACTAGGAAGTTGAGGAGGGGCTGGACACATTCACAGCAAAGAGCCACCCTCAGTGTGGGCCCTCCAGGTAGCTCTGAAGCTGTACAGTGTGTGTGTGTGTGTGTGTGTGTGTGTGTGTGTGTGTGTGTGGTGTCTCCATATTGCTGATGAAGTGGGGCTCAGAGAGGAATGGCTTGGTCAATGTGATGCAGCTAGGGACAAGTGAGGACTTGATTTCAACTCCATCAATTTCTGAACACATAGCAGGTGCACATAGCAAATACAGGAAGTAAGATTTTTGTTCCAAATTTAAAAAACCACACACCCAAGACAGTGGTTACAAAGCAAGGCTGATATGCATCTGAATCACCTCCTCATGCATGGCTCTCTATTACTTGCCTGACTACTTGATTAACCTTTACTAATTGAGCTGGGTTCTACTGTTATTCCCATTCTACAGATGAAAACATTGAGGCTCACAGAGTTGAGCTGCCTTGTCCAAGGCTGCTAGTTGGTAAGTAATGGGGAGGGAATTAGGACCTAGGTTATATAAATCTGCATCCTGGCCTCTTAGCCCCACTTTCTGGCTGGCCACTTGCCACTTCCTGCAGTGACCCTGGGCCTGAGCTTCTTAGATGCGATCTGGCAGGCAGAAAGATGCCCCTTTAGATCGGGGCACCATCTGTCCACACCTGGCTCATCCAGATGCTGTCCAAAGGTCTGTGCAGGCCGGGACACACCCTCTGGGGGCCAGAGCAGTGACTCAGAGCTGTTGGCCCCAGCAGTCAGCACTGGGGGAGGAGAGGAGAGCAGGGAGTGGACAGAGAGACAGGCTGACTCCCTTGCTCTGGGGCAGACCCGAGCCTGGAGTGGAGTCACCTGCCTGTCCTGCTACCAGTTAGGCCACCAGCCATCCACCCACTCCAAACACTAATAATTTCCTGGACTTTACTCTGGGTTGGGCACTGTGTCTGGGATTTTAAATGTGTGACTTCATTTCATCCTCACCACCAACTTCTGAGGTAGGTTTCATACATTACCCACAATTTACAGATTGTGGAAACTGAGGCTTACAGAGGTTCTGGAACTTGTCCCACCACCACTGAATGCAGGCCCTGATCCCCGAGCCTGATTTTTGCACAACTGCCTTGTAATAGTCATATCTAGTGCTGTCCACCTCTGCAGCATCCTCTCTTTGGAGACATAGAAGACACCTCTCAGGCATCAGAGCTCAGAATTGCACCATAGCTCCCAGATCCTGGTGTGTTTTCACTCTCATCTTCTTTTTTTATTTTTTATTTTTATGGATGGACTTAATGGATCCCGTTTCTCTTTTACTCTGCCTGTTGGAAAGCTTGGAATTCAATTCATGGCCCACCTCTGACAATTACCCAAAACTTAAGGGCAAATATTTAAATATTTTGAGAATTCTATTCAGGCCTAGGTTGTCCTCATTTTTTTTCACTTGTTTTGCTTTCATCCAGGTTTCTTCACATTTTGAAGCTTGTAGCATTTTATTTTTATTTTTAAGTCTTTTATTGATTTCAGAGAGGAAGGGAGAGGGAGAGATAGAAACTTCAATGATGAGAGAGAATCATTGATCGGCTGCCTCCTACACACCCCACACTGGGGATTGAGCCCACAACCTGGGCATGTGCGCTGACCAGGTTCACAGGTTGATGCTCAACCATGGAGCCACGCCAGCTGGGCAAGCTTGTAGAATTTTATAAAATTTGTTTTTATTGTGTAAAATATATATAACATAAAATTTACTATCTTACCCATTTCAAGTGTACAGGTAGGTGATATTAAGTACTTTCACACTGTTTTGCAACCATCACCACCATCCATCTTCAGAACTCATCTCATCTTGCAAAACTAAAGCTGTGCCCATAAACCAATAACTCCCCATTGCCTCCCCTCCACTCCTGGCAACCACCATTTCTGTCTATAAATCTGACTGTTCTAGATACCTCATAGAAGGAGATCCACACAGTCCTTTTTTGGCTTATTTCACTTAGCGCAATGCCTTCAGGGTTAGCCATGCTGTAGTATGCATCAGAATTTTCTGCCTTTTTAAGGTTGAATAAGATTCTATTTTTTGTATATACCACATTTTGTTAATGCATTATCTGTTGATGGACACTTGGGTTGCTTCCACATTTTAGCTGTTGTGAGTAATCCTGCTGTGAACATGGATGTACATGCCTGTATGTTTTGATAATCTGTTCTAAATTTGGGAGGTTGGGGAACAAAGATCCCTGTTGAATTTAGTGCCAGGCATATAGTAACTACCTGATATGTATCTACTGAGTATGAGGCAGGCGTGGTTCCTGCCCATGAGGAGTGGGTCGCTCAGGATTATGGCAAGAATCTGCAAAGGCTACAGATTCAGTGTCCTGGTGGGTTCCCTGCCAGGCCCTACACCTGGAATGGTATCTCCATTATCTGGTTTTATCCTCATAAGAATCCTGTGATGTAAGTAATATTCTTTCCTCCAAGTTGCAGATATGGATATCTGATATCATGCTACAGCAGTGGTTCTCAACCTTTCTAATGCTGCGACCCTTTAATACAGTTCCTCATGTTGTGGTGACCCCCAAGTGGGTCGTGACCCACAGGTTGAGAACCACTGCTACAGAGCCTAAGACCATCGGAAAACACAGATATTTACATTACGATTCATTACAGTAGCAAAATTACAGTTATGAAGTAGCAACGAAAATAATTTTATGGTTGGGGGTCACCACAACATGAGAAACTGTATTAAAGGGTCGTGGCATTAGAAAGGTTGAGAACCACTGTGCTACAGAGAGAGGTAGATGCAGGCCCCAGGGACAGTCAGACCCTCTGAGGGCCTCAGCAACAATACCCAAGCTCAGGGCTGGCCTCATCCCTCTGCGGAAACCTCATGTTTGATTATTACACTATTTTACTAGTTCCCTCTCCTGACCTCACCTTCTCTGACCTTCTCCACAGGTCTGTCCCTGAGGCCTCTTGTGTTGGGGAGGGGACCAAGTTCATGGATGTTGCCCTGGATGTCTTACTCCTGCCTGCCCCAGGGCTGGGCCTGTCTCCCAGGTGCTCTCTCCTGTGGCCTGGATCTCATCCACGGAGCACCGGGGCCTGTCCTCCCAGGAGTCTTCCTCATCCCAGGAGGTGCGGTCTCTGGCAGGGTTAATGATTGCTCAGGGGAGGCGGAGATGGTGCCAAAGTCTGTGAGCTGCACACGGAAAGCCCCAGAAGGTGCCCACCTGTGCCTGCCGGTGTCTGTCCGCCGCTTCCGCAGCCCCTTCTGGGGCACAGGTAGGGACCACGTAGCTTTGCTGAAGCAGGGCATGGGGTCTCCTGCCAGGTGTAGGGACCCAGTGGGGTCATTGGGACCAAGGCGAGTTTTGGAGGTACCATCACAGCTGGGTGGGAGCGCTGGGTGCAAGGAGAGAGCATGGGTGCTGGTTGGGCAACTCTGGAGTGAGTCCCAGTCTGGCCGCCAGGCCTCAGTTTCCTCTGCAGTGTGGGGCTAACAATACCTCTCCCCTGGGCTCCGAGGTCTCCCGTCCGTCCTTCCCTAACAAGGCCGTGGGTCATTTGGACGCACTGAGGATTCTTTACAGGATGGGAGGGAGGCAAGTCCCCCGGAAAATGAGTTAAGCTGCCTGGGCTCTTTACACAGGAAGCTCCAGGGGGCGAGGTCACAGTGGCTGAGTCTGGGGCCCGGAGCTTAAGGAGAAAGAGCTGGGCTCTGATGGTCTTTTGGGGTTCAAATCCTAGCTCCATCCTCACTGTGGGTGGGCTCCGGAACTCTTCTGGGGCTCAGTTTCCTCATCTGTAGAATGGGGATGGTGATAATGTGGGAGGAAGGTGGAGAGCCCTGAAGCAGAGTTGGGCCTGTGGTCGGTGACTGGCTCCAGCACCGCCTCCGCCAGCAGGAGGAAGTGTCTGGCTAGGACTATGGGCTGGCTGGGCCCCAGCTCTGCCTCATTCCCAGGCCCTGACACATGTCTTCGCTCTGGTGTACCAGATGGAGACTCCGCTAAGAGCCGGGCCAGGCCTGGGCCTCTGCGCTGAGGCAGGGTCTGTTGGGTTGGGCACCAGGCACAAAGCAGGGGCTCAAGGCACATTGGGAGCTGACAGATGGAAACAGGTGTGACCAAAGGGTGGACTCTGTGGTTCGTATCCTCCTGTCTCTTCTTAGCAGGGAAACAGGCCCAGGGAAATAGGGTAAGGGCTCGCCTGGGGTGGTGCAGTAAGTGAAACCCTGGAATCGGAACCCAGGACCCTTTGACTCCATATCTGTCTGCCAGTGAAGCAGCCTGAGGGATGGGCACTGGAGGAGGCCCCTGGTCTAACCCTCTGCCCTTTCTCTGGGCATCACTCTCTGAGCTTTGCTGGGCTTCAGTTTCCACACTTGGACCTTGGAATGGCCATCCTCAGAGCTAGGGGACAACTGTGGGAAGTAATGAGGAAGTGGAAGTAAAGTGTGTTGTGAGCTAGAGTTGTCAGTGACGGCGAAGGCTGGGCCTGCTGCTGCAGCCCTGCGAGTGAGGAGGGCCGCCTCCCTCTCTGGCCTTCCTGAGGGCCCTGGGAGGCCCGTGGCCCCCTTTCCCTGTGCCTCCACATTCTAGGAAGCCTTGGAGTCGTGGCTGTTGAGAGCTGTTGTGATGCCTCCTCCCATGGAGGCTGAGGAGCAGAAGTGGGTGTGTCCGGCAAAGTGGGGTGGGATCCAGGAGCCACCCTAAATCCACCTCTGTGTCCTTTCTGGTCCTTCTCAAAGCACTTTTTGAGAGTAGGGAAAGGGGGTGGGGAGGAAGCTGTAATTTCTAGAATGTAGATAGTCCCATTTTCCAGAAGGCAAACTGAGAGGCAGAGGAGGAAATAAGAGCTGCTGGGTGTGGCTATGCAGTAAGTGGGGGCTGAAGTAAGAGGATGCCTCGTGCCCCCGTGCCTGGGGCTGCCCAGCACAGCGAGGCCTGGGAATGCACTGGCCTGGGCATTGTCAAGGGCAACTCCATTGTCAACAAAAGAAACATCCAAACCTGTAGAGAATTTTTATGAGTTTATTTGCACCAAACTGACTAAAATTGCCAGGAAGCAAAATCTCAACAGATTGAGAAAATGCTTCAGAAAATGGCAGTTTTACCACTCATTTTATACATCAGAATAGAAGGGGAAGACATAAGGGGTTTACTAGAACATGAAATCCACTGTGATAGGTTAGGGAGGTGGGGCAAAGCAATGCAGGAGACTGCTGAGATTTGAGAAAGAGTAAAATGGAGAGACATGTACTTATTTTACATTGGTGGGCACAGGATGGTTAACAATGAACATTTACGCACATGGAGATGGCATGAGATGGCTAAAATGAATATTTACGCACATGGAGATGGCATGAGATGGTTAACATGAACATTTACGCACATGGAGATGGCATGAGATGGTTAACATGAACATTTACGCACATGGAGATGGCATGAGATGGTTAACATGAACATTTACGCACATGGAGATGGCATGAGATGGTTAACATGAACATTTACGCACATGGAGATGGCATGAGATGGTTAACATGAACATTTACGCACATGGAGATGGCATGAGATGGTTAACATGAACATTTACGCACATGGAGATGGCATGAGATGGTTAACATGAACATTTACGCACATGGAGATGGCATGAGATGGTTAACATGAACATTTACGCACATGGAGATGGCATGAGATGGTTAACATGAACATTTACGCACATGGAGATGGCATGAGATGGTTAACATGAACATTTACGCACATGGAGATGGCATGAGATGGTTAACATGAACATTTACGCACATGGAGATGGCATGAGATGGTTAACATGAACATTTACGCACATGGAGATGGCATGAGATGGTTAACATGAACATTTACGCACATGGAGATGGCATGAGATGGTTAACATGAACATTTACGCACATGGAGATGGCATGAGATGGTTAACATGAACATTTACGCACATGGAGATGGCATGAGATGGTTAACATGAACATTTACGCACATGGAGATGGCATGAGATGGTTAACATGAACATTTACGCACATGGAGATGGCATGAGATGGTTAACATGAACATTTACGCACATGGAGATGGCATGAGATGGTTAACATGAACATTTACGCACATGGAGATGGCATGAGATGGTCTGCGGAAGAGCCAGATAACGATGAGGGTTCTGTGGTCTTGTGCGCTGGTGGGTGACTGTGCCCTGAGGGGTCTGGGAAAGGGGAGTTCTCTGACATTCCAAAGATTATATTATTGTAGTTGCAAAAAGACAATAGACAGGCTCAGTTAAGGTAAAGATTGACCTTTGTCAAGGAAGGTACCCACCTAGGACATGACTACCCTCCATGACTCGCTTTTAGTGAGGAAGTTTTAATTTCAGACCGTCCTACGTGGTTACTTTAGGTCTCTGAGTGAGTAAGGCCCATGCAGGCCTCTCCTGAGCTTGTCAGGTTTCGAATGTGGTCCCTTTTTCGTCCACATCATTCACTTCCTGTCCATTTGCACCTGGTCTGTCCACTGCCCCTGCTGGTATACCAGGATCTTAGGGGCCAGAGGAGAGTCACCAATGCCTGAACTTGGCACCATGCCTGCCCTGCCCTTAGAGGCTAGAAAGACTCTGCGTGTACCGGAAGGCAGGGAAGGTGTCCCGGGCAGAGGGACACATATGCAAATGCCTGGAGGAAGGACAACATAGGGTGTGGACCGAGAACAGGAGCAATCAGTGCCACCGGCCAGAATGGCTTGTGTGGGAAGAGAGACACAGGACCTGTGAGGACCTAACCTGCCAGGACAAAGGCAGGAATCAGTCTGGCAGCTGGTGGGAGCCATGGTGGAGGTGTGAGCCTGGGGGTGGTTGTGCCCAGTGGGGTGGGGACACTCACTGGTGGGGCAGGTTCATTCTGTGCCTTCCCCAGCTCACACAGACTCTGCAGTTTTCTCAGATGACTAAATCCAGAGGGTGACACTCTGAGCCATAGAACTTTGGCCTCATTATGGTCAAATGAGCGTGTGTTTATAAAAGTCTCTCTCAGAAAGGGGACGCTGTGTGAAACCCAGGGCCGACCTGGGCAGTGCAGGAAGGGAGAGCAAGAAAGAACACTGGACTGTGAGTCAGAGGGCTGGCGTCCCAGCCTGGGCCCCAGCTGGCTTGGGGGCTTTGCTGACTGAGGCTGCTCTCCCTGACCTCATCCGGAGGATCTCTGCAGGCCTAGGGGGTGGTCTGGTCGAGGAGGAAGAGAAAACCAGAAACTTCGAAAGAGCAGCTCAGACTTCCTGCTTTGGGTTCTGATCCTATTACTGACTGGGCCATGTCCCTTCCCCTCCGGGGTCACGATATGCTGAGGACTAAATGGTATGGGACAAAGTGCCATCTGTAGCATGTAGCCCTCGGGGCTGGATCCCAGGGCAGGAGTCTCCTGTCTTCCCGACTGCGCTGTGGCACCTTTGTCATGGTGAACCTGTACCTGCACTTTGTAACTAATTGTCCTGTGGCTGCTGACTCACCTGCAAGTGAGGGGACAAGAGAGGACACAAGAGGTGGGAGGTTAGGTCCAAGACCACACCACAAGGGGATGTCAGGACAGGCTGCATCCAGCCAGTGTTAAAATGCCCTGGATCTGGCTTGCACGGTGGACGCCAGCACCTACCACCATCACCAATGCCCAACTCCATTGCATCTCACTGTCAGCCCACCAGCACCATCCTCTCCACCCCACGACCAGCACCACCAGCTCCATCTGCCTCTCTGCCCTTGTCATCACACACATTCCAAGGTGCCCTCCTGACCTCATCACCCCCACCAACACCACTTCCATCCCCACCCCAACTGAACTGTTGTTCGTGTCCCCAGCCCTGCCTCCAGGAGAGCTCAAGGTCAGCCTCAGTCACTATACTTGACCCCGACTCCCTTACATCAGCAGCGACCACAGCATGGCCTCTGTCTCTCTGGGGACTGTGGCTCGGCATACGTGATTCTGAGGACAGAGGACTTACTGATTCCTCCTGAGAAGCTGGGTCGAGCATTTTCCAACCTGGCTGAGTGTAGCCGACTGTCTAGCATGTGGGCTGTCTGCAGCAATCCTCTCTGGGGACCTAGGCAAGCTACCAGTTTTTTAAAAAAATAAATAAATATATTTTTATTGATTTTAGAGAGGAAAGGAGAGAGAGATAGAAATATCAGTGATGAGAGAGAATCATTGATCGGCTGTGTCTCTTGCAAGCCCCCCAACCGAGGATCAAGCCTGAAACCTGGGCATGTGCCCTGACCTGGAATTGAACCCTGACCTCCTGGTTCATAGGTAGACACTCAACCACTGAGCCACGCAGGGTGGGCAGGCCAGCAGTTTTTACAGCCACTCCCCAAGGGGCACTGGTTAGAGGCTCACTGCAGAAATACAGTCCTTGGCTTCATCCACACACAGCCCACACTGTTCCTGAGCTCTGGAGTCAGTCTCAGAGCACCAGCGTGGTGATAGGCACAGAAGAGAGACTGGAGCAGTTTCCATGGGGACTGTACTGGCTGTAGCGGTGATAAAGTGAAGATGACCCTGCAGGATGCAGAAGGAAGGGATTTGCATTTGCTGAGCACCTACTGTGTGTCAGGCACTGAGCAGGCCCTCCTCCCTCAGGACGTGCTGTGCTTTAGTGTGTATGTAGCTGTGTCCCCCCTCACTCCATTCTCCCTCCCCCATTACCTATTAGAGTCATCCTTCCCATCTTACAGATGAAGAAACAGGACAGAGAAGGGCAGGCAATGACCAGCGAGCTCGAGCACTTCAAACAGGGAGAATGGTGCAGTGGTTGAGGGAATGAATTCTGTGTCCAAAAGACCGGTGTTCAGAGCATGGTCTTGTCATCAATTCTCTGTGGAGCCTCAGGCAAGCCCCTATTCTCTCAGCCTTGGTTTCTTAGCAGCCACCTCATAGTTGTAGGAATAGTGAGATTATGCTTCTAATGTGCTTAGATCAGTGCCTGCTACACAGTGGGCTCTGAACTCTGAGGTCAAGTTCAAGGTCAATCTCAGGCTGGGGCTCTGGACCAGGCTCAGCTACCCTGCTCACCCCTTTGGTTCTCTCTGACTCCCCCTTACCCTGGAACACCTGGAAAACGGGCAGAGAGTGATGCAACCTGGGGGAGAAACGCTGAATGGTGATGATGGGTGCACCTGGGTCAGAGCCACACCGATGGGGGTCTGCTTAAGGAGGAAGGCCTGGGTTCAGGTGCCCCTTCCATGATGCCTCTTCCTCTAGGTCCCTCCAGACGTGATGGCGTGGCCATGGCTGTCCTGCCTACTGCTTCCTGCCCTTGTCGTGTCTGGTGGGTGCCTCCCCTCCCCTACCAGAACAGCACTAACCTGGGGACCCTCGGCAGAGCCCTCCAGCAAGGAGGGGATCCCTCATCAGTAAACACCCAGCTTCTATGAGCAGCCCTCTGGTCAGCTGTCCTGGGGAAGTCTGGGGAGGAATCCAGACTCAGGCGGGTGAACTGGACTGAAGATTGGCCGGTGGGAATGGTGTGGGCTCCCACGGGGCCAGATAGGGGTTCAGGCTTTGCAGAGGTGCTCAGATATTCCAGTGCTCTGTGTCCCTACAGTGACAGCCAATGTGGCTCCTATGTTCCTGTCCAACATGACGTCAGTGACCCTGCCTGAGGACCTGCCTGTGGGTGAGTAACCGTCTCCTGTGTCCAGTCTGGGCCAAGTCTTTACCCCCACGAGGATCCCAGGGGCTCCCATGAGGGCGTGCGCCTCAGCCTGCAGCTCCAGGACCTGTCACAGGCAAAGGTGATCTGAAGAGAGTTGGTTCCAGAAGTCTGTTTTAGCCTCTTCAGCATTTGGGTCAAGAGCCCTCACATAGCATCATATAATCCAGACTCACACAAGAATGGTCCTCCTGTTTTCCACCTCTTTTCATCTTTCTGGTTTCCCCAGTGGCCAATCTCCCTCCTTCTCCCTGGCCAACTCCAGCCTTTACTGGAGGTTTGGGGAGAAGGGAGGAGATGATAGCACTTGGCAGGAAGCCAGTACTCACTGTCATCAAGGGAATGTCCACTCTGGGTAAGGTTCCCTGACCCTTGCCTGCCTCCTCCCCTCCACAGCCCCCAGATGCCTGTATACTCTCCCTCTGCAGCCTCCGGGGAAGCTAGTTACTTTATTGTTCAGAGCAACACACTTCCCTCCTTTTCAGCCAGACTAAATGAGGGTCTTTTGCTCTATATTTTTCTTTCTTTTTCTTTTTTAAAAAATATTTTTATTGATTTCAGAGAGGAAGGGAAAGAGAGAGAGAGAAAGAGAGAGAAAGAGAGAGAGAGAGAGAGAGAGAGAGAGAGAGAGGAACATCAATGATGAGAGAGAACCATTGACTGGTTGCCTCCTGCACTCCCCACACTGGGGATGGAGCCCGCAACCCAGGCATGTGCCAGGAATCGAACCGTGACCTCCCAGTTCATAGGTCTACGCTCAACCACTGAGCTACACCGGCTGGTGGGTTTTTGCTCTTTTATAACCACATGGCTACTCTAAACCAAAGAGCAATTTCCTCCTTCCTGAGACGAAGTCTATAGCTCTCTTGCAGTGTGAAAGCATTTCCAATTAGATTGTAAAAAATCTGTTATTTAGGCTTTTTATTTTGAAGTATAGCCTTTCCCCTCACTATCCAAAAGTAGTGTTCCTATGAAACCTTTCCTAAGCCAAAATAGCATTAAGTGAAGAAGCAATTATCATTAGTTTATATGGAAATGTTTTTGAGCATTCCCAGACCAAAAATTCAATGCGCGTACAATATTTTTATTTCATCATCACGATCAAAACACTTAATTACGTCCAGTTTTATACTAAGCATAACACCCTTACGAACTCTCTTAGGCTCTCTGACACCTTAGGACACGTCTTGCTAGTAAAGCACAAAATAAGCCGAGATAGAGCACAGATGCTCACAGACACGGTTCGGAGCTCTGGGGCCTGATGCAGGGAAGGCGCTCGGCGGGCCTCTCGCTGTGGCCTGTGGCGTGCGCACTGCCGCTGTAAAGGCTGCGGTAAAACAAACGCTGAACGCTATTTCCACTTTTCACCCTTTCCAACAAAAGTGGAAACCCTCCTCGGATTTCTTTTGTAAAACCGAAGTGGCGGAAGGCAAACTTTGGAAAAGCGAGGGATACCTGTATAATATATAATCAGAAAAGCACACTGCATTCACAGGTTACCACTCGGGGATCAGGACTCAGGATGTTGCCAGCACCCCAGCCCCCTCTTCCGCCCCTCCTAGTCACTCGCTGTCCTTCCTCCCTACGTAAGACCTGTGTTCCTTACACTAACACAGTGCAACAGCTTAGTGTTGTCAGGCAGACTTTTTAAAAAATCTAGAATTATGGTGTTTTAAATATCAACTTGAGTTTAGTGACAAACATATATAATTCTTAATATACAAAGACATACTCTATGTGTTTTATTTTTGTAGCTCTTATTGATTGATTTCTTTTTAAAATATATATATTTTATTGAGTTTTTACAGAGAGGAAGGGAGAGGGATAGAGAGTTAGAAACATCGATGGGAGAGAAACATCGGTCAGCTGCCTCCTGCACACCTCCTACTGGGGATGTGCCCGCAACCAAGGTACATGCCCTTGACCGGAATTGAACCTAGGACCTTTCAGTCCGCAGGCCGACGCTCTATCCACTGAGCCAAACCAGTTAGGGCTGATTTATTTCTTATACTTAATTTTTTTTCCAGGCAGACATTTTAAAAAGCATTTCCTCCCTGATACATCTTTCTAAGCCCATGGACAAATGTATACAGATAAGGATTTACACCCACCCACCACCCTCCTTACGTATAAGGGCCACATCTGCTTGCATTTTGACATTTCTTTTTTAAAAATATATATTTTTATTGATTTCAGAGAGGAAGGGAGAGAGAGAGATAGAAACATCAATGATGAGAGAGAATCATTGATTGGTTGTCTCCTGCACGCCCCATACTGGGGATGGAGTCCACAACCTGGGCATGTACCCTTGACCAGAATCGAACCCTGGACCCTTCAGTCTGCAGGCCGACGCTCTATCCACTGAGCCAAACCGGCTAGGGCAGTATCAACATCTTTTTAGCAGGACATGGCCAGCCGGTCTTCCTGGAGAGGGAGCTTGATGGGGAGGGACTGTGACCAAGTTTTCCAAGGATTTGTTGAAGGAGCTGAGACTGTTCGATAAAAGAAAAGCAGACTTGGGCGCTGCCAGGCCTGTCCCTGAAGGTTGCTGTGGACAAGAGGAGGTGGGCTGGTTCTCTGAGACCCTCAGGGCACTGGGCCCCTCAGCTGCATGCGACTCTTGTGGCATTTTTGCCTTTGTGGGCCCCTTTCTCCAGAAAAATACATTAAAATTATATTTTATGAATGTATTGGTATGAAGACAAATATCATGCAGACTGGGCCCATGGGTGGGAGCTCTAGGGAAATACATTTTGAGAAAAGGGAGAAAACCCTTGCTAATGAACAACTGTCTAACAGCGGCAGAGGGGTGGCTGAGGAGAGCGGAGCTTCCGGGGGAAGGGGTGGCTTGAGCGAAGGTTGGATGTGATAGAGGAGGTGAGGCTGGGGGAGCAGGTGTGGGTTTAATGAATCTAAAATGTTTCTTTCAGGCTGGAGAGAAGATGACCTGGGGGTTTTTAAGCCCCCCAATACTCCCAGCCCCTGTTCAGCCCAGGGGTGTGCTCTTTGGGGTGCAGTGAAAGAGCCAGGGCTCCTGGGAGGCCAGCAGCAGGCCCCCACTTAAGCAGAGTGTTCCGGCAGATTCTGGGCAAGCTCTCAGGGTGAAGGGAAAACTTAGAAGGGGCCCAGGCACCTCCAGAGGGTCTTCAGTAGCCCCCACTCCTCAGGATACATCCAGCTGCTGCAGCTCAATAACCTTACCTCCAACCGTCTTTGGTCTTCCCTCAAGGAATCCCAGGGGGCAGGTCCTGGGGCCGGGCCAGGGGAAGGAGACACCTGGGTATCAGCCCACTCTACTGGTGCAGTGCAGTTGTGGTCATTGCCCCAAAGGAGAACAGGATGTTGTGATCCAAGGCCTCTGAGCCCAGCTGGTGTGGCTCAGTTGGTTGAGCGTCATTCCATGCACCAGGAAGTCACCTGGTCTGATCCCCGGTCAGGGCACATGCTGAGGTTTCGGGCTTAGTAGGGCGTGCAGGAGGCAGCTGATTCATGTTACTCTTTCATCCATGTTTCCATCACTCTCTCCCTCTCTGAAATCAATACAAACATATTTATTTATTTATTTATTTATTTTTAAATATATATTTTATTGATTTTTTACAGACAGGAAGGAAGAGGGATAGATAGTCAGAAACATCGATGAGAGAGAAACATGGATCAGCTGCCTCTTGCACACCTCCCACTGGGGATGTGCCCGCAACCAAGTTACATGCCCTTGACCGGAATCGAACCCGGGACCCTTCAGTCCGCAGGCTGACGCTCTATCCACTGAGCCAAACCGGTTTTGGCAATACAAACATATTTAAAAAAGACCTCTGACTGGGTGCTGAGTAACAACCACCAAACCTGGAGCCTTGAGGGCTGGGGAGGTCCCAGATTTCTGGGCACAGAGAAGTCAGGCCCCCCCAGCCCAGCCTCTTGGGCAGCTTGGCCAGGCCAGTCGTGAAAGAGGTGGCTGTGTACCCTGGACATTCCCTGCTCCATCGCCAGGTGCTGAGGCCTTCTGGTTGGTAGCCGAGGACCTGGACGGGGACCCTCTGACCTATGGGATTAGTGGCCCCAACTCTTACTTCTTCACTGTCACCCCAGCCACTGGGGAAGTGAAGCTGGCCAGCCCTCTGGACTACGAGGTAAAGGGCAGTGGTCTGGAAGGCCCATGAGGGGGCAGGGAGACAAGGAGGCCCCAGGAGCCAGTGTCCTGGGGGTGGTGCCCTGGCTGTGCTCTCACCCCGAGTCGGGCTTACCTTGGGCCCCTTCTCTCTTCCTGCTGCAGACACTCTTCTGGTTCACAGTTACCATCTCCGTGAGCGACGGTCACAACAGCCCAGTGAGTCGGCGTGGGGTGTGGAGGGGCGGGAGGTCCAGGGGTCAGAGAGCAGGGGCTGGGGCACACTCCTGACTATGCCTCCTGCCTCAAATCAGCAGAGAGAGCCCCAGTTAACAAAAAAGCAAATGTTTATTTTTATCAAAATGATACTTGTCCGTTTTTTGTTATACAATTTTACAAAGATCTTGATATTTATTATTAGTTTATTTTAATTATATGAAAATTGCTTATATTACAAATAGAACTAATTATATTACTACTTAATATGCATATGAATAAAAAACAAATGCCAAATATCTCCCTACCCAACTCCTCTGAGATAATCACTTTCAGTTTCTTTGGCTAAATGTGGTGGTATCAATGCTCATATTTCTAAGTATCACCGTGTCTTGTGTCTTTGAAAGTTGAGGGTTTTGTTTTTAAAACATATCCCCCATTTTAAAAAACAATTTCAATGACTTGGGTATTTATGAACGCATTCTCTTTGTAAACATTTCAAAAACTGCAGATAAAGGTCAGGTCCCCTCAGGCAACTCTCCCAGCCCACCCCCACCTGAAGTGTCGCCACTGTGTTCTTTCATATCCCCCCTAAGTGTTCACATACATATGTTCATCCATAGAAGAAAGGTTGTAGTTTTTAAAAATGTATATTTTTATTGATTTCAGAGAGTCAGGGAAAAGGAGAGAGAGAGAGAAACACCAATGATGAGAGAGAATCATTGATCGGCTGCCTCCTGCACAGTCCCCAGTGGGGATCGAGCCCACAACCCAGGCATGTGCCCTGACCCGGAATCGAACTGTGTCCTCCCGGTTCATAGGTCGACACTCAACCACTGAGCCACTGCAGCTGGGCAAAAGGTCGTAGTTTTTTGTGCATTTTCTGAAACCCGTGTGGGATCCTCCTGTTCATATTGTCTTGAACTGCCCTGTCCACTCAACTATCAGCTTTGGAGTTCACTCCATGTCTGTGCTCCAGTCCTTGTCTCTTTACTGTCTCTGTTCCAGCCTGGGGACCACACATGGTGCTTTGGCTGGTCTGTTCTGATGGACATTTAGGTTGCCCACAGCCTTACACGATGGCAAACAAAGCTAAAGTGAACATTCTGGTAATAGGACAGGCACATTTTAGATGTTTAAAAAGTGACCTAATGATGGCTGCAGTCTATATTCAAATGGTTCCGTAAACGTGGAGAAAGAAACCAAACAGCGGGCGAGCCTGGATGAAGGGTACGGGGAGTTCTTTGTGCTACACTTGCAACTTTTCTGGCATTTGAAATTGTATCAAATAAAAGGTTACCCCAAACATTGCCGAATTGTCTACCTGAGAAACTATGTCAACTTGCTCTCTTGCTCAGATGCTCCTCACTTTGCTTTCTCAGGAGCCCCCATTTTCCAGGCTTACCTGGGCTTTCTCCCCACAGGTGCGGAAGGACTTTCAGGTGATCGTGGAGGATAGAAATGACAACGCACCTGTTTTCCAGAACACCAGTTTCTCCACAGATATCAGTGAGGTAACATCTGTCTTAATGGTGTGTGTTTGGCGGGGGCGGGGGGGGGGAGGGGGGAGACAGGTATCCTAGAAGCTCTTCTCTGAGTGGGAAGGACCAGAGACAGCCAACAGGGATCCAGGATTGGGAAGAGCACCTGCTAGAAGGGGTGGTTGCAGGAACCAAATCCAGGGGATGCAACCCTGTGAACAATAGGTACAGCAACATTTGGCAGTCAATCAGACTGGACTGGAACTCCTTCAATTATAAAAAGAAATAAAGGAGTTGACATTTTGGTGTATCTGAAAAATGCAGATGTATACCTAGATTCAGGCATGCCTGGATCCAGGTTATTCAAACCATGCCATCAAGAAGAGATTTCTCTCCACCTCTCAGCTCTGCTTCTCTGTTGCCTCCATCTTGGGGCACGGGGCCAGTTCTCCCTTGGGGTGATAAAAGCGTCCCCAGCCACTCCAGGCTCGCATCCCACCGGCTTTGCAACTTCAACACAGACTGTCTCTTTCTTAGTGATCCCAACCAAAACCCCAGGGTTGCCTCTCATTGGCCCATTTTGGGTCTTGTGGGTACGGAATGCTCTGATTGGCTAGATCTGCATCATAGGCTTTCCCCTCTAGTAAGGGGAGGCAGCCTCCCTTGAACTGTATAGGTGGGGAGAGATTCCCCAGGGGTCCCAGAGCAGCAAACAACACCATTACCATATGGCTTTGAAGATCCATGAGATTAGGTCTCCATGCAACACCAGACATGAGGCTGGTGAGGTCCAGACAGGCTCTGATGGAGCACCTGCTAGTCCCAGGCACTGTCCTAGGTGCTGAGGATATCTGGTGAACAAGACAGCTCTGGTTGCCCACCCTTAGTAGCTCACATTCTAGTCAAGAGCACAGACACTAATCAAGGAAACATTAAATAAGCAGGATTTCAGATGGTGTGAAGCTTCATGGAGCTCATAAAACAGGACAAAATGAGAGAAGATGACTGGGGGGGGAGGGCTGTGTTAGGTTGAGCACTCACAAAGGCTTCTCTGAATAAGTGACACCTGAGCAGAGACCTACAAGGCAAGAAGAAGCTGGCTATAGAATGCTCCAGAAAAAAAAGATGTCCCAGGCAGGGGAACAGTAGATGCAAGGGCTCTGAGGTGGGGATGAGCGTGGAGTGTTCTAGGTATAGCCAGGAAACCAGTGTGGATGGAGGGTGGAGAGTGAGGGGGAGGGGAGGTCAGAGAGGTGGGTAGTGGTACGACCATGGAGGGCTATGGAGGCAGCATGGACCTTATATTCTGAGTGGAATGGGGAACCGTTGTGTTTTAGCACAAGAACGATGTAGTCTGATTTTCAAGAATCTGGCCACCATGTGGAAAAGTGAGGGTGTGGACAAGAGTTGCAGGGCCAGGGTTCAGGCAGCGAAGGCCTGCTAGGAGAACTTCCGGCTCTGCAGGGTGCTGCCGGGAACATACTACAGCGGCAGGCTACAGAGAGCCCACAGGAACGACTGTCAGGGGAGTGACACATCCTGGGTCCCGGAGTCATCACTGCAAACCAGAGGCAGCTCCAGTGGTGGAAGGCTGCACGGGGAGAGGAGTGCAGGGGATTTGTTCCCTGCTCCTCCAGCTGCCTCCAGAGGCCCATGAGTTGGGAAGGAAAAGGGAACATTTGTGGAACGTTGGGTTTCAGGCCCTGGAAGGTGTGTCATAATCTCAGTGGGACAGTTGGAGACACTGAAGGTCAGGGCGGGGGTGTGACGCACTCAGGCGTGAAGGGGATGGATTGGAGCTCATAGGTGATGAGTCTCTTGTTACAGACCCTGCCAGTTGGCTCTCTGGTGTTCTCAGTGCTGGCCACGGACAAAGACACAGGGTCTGCGGGTGTTGTGGAATACTTCATAAAGGAGGTGAGTGTGGGCCCCACCACCTCTCATGACCACCAGGGGCAGCCTCTCCCACACAGCCGGCAGGGACCTTGAGGGCTGGGTGAGGATGGTGGCTGTACAGTGGTCCAGCTCCAGTCCTCAAGCCTCTGGTGGCCCCTCTGAACCTCACTTGGCCCAGAAGCATAAGTAGGGTACTTGCTGTAGACAGAATTCTTCTTCCCACCCTCTTGCCCTGGACACTGAGTCCGTGTCACACCAGCTGGTAGAAGAAATCTAGGCTCAGAGAGGTACAGGTTCTCGTCCAAGATCACACAGACCATAGGAGTGTGACCCCAGTTCTCATGAAGACAGATTTGCTAGCTGTAGCTCCTGTCTGTGAGCGCCCACATACCTTACCTTGCTTGACCCTCCTTTCAACCCACAGACATATATCTGAGTCCACTTGCCAGAGGAAACCAAGGCTCAGAAACTGAGGCTCAGAGAGGTTAAGTGACCTGGTGAGGGTTGCAGGGCTGGTCAATGGCAGATTTGAGATTCAACCGCAGTCTCTCAGAGCAGGTGTCAGGGACAGGGCCATCAGGGGGTGTGGCCTGACTGTGCTCTGCCTCAGGTCATCCCGAGCACTGAGGACAGCAAGTACCTCTTCAGAATCCTGTCCAACGGCTCCATCATTCTCAATGGCAGCCTCAGCTACAACAACAAGAGTGCCTTCTACCAGCTGAAGCTGATGGCCTGTGTGAGTGGGGGTGCAGGCACAGCGGGGGGCCGGGGCACTGGGACTGCTGCCCCTGCTCATGGAGGCCCGTCTCCCCGCAGGACTCAGGTGGCATATACCACAACAGCTTCATCATCCAGTGTTCCTCACCTGTCTTCCTGTCCATCTCTGTGATCGACCAGCCGGACCTGGACCCCCAGTTTGTCAGGGAGTTTTACTCAGCCTCCGTGGCTGAGGACGCATCCCAGGTGTGCCGGGGACCTGGGGTGGGGTCTAGGTGGAGATGAGAGATGGAGAAAGGGTCTGGGCCACTGACCATGCCTCCTTGCAGGGAACCTCAGTGCTGAAGGTGGAGGCTGTGGATAGAGACAAAGGCATCAATGACCGGGTGACCTACATTATCTCCAGTGAGAACAAGGGTGGCCCCAGGCTAGGGATGGGGTCAGAGAAGGGGTAGAGGTTCATCAAAGCCACTGAAAGCAGCTGCTCCTGTTGACTCTTGCCAGATTCCACAAGGCCTGGCTGGTTTGACATCGGGCCAGATGGGGTGATCAGGGTCAGCGGTTCCCTGGACCGTGAGCAGCTGTTGGAGGAGGATGAGGAGGTGCAGGTACAGGTCACGGTGAGTAAGGGGTCCATCACACCCTTCCCATCCCCCTCTCTAACCTCTGACCTTTTATCTCAGTGCTCTCTGAGCACTGGTTCTCTGACCTTTGACCTCTGGCCTCTGCTCTGCTCTCAGGCCACAGAGGTGCACCTCAACATCTATGGGCAGAAGGCCAAGGTGAGCATATGGGTCACATTGAGGGTGACAGATGTCAATGACCACAAACCTGAGTTCTTCAACTGCAGTCTCCCAACCTGCACCTTCACCCCCAAAGAAGCCCAAGTCAACTTCATTGGCTCTGTGGACGAGCACTCCGCCACCCGCATCCCCATCGATGACCTCACCATGGTGGTTTACGACCCAGACAAGGCATGTGCATCCAGATGAAGGATGGCATGGGCAGGGGGAATGATGGGAGATGGCTGGGTGAGGGAGGTGCAGAGTAACCTGTAAAGTGAGGTACCATGATGCATGGTGGGGGATGAGTGATAGGTGATGGTGGTGCCAATCATGAGTGGTGGTGAAAATCAGAGTTGTTGGGTGATATTTGGAAATGTTGAGGGATATTGTGGGTAGTCTTGTGCTCAGGGTGATGCTAGGTATTGGTGAACAGAAAGGTAGTTGAATGGAGATTGGTACTGGATGCTGGGTAATATTGAGTGGAACACAGCTTTTGGTGGTGGTGAGGAGAGGGTGGTGATGGGGGTTGAAGCTGAGAGGTGTTGGGATAGTACTGGATATGGGGGGTGTGGGGAGTGTTGAGCACAGGGTGGTCTGAGTGAGTATTAAGATGCAGGGTATACTTAAATGGAGCATGATACTGAGTGGTGGGTGACTTGGTTGGTACTGAATGATGAATGCTATGGATAGTGTTTGGTTGTATTTGGTGACATTGAGTTGGTATAAGATGTGGAGTGGAGGGTGAATTGGGGGGTGGTAATTGGTTGGGTGTGTTGAGTTGGTGGCTGGTGTTTAGTGGAGTGGAGGGGGTGTAAGTATTGGGGTGACGCTGGGTATTGGTGTTGGTGTTGGTATGAGTGGTGGAGGGTGGTGATGGTGGCTGGTAGGGAAGGCTCGTTGCAGTGCTTCATGGGAGTGGTGTGTGTGTGTCTGGGCTCCATCTCTACAGCTCAGATCTGGGGCCCACAGAGCCTAGAGAAGTCATCCAATGGGCCTACATTTCCAGGGACTAGTGACCAGCCCAGGCTTCCAGGGCCCTCATGCCTCAGTTTTTTGAGAGCCTCCCTCTCTTGGGACCTCAGGGGCAGGGTTTCCTAAGGCAGGAACCTAAGGCCAGAGACTTGTGGAAAGGTGTGTGTGTTGCAGAGGGTGGGGTCCTTACTATACAGCCCACCTCTACAGGGTAGCAATGGCACCTTCCTGCTGTCCCTGTGGGGCCCTAATGCTACAGCCTTCAGTGTCTCCCCTGAGAAGGCAGCAGGCTCAGCTGACGTGCAGGTGCTGGTGAGGGACCCGTCACTGGTGGACTACGAGAAGCAGACGGTGATGCTGGTGCAGGTGAGGGGCATTCTGGGGCACTGGGAAGCTCAGGCCATGGGACACTCTGGTCCCAAGGCTGCTGCCTCCTTCCCTCTCCTCAGGTTGTGGCCACTGACTCGGTCAGTAGGAACTCCTCCGTCGCCTTGGTGACCATCCACCTTAGAGACATTAATGATCATAGGCCCACATTCCCTGAAAGCCACTACAACCTCAGTATCTTCGAGCACAGTCCTGTGGGCTCCGTGGTAACCGACAGTATTCATGTGAGTGATGGGGGACAGGGCTGGGCCAGGCTGGGGGACATGGAGGGCAGACTGGGGACTGTGGCCCTGCCCAAGTCTCCATATCATTTGATGCCTTTGGGTCTCAGCAAGTGTGCATGCATGTGTGAGTATGTATGGGGGTGTGTTGTGTGGGGGTGTCTAGTGTGAATCTGTCAGGGGTGCTCCCTTTGTGTCAGGAAGCAGGAAGCCTGGTCTCCATCAAGTGTGGAGTTGGCAGTGAGGGCCATCACTTCTGAACAGTGTGCCATTATCTGTCCCTCTGTCTTACAGGCTTTTGACCCAGACACGGGTGAGGGGGGCCGCATCACCTACAGCCTGCTTTCAGGGAATGGGTAAGTTCTCTGGGTGGGCATGGGGTGTTCAGGGAGCCAGATCAAACATAAGACACCCTCCCTAGCCGGGTTTGCTCAGTGGATAGAGCATC
This sequence comes from Plecotus auritus, assembly GCF_963455305.1. NCBI lineage: Eukaryota > Metazoa > Chordata > Mammalia > Chiroptera > Vespertilionidae > Plecotus > Plecotus auritus. The sequence goes on from NC_137773.1 coordinate 39,711,573, forward strand.
GGCCTATGGACTGAAGGGTCCCAGGTTCGATTCCTGTCAGGGGCACGTACCTCAGTTGCAGGCTCCATCCCTGTGCAGGAGGCAACCAATTGATGTGTCTTCCTCACAATGATGTCTCTCTGTCTCTCCTTCTCCACTTTCTCTAAAAAAATCAATGGAAAAATATCCTCGGGTGAGGATTAATAAAAAAAAAAAAAACACACCCCAAAACCAAAAACAAGACATTCAGTTGCATTGCAATTTTCAGATAAACAACGAATAATTTTTTTAGTGTAAATAGGTTGCAAATGTTCCATGATGTTGCAAATGTGATAAAATATTTTTCACTGCTTATTTGAACTTCAAACTTAAGTGGGCACCCTATCTTTTTATTTGCTCAATCTGGCCACCTGGCACAGGGCAGATATCTTTGAGGTGGATCCAGACTCAGGGATGGTGACAGTGAAAAACAGCAAGCTGCTGGACCGGGAGAAGCAGGCGGTGTACTACCTCACGCTGCAGGCCACCGATGGCGGGAACCTGTCGTCCTCTACCACGCTGCAGATCCACCTGCTGGACATCAATGACAACAAGCCAGTGGTCACTGGCTCCTACAACATCTTTGTCCAGGAGGAGAAGGGCAATGTCTCCATAACCATCCAGGTACAAGCCAGCCTGGACCTGGAGGGTGGGACAGGGGGAAGGGCACCAAGCCTGGCTCTGTAGTCCTGCTGGCCCTGGGCTGGCATCTGGGCTTTGCTGTGTGGCTAAGAGGAAGTCACTCAGCTTCTCTGGCCTCTGTTTCCTCTTCAGAGTATGAGGGCAATCATCCTACTTATTCCCAAGGTCACTGGGGAATAATGAGATAATGTATGGGAAGTACTCGGCACAAAGCCTAGCACAGAGCAAGTCCTCAAAAACACATTGCTCTTTTTAATTCAGGCCCCTGCCTTATTCCAAAAAGGATTTGAGGTGGCTTAGGTTAAAAAGTAAGATAAAAGTATGAATGAAATAAAGTGAGAGAGAAAATAGGATGGTATTATTAAAGGGCACTAAGGGAGATCTAGAACCCAGAGCCACACAATTGCTAGGAGTGGCCTAAAAATTCAGTTCTGAGCTTCCTAATGGCCAAAGAAAAAAAAGGAAATGAATGTCAACCTACAAACCAGGAGGTCACAGTTCGATTCCTGGTCAGCGCACATGCCCAGGTTGTGGGCTTGATCCCCAGTGTGGGGTGTACAGGAAGCAGCTGATCAATGATTCTCTCTCATTATTGATGTTTCTATCTCTCTCTCAATGTCCCTTCCTCTCTGAAGTCAATTATATATATACTAGAGGCCTGATGCTCTTAATTCGTGCAAGAGTAGGCCTTCCTTTTCCCAGCTGCTGGCACTGGCTTCCCTCTGGCACCCGGGACCTGGGCTTCCCTCTGGCTGCCAGCTGGCACCTGGGACCCAGGATGGGCTTCCCTTGTGGCCCCAGATTCTTCTGGTCTAATTAGCATATTATTTTACATATATATATTTAAATGCACACACTAGAGGCCTGGTGCACGAAATTTGTGCACGGGGAGGTGTGTGTCCCTCAGCCCAGCCTGCACCCTCTCCAATCTGGGACCCCTCGAGGGATGTCTGACTGCCCGTTTAGGCCTGATCCTACCTGGGCAGTCAGACATCCCTCTCACAATTCAGGACTGCTGGCTCCCAATTGCTCACCTGCCTGCCTTCCTGATTGCCCCTAACAGCTTCTGCCTGCCAGCCTGATCACCCCCTAACCACTCACCTGACAGCCTGATTGATGCCTAACTGCTCCCCTGCCAGCCTGTTTGCCCCTAACTGCCCTCCCCTGCTGGCCTGATCACCCACAATTGCCCTCCCTTGCAGACCTGGTCCCTCCCAACAGCCTTCCCCTGCTGGCCATCTTGTGGTGGCCATCTTGTGTCCACATGGGGGCAGCCATCTTTGACCACATGGAGGCAGCAATCTTGTGTGTTGGAGTGATGGTCAACTTGCATATTACTCTTTTATTAGATAGGATAGAGGCCTGGTGCACTGGTGGGGGCTGGCTGGTTTGCCCTGAAGGGTGTCCTGGATCAGGGTGGCGGTTCCCTTGGGGCATGGGGCAGCTTGGACGAGGGGCCTGTGGTGGTTTGCAGGCAGGCCACGCCCCCTGGCAACCCAAGCGGAGGCCCTGGTATCTGGGATTTATTTATCTTCTATAATTGAAACTTTGTAGCCTTGAGCGGAGCCAAGCCTCCTGCTTGCTCCATGGCCACAGCCATTTTTGTTGGGATTTATTTATCTTCTATAATTGAAACTTTTTAGCCTTAAGCGGCAGCCAAGGCAGGCCAGGGTGTGCAGAAAGCTTGGCTTCCTCCATTGCCGGGGAAACCCAAGCCTCCTGCTCTCTCCGTGGCTGCAGCTATCTTGGTTGGGTTAATTTGCATACTCGCTCCTGATTGGCTGGTGGGCATGGCTTGTGGTTGTAGCAGAGGTATGGTCAATTTGCATATTACTCTTTTATTAGATAGGATGAAATGAGATCAATGACTGGGTTGACTGAATTTATGAGATAAAAACCCACTATTATCTCTAGAGAAACACCTAAGGGAAGCTTCTCTCCTGAGTCATCTGAAAGGGGGTCTGTGAGAAGTGGGTAGCCAGGTCATCAGAATAACACACATATGGCCATGGAGCCCTCCCATCTTTCTGGGGCTGAGTGGTTTCCAGAGCACGTTCCCATCCCTGATCTTTTGACTGACTTGTGAAGCAGATGCTCTAATGGTCCCCATTTCACAGAAGCAAACTGAGGCTCAAGGAGGTTGTGACTTTTTCTGGAGTTGCATAACCAGTAAAAGCAGTGCTTAGCTGGAGGTCAACATCCTAGGCCTTTCTTCTCTGCTCCTCGATGCTTCTCACCCTGGTCTTAGAGCATCTTGGTCAGGAGCGTGTCAGATCTGCTGCTGTAACCATGGTGTCCAGTGTGAGCCCTGAGAAGCACTTGGTAGAGAAGCTGGCCTGAGTTCAGAGTGCTGAGGGATGAACAGATGGGGCCAGGCTTTTGGAAAAACCATCTCTGGCTACCTACACAGGAGGTGTTTAATAAACAAGATTCCAAGAGAACTAAAATGGAAGAGCTGAAGATGGAGGCTAGGAAGGGAGGAAGGGGAAAGAATTGGTACACAGTCATCATGAGAAAATCAGAACCTTGTTGACGTCACACCCCACTCTTGTTTAAAGTTTGAATGTCTATAACATACTTCCCCCATGACTCCCTCCCCACTAGAACATTAGCTCCATAAGGGAACTGTTGTGATCCCGGCTCCATTACTTGTGCCTAGAACAGAGCCGACACATTGTAGGTACACAGTAGACACTTGTGGAATGAATGACCGTCTCAGAAGCTCTTGCAAGCTCTTGATCTGACCCTCTTAGATGAGAAACTGAGGCTGGGAGATTGGTCAGCATCCCATGGGCTTCAGACCCAATGACTGCCTCATGGGCCAGTGCTGGAGGGGAGGCTGGGCTGCAGAGGTGTGACTGAGGGGCGCGGTAGCACCTGAGGGCTGACACCCAACCCCGCTTATCTGTACAGGCTCACGATGAGGACCAGCCAGGCACCAACAACAGCCGCCTGTACTTCAGCCTGCTACCCAGTCCCTACAGCCACAACTTCTCGGTGGACCCTGACACAGGGCTTCTGAGAAACCTGGGGCCCCTGGACAGAGAGGCCATCAACCCCGCCCTGGAGGGCCGAATTGTGCTGACTGTGCGTGTGGCTGACTGTGGTGTGCCTGTTTTAAGCACTGAGGTCAATGTCACCATCACTGTGGAGGTAAGGCCTGGCTCAGCCAGGGTCAGGGGTCAGGATGGGCTCTATATCGGGGGGCTTCCAAACAGATGGCCAGCTCCCCACCTCCGCCCAGCTCGAGTTACATTTTGCCCTTTGCGGCACGGTGGGTCAGAGAGTTCTGCAGCCAGGCTGATGGGTTAGAATCCTGGCTGCCTGGTTGTGTGGCTTTAGGCAATTCCTCAACCTCTGTGTCCTAAAGTTCCTCATCTGTAAAATGGGGATGAAAATAACATAAAGTGAGTTAACAAATGGAAAGTGCCTGACCCATAGAAGGCACTCAGTGAATACTAGCTCTAACTTTCATTCACAAATCCACCTGATCCCTCCTATCTCCCAGCACCATTCAAGGGCCAAGATAAGGGGCGGAAATCAGCATTTATAGTGTCTACTGCACACCTGGCCCTGCAAGGTAGCCATGGTTATTACCATTTTATTGATCAAGGCACAGAGAGATTGAGTAGCTTGGACAGGGCCTCAGAATGGGGTTATGAAGCCAATCTGTCTAGTATTAAGTAGGTACCAGCTCACAAGGCACCTTCCTCTAGAAAAGCGTTGTAACAAATGCGCACCTCTACTATGCCCACGGTGTGTGGATGGAGCCCCCGAGGGTGAGTGCACAGCCTGCACCCCCTGGCAGGGCAGCCCTGTGTCCCTCAGCTTGGGAAGTGCCACTTTCCTACAAGGATCCGAGCGACACCTCAGAGAAAATGGAGAAACAGAAGCTGAATGAGGACTTGTCAACTGTCTTTGGGATAGAAGTGGGCCACAAAGAAGGGAGAAAGCAGCACTGTATTCAGTGAGTGAGTGGGTGCTTTCACAGCCGTTAGCTAGTCCTCACCATGGCCTGCGCGCAGGGACTGCTACTGACCCCATATGCAGATGAAGACCTTGAGGCCCAGAGAGGTCAAAGTCACACGTGAGGCAGAGGTGGAGCCGGATTTGACTCACAGCTGTGCTCTTACCCACTCCTTCGAGTTAGTTAGGAAGGCCTGGAGAAGGCAGCTGGCCATGTGCATTGAGCCAGTCATGCCATCTATGGGAAATCACCATCAGAAAAGACATCTAGCCCTGCCGGGGTGGCTGAGCTGTGGAGCATCAATCCAGGAACCAGGAGGTCACTGGTTCAATTCCTGGTCGGGATGCATGCCCAGGTTGCAGGCTGGATCCCAGTCGGGTGTAGGTGTGGGGGTGGGGGTGCGGCCAATTGATGATGTTCCTCTCTCATTGGTGTTTCTATCCCTCTCCCTTCCTCCTCTAAAAATCAATAAAAACATATTTAAAAAAAGAAAATACATCAATTGGCGGGGGGCGGGGGCTTTGTTTTTAAAGATGTTCTTTCTACTGTTATTTAGAAAAAGCTGAAAGCAAAAGTGGGTGTCTGTGGGCTGCCTGGGGGAGGGTTGGAAACATCAAGGGCACCCCCAGCACCCCCAGTGTCAGGGGCAAATGTGGCAGGCGGTGTTGGCTGTATGCTCTGACAACAGTGGTAGCGCTGTGTGTGGGGTGGCCAGGGCTGGAGAGGGAAGGCTAGAACAGAAAACGGTAAGCAAATGAGGCAGGACCAGGTGTCAGCCCTGGCAGGTGCCTGAGCACAGATGCGTGTCGAGTATCGTGGAGTTGGCTGAGGGAGGAGAGACAGGAGGAAAGGGGGGGAGGGGAAGCTCGGGCTGCAGGGCCTTTGTGGAAACACAGTGGTATTGGTGCCAACACAATACATCTGAGAAATGGTAGTCAAGCTGGGCCAGATAGGGACACACATGGGGACTGGGAAGCACCCTTCCAGAAGACAGGGTCTAAGGCAGCTCTGAGCTGTGGGCAGAGAAGCCGAGAGGAGGCGGGGCTCCCTAAAAGTGTATAACTAACTTCAGAGGTCCCGCCACAGGCCTCAGAGCCCCAGGTGTGAGACCTGGGCTAGTTCCACCCTCTAAAGGCCGTTTCCATCTGTGAAGTGGGCAGTGCTGTCTGGGAGACCGCAGAGCCTGTGCTCTGAGGGAGGCTGAGCCCTGGGGGCTCCTGAGGTCCAGGACTCAGAACTGCCCTTGTCTGCAGGACATCAATGATAATTTGCCCATCTTCAACCAGTCCAACTACATCTTCCCCGTGAAGGAGAGGGACCCAGGTAAGACCTCTCTGGGCCAGGCTGGGCACGGGGGCTAGGCCCAGTGTGGCATATGACCCCTCCCAGGCTGGGCCTGAAGCGCCCGAGGGAGGTGAGAGCAGGGGACGCCTCCAGTGACCAGGCCAGGGGTCCCTGGGAATTCTGCTTCTCGTCCACAGGAGTGCTGGTGGGTGTAGTGCTGGCCTGGGATGCGGACCAGACGGAAGCCAACAACCGCATCAGCTTCAGCCTGTCAGGGAGCGGTGCCAACAACTTCATACTCCGAGGCTCAGTGCTGGGGTCTGGGAGGGCTGAGGGCCGCCTCTGGCTGCCCTCAGACGTGAGCCTGGACTACGAGACCCTGGCCTCCTACAATCTGACAGTGAGTGCCGAGAACCCAGACCCGCAGGGGGCGGAGGCCACAGCAGGAATCTTCGTGCCTGTGGAGGACGTGAACGATGAGCCACCTACCCTGAGCTCAGCCTCGCTCCGGGCCATCCGTGTGGCTGAGAACGGCTCGCAGCACGGCCAGGTAGCTGAGGTGGTCGCCTGGGATGTGGATACCGATGCCCAGCTGGAGGTGCAGCTTGTGAACGTCATCTGTACCAAGTCCGGGGTGGACGTGGGCAGCCTGTGCCACGGCTGGTTCTCTGTGCTGGCCAACGGCTCTGTGCTCATCAATCAGAGCGAGGCCATCGACTATGAGACCTGTGACCTGGTCACGCTGGTCGTGCGGGCCTATGACCTCACAACGGACCCCCGCTTCCAGGCCTACAGTGACAATGGTGAGGTGGTCTGGCACGGTGGGCTCGGCAGGCTGCTGCATAGGGGCAGTGGGAAAGAGCCCTGGGCTGGAACCTGCAAGGTCTGGGTTCAAATCCTGGCTCTAGCTCTGACCAGCTGTGTCACCAGGAAAGCCGGGGCGCCTTCCCGAGCCTCATTTCCCCATCTGTCAGGTGGAGTCGGGTAGCAGGTTGGCTGTGCAGATCAATTGAGAACATGCATGTAACGCATTTAACACAGTGCTTGGCACACAGATAGCACTTAACGATATCATTTTGTGGGGTGGTGTGAGGACAGAGCGCACTGCAGAGTCAGACGTGTACTTGTGTCCCACCTTTTACTTAAGTAGCAAAATAACCATGTTAATCGCTGGCATGTACCCAGTCCTTACTTCAGCCAAGGGCTATGCCAGTCACCTGGTAAGCATTTCTTCATTTCACTCCCACACAACCCATGAGCTAGGTGATCCCTCTATAATTTTATAAATGAGGAAACTGAGGCACAGGGTGGTAGGTTCAATAACCCAGCTTACACAGCCAGTAAGTGACAGTATAACGTTGTGGTTGGGTGACATATGCCTGGGTTGGGCTCAATCCTGGTCCACTGCTCTGGCTGTGTGACCTTAGGTAAGTTGCTTACCCTCTCTGAGGTCTGGGAAGGGTACTCCCTCCCACAAAGGCCAGAGGAGATCGACTGGGCATCCCAGGTCAGGAGCAGGAGAGGGGACTGGGTGATGCGTGGGAGAGAGGCTGCTGGGAGCATGGCTGAGGCCCAGGCTTTTTGGGTGAGGCCTTTTCCTAGAGACCAGAGCCAGCCAACCTTGTTTCCTAGGAAGCCTCCCCATCACCATCGAGGACATAAATGACAATGCACCCTATTTTCTGCCCGAGAATCAGACTTTCGGTAAGCAGCAACCCGCTCCCTCCCCTCTGCCAGGACTAACTTTGGGCAACTTCCATAGACCCTCCTTAGGCCCCAGGTGGGCCCTTAGAAAGGGAGGAAAGCCTCCAATCCTGCCTCTCCCCCAAGGTTCCAACAGGAGGGGAGACCTGAGTGTTTACCCCAGCTCTGTCCCCACTCCTATCTGACCCGGGACCAGGCCCTCCCTCTCTGGGTCTGAGTTTCCCTATTTGCACAATGGGAGATGCATGACCTGCTCACTAATGGCTCAGGGGTAGTTGTAATGGGAGTCTCTGATGGTAGAGAGGTTGAGGGCAGGTTTGGAGGGGATGAACTAAGCTAGTGGTCAGCTCTAGGCCAGGTGGGAATGGCTCTGACCCCACTGACCCCTTCCTATCCACACTTGTAGTGATCGTCCCAGAAGTTGTGATACCCAACCAGCAGGTGGCGTCTGTCCGGGTAAGTCCTTAGCTCTGCCTTTGGCAGTCACTTTAGCCCAGGAGACACGGGGCCAGGACCTTCAGGCCTTTAAGCTGCCCCCCAAATGTTTTAATACTGGAAAGGAAATTTATTGACTTCAACATATGAAAAGAAAATGCCAGGATGGAAATGAACACCTGCCTAATTGATATAATTAAACTTCATTCATTGTTAAATTTAGTATTCATAAAAATTTCATGACCGCAAAAACCACTTGCAGGCTAGATTTGTCTCACTACACCAGGATTCTTGAGTATTAGAGAAAAATCAACTGTACATTAAACAAGTTCCTTGTAGTTAAATCATTTCCAGAGCAACATCATAAAAAGACTCAATTCTTCATGGTGTCGGATGCGGGTGTATTTATTAGTGGGTGGTGGCTGTGCCAAGTGGGGAGGCCCCCCACACAGCCTGGCCTCTTGCTGACCTGGGCAGTTGCCACACCTTCCTGGAACTCAGCTTCCCTCTAGACAAGAAGCTGGCAGTTCCTGGCAGTGACCTCTAACCCAGAGGCGGTGGTGTCTGGGTGCCGCTGTCTGTGCTGTGGAAAGTGTGTGGGTGCAGGAGATGAATGGCTTGGCCTGCTTCATCAGAGCTGAGTTTTTGGTAGGACAAGATCTCTCTTGGAGCCTCAGTTTCTTTCAAAGTCAGTTTTCCAGTCTTCAGCCAATTGTCTTCCAATGTCATTTGTCTGGCCATGGCTTGAGCAATTTTCTTTAAATCGACTTTTTAAAAAAAAATTTAAACACCAGCTTTAGCCTCATCCTGAACAGTGACACAGTGGACTCATGCTTCTGTGTGTTGGCTATATTTTTCTCTAAAAAGCATTAGAATGAATAAAAATGTTTGTGCCCTCTCTCCCAGTCATTTTATGGTTCATTAGGGGAACTTGTACTCACATCAGTAAGCACTGAAATGAGGGCTCCAAGGGAAGGAGCCTGGCACACAGTAGGTGCTCAGGAAATCTGAGTGTGTGTGTTGGAAATGGGTGGGTGGGGCAGGGTGGGATTTCTACATAAAAGGGACTTTTGGCTGGTAACCTGTTGGGTTGGAGGGCCAGAGGCAGGGACTTGCCAGAACTTGAAAATGTTTAAAGCATTTGCTCAGTTGGGGTGGCCTGTGGAAGGCTGATAGAGATTACGCAGACCAGCCTTCCAGGCCACCCTAGCCTGTGATTCCTGCTAAGGGTGAGGGGTCCCTGGCCTGGCCCACAGATGTTGTCCACTCTTGCTCCCAGGCCAGAGACAATGACTCAGGGAGCAACGGGGCCATCTTGTTCTCCATCCTCCAAGTGGATTTCATCACTAAGGATGGGGCCGTGATCCCTTTCCAGGGCTTCTTCCAGGTCTCCACCTCTTCAGAGGCTGATGTGTTCATTGGCCACATTAAGTAACTATGGGCAGCCCCTGGATGGGGGTGGGGGGAGCCCAAAGGGGACCTCAAGGCGGTGAGTTCCCCATCCTTGGAAGGGTACAAGTGGGTTCCAGAGGACTCCAGCTTGAGTTCCAAGGCTGAGTTGTTCCCTCTTACCTTCCATAGGCTGGTGACTAGCCTTGATGCCACTCTCCAAGGCACCTACCAAGTGACAGTCCAGGCCCAGGATAGACCTTCAGTGGGTCCTGCCCTGGAAGCCAACATCACCCTGAATGTGAGCTTTGGGTCCTGCCTCCAGCCCTGCTGTCCTCTGCCAGCGCCTGGGTCCCTTGTGCCTCATCTTCTCCCATGCCCCCCTCCATAGCTCTTCACTGTGGATCAGAGTTACCGTGTGACATTGCAGTTCTCCACGAGCAAGGAGGAGGTGGGCGCCAACACGAACAAGATTAAGGAGTAGGTCTGGGGAGCCTGGAAGGGGGTGTGGGGAAGAACATGGCCTGTGAGCCTGGTCCCTGATAAGACCGGGATGGAATGTCTCTCAGCCCTGTCTCAGACTCATAGCTTGTCCCTGTCTTTGACCCTGTACCTGCACCTCCTTTCTGCATGTCCCCAGACGCCTATGCTTGGCTGGGCAGGGAAAACCTCAATAGGGCTGTCGTGTATAGTTGCTAAGGCTGTGCACTCTGCTTGCTAAGCTGTTAACCCAATCCCAGAGGAAGAGCTTCCTTCTCTATTCACAGAGGTGCTATTTTCTTAGCCAATGGAGCTGTCCAGTGGAAGTGCCCCTTCCTAATTCACACAGTCCCTAACTTCACTGGCAGAGCCCTGGCCGCAGGCCTGGTTTAAGGCCCCTACCCCAGGCCTCTGACACCTGCCCCTTTGCAGTGCTCTGGCCCAGGCGACCAGGACTACTGTCTACATTGTGGACATTAAGGATATAGAGTCCACAGCTCGGTGAGTGCCCGCAGGCGCAGTGGTTGGTGAGGAAGAGAAGCAGCAGGAGGGGCTGCTGGGTGGTTCTAGGCTGCTGTTAACGCTTCACCCCTGCCCGTTCCAGGGACCGAGGCCGTTCCTACCTCGATGCCTACTTTGTCTTCTCGAATGGGTCGGCCCTGACACTTGATGAGCTGAGTGTGTGAGTGGGACTGCCCATGGGGGTGGGGCAGGAGGGTGACCAGGAAGCCTGGGGGATCCCAATGTCCCTCGGGCCTGAGCGGGGCTCTGTGAACAGGATGATCCGGGAAGACCAGGATGCACTGACACAGCTGCTGCAGCTGGGGCTGGTGGTGCTGGTGAGTGACCGCAGGAAGAAAGCTGTGGGGCAGTGGGGTGGGATACGTCTGTGGACCCCAGAGCCTCCCTCATACTCTTTCTCCAGGGCTCCCAGGGTAGTCCGAAGTCAGATATGTCGAAGGTGCTCAGTAGCGTCATCATAGGATTGGGAGTGGCTTTGCTGCTGATCATTGTGATCATGACTATGGCCCTCATATGTGTCCGAAAGAGGTACCGTTCTCATCATCCTGTGTCTCCACCCCCGCCTCTGCCCCCCACCCCCCAGCCATAAGGGAGAGAGGGTAAATAGAGCTTGGGTTTAGGTGTCAGGTATATCTGTATTCCATCCCCATTGACCTGTTGTGACATCTTGGGTCATCTCCCCTCCTCAAGCCTCAGTTTCCTCATCTGCATAATGGGCATGAGACTCAAAGCCCTCAAGGAAGCAATGTGCATCTCACACCCAGCAAGATGTCTGGCACCTAAATGCTGTTTCTTTTTCCTTTTCCAATGATTTGCAGTCAGCAGTCACATCTGGGTATGAGTCTAGGCCTTGACACTAGTCAACTGTGTGGCCTTTGGAAAATCCTTTTCCTTCCTTGACAGTTACTTGTACCTGGAAATGGAGGGAATGCTCTTCCTTGCCAGGGTTGTTGTGAAGTCACACTCCCAGGGCCTGACTGGACACACAGTGGGTGTGCAGGGAAAGTAGTGACCCCTTTCCTGGTTCCCACAGCTACCGCCGGAAGCTTCGGGCTATAAAGGCTGCCAAGGAGGCCCGGAAAACAGCAGCAGGAGTCATGCCCTCAACCTCTGCCATCCCTGGGACTAACTTGTACAATGCTGATCGGTGAGTGGGACTCAGAGGGTGGGTAAGAGGCCCCATGGGGCGGCTGAGGCACACGGCCGCTTGACTAGGCCTTTTCTCCAGGGCCAATCCCATGCTGAACCTCCCCACCAAGGACCTGGGCTTTGAGTCCCAATCCTCCTCCAGCGACCTGGACCATCTCAGGTGAGCAGTGTCACTCATAACCATGCTGGTTGGTGGTGGTAGTGATGGTGCAGGTGGTGGTGATGGTGATGGTGGTGATGATGGGTGGTGGTGGAGTTGGTGATGGAGCTGGTGGTGATGATGGTGGAGATAGTAGCAATGACATGGTGGTGGTGATAGAGGTGGTAGTGATGATTGTGATGGTGGTAGTGATGGTAGTGGTGGCTATAGTGATGATGGTGGTGGTGATAGTGGTGGAGGTGGTGATAGTGATAGTGGTGATGATGGTGACGGTGTGGTGATGGTGGCTGTGATGGTGGGGTGGTGATGAGGGTGTGGTGATGGTGTGATGGTAATGGTGGGAGTGATGGTGGTGATGATGGTGATGGTGTGGTGATGGTGATGGTGATGGTGGCTGTGATGGTGTGATGATGGTGTGATGGTGATGTTGGGAGTGATGTTGGTGGTGATGGTGTGGTGATGGTGTGATGGTGATGGTGGCTGTCATGGTGGTGGTGATGATGATGGTGTGGTAGAGAAGGGAGAGGCAATGGTGGTTTTGACCACAGACAGGGAGGACTGGGCCTGCCAATGATCTGAATTCCATCGTCTCCCCATAGCCTCAACTCCCTGGATGACAACTCTGTGGACCTGGAAAAGAACAAACAGGAAATCAAGGCAAGAGGGGGGCTTAGTTGTTGCCTGGGGATTCTGACCTGGGGTCCTTCTCTGAAGGGGTGGGGTTCAGGACAGAGCAGAAGGATCTGCTTCTGACGTAGCATTTCTGCTCCCGGCCCTGAGACACCTTATGGCTTTGGAATGGGGTCCAAGCCTTGCTCCTCTACTAGTCACTGTGACCCTGGGTGGGTGAGACTTCCCTCTCTGCTTTCGTTTTCTCACCTGCAAATGGGGATCAGAACACCAACCATGTAGGGCTGTTGTGAGGATGAAATAAGAGTTGGTATAAAAACCACCTGGCGCAAAGTAAGTGCTAAAATATCTGCTTCCCTGCCTTTATATCCCTTATAGAAGAGCTGGCAGGGTGGGGGGAGGAGATGTGGAGGTGAATGTAACCTAGCAAAGGAGAGAAGGTAGGCTCAAATGAACAATAGTACCACCATTTGTTCAATAAGTTAGCTGGTTCTATTGGCTCAAAAGTTCACACAGCCTGGCTGCTGCTTAGAATCACATAGGGAGCTCTTTAGAAATACTGGGCCACAGCCCAGGGACTCTGATCCGAGGGCTGAGGTGAGCCTGGCATGAACGTGTTGTAAAAGCCCTGGGGTTCTCATGTGCAGGCAGGATTGAGAAGCAGGAGAGGGGTGCATGATGGGTCCTCTCCCTGCAGGGGTGGGTGCCAGAACCGGAAGGAACTACCATCTCGCCTTCCCATTTTGAAAGGCACCGCTGGAGAAGCAGCTCTAAGGCCCACTGAACTTTAATAGTCTGAGGTCCTGTGTGTGTGGGATGGTTAGGTATCCACGGCCCTCTGGGTCCTATTCTCAGCTATATCCTGCTCTCTGGGGCTCCCACCATTCCTTCAGTACTTAATTTCCCTTGAGAATGCCTTACATGGAAGGACTTGGCCAACCAAAGCCTCTTATGGGCATTAAAATATCAGACTGTTGCACAGAAATCTGGCTGTAACATGGAGGCCTCCAAACAGGATCCCAAGGATGGGAGTCATAGATGGCAATCCCGGCCACCAGGCAGTAGTAGAGGTCTCTGGGTAAACAGCTCATCTCTGGTTGAAGATGGGTTGGAAAACTCCAAGGGACATGTCTAGGGGTAACTGAGGCAGAAGGAAAGTCTTGCCTGCCAGAGCTGGTGGCCAGACAGGTGGAGGCCAAAGCTGCTCCCCAGAGGGAGAAGCAGTCAGGGGCCCCAGCAATGGGGCTGGACCTGTGGGCTAGGAAAGGTGGAGAGCTCTGAAGAGTCTGGAGAGGGAGGGGGCCAGGCCACTGAGAGCCTTCAAAGACGGAAGAGAGCTAAGACTGTCCTGGGATGGCAGGGGGTCATTATATTTCCAGAAGCTGCCTGAGGTCCCACCCCCTCTCCCGTAGCAGTAGGCAGGCCCTGAGGCCCTGGGGCCTTCTCAGGAACTGGCTGTCCCTCTTCTCCCTTGGCTGAGTGGGGAACACAGTGGGGGGCCTTTTTCCTCACATCCCTGGTGCCCTGACTCACCCAAGACCTCTGTGTTTGTGTGGGAGGTATCAGAAAACCGAGGGATCGTCCAATCCTACTGTTTAAAACAACTAAGGCCAGGGAGGAGTGCTGCCTTGCCCACAGTCAGAACGCTTGCAAGTCAAGTACAGACTAGAACCCAGGTCTTGTCTCCAAGGCGAGTAGCATCTTCCTGGGCTGCACCGTGCCAACAGCTCCTGAGGCGGGTTAGTGGCGAGGGCTCTAGGGAGCACAAGGAGAATGTTTAGCCTGACCTGGGGCTGCTCAGATGTTCCACTGTTTACCAGGGAACAGCCCCAGCCTGAAAAAGCCCTTGTGGTCCCCCAGGGACGGTGCTGGGCTCTGCCCTGTGGTGCTCTGTTGTGCAGTAGCGGAGCCTGGGGGCTGCCTGGCCTACTGAAGGGTTCAGTTCTGAAGTGTGTCTGTTTGGCTGTGTGTGTGCAGCATATCACAAGGGGGCGGGGGGAAGGCAGAGAGATGTGTGGGTGTGCACCACAATGAACAGAGTGAGACCCTGGCTGTAGGAGATGTCAGATTGCACCAGAGGCAGTGTTGTGCTGTGGACAAACTTCAGAGCCAGCAAGGCCCGCGGCCCAAACCCTGCGCTGCCCCTCCCTGGCCATGAGAGCCCTCTCAGCTTCAGTTTCCACATCTGTAAAATGGGGCACAATTCCTCCCTCATGGGATTCCTGTGGGTACTTCAGGTAATGGATAGACTGCGCCATTGACGCAGCCTGCCAGCACGGTGCCTGCCGTGGGGTGCAGGTGGCAGGAACTTTGCTGGACTGGCTCCTTGGCACAGGATCCAGGGCCTGGCATTAATCAGGACTGGGCAGAACACCAAAGTGCTGCTGTGTCTGTGGATGGGGCAAAGGCCAGAGTAGTTCCCCCATCAAGTGAGGTCCAGCCCTTCACTTGGGTCCATCTGTACCTCCAGTGGCATGGCCACCTCCGGGACACAGCCAGAGAACCGAGGCCCCAAGAGGAGCAGGGTGGGACTCCGGCCAAGGAGCCATCTGTTTGTGTGGGCTAGAAGGCCTACCCACTTCCTTAGGGCCTGGAGACATCACCCCATCTTGTCCCAGCCCTTCACACCTCTCCTCTCTCCCCCTACAGAAGGAGCCCCCACAGAGTCCGATGGAGCCGGACGCAGAGCCCCTGAGCGTGGTGCTATCAGGAAGGACGGCGGGCACAGGTGGACAGCAGCAGGTTTTGTCCTTCACCAATGCTGGCCTGGATACCACAGACCTGTGATGGGGCCCTGCCACAGGGCCCTGCATGGGCCCCACTCTTCTGGTCTACCTCGGAAGAGATTCTGTTTCCCCCAAACGATACCTACTGTCCCTGCATATAATAATATACTAGTATTGTGTTGCTCTGCTCCCTTCTGCTTGTAGCCAGTCACAACTGATGAGAGTTGGAGGAACATTTTATTACCAATGTATACTGTGACAATTTGTAGCCAAAAACCACGGCTGGAGGGGTGGGACTAGGTGTTCTGAGGGGTCTTCAGAGACTTGTGGGGCTCACAGCACAGGGGGTACAAGAGGCTGGAGAGGGAAGCCTTTAAAGGACAACTGTGGTTATAGAATGCCCCAATACCCAAGACCAGCTGCCACTCAGTCTGCCTGTGGCCCAAGACCTGCAACCCAGACCTGTCTGAGACCCTCTGACCTTTCTGAGACTCTCCTTTCAACTGCAGTGCCAGGGCACTTCTGCAGCTGCCTCCCCGCTCTGGGATTGTAAAGAGTGTCCTGTGAGGGTGGACATAGGGCTGGAAGTTGGGCCAGGTGAGGGGAGACAGGAATTGGGGATGACTACCAGCATGCAAGAGATGCCTGGGCCATGGGGAAAGCCCGTGGGGAGGACACGATTTCACACACGCCCAGGGCCTCACATTCAGAGCCTTGCACACTCTGGGGCCTCGCACACCAATCCTTGCACACTTGGAGCTTATGCACACAGTCTCTCCCATTCTGTGGACCTGGCTGACACTGGCAGCCCACCAGCCCTCAGGGCTGGGGTACTGAGCAGGTCCCTGAGGTCGCCCAATGTGACCGGGAGGGAGTGGAGCGGAGAGCTGTGAGGGGACAGTAAGGAGTCAGGGCTGGGCTCGTGGACTCATGACCAGGAGGGAGCTGGGTAGAGAGGGTTCATTTGTGTGGGAGGGGAGGGGGCTGAAAAAAGAGGATGAGAAGGCCCTAGAGGCTGCCCATACCTTGGAGGCCTGTGGCGTGTCCAGGGGATCCCTTCCAGGGATCTGGGGTCAAGAAGGGAGCCTGAGAAGGTTGGAAACCGGGGCGTACAAAACGGGAGCTGATCACTCAGCCGTGGGTCCGGCTCGTGAGCAGCACCTGGGCCGGCGCACGCTCTGCAACAGCGCGCGGAAGAGGCCTGGCGGGCGCTTGGCTGCACCCTCGGGGGGCGCAGCACGCACCGAACCTGCGCGGCCAGGGCCCAGGCGGGCGGCTGGGGGCAGTGTGGGTGCTCCTTGGCGGCCGTGCTCCTCGATCTGTCGCTCCAGATGTTTCTGGATGGCCATGCCCAGCACCTCCACCTCCATGGAGGCGCCGTATACCTCCCACGTCATACCCTTTTCGTCCCAGCTCACGTCGCGCACGGGCTCGGACGCCTCTGGGGGCGCCATGGCGGCAGCCAGCGCCGAGCCAGGCCGCACCAGCACCTCGGGGAAGGCGGGCGGCGCGGTGGACGGTACGGCGGCCTGCGGCGTCATAGGTCCAGTGGCTACAGAGCGCATCTCGGCAGCCCCCAGCGACACCTGCAGGCCCGCGTCCCGACGCGAGGGCGGCCTGGGCGCAGGGCTGGGCGCGCGCGGCGCCGCCTGGAAGCTGAAGGCTGGGCCACTCGCGCCATCCTGCGGAGTCATGGGGCTCACAGCTACCGACACGCAGGCTTGCGCGCCCGCCTGCGTGCCCGCGTCCTCACGTGGTGGCGGGGCACCTGCATCCCACGACGGCGCCTTAGTGAAGTTGTCACGAGTCCGCGGCCCTGGCGGGGGTGCATCGGCCTCCGGGCCAGGGCTGCCCCGGGACCCAGCGGCCATGGGGTCTTTCTGGCCCAGACTGCAGGCCTCGGTGCTGACTGCTGGCGCTGGCTGCACGAGGCCCCCTCCGCTCCCGGCAACCGCAACCGAGGGAGAAGTGGCTGAGCCGCAGCCTTTACCATCTGATTTCCTGGGTCCGGAGGGGGCCTCCGCCTGCTCCAGAGTCAGAGGGGGCACATTCCCCAAGGATGGGGGCTCTGCTTTTCCCGGGGGTGGCGCAGAGTCGGCCTTCCCCAGGGCCATAGGCTCCACCTTCCCAGAGGCAACAGGGCCTGCTTTTCCTGAGGATCCAGGATCCTCCCTCTCCAAAGCCAGTGGCTTCTCCTTCTGCAGAGACGCAGCCTCCGCTTTTCCTGATGAAGTGGGACCCTCATGCTCAGGGGGCTTTGTGTCTGCGTTCCCCAAGGCCCCGGGGCCCACCTTCGTGGAGTTCACAGGACTCCCCTTCTTTGGAGGCAGAGCACCCACCTTTCCCTCTGGGACAGTATCGGCTTTTCCCGAGGGTGCCAGGACTGTTTTCCCTAGAGTTGTGGGCGCCACCTTTCCTGCAGACACCGAGTCCACTTCTCTGGGAGGCACAGTTTCTGCTTTCCCCCTGCTCACGGGGTCCACCCTGCCCAAGGCGGGGTCCGCCTTCCCTGAGATGGTGGGACCCACCATTCCAGAGGCCACAGGACTTGCTTTCTCTGAGGACAGTGGCGCTGCTTTCCCCTCAGTCACTGCCCCAGTTTTTACAGAAGACGAAGGTCCCGCTGTTCCCAAGAACTTGGGATCCCCTGGAACCGAGGGCACAGGGTCTATCTTTCCTAAAGATTCAGGATTCACTTTCCCAGAAGATGATGTTTTTATATTTCCCACAGAAATAAGGGGGTCCACTTTTCTGGAAGACACCGAGTCCTCCTTTTCTGAGGATACAGTTTCTGTCTTTCCCACAGATGTCAGTTCAGCCTGCCCAGGAGACAATGGCTCTGGCTTTTCTGAGGACACAGGATCCACCTTCCCCAAAGACACTGGACCCACCTTGCTCAACGACCCAGCATCCGCCTGCCCAGCAGACCCGGTTGTTGTCATTCTCACAGACATGGGATCTCCCTTTCCTGAGGAGGCAGGCTCCATCATTCCCGGGAACTGAGGGTCCTCTTTTGTAGAGGACACCGTTTCTGCATTTCCCACGGATACAGGATCTGTCATCTCCAAGAGTTGACCCCTTCCTGCCAACCCCGGAGCCACTGTTCCATGGGACATAGGCTCCATTTTGACCGGTGACCTTGGAGTCAGCATTGCCAGGGACCCAGGATCTGTCTTTCCTGCAGACGCAGAAGGGGCGTATTCCAAGGACTTGGGATCCGCCTTCCCTGCGGGCCCAGGATCTCTCCTTCCCAAGGACACAAGATGTGCCTTGCCCGCAGATGCAGAACCCACCTCTTCTGAGGACACAAGAAACTTCTGTCCTGAACACCTGGGCTCCTCATGTCTTGGGCACGCAGGGCCCACTTTGGCCGAGGATACAGGATCCTCCTCTCTTGGGGTCCCAGGATCCATCCTTCCAGAAGCCACAGGATCCCCTTTTCCCAAGACGGCAGGCTCTGTCTTTCCTGTGAACATGGGATCTGCCTTTCTCAAGGACCCGGCATCTTCCTTTTCTATGCAAGTGGGATCTGCCTGTTTTGAAGGCTTGGAGTCCAACTTCTCCAAGAACATAGGCTTTCTGTGCTCCAAGGATGAGGGATCTGTGTTCGCCGAGGACACATGCTCTGGCTTCCCAGAGAAGGTGACTTCTGGTGTTCCTGAGATCGAGACTCCATGTGCTCCCACTGTCTCTTTGGCGGCTGCCTCGTGGGGAGGGATGCAGGTCAGGGATGGGCAGGCCAAACTCCTGCCAGGATCCTCAGAGCAGGAGGCCCCTTCCCCAGTTCCACTGGGGTTGCTGTGTCTAGAGTCCATGCCTGGGCTTTGGGCAGGGGTGTGCCTGGGGGGTTCAGGGCTGGCCTTTGGTGGAGAGGAGCAGTAATCCCTCATGGCCGGGCTCCCAGCCCCCAGGCTCCCATCCTGTGGGCAGCAGAGGGCTGTGGGCTGGGGTCCTCGAGGGCTGGGGTCCTTTCGAAGCCACTGGAGCCAGGCTGGTTCTTCAGCACTGTCCACCTGCCCTCATGACCATGCTTCAGCCCCAGGCTGCTGTCCGGTGCTGAAACACAGAGAGAGTAGACTCAGGCTCAGGGGAGACCCAGCGGAGAAGAGCCTCCATCTGGGCCTCCTCTCTTTCACCCTCCTCCTAGCAGCCAGGCCTCCTCACCAGATTCTCTGCCCCGGTCTGGGCTAAAAACACTAACCCATCCACATCACTGCCCTGCGTCACTGCCCCCAGCGACCCTGATTTCCTAACATGGCATTCAAGGCCCTTCACAATTTGGCCACAGTCTAACTTTCAACTTCCGTTACCATCACCTTTCCTTGTCAGCCCACCCCATGCTGCCTAGAAATTATGCTTTTGTCCTCTAGCCCGCGGGTCAAGAACTCTGGGCCTAGGTAGTAATTTAAGTGAGGGAAGCAAGCTAAGTATAAAACAATAGGGAATGGTGAAGACTGTAGCAAACCAGAGAGTGTATGCCTTGTCTAAGGGGAGAACCACTACTTCACCAGCCAAGTATTGTTCTGGAGAAATGCATCCTGGTAGTACCAGTGAGAAGTGGGAAATCCGGCACTTTAATGTAAAATGTCCTAATTAATTCAAGATAAAAAAAAACAAAAACAAACTACGACACTCTGGGGGCTAAATAAAATATGTCTGTAGGCTACCAGTTATGTCTGTGTAGGCCCTGGGGAGCTGTGAATAGTTGATAGTCTAAGAAGGGATATAGTCCAACATGTGTGTTTTCAAAGATTGCCCTGGAATGGTGTGGAGGCTGGGCTGGAGGAGAGGGGCTGGCCAAAGCTTATGAGGAGGCTGGTCAGTCATTCATTCAATCTCATTTATCCAGTGCTTCATTCATTCACCCAGCCCCTCTGCAGCGGACTCTGAGCGGCTGCAATGGTCTAGATGAGAGGTTCAAGAAAGGTCCTGGGAATGGGAGTCAGCAGGATTGAGAGCTCTGAGGGAAACTGACAGGAACCAGCTGGCTGTAGGGGATGCTGGTGGGGGTGGACCGCAGGATTCTGGCTGGGGGTGGGTGGGTTGCCAGGCAATGGTGCTGGGCAGGAGATGTGGGGAAAGGAGGAGTTGCGTTTTGGACAAGCCAAGAGTGTGGTACCTGGGGGACAGCCAGGGAGAGGATCTGGCAGGCGGCTGGGTCTGCGAGCAGCTCTGTTCCATTACACACTCAGCAGCCAAAGCAAGCCTGAAACCCGCTCTTCCTGCCTCATCTCCAAAGCCACCTTGCTACTTCTCAGGCCCAGATCCCCAGAGTTACCCTTAACTTTCTGTCACAGCCCACATCCCATCCATCAGCAAAACATATTGGATCTGCCTTCAGAGTATACCCAGAATCTGGCCACCACCCTGAGCTTAACCCGTACTATCTCCCACCTGGATCATCCCTGCTTTTTTCTTCATCCCAAACAGCTCATTCTCAACACAGCAGCCAGAGGGATCATAATAGGACTCAAGGCAGAGCATGCCCCTCCTGTGCTCAGAACCATGCAAGTGTTTCCTCAATCTTATGCAAAGTTAAAGTAACTTTCTTATAATGACCCGTGAGATTCTGCATTTTTCTGGCCCCAGTACCTCTCCCTTGATTATGCTGCTTTGGCCATACTGGCTGCCTGGCTGATCCTCGAACACCCCCTGCCCCAGGACCTTTGCACTGGCCGTCCTCTCTGCCTGGAATGCTTTTCTGCCCGATATCTGCGTGGTCTGGTCCCTGTATAAAACAGCCTCCTCCCCGACACTGCCTGGAGCTCTGCATCTCCCTTGCCCTGCTCAGATTTTCTTCACAGTACCTGTCACCATCTGACATATTACATTGGTTAATTGCTTATGACTTGGCTTTACCATTAGAATGTCAGCTCTATGACGGGGTTGGGGGGGAGAGGAGGGTTGTTGTGTGTACTGATGTATCCTCAGAGTCAAGAAAATGACTAGCAAGTAGTAAGCTAGTAGCTCCCAATAAATATTTATTGAATGAATGACTGAGTGATCTTTTAAAATGTTGGTCCAACCACGCGATTCCATGCAATTTACTTCTCCTGGCTCTTGCTGGGGAGGTAAATTGGCTGTAATCTTTTTGGAAGGACATTTATCAATTTCAGTGCACATAGCATCTGGGCCAGCACGCCCACCTCCAGGGACGGCCTTGAAGACAGACTGATGGTGTACAGGGGTGCAGGAGGACATGGCTGGTGATGAGAAGAAAACCAAGAAGTGTGTTCAGAAAGTGCAGGACAACCACTGGGACCCCTCCTAGCTATCAGAATGTGCGGAGTGAAGAGGAAAGATGCCCAGAATAAAATAAGTGAAAAAAGCTAGGGGACAGCATGGCCAGTGGGATCCCATGCATGTAGCCAAGGTCAGCGGTCGGCAAACTCATTAATCAACGGAGCGGCAAACCGCAGCTCACGAGCAGCATGTGGCTTGTGAGCCACAGTTTGCCGACCACTGGCCAAGACTCACATTTATGGTTTAGTTATGAAAAGAATGTTTCTAGAAGGAAACTCATGTAATTTTTAGTAGTGATTGCCTCTGGGAAGTGAGACCAGGGATTTGGAAATGGAAGAGATTTTTTTGTCTGCCCCTCTATAAAGTTTGAATTTGAGTTATAACTTTTTTATTTTTATTTCAGCGATGAAGAGAGAGAGAAACATCAATGATGACAGAGAACCATTGATAGGCTGCCTCCTGCATGCCCCATACTTGGGATTGAGCCCGCAACCTGGACACATGCCCTGACCAGGAATCGAACCGTGACCTCCTGGTTCATAGATTGATGCTCAACCACCGAGCCACGCTGGCCGGGTGATTTATGACTTAAAAAATAATAAAACAGGAAAGACAGAAGTCTTTAATGACTCTCTACTACCTTTAGGGTCAAATCCAACTCCATAATGTGCTTTCAAGCCTCTGCAGACTTACTGACCTGCTGGGCTGTATTATTCATTATGCACTTCCTCCCCCAAAGCATATACATGCACGCACACGCATGCACACACCCATTTTCACTAGCACACACATCCATTTCACTCAACCCCCCATATTCACGCACACATGGACATACACCCACATTCACTCACACATATATATGCGTACCACCTCTCTGGGTTCCTCCGTGGTTCACATCTCTCCATCGTGGCCTCTACCCTCCTGCCTGGCTCTCATTCAACCTTCAGGTCTCAGTTTAAATGCCTCCTCCTCCCCTGGGGGCCTTCTTTGTCCACCAGCTCCCTCAGGGTTCCCACAGCCTCCAGTTTTCCCCTAACCAGACTCATGTCACTCTGCACTTACACCTCTGGGTCTCTGCCTAGACTTAGGTCCCTGGATGGGGACATAGTTCCTACTGTTCACCACTGGGTCCGCAGGCTTTGGGCTTATGGGACTTAAAGTGGTGGTGGGGTCATCACCAAAATGGGGACACAGGGGGAGGGGTAGTCTTACAGATAATGGTGGGCACTGGGTCTTGGGAAGGTGACCTGGGTGCCTTATAGTGGGACTTATAGGGGAATGTACAGGAGCAGCTGTGAGACAGGATTTTGTTGTTGTTGTTGTTAATCCTCACCTCAGGATATTTTTTTCCATTGATTTTTTTTGAGAGAGAGTGGAAGAGAAGGGGGTAAGGGAAGGAAAGATGGAGGGAGGGGGAGAGAGAGAGAAAGAGAGAGAGAGAGAGAGAGAGAGAGAGAGAGAGAGAGAGAGAGAAACATCAATGTAAGAGAGACACATTCATTGATTGCCTCCGGCACAAGCCCCAACTAGGGTTGGGGATAGAACCTGCAACCCAGGTACGTGCCCGTGATCGGGAACTGAACTTGCAACACTTCAATGCACGGGTCTACACTAACTACTGAGAAACACTGGCCAGGGCTATGAGATAGGTTTAAAGCACCGGAGACGTCTGGCTGGAAGTCTTTGGATCTGGTTTTTAGCAGCATGAAAAAAGAATGAGTTGGAAGGTCACTGGCCCACAAGGGTCAAGCAGGCGTCAGATTTGAGTGGTATGGACTGTGTCCATCTTCATTTTTTGGCTCTAGATCAGTGGTCGGCAAACCGCGGCTTGTGAGCCACATGCGGCTCTTTGGCCCCTTGAGTGTGGCTCTTCCACAAAATACCACGGCCTGGGAGAGTCTATTTTGAAGAAGTGGCGTTAGAAGAAGTTTAAGTTTAAAAAATTTGGCTCTCAAAAGAAATTTCAATCGTTGTACTGTTGATATTTGGCTCTGTTGACTAGTGAGTTTGCCGACCACTGGTCTAGATGATGAAATGGGCACAAGGAAGTGTTCTCTCCCATAAGAAAAACTGCAGAGTAAGTGACATGACTCAAGACTGCTGATTCAAGTGGGAGTGGTGGGGACTGTGGTAAACGAGAGAGCAATGGCCCCTTCTAGCACTAAGTTCTACTAGCTCAGTGGTCGGCAAACTGCGGCTTGCGAGCCACATGCGGCTCGCGAGCCACGGTTTGCCGCTCTGTTGACTAATGAGTTTGCCGACCACTGTCATATACTACCCTTTACCTCTCTGCACACAATATGCCACAATAGCCTAATCCTCACAGCTTCCAACTACACAGTAACATTTAGTCTAGTCCAGTGGTCGGCAAACTCATTAGTCAACAGAGCGTTTTGCCGACCACTGTACTAGCTGATTAGGAATTCATTTACTCTTATTTTTTTAGAAAGTGGGGGGAAGAAGAAGAAGGAGGAAGAGAAAAGAAAAGAGAGGAGAGGAGAAGAAAAGAGAAATAAGAGAAGAGAAACATTGATGTGAGAGAGATACATCAATCAGTTGCCTCCCCTACACGCTCTGACTGGGGAGTGAAGCCACAACCTAGGTATGTCCCTGACTGAGAATTGAACCTGCGGCCTTCTAGTGCACAGGACGATGCTCCAATCAACACCACTGGCCAGGGCAGGAATTCATTTATTAATTCACATATGCGTTGTTCTTGGTACTAGGGATATAGCAGTAAATAAGAAATGCATGATCCCTGCCTTCCAGGTGTGGAAAGATTGGGGGACAAGCAATCCACAAGTAAGCAAATAAATCATGTAATTTCAAAAATAATAGATGCTGTGAAGACAAAGGAGTGGGCAGCTGGTTTAACACATGCTTGAGGAAGGCCCTTCTGAGGAGGTAACAGCTGAGGCAGCCATGAAAATGCCTGAGTGGCTGGAGTGGAATTGGAAGGGGGAGAGGGAAGAGGCAGCTGGGAGCCCAGCATGCAAGCCATGGGGGAGAAGCGAGGGCTTATCCTAAGGCTACTGGGAACCCACGGAGTGTCTTAAGCATGGAAGTAAAGGTGGCTCTTGCATGGCCAACTCTCATTTTTTGAGCAAAGTCACCAACTTGGATTTTTCTATATTTTAAATGTTGGTTAATGTAAAAAATACTACACAGGCCAGATAACTCACTTTTGTGGGCCACTGTTGACCCCTAGGTCACTTGCTTGAGACCTCTGATCTATCTGGTCCTTTGGGCTACAGAAAAGGATGTAATAAGCCAGATCGACTGGGTAGATGGCCAAGAGAGAGGGCCCAAGTTCTGTGCTGTGTTCTTACTTTCCAGAGGAGGAAACTGAGGTCCTGAGGGCTGGGTCTGCCTGCCATGCCTCCTCTCAGAACCTCATTTTCCTCTTCTGGAAAATGGGAATTCAATAGCTGCCTGGCAGGTGTAAGGGGGGCTTGGGATGGAGCTGGAAGGAGTTAACAAGGCTGTAGGAGAGGTGCTTGGAGCCCTCACTACCCCTTATTTCACCCTGGGTAGCCCAGCCCTGGGTCCCCTCACACTAGTCCCTCCAACAAGCTCCCTCCCCTGGGTGTGGCCTAGCAGAAAGACAGGACTGCTCCCCATTTACCAGCTCTGTGACCTTAGGTAAGTCCCTTCTTCTCACTGGGGACCCTGGCAAACCCAGCCCCTGCTCCCACAAGGCTGTTGTGAGAATTAACGAAGATGAGAGGTGTGCGCAGCTCTGCACTTTGGGGCTGGCTGTGTCTATGGAAGGCCTGTTTTTATCTACTCAGCCTGTCAGCGCCCAGCTGTGCTCCCAGGAGGGAGCAGGGGAGGGAGGGCCAGCAGCAGAGGCACAAACTGGCAAACCCAGTCCTCAGCTATGCTTGTTTGACCTGGAGTGGTAAAAATTTCTTTAAAAAAGGAATTAACTTTTAAAAGTTAGATGATTTCATGTGAAAACCATATTTCTAGATCCTCTTGGAAAACTAAAAATTGGCAATCTGAGCTTGCTTTCTGCATGGCAATAGTCAGCAGGAGCCAAGCAGTGACTGCCTCGTTAGATGGAGGTGTACTCTCTAATTAGCCACAATCACCAGCCCTCCCTATGGTGTCCTGCACACTAAGGCTGATGTTGGTTGCCATGGGTCACTAAATTTGTACCATCATTTTTCTCACAGCTAGCCTCTCATGTATGTTATCCATCTATCCTGTAGCCACCTGAGTTTTGACCTTTGACTAGATAGAAAGGTGGGAAGTGACCTCACACACAAGGCCCCATGTTTATGTGCAGACCCCGGGTGCCATGCAGGTGTTGTGTTCTTACTTCCCAGAGGAGGAAACTGAGGTCCTGAGAGGCGGGCAGGGCCCAGCTGGTAACATGCCCCTTCTGAAAGGCCCACCTGGAAGAGGCCAGTGTCTCAGTTCCCAGCTCAAGGTTCTTTGACCTGGGATCAGTTTTGGGATAGGGACAGAGAACCTGGCCACGGTCAGAAAGGTGTGGGGTCAAGCCTGAGCATGGACTTACTCCATGACTTTGGATGGGTCTTTCCCAATCTGTGAAGTGGGGGCGGGAATGCAGGTTATATTTAGAAGAGCTGGCCCAGCCCAGGGTTGAAGATCAGCCAAGATACCATTCCCAGAGGCTCTGCTGCTCACAGTTCTGCTGGACCCTTCCTGGCTTGTGAAAAAGCTTTGATAATCATCCAGCCACTTCTGCAAGAGGCAGTTCAAGCCTGGGGTGCCACCTTCTCACCACCCCCACCCTCCCTCTAGATCCCAGTTCCATCACTCTCCCACTGTGTGCTCAGCCCTGGGCCCAGCACTCTCAGGCTCCCTTTAGCATCTGGACTCTACAAAAATCTCATGAGGGGAGCACTATTACCCCATTTCCCAGATGAGGACACAGGTCAGAGGGAGAAAAGACTTGACACCAAAGGCACACAGATGGGGTGGGGGACTGTGGTTCAAAGCCTATTGTTTCTGAACCCAAAACCTGGATTCTTCCTACTGGTATCAGCTAAGATCTTGGACACTGACCCTTGATTCTTAAAACCCCTTTCTGCTTTTTGGAGTTAGGCAAAGGGTCTTCCCCATCTCCTGGTCCTAACAGGCAAAGTACCAGGGAACATTCAGGAGAGGAAGCAAGAGTGTCCCCCCCCCCCAAAAAAAAAGAGTGTCCCCCATGCATACCCCACCTACAGGAACCACAAACCCATGAGCAGATGACCCCTTAGGTGTGTGAGCCAGCTCACCCCGTGTGCAGAGGGAGTGTAGAATGCACCAGCCTAGGCCAGCCTGGGAGCTGGGATTTGGCTCTTGCATTCTGCTCAAGAAGAGCTTGGTGTACACATGAGCAACCTGTATATGCATAAAATAGCCTGTTTGTTTGTGTCACATGGGGGCCACTTGGACCCTGTGGGTGTGCACATGTGTGGCTACATGGCCTCAGAGTCTCATGGGAGAGCTGGCCTGGAGGTGTGCCCTGCGTCTGGGCAGAGCAGCCCCTATAAATGCCCATTCTGGCTCAGAGACCTGCCCAGCCCATTCCTCTCCCTCTAGGATTTCTTCCCAGGGCTGCCAGCCACCAGTGAACACTTCCTCCCATAGTAACGGGACCTATAAAGGCTTGTGGGCTTTGACAGGCATGAGTGTGGCCTGTGTCTGTCTGACAATCCTGGTCTGCTGCCCCTCACCCTCTCATACCCTCGTCTCCTAGTACCCTCACGGCAGCAAAGCTCCCTGCCTGGGCTGCAGGTAAGAAAGAGCTTAACAAGGGTGATGGCCAAACCTTCTTCCAGAAATGGCCCCCAGATCATCCATCCATCCACTCACCCCCAAGAGGGCAAGAGTGTGCACACTGGGGCTGAATGTGGGGGAAGGAGGATATTAAGCTAAGAGACAGAAAGTGTGCGACAGGGAAAGTGCACACAAGTGTGACGGCCTACTCCAGGGTCTGGGGATACATGAGGGACACCATGATGAGCAGGTGTGAACAGGCACACGCAGGCCAGAGCAGGGTGGCTGTGAGTGTGTCAGGATCAGGGAGTATTGTTGAGTTGAGAATGCTGTGATAGCGATGGCTGGTGTGAGTGCGTAGCTATGCCTGGGTGTGTACGCAAGGCTCCCACTGGGTGTTCTGGGTGGTTGCACAGATGGACAAGTTTATGAGTCTGATGGAATGACCAAGGCCCACAGTGTACGTGTGTGGACCTATGGCCTCATGCGTTGTGTGACAGTGTGTGATGGGACCCCAGAGTGTGTGCCACACTAAGTGTGCAACAGTGAGTGTGCTCAGTGTCTCACGAACAGCACAGCCACTCGAGCACTGAGCTTGTTCTAGGAGAGAAATGAATCAACGCAGGCGGACCCCTCCCCGCGATATCGGGAAGCGCCCCCCCCCCCCCCCCCCCACACACACACACACGGCCATGCGGAACAAAGGGGCTGCGGGCTGCGAGTCCAGGCGCGGGGCCAGGGTTCTATACACATGCGGACAGGCCGGCGGGGCCCCTCGGGGACTCGGCCCGGACAGCGGGACCCGCCCCCACCCCGCCCCGCCTCGGCCAGGAGCCTAGGAATGGGCACCTGCCGCCCCCGGCCGCGCGCGCACACGGACCCGGGCTCAGGCCGGACACACGCCGTGCACGGGGCCGAAGCCCAGCATCCAGGGGTTTCGAAGACCCTGGACAGCGGTTCCGGGTTTGGCAGGAGAAGAAGGGGTTCTACGCTGCCCGCCCGGAGGGGCAGCAGGTGCGGGCGGGCGCTTACCCCTCTGTGCCGCCGCTCGGTCTCCTCGGCGCGCTGCGCTCCAGCTCCCGCGGCCGCCGCCCGAGCGGCCTCGGCGGCCTTAGGCCGGGCTGGCGGGCGGACCCTCGGACTCAGCACCGCTGTCCCCCGCGCCAGATCCGCGCTCCCGCCCCGCGCCCCGCCCCGCCCCGGGCATGCGCGCTGGTCGACTCCGGTCTCAGAACCGGGAGGGGCGGTGCCGGCAGGGAAGCCGGGTAGAAGGAGGGAGGGGGGGACGCCCCTCACCATGGCCCCTGGGCTTCTGGGTTCCCCGCCCTATCGATTGGGTTCCCATTTCACAGACTAGGAGACTCAGTGGTGGAGGGGCTGCCCTGTAGCCGCGCGCCTTTGGAGGGCGGGGCGCGCTGTCTGAAATCTCACTCAATCCAGCCCCAAGACACCCTCTCCACGTTTCACCGAGAGGGAAATTGGGGTTCAGAGAGGGGAAGCCACTCCATGGATGGGGACCCAGGTCGGTGAGATCTCCAAGCTCTCAAAGCGGGGAAATTTCCCGCCTCCGCCTTGGCCGCACATCCGGCCTTTCCGTCCCCGCCCCCTTCCTTTTGTCTCGCCGCTGCCCACGCCCGCGCGAGTGAAGCGGACACCAGTGGTGGTGGGGGTTGAGGGGAAGCGCCTTGGATTCCCCCGCCACCCGCCTCCAGCCAGGTGACCGCCCACCCTCTAGTCCGTGCAAGTCCACTTTTTCTCCCCCTAGCTACCCTTGAGCAAATCACTTCACCTCTCTGAGCCTCAATTTCCCGATCTATAAAATGGGACTAATATTAATCACTTCACAGTGGTCTTGGAAGGATGAAGGAGCCTGAAGTAGATGTTCAGGGGCTCCCAGTAAAATATGAATAGGACTTGCAGCCCACCCCGCCTCGACATTTCTCAGCAGAGAAATAGTCCCCTCCCCTTGGACTTTCCAGAGGAGAAAAAATAATTCTGTAATTGCCGAGAGGGGATAAAACCCTCTCAACTGTACTGTGAAACCACCTACTAAAAATGGCAACAGCTAACGTTAATGTAACGCTTATTTAGGGGCAGACACCATGTTAAGTTTTGTTTACAGGTTTCATCTAATTTCAATTTCCAATCACTTAGAAGAGTGTTAATATTAATGTATTATGTCCCCATTTTTCAGATAAGAATGTTGAGATACTGATAAATCACTTGTTTCTGCTCACACAGCTAATTAACCTCACACTTAACCCCTATTTTTTATTCCCGTCACTTACCTGGTGAACCTTAAGTCACCATGATCTTTAAAAAAAAAAAAAAATCTAGATGGCAAATGAAGAAAATCTATCGGGCCAGTGTCTTCAGCCAGCACCCCAGGGAAGCAGAAAACCGCAGAATGCCCAACCAATTTTCAGCACCACGGACAACTCCCCTACCGGGCCAGCTTTCTAACTTTCAGGCCCTGAAAACTGCTCATTCGCTGCCCACAAGGGCACTTTGCTTCAAAGTTTACAAACCCTATTCTACATTCGGCATTTCACTTTATTTCCCCTACAGTCCTTCCAGGTAAACATTATTGGCCCAGTGATACAGATGAAGACATGGAGGCTGGGGGAGGTTCATAAGACGTGAAAAGTGGCAGGACCAACCTATGATCTAAGCCCCCCTGGGGCGGGGCGAATCTGAACCAGATCAGGGCGTGAGTGAGGAGGCCTTGGTGGTTGTTTAGGTGAGAGATGATGTTCTCTGAAGCATGGCAGCGTTTGTTGGGATGGAGAGAAGCTTTGATCATGGGCTGGATGTGGGTGTGAGAAGACAGGATTCTGCTGCCTCTCTAAGGTTCTGCCTTGGGGAGCCAAGTGGATGGAGGACAGATACCTGATGAGCCCTGGGGAAAGTAGAGGCTTGTAGGAGGGCGGTGCTTTCACATACGAGTCCAAAACGGAGCCTCGGAGTGGCCAGGGCAGACAGACCAGGAAGCTGGCCATGGAAGTCATGAGGACGTGTTGGTGCATGCGGGGAGCATGTTGACCAAAGGGGGTGAATGAAGACCCCAGATCCACCCTGAGGAGCTCCACCATTAAAGGACCAGCTGGGAAAAGAGGCTGGAGAGGGGGAGAGAGAGAGAGAGAGAGAGAGAGAGAGAGAGAGAGAGAGAGAAACAGTTGTCTGAGAAACCAGAAGAAACCCAGCAGAGTGTGATGTCTCTGAAGCCAAGGAGAGAGAATGTTCCAGAAGGGCAGGGCTAACTGCATCAGGAAGATAGGATATGGCCTGAGAGATGTCCTCTGGACTTGAAAAGAAGGTAATGGAAATTTGATGAAAGCATAGTCAGTGGAGTAGTGGGGGTGGAAGCCAGACGGCGGGTGGTGGTGGTGGTTAATGAGTAAATAGGAGTAAGGCACCGGAGCGACAAGGATATGACTCTTTCAACAAGTTTGGGCTTGGAGGGAGAAAGGAATATCACGGTTTCTACATGGGGTTAGGAGGAGATTGGAGGCATTTAAATCGTGATGGGAGGGGGGCAGTAGAGACAGCAAGGGGAGATGCCAGGAAGGGAGAGCATGATGGCTGGGCCCAAATGCTTAGGGTGGATGGGAAAGATGGGGTCTAATGCTTCTGGGCAGCTTACAGACCTGAATTGAAGAGAGAGAGAATGTGGCTTATTTGGGAGGTGCAGGGACACTAGCAGGGGAGTGGGAAAGTGACCCAGGAGAGGAAGGTATCCAATAAGGGGCAGTTATTAAGCCAGCTACCACAGTGGGAAAGTGAAGCTTAATCCCACAGGAAGTCTTGGGAAATGGGATAAAGGCACATCTCGGAATTCCCCTGGCCCAGGGTGAGGGAGCTGGTATATTTATATCAGAGTGCCTGGTAGACACTGGGGCTGAGTGTTAATTCCCAGGTGCTCCTGGCTCGCAGTGCATGGGGCAAAGTGGGTTCCACAGCCAGAGGGCAGCTTTCTGACAAAGACGCAGGTCCTGGCTGCTGGGAGTCTTGCTGGCGGGCACAGGAATGGTAAGGTCGTCTGAGAGGATGTGGTCAGAGCTCTGGCCTTGTCGGCTACATGGGCACAGTCAGGGCCTCTTTCCATCTGTGCCCTTTGCCACACTCCAAACACTCTTGTTCCATGGGGACTTGTTGATAAAAACGTTTAAAATGGAAAGTTTCCAGACAACAAAACCAAACACTAAGGTCTTTCCAGTTAGTAGCTGTGTGGCCTTGATTAAGGTCTTCTGAGCCTCAACTTCATCATATGTAAGAGCTCTCAGAGCTCTCAGGAGAATGTAGGGAGAAAAAACAAACAAACCCCAAACAACAAATAAAAATCCCACAC
The DNA here is from genome assembly GCF_963455305.1 of Plecotus auritus. NCBI lineage: Eukaryota > Metazoa > Chordata > Mammalia > Chiroptera > Vespertilionidae > Plecotus > Plecotus auritus. Next base: position 39,743,006 of record NC_137773.1, read on the forward strand.
CAAGCATAGTGTAGCACTCATGGGGGACACCAGGGTAATGGTGAGCCCAACACTGTGCCCCCTTTCTGACCATAGCACCTCTATTTTCCTTGGCGAACCACTCCAGTCCAAGTGGTGGGGTGGGACTTACCCCACTGCCAGCTTTAGGGGGGCAGTGACCCAGGCGTAGCCACTTGCTGTGCAGTGATTAGTTCTGGGGAATGGGGTTAGAGCACAGCACCAAGGCCAGGGCAACTGGGTCTCACACTTTCCTGGAGCTTTGGGAGTTGCTAAACCTGTGGTGTGTCCCCTGAGGCTGCTGAGGGGTCATCTTTGTTCCCATGTAGAGCGAGTTGACCTGGGCCCAGGTTTTGGCTCATCCTGGGGTTCAGGCTCATTCTGTGACAACCAACATGGTTACCCACGCCCGTGTGAGAGAGTGTGTGTGCATGTGTGTGTGTTTCTCGGATGGTCTGCCGCTGGGAAGCCATACACACTCGTACGCACCAAAAGATAAACAGTGCCTGCAGCTCCTTGGCTGGCGCCCAGGCTGGGGGTGGAAAAAACAATCCCGGTGACTTTCTGAAAAGCAAGCATGTGTGGCAACAGGCTCCATGGAGACAAGCAGACTGTACCAGAGCAGAGACAGCAGCCACCCCCAGTGCCACCCCTGCACACGCGCGCGCGCACACACACACACACACACACACACACACATCGAATGCTTATTGATGTTCATATCCACTTTATCAAACACAGTCCCCCTTTCATATCCAGGCACACCCACCCTTGGGGTCTAGCCAGTTACCCCCATTCCAGCTTTGCTTTAGGCCAAAGGCTTTTGAGAAGGTCTGAGAGTTCCAGTGCAACAGCATTCACAGTTCCTGACCTGTTTGCTTGAACACCGGTCCAGGTCTAAGCCAATTTCAGCAAATCACAGCCTCTATGGAAGGTGTGGTGGTGGTGGTGGTGGTGGTAATGTGTGTGTGTGTGTGTGTGTGTGTGTGTGTGTCTGTGTGTATGTGAGGGTGGAGATGGGATCATATGGCAGACAGTGAACTCAGCTTTCTGGAAAGTGCTTGTGTTTGCTTCAGAATTGTACACACAACACACATTCACTGGCTCCTTCAAGAAATATTCACCCAGACCTCCCATCCCCTGAGGCTTGTACAGACACACCACTGAACACAGACACTCAGATATGTACCTGTCCTTATGCAGGCAATGTATAACCCAGTAGATGATGATAGTGATGATGATGTACCACTTACTGCCTGCCTAATTGTTTCACAGTCATCATCTCATTACATTTACTTCTTAGGAAAAATCATCTGAAAGTGACAGTATTATTATTTCCATTTCATAGGCGAGGAAACAGAAGTTTAGACAGGTTAAGTTACCAGGGTCACATAGCTGGAAAGTGATAAAGCTGGGAGCCAAACTTCAGTCCATACTATTAGCTCTTCTTTATTTACTCAGAAGAGTATTTGCAACACCCCATGCATGTGCAGGCATGTGCGCGTGTGCACGCGCACACACACGAAAACCCTGCCTTCTCAGTCAGCCCAGATAACTGTTGTCCATGGAGTCACTCTCCCCACTCTGACCTCTTCATATGCACCAGCCCCTCACAGCTGCTATGATAGTCATGAAAGCCCCTGGCCTGAGCACATGTGAGCACAGCCTGCTGCCCACACAGGCCTCCTCCCTTCCTCTCCACATCCCCACCCCCAACAGCTGCAGGCCCTGGCCCAGCTGGGGGTGGCCCCAGCATTTGGATGGGTGACTCAGGCTGAATCATGGCCCAGATGCTCCTTGGCAGCCCTCTCCCCCATTCTGCCCAGAGAGCCAATTTCAAAGATACAAGTGGGATTTCTGGGTGGGAGACAGGGAGTGAGGCAGCAGGGGATGGGGATGCTTGAGAGCCGGGGGAGTCAGGCATGAGGGCCTCTGTGCCCTCCCCCGCTCCTCAGTGGTCTGTAGGTGCTCTCAGGCAGTCCCCACCCAGGACCCTCCTTCTTCCAGGGAAAGGAGTTCTCTTCCTGGACACAGGCCAGGGCTCCCGTGGTAAGCCCGGGCCCATTTTGGCTCCCCTGCCCTACCTCTTGGCCCTAATAGTAATCGTAGCAATAGTAACTATTTGAATTAGTCACACGTTACAGCACTCTATGTTTTTCAAAGCACTTTCTCATCAGTGTCTCCTACTAGTCCTCTGGGGTGGAAATCAGCATTCTTTCAGGATGAGGAAGCCGAGGCTCAGAGAGGTTATGTGAACTGTCCAAGGTCACAAAGCTGGTGAAGTCACAGAGCCAGGAAGCAAACTTAGGCTCCATGGTCCCATCTGTGGAAGGTGATCATCAGGACCAGGAGTCGAGCTGCAGTTGGGCATGGTTGGGGTGTTGCAGGGACATGTTGGGACCATGGTGTGGGGCACAGCAGAGTGTATGGTGGGTGTATGGCAGGGTTGGTGGCTTGGTGTGTGACAAATCTTGACACCATTCTCTTTACCCTTTTGAAAATAATGGATTCTGGGATTATTTGTGCTCTTAAAACTTCTTCTCAGGGTTTCAGGCCAATATCCCAAGGAAGCCATAGAATTTCTCCAGAGAAGATATGAGCTATGAGACCTTTACTTCCTGGAGCCTCAGTTTCCTCATTTGAAAAAAATGGGTCCAGGCCTCCCACAGGGTAGGCTATTGAGAGGCATCAGTGACTGGCGTGTGTATTGCCCTTTAGAAGTCGTGAAGGGCTTCACAAATCACAAAGGCTGCTGTTTTCCACATTTTGTTTTATCTTTTAAGAAACACATGTGGGTGCTGGGTGGAGGCTGGTGTGGGCTTCTGGGAGCCTGAGAGCAATGCTGGGAGGGGGAGTGGGTGACAGTTCTTCCTTCCCCCTGCCTTGGCTGGTCTGGCCTTCCCCCACCCTCAGCCCAGAGCCAGTTTCTAGGCAACAGGATGGATGCAGGGATGGTTCTGGAGGGGAGAGAGCTATAAATAGGGAAGGGAGACAACAAAAATAAAGTTCCGGGGGGGTGGGGGGTGTGTGGTGGTGGTGGGAGTGGGAAGCTGGGAGGGAACCTGGGAACAGTGGAGACACAGGGACAGCCCCCAGCCCTTCATCAGGGGGAGAAGGCAGTGTTCAGGTTAGCCAGCCAGCAAAGGCCCACAGAGTGCTGACACAGGTGGGGAGGGGTCACCGTGTGCACTGAGCAGGATGGGGGTGACGAGGATGAACCCTTTCTTGTTGGAGGACTAGGGAAAGCTCAGAGGAGGGAAGGATTCCACCAGGCTGAGTTGAGGGCAGCTGTGGAGGAAAGAGCACAGGCAAAGAAGGGGAGGTGTGGATCAGGTGAGGTGGGGCTGGACCCCCAGGTATCAGCAGGCCCAGCCGGGCTCAGCCCAGCTGACCACACACCCATGTCCTCGCAGACACAGAGAGGTGGGCTCCTCCTCTGCCGCGAGGCTGTCTCCAGATCTTCCAGGCCAGCTCTTCTCACGCAGGTTTCAGCCCTACCCTCACCTCCTCAGAGGCCTGAGCTGACCACCAATTTAATGTTGCTCACCAGTCCCTCCCAGTCACATCACTCTGTTTTATGTTCTTCAAAAAACTCAAAATTATCTTGATCCATGCATTTATGGATCCATGGGACATGAGTTCTGTAGGGGCATCGACCTGCAGGGCTGTTCCTGCAGCCCCTCACTTCTAAGAACAGAGTATGTGTGCAACACATACTGTTGGATGACTAAACACACACAACACATGTGGGCAATAACCATGTACACACATCAACTGATACACTCCCATCATGTATGTAAGTGTGCACACACAGCTCAACACCTCACCACCCCCCACACACATACACAACCTCACTTGCAGTCTGCATGAAATTGCACAAGCATCTCTTATCTCCACTCTGCTGCCCCCACGGTTTCCTTTATTGATGGTTTTGTGTGTTTACCTCCCCCAAGAGCAAGTCCCTTTGGGAAAATTGGGTTCTGGGATCAGGTTTGTGGACTTTGTCACTTCCTACCAATGTTTCTCAGGGCAGGTAACTGCCTCTCTGGCCTCCATTCTCTCATCTGTAAACTGGGTCTAATAACAAGGAATCATTGTGCACAATTTCAAGTGAAATTAATGGAGACAGATGTCAGATGCCTGAGACATACTGGGCACTTGGTGAATAGCTCCATCCCTGTCACCAGGGAGGGACCCAGGAGTTGTGTGTTCTTACATGTGCATCCACAGTCAGGGCTGCCATCTGACACAGGGCTGGCATCTTCCGCTGATGCTTCTGTGCCTGTGCCTGGAATACAATTTAAAAGTGACCCTGGCAGAAGACAACCTTGGTCTCTGAGTAGAAACCAGGCTCAGAAAACCAGGTGCGTGGCTTGGCAACGGAGAAGGAAGAATAACCCACCCCCACCCCAAGCCAGATGGCAAACCTTGTTCTGGCATCTAAAACTGGGGATCCGGTGCTGGTATCTGGAGAGGAGGTGGCAAACTCAAATTCTTTAGCAGTCAGCTCATGAAAATGAGTGAATAGGGAGAGAAAAGGGCTGTTGCCAACTGAAATCACATAAAAAAATTAAACCTTGTGCTAGCAAATTAAGCATCTCTATATGCCAAATTCAAACTGAGGGCCAGGAATTTGCAATTCCCGCGTACTGTGGGTTGTAAATAGTGTCCTAATTCAGTCAGAAGGGATCTGGAGATCCGGGCACCTGCACATGGAGTCACAGAAGCCAAGCCCACCGGTTTGTTCTCACTACACACACATCTGCCAGCCGCCTCCGACTTCCGGAAGTAAAGGCTCGGTACACGACAGGCCAAGGTGACCCCAGTGGCGGATCTCCCGCAATGCTCAAGGAGTTCCCGAGCCTGGCACCATCCCAGCCCCCACCCCCTCGCGAAAGAGGCAGCGCTAACACTTGGGGTTGACTGAATTGGTCAAACTCCTTCCAACCCAGGGGCTGGAGTCCGAAAGGATGTCCGAACAGGCAGAGAAGGGGGTGAGCTCTTACGTAGGCGAAGTTGGGGGTCCAGCGGCAAGGAAAAGCGGGGGTTCAGCCTGGGCTGGGACCCCGCTTCAGTGGGGATGAAATAAAGGAGCTCGGTGGCAAAGAAAGCAGCGCATCGATGGGGGCGGGGCGTCGGCGCGGGGGCGGTGTGGGGAGCTTCTGAGCCAATGAGAGCGGCTCCTTCGTCTTGACGGAGGCGGGGCCTCTGCGCAGCAACATGATGACTCCGCCCCGTCTTCCCTTACCAAGGCGGCGTTGGGATCCCTCTAATGTCGATACTGGTCTGTTCGAGTGGGCTGGCCGGCTTCTAGATTTCTGCAGACCCTCGCCCACCTCAGCCCAGGCCGCAAACCTCCGGGCGCCTTTCCGGGAGGGGTGAAGCCCGAGCTGTGACTCCTGAGACAGCTGCCCATTTCCCGTCCCCTTGGATGGGTCTGTCTGCTTTGGGCAGGTGTGTGCAAGTGTGTGCGCGCGCAGGTGTGTGTGTGTGTGCGCGTGTAGGGGAGAGAGGTCTGTCTGCGCATAACATCGTCTTTCAGTGCCCGCGCTGCAGGTTTCCGAGGACTTCGCGGCGCGCGTGCAACTGTGAGTGTGCACGTGTCCGCACAGGAGCGCCTGCCAGGGAGCGTACACTCCGGCTGGCTTGTGCTGCTTATGGGGCGAGGTGTGAACCCGTCCACGCTGCGCTGCGGCGGCGCGGGGCTCCTCTCCTCCCTGAACAGGCAGCAGGCGCTTTACCGCCCAGCAGGTGGCTCCAGAGGCTGCCTCCCCGCCTCCCAGCCAACTGCTGGTCCCAGCCCGGGGGAACCCCTCTCCCCAGATCATTCACGGGAGGGTGGGAGATTGAGAAGCTGAGGTCCGAGGTTGTCAGTCTCATACCTGGGCCGAGGTTGCCGGCCCCCAAAGAAGGAGGTGGGGCAGGTTGAGACTTGGAAGTCCGTCGGCCACCCCCATCTGGCGCCCCAGCCCTGCCCGTGTGGCGCCAGCTACAGACAGATTGACTTTATTCATGGACACGTAGCGGGCGGCTGGGACGCCCGCCCAGAACACGCTCACACAGGGGCTGGGGGACTCTCCATGCCACAATCACGACACACAACGCCCGCGCTTGGACCGGACCGGCTAGGGGAGGGGTATGGCACAGTCTGACTCCTGGTTTTGGTAAAAAAAAAAAAAAAAAAAAGGTTTTGGGGTCGATGTGGGAGTGGAGTGGGGGATTCTGGAGGGGTCGCTCGGAGAGTTTCTGTTGGGGTAGGATAGGGCGCCGTCGCTTTTGGATCTTGGTTTAAAAACACATAGAACATGCTACATCCGCGCAGACACTGGACGGGATGGGGCGGGCAGGGCAACACAGGTGGGGCGGCGAGGCTCCCATTGTAGTTTGCAGGCCAGGCCCTGTCCAGGCCCCAGGGTTGGATGCCGGCGGGTAGGACAGACAGATGGACAGATACTAACACAGGCTCCCAGGGGCGCCTTGGAGTGTAGGAAGATCTCGTATTTGGGGGAAGGGGTTGAAGGATAGCCCTGACTCTGGGATGTGAGGCAGGGACCAGGAAGGAATTGTGCTGCTGGTGGGGGGCCCTCCTGGCCCCTTAGGCCTCTGGCTCATACTCCTGATACTCCTCCTGCATCAGAGGGATTGGGGTGAAGTGGAGAAGAGCAAAAGAGGAAGGGGTTGGAAACCAAGTGGCAGGCTCTGGGCCTGAGACCTCTCCCTGTTAAGGAGGAACAGTGCATCCCCCACACCCTCCACCCCAGACAACGAACTTGGGAGTTGGAAACAGCCTGTTCAGTCCTGGGCAGGGTTCCCTGGGGCCCAGTGGTACATCCCAACTGTCCTCCCTCCATGCTGACACCTCTGGGGACCTGGGTTCCAGAAAACGGGGATCTGAAGCTCTCTGGCCCAACCCTACCCTGCCAGGGACCTCCCACCCCAGCTGGGGATGGCAGCTATCCTCTGGGGTGCCCAAAGCCCCACCCAGCCCTGCTACCCCTCACCTGGGGCGAGTCCTCATAGCTCTCTCCTTCTGGCTCCATCAGGGGCTCTATCAGTGGCTCCTCAGCAGCTTCCTGGGCCACTTCCTCAGGCTGCAGGCAGAGAAGGGACAGGGCCTGTGAGGGCAGCCAGGGATCCCCTCCAAATTCCTACCCTGGGAAGATCTTGGCTGATTAGGGGAAGGTGAGGCTTTGTTGGCAGTGCAACCAGAATTTCTAATTAAATTGCTTATTTGAAAGTGGGATGAAATGCACTTTGGAGAAGTGAAATCTCTCCAAATCCTGCTGGAAGCTGGGGGTGGGGAGTGGAGCAGGGCTCGCCATACCCTTCTCCCCAGCACCTGGCAGACTCCTGCACTTCCATCACTTTTACTGAATGGGATGGGAAGATAAACAGCATATACAGTCACCTATTTATCCCTACTCTCTTGCGTCAGGCTCTGTGTGGGCATTGGGACCCCAGAGATAACCCTGAAGGCTCCTCTGGCTGGAGAGAGATGGAGGCTCACAGATGGGCTGGATAGGGGCTCTGAGCCATTCCCCTGCCACCTTCCATCCCTCCCTCCCCCGCGGCCCTGTGTGGCCTGGTTTCTTCAGCTGTTGCTATTTTAAGATAAGCTGGAAGCAACAGCTCAGTGGTGTTGCTTGGATGTGTGAGCTAAGACTCTAGTCCCTTCCCCCTGCACCTGCTCCCCAGCCTAGTGCAGACCAGTAGGCATGCAAATGAGGGGCCGCCAGACACATGGCCAGCCACTTGCAGGTGAGCACAGTATGTGCACAAACATGGGATGGAGCTGGCTGCACACACAATAACCTGGGGTCCAACGTATGGCTGCACAAGGCCACATGGGCTGGCACACACCTGGACCCCTGGGGAACCTGTAGGGAGGAGGGCATACCACCTCCCCCACTTCCACGAGTACCACTGTCCCTCCCTCCTGGGTGGAGATAAGACTCTTGGGATCCTGAAGGGCTGACATTGAGACAGACTACTGTGCACTGTAGTTGCACCAACTCCATCCAAGCAGCTTCAGCTCCTTCTAATTACCTGTCTAGGTGAGCCCCATGGGCAAACGAGTTTACAGCTCTTGACCTGACTCATTCCCCTCAGTGTCCAGATGGATATACCAAGGCCCAGGAGGTAGAGAAATGTTAGTTTAGTCACCCAGCTGTAATCAGAATCCAGGAAAGAAACATGGTGTTAAAAATTCCAACTTGAGTCTTGGCCGGAGTAGCTCAGTTGGGTGGAGTGTTGTCCCGTATACCAAATGGTGGAGGGTTCGATTCCCAGTCAGGGCACATACCCAAGTTTCGGGTTTGATCCCTGGTCAGCACATTCAGGAGGCAACCGACTGGTATTTCTCACATCAATGTTTCTCTCTCTCTCTCTTCCTGTCTCTGAAATCAATTTTTAAAAATTCCAGCTCAAGCACATTGCTTGGAAACAATTCAGAAGTCCAATAAGAGTAAAAGGATGTGTGGCTTGTGGTTTCACCATACATGGATTCTGCACAATAAACATGGAGACCAATAGTACATAGCACAGCTTCCTGCTGAGTGGAAGAAGCCAGGTACAGAAGAGCGTCTACTTTAAGATAACATTTATAGGAAGTTAAAAAACACCCAGCTAATTTGTGATGCTAGAAGGCAGGAAGCATGGACAGGGAGGGAGGGCCAGGCTGAAGGTGGGAGAGAGTAAGGCGCTGAGTGTGCAAGTGTTGAGAAGGTACCCATTCTCAGCACCATGGAAATGAGACCCCAGAATGAGTGCACCCCTTAAATTATGTGCCCCAGACACCTCCCTCATCTCACCCTAGTCTTGGCCCTGGTGGTAAGGACTGGAAGTGGGTAGAAGGTGGGCCTCCTGAAGGGCTGGTGTTCTGAGTCTTGATCTGGGTGCTGCTAACATGAGGATGTTTCCCAGCCTGGCCACACACTAGCTGTCTGGCATCAGGGATATCACTTCACTGCTGATCTCAGCAGCCTCGGGTGTGAAAAGAGATGGTGTCTCTGCTTTGTAGGAGTATAGGAGGCTTCCATGATACCGTATGTGAGCAGGCTGGGATGGAGAGACACTCAGGAACACGCACGCTGGGCTCGCACAGGTTTCCCCGTGCTGGGTGGCCCCAGCGGGCTGTGGTTTGGATTGTAAATCTATGATCCTGAGCTTCCTTGAGAGAGGAGGCTTGAGGTGCTGGTAGGAAGTAGGCGGCCAGAGAAAGATGGTTCTGTGCAAATGCCCCTCACAAACAGCCCAGACTTGCCTCTCTCTTGCACCCCAGTCCCTGGCAGAGGATGTAGCATCAGTTGGCATCAAGTGACTCCAATGATATGGACCTGAGCTTATCCTCCCACCCATCTTCTCAGGGAGGCAAGCAGGCAGGCATGGGGTCTTGGGCAAGTCACCTCACTTCTTTTGAGCCTCAGTTCCTGCATCTATAACACTTCTAGAGCAGTACCTACCCATATAATAGGTCAATGAATGGGAGCAATCACTGGAAATGTGATAATAAAAAATGCATGGGCAGGACTTGAAGCAGAACTTCCTAGTCAAGTCCCAGACTTCTGCTGGGGAAGGAACCAACGGTGCAAAATGTCTGCAGTGCAGAATGGGGTGGGGTCTCCCACAGCCTATAGATACACTCACGTGGAATGCACACCGACTTCCCAAACCAGGTGTGGAGGAAGGAGCCCCCACGCCACAGAGGCAGAGTCTGCACTTGGAGGTGGGCAGACTTGCAACATCCCACAGGGGGATGAATGTCTGTGCAAACGTATGGGCCCAGAGTGCAAGGCAGACTGCACTTCCATGCACACCTGTGCTCACAGAGCCCCCGGGGCAGACACGGACCGCTCACATGGTCGTGGGGCCACTGTGTCTTACTGAGCACTTACTGTATGCAAGCCTGTCTCTTCACCAGTGCTTCTCATGAAGGGGTCTCTGAACCTGCAGCATCAAATGCAAATTACCAGGCCCCACCTCAGACTTACTGAGTCAGAAATTCTAGGGTTGGGGCCAACAGTCGGTATTTTAACTTGGCCTTCTGGTGATTCTCAGGCATGCTTACGTGTTGAGGACCTCTGATCTACATTATCTCTAACCTATATAAGAGCCCTATCGTGTTCCTCTCCCATCTTACAGTCAAAGATTCAGGCTCAGAGACCTGATGAGACCTGCCCATGGTCACACAATCAGGAAGTAGTGGAGTTGGGATTCAGATCCAGCTCTGAGGTTCCAGAGCTCACAACGCTTATTCTGCAGAGTGTCCTAAAATGCAGGCACCTGTCTTATGCACACACCGACAGCCACCACCACTACCCTGGGGGGACATGCCTGCACAAACGTGTGACACACAACTCCCCCTTCCCGCTCCCCCGATGGACATCACCTGCTCGTGCCTGTCTCAGGGCCTTTGCATGAACTGCTCCTACTGTCTGAAATACATTCCCCACTTGGCTTGCCTCATCCCTTGGGTGTCAGATCAAATGTCACCTCCTCAGAAAAGCCCTCTTGCTAAAGCAGCCCCCGCATCCCTTGACTATCTATCCTATCACCCTGTTGTCTTTTCTTCATAGCATTTATCCCTGTCTGAAAGAATCTTGCTTATTGGTTGGCTTTTTTCTGTCTTCTCTTGCTGCAATGTCAGCTCCATGAATGCAGGTACCTGTTCATTGCAATAATTCCCAGAACAATTCCTCTCTGGTATAAATACTTGTTGAATGAAAAGTAATGAATGGCCCTAACCAGTTTGACTCAGTGGATAGCACGTCGGCCTGCGGACTCAAGGGTCCCAGGTTCGATTCCGGTCAAGGGCATGTACCTTGGTTGCAGGCACATACCCAGTAGGGAGTGTGCAGGGGGAAGCTGATCGATGTTTCTAACTCTCTATCCCTCTCCCTTCCTCTCTGTAAAAAAATCAATAAAATATACTGTATTTTTTAAAAAAGTAATGAATGAACAATCAATGATACTTGCAGATGTGGTCCAGGTCACACTTGCAAGCAGGATACAGGTGCACAGCCAGATCTGGGTCATGGTCACAGGGAACACCACATCTAAACACGCCTAGACTCTCTAACAGGGTCCTGCAGAAGGCGAGGTAAGGTGCTGGCTGGGTGGCAGGGAGCCTGGGGGCAGGCTTATGGGTACATGTGTACATTTGTAGTCATTCATGTGTGTGGTGGAAGGACCGCTCACCTTCAGATCAGTGGGGAATTCCTCCTTCTTCATCAGGCCTGTGGCTGCCGCGATGTTCCCAGCCCCAGAGAACATAGCTCCTCCCAGATGTGACGCCTGCTCCTTGGTTTTCTCAGCCACTAGAGCAGGGAGAGGGTTAGGGAAGGGTTTGGGGTCCAAGGTGAAGGAGACATAGGTGCCCCCTCCCCTGTAGTGACCTGGGACCTGCCTTTCCCGTGGAACACCCCCTCAACCTTAGGGGTGCCCTTTTCTACCACCCTTATCCCCACCCTCTGGAATCAGGCAGCTCTCAGGCTGGGGGAGGCAAAGGGGCTGTGCCAGGGCTGGGCTGGTACCTGAGGTGACTCCTTGTACCACCCCTTCTCTGGTCTTGTTTCCTGCAGGAAGATAAAGGGGCACATTTAAGGGCTCTGAGCTGAGGGGTCAGAGACTCTGGCAAGCACAGTGGTTACACAATGGGCAGAGGGACCTAGTTGGCAGTGGGCATCCTGGCCCCATCACTGCCTCCTTGGGCTTCAAAATCCTACAAGTCCCCCCTCATCACTGCACTGAGCCCCCCATACCTACTTCCTTAGGACTTCAGTTCTCCCCGCTGTCTGTTCCTCACCACCCCTACCTGATGTGATACCTGCACCCTTCAGGGGGCTGTTGTTTGAGCACCAACACTGTACAAAGCACCAGTTCATTTAATTCTCTGCCCGGGTGGAGCAGGTGAGGGTGGGGCTGGGGGCAAACAGGCTATGTATTTGGAAAGGTGCCCCTGGTGCATGACTGCCCACATCCTAGCTATGGATACTGCCATGTGGCCTTCACCCACTCCATTTCTCCTAAAGACTCTTTACACCTAACAAGGGTACAAATTCCTCCTTCTGGCCGGAGTGGAGTGTCTTAGGTGCCTGATGGATCTATGGGTGATGTGCAGATCGTGACTGACACCTATGGCATGGCTGGGTCTTCCCAGGAGGGCAGCAACTTGGTCACAGCAAAATGTGGGACTGCTAGGAAAGGCAAAGGGGTCTGATCTGAAGTGAGGGGAACCCTCCAGGGAGAGAGGACTCTCCTATCCTGAGGATTTGGCAACTCAGACAACAGCTGATACACCCAGAAATGAGTGTGTGGGCAGGCTGACACCCCTGTGGGCGGGGGGGGGGGCAAGTGTGGGAAGATGGGATTCTCACATCTAAAGCCAGCAATACCCAGGGACAGGGGGCAGCTGCATGTGTACCCATTTCTTCCTCCCAGAAACATTTTTTGGCACCTGCTCTGCCAGGCCCCAGGCCAATCACTCACTGTCGGATGGGGTAAGAGGAGAGCAGATTTGGTGCTCAGGACTCAAGCAGTGGGGCGAGGACCACCAGCCTCCAGGGGGTATGTGATGGGGAGAGGGCATTGCCTGGGCCTTGACAGATGGGGAGCAGGTGGATATGCAGAAGGGAGACTGGAGAGGGTACTCTAAGCACAGGAACCATGCAGGCAGGGCACAGGGAGGTGTGCGTTTGGGGCCTGCAGGAAGCACATAGAGGTGGTCTGTGTGTCTGCAGAGATGGGGATGGGGATGGTGAGAAACAAAGCTGGGAACATAGACTGAGGCAGGACCATGTCAGGCTACAGGAAGCTGAGGCTTAACAGCCTAGGAACTGGGAGCCATTGGTGGCTCCTGTGCAGGGGGAGGAGGCAGAAGGGGGCCCAGAATGGGTTCCAGTAGGTGTGGGCTCAAGCCTTTTCCCCAACTCCATCACCTCTGCCCTAGCCACCCTTGCTTGGTGGCTACACTCCCTTCCAGGGGACATCCCTGGGATTTGTTCTGTCCCCAGAGGTCTCTGGGACCTTTCCAAACTGAAATCAGATCATGTCAGTCCCTATCTTTCAATATCTCATGACAAGTGTAATGCTTTGCCCTGGTCTACAAGGGCCCCTCATGAGCCAGCTCTTGCCCACCAATCATGTCCTTTGCTCCCTAGCCTCTGCCAACCCCCTTCTGGCTCCCTATTCTCAGGACTCAGCTCCAATGTCCCCTTCTTTGACCATCCTACCAAAGTGGCCCCTGCCCCAGCCCCTTGTCAAATCCCACTACTGTGTCACCATCAGGAGAGAAGGCGCCTTTGACTCTCTTGTCCATGTTACATCTCCAGGAGCCATGAAGTGGCTGGCACATAATAGGTAGTCAATAAGTATCTTCCAAATGACCACAAAGCCAAAAACAGCCCTCTTCAGCCTGCACAGGAGACAGTTCTACCCACTGTGCACAGAAAGGCCTGCATCACAGATCGGATTCAGTGAATGCCAGTTCCTGGGCCTTGCCTCCCTTCAGACAAATGATGCTGCAGGCTCCCTCTTCTTTCACATTGAGGGTGAGAGATTTAACCACTTGGCCTTTGTCCTGATGCCAGCTGGCAACTGCAAGGAGGGGGACCCGGAGGAGCGATGGCAGTGGTGGAACTACAGGCACTGGGAGGCAGGGAGGCACGGAAAGCAACTCAGGTGGCAGTATGTGGGGAGGAGGGCTGGAGGGAGTCCCAAAATATAGGAGGGAGGGCAGCAGGGGAGGGGTGGGGCCTTGCAGTCCAGAAAGCTTGGCTTAAACTCCAGCTTCCGATTTTATCAGCTTGTGTGACCTTGAGCAAGACAGTGAAACCTCTGGGGAGGCCAGCCCTGGTCTGTGGAATGGGCAGGGAGGATTAAATGAGGTAATAAGTGCTATGGCATTTCACACAGTCCTTGGCAGAGAGAAAGGGCTCAAAACCAGTTAACTATTAATGCGAAGAAGAAAAGGAAGACTACCTGCTTTGATCACTCCCCCATCTCCGGCCCTTCAGCTGAATCCCACCCTCACCGACCCTGACTCCCATCCCCCCTCCCGTCGGCTGTGTCCCCAGTGACCCTGCGGACCCCGCTCCATCTGCTGACTCATACTCTCCTGCCCAGACCCACACCCCCTGTAAGTGCCCAGGCCCCCTCCCCGGCGACCCCCGGACCCCCGCAGCCCGCAGCCCCGCCCCTCGCCCTCGCCCCTCGCCCCTCGCCCACCGACGTAGAGGACGCCCTCCTTGGTCTTCTCCGCCGCCTCCGTGACCCCCTGCTTGGTTTTCTCCGCGGCGGCCACGACGCCCTCCTTGGCCATGGACAGGCCCTTCATGAACACGTCCATCCTGGCGGCCTAGGGTGGGCGAACACACGGCACGGGCGCTGGCCCTGCACCCTCACCCCAGCGCTGCCCGAGGGACGCGGTGGGGGGCTCCCCGCCCCCCTGAGACCCGGGCGCGCTTCCGGCTCGGAACCCCCTCCCGCCGTTCCCAGTCCCCCGCGCGAGGCCACAGGGCAGTCCCAGCGTCCTTGAAACCCCGAGACGCGGGAGGGGCCACCGCCTCGGTTACCCGGGAACCCGCAAGCTGCAGCCCCGCGGAACCGGAGTGCCGGGCTCTGCGCCTAACTGTACACACACATGCCACACGGCCGTGCATGCACACAGAAATACTCCATGGACACGCTCGTGTGCACATACAGGACACCCAGGCGTTCTAACGCGCACGGACACTCCGACACGCGCGGGCACACGGGCGCGGACGCACGTCTACACGGCCACCCGGGCAGTTGCAGACACTGAGCAGCAGACACACATGCTCCGGGGTGCACAGGGACCGGCGCCCACCGGCGCCCCTTCTCCGTTTTCCAGCGCCTTCCCCGATCTCTTCCCCATTTCACCCAGCCCCTCTTCACTCCCAATCCCTTTCCCGTCCCACCTACTCCCCTCTCCGTCCCAGTCCTTTCCGGGTCTCCGCTCCCAGAGCGCGGCCGCCTCACCTGGATGCGGGGCCGAGCTGGGAATGGGGCGGCTGCGGCGGGAAGACGCAGGGGCTCGGGCAGGCCGGGCTGGGGCGGGCTCGGGGCCAGTGGGGGGATCGGGCCGTGGCAAGGCGCTTAGGTCGGTCTGCAGCAGGCGGAGACAGGACCTGAGCCGGGCGCAGCAGTGCTCGGGCCTTGGGTGCGCCGCCTGCCACCGCTCGCGCCGAGAGCCCCACTTGCTCGCGCTCCGGCTCCGGCTCCGGCTCCCGCTCCTACGCTGCGGCAGCTCTGAGCTCAGCGCGCCGCCCCCTCGGCCTGACTGACAAGGGGGCGGGGAGGGTGACATCTCCACAGAGCCCGCTAGCCTCCCAGGCAGGGCCTGGGACGTGCTGTGGGGGACCTCGGGGCGTCAGATTCGCGTCCGGTCCCCGAGAGCCCAGTCTCATGAGGAGACAATGCAGCGTGCTAGGAGTAGGGAAGAAGTAGAATCCATTGGGAGCTCAGATGGCTTTGAATCTCGGCTGTGCTTTTAAAAATTAACTGTGGGGCCCTGGGCTACTCAGCTCTCCTTTCTGAATGTTTCCTCTTCTGCAAAATACAGATGGTTTATTCAAAGGACGTTTACTGAGCGTTTAGGCAGGCGCCAGGCTGGAGATAGTAGGAAAGGAAAGCAAGGTCCCTGCACTCAGGAGCTTATAACGGTGTGTGTGTGTGTGTGTGTGTGTGTGTGTGTGTGTGTGTGTGTGTGTAGAGATGGGGCACAGGACAGACAATTTAAGCCAATGTTATTTCAGCTTGTGAGAAGTGTGTGAAGATAATAAAATGGTGATGTAACGGAATGACTAGAGGAGGGATACTTGAGACAGGGTGGCCAGGGAAGACCTCTGTGAGGAGGTGAATGGATGCACAAAGGCACCAAGACCAAGATGGTTGAAGGCAGGATCCATAGAGAGGGGACTGCAGGTGCAAAGGTCCTGAGGCAGGAATATACCCCAGAAGAGATAAAAGGCAGTGCAGCTGGAGAGCCAGGAGAAAGGGAGAGGGGATGGACTTGATGGATGGTTATGGTGGGGATTGTCAAAATGGTCATAGAATTCCAGCCTACACATGCGTCTTCAGTGCCATGATAGAATTATGCCCAAGAAGCTGGGATCCCAGAGGAAGGGACTCTGACAGGTTAGGGCAGTCATGGAAAGCTGTACAGAGGAGGTGACATCTAGGCTGGGCCTCATGGGTGAGGTAAGATTTCATCTGACAGACAAGGGAGGAAGAGAATGTTAGTCAGTGCATACAGCCTAGGCAGAGGCACTATGGCTAGAAACACAGGGTATGTAAGTGATAGGTGATGAGGGGGCAGCTAGCAGCCAGTGTGTTCAGGGCCTGGGCGGTGCGGGGGGGGGGGGGGGGTGTTCACAGACTGCTGGTAGAGCTGCAAGTTGGCGCCTGCTTTTTGGAAGGCAATTTGGCAATGTTTACCAAGGACAGAAATGCATGCTCCTTTTGAGCCAACAGTTCCCCCTTCCAGGAATGTATCCCTTGGATCTCTACTTGCACAAGCACACAAAGACATTTGTGCAAGGATAGTCACTGCAGCATGGTTTCTTGTAGCAAAAAAACGGAAAAGAACCTATATGTGTATCTATAGAGGACTGGCTAGTTAATTGTGATTATATCCACTTGGTGAAATGCTATGTTACCTAGAAAGGGTTAGCCAGGCCCATGTGAACTGACACAGGCGCCAAACTGTAAGGTATGGGACAAGCCAATTTTGATACATAGAAAATTATATATATCACATACTATATTCATTACAAAGATACCTTATATACAAATATATACAGACATACTTATATCCGAATATACAAAGAACACATCTGCAAGGACTTTTAAAAAATATGTTTTTATTATTTCAGAGAGGAAGGGAGAGGGAGATAGTAACATCAATGATGAGAATCATGGATCAGCTGCCTCCTGCACACCCCACACTGGGGATCGAGCCTGTGCCCAGACCAGGAATCAAACAGTGACCTCCTGGTTCATAGGTCGATGTTCAACCACTGAGCCATGCTGGCCAGGCTGTAAGGACTTTTAATAAAACCACTGACAGTAGTTTCCCCTTCTCTCCCTGAGAGGATTCAGAGAGAGAGAGAAGCTTTTATATTTCATCACCTTTGATTATTTTATCTTG
Source organism: Plecotus auritus (assembly GCF_963455305.1). Taxonomy (NCBI): domain Eukaryota; kingdom Metazoa; phylum Chordata; class Mammalia; order Chiroptera; family Vespertilionidae; genus Plecotus; species Plecotus auritus. The sequence continues at coordinate 39,760,170 of NC_137773.1, forward strand.
AATAGTATTTTACTTGTATAATTTTAAGAGCTAGCACAGGGAATACCTAACATTATCATTGGCCCCTCAGCATTAAAATTGCCCCCTTCCTATGTTTGGGTAATCCCCACTTTATGAGGCAGAGCCCACCTCCTCCTTTAGGCACTCCCAATGCTTTCCCAGCCTTCCTTGCAGCCAGGACCTGCATGTGACCTCAGCCCCAGACATCCCACCCCAGACTCTGAATCTGAAGCTAGTGCCAGAGCAATGGGAAATGAGGGAGTCTGGTCTGTGAGGACAGGTGGTGTTGGTGGTCGCAGGTCCTGCCAGGGACTACCTGCAGCAGTGACACTGCTTCTGGGAGCACCCAGCATGACAGCCCAAGCTGCACTGTCTGTGCCCAGCCAGCTCACAGGGGAGTCTTCCTGGGCCTGCTTGGCAGTGTGGGTTGGGGCATCATTCCAGGCTGTGTGGTCTCCCGGGAGAGTTCTCTGGCCTTCCCAGAGAGTTTCTGAGCTGCCCAGAACTGGTTAATAAAGTTATCGGCTTAAATTAGCCAGAAGTGATTCACGACTAAAAACCCTTGAATGTCTGAGTATGTGATGAGGAAGGACCCAGCAGGAGAGAAGAGAGGAGGAAGAGAGGAAGAAGACCAGATGAAAGGTGTCTGTGCTTCTGGAGCTGGGAGTCACTGCAGGATTTTAAGCACAAGAGAGACCTCCATGAGATTTGCATTTTATAGAGCCAAATTAGGGTGGGTTGGAGGGGGACATGGCTAGAAGCAGCAAGATCAGGGAGGAGGATGAGGCAGAACCCACAGGAAGGATGACAAAGCCTGTGTGTGTGTGTGTGTGTGTGTGTAATTTGGGTATCATTCATGAGGTAACTTATCAGGTTCTGGGGAAGAGGGAGAGGGACCAGTCTAGGGAGATTCCCAGCTTCTGGCTTGGGCATAAGGGTGATTAATGCTGCTGCAAAATGAAACAGACATTGAGGGGGTGGAGCAGTATTGGGGGGAGTGATGAGCTTGTTTGGGGCATGCCAAATGTGCGGTGCCTGGTAGACAAACTAGAGGAGGTGTCCAGCAGACAGCAGGCTACCTGAGCCCGGAGCTCAGGCATTCACTTCAGATGGCTTCAGGTATAGATCTGGGCCATGGTGTACCAGGAAATTTTAACACACGGCTATCCAAAAAGGGGAGTACCTTGAACTGTAGTTTGCTGATACCCATGGTGTAAATTCTCCCACCATGATTAATTTCAAGCTTTCAAGGTGGTGTCACTGAACAGAGAATTGGGAAGAGATATACTGTATTTTCACCATCAGATAAAATAGATTTAAAAATGATTTTAAGAGCATAGATAATAGTAAAATAATTAGAAATTTGTTTTTATTATGCTATTATATTTGTTTTATATGCTTATTATATTTGTTTTTAACATAATTTGTATAATTAAAAGTTTATATTAATTTTTAATAATGGATTTTAAAGAATAGTTCATTGTTTTTAGATAGAGAGGAAGGGAGAGGAACAGAGAGAAACATCAATGTGAGGGCGAAGATTGGCTGCCTCCTGCACACCCCCCACCAATGTGCCCTTGACTGGGAATCCTACAACCTTTTGATGTACAGGATGATGCTCAACCAACGAAGCCAGGGCATGGCTTTTATAAATGGCAACTAAAATTCCTGAAACTTTAATATTTGTTCTCACAAGCTGGTCCAAACTAGCCTCGTACACCATTGGATTTCTGCTTTCTATTTCCCTGAATAGGGTGATTTAAGCTATTTATCCTCTGGTTGGGGAGGAGAAGTGTAACCATTTACCCTTAAGTGTCCTTGGTTACAGATAGGATTTTTCGATTTACTAAATGGCTGTAAACTGCTCAACCATTTAACTATCTATCTCAGTTTTCCTATTCCAGGGTCCTGGCTTACTGGCCTGTCTCAGAGACTTCCATCCCTGAAATTGTTTGGGGGTGATGAGGGAGGATGATCTGTCTTCAGTAACTGCTTCCTGCTGACAAGGGCTGTGGTACCTGCCTGTAGATGGTGTGGAAGTGTCTCCATGCATGATCTAAGGGGGACAAGGGAATGGGATCCAAGACTGGAACAGAGAGGCTATTAGCTGATTCTTCGGAAGTAGGCATAGGCTGAATCCATGAAGCATTATCATCTTGATATGGAATTATATCCTAGAGGTGACAAATTGGACAAGAAAGTGAAAAAGCATGGCCTGAAAATGAGAAGGAGAATTATAGTTATTTAAGGTCTGAGGAGAGGTGAGAACCAGGTGATAGAGGGAGGGACTGACTTTACAGTGTTGGTGGACAGGCTTCCCTAGATGAAGGTGTGGCACCTGCCTGAAGCCCTTTTGTTCACTATTTTTAATTTAAATTAGATAAAGGAAACACCTTAAGATCTTTTTCCTGACATAAGTTTATTTTTTTTCATCTGAACCTCTTGGGCAGGATAGGGAAAGCAGTTTCAAGGTGGCAGAACTCTGGTTCCTGCAGACCCAGCCTTTTAAATAATAAAGGTTTATATAAAGTGAAGTTGGTAGGTTGCTTCATATTTCATTGACTCAATTATTTAGTTCTGAAAAAAAAGTCAGTTCAGTTAAATTGCTAAATCTCATTTTAGGAGGCAGTGATGCAGATGGCCTCCCAAAGTGAGACCTATATTGTGTAAACAAGCAATCAGGTATTCCATAGGGGTATGCCCAGGAGAACAGAAGAGAAGAAACAAAGGTTAATGATCAGAGTAAATTATAAACTAGTGTCTCAGCTTGTAAGGCTGTCTGTCGAGAAGATTTTTAGATGTAAGGCTCAAAGTTTCTTTTGCTGGAATGAAAGCAAACTGTTACAGTCTGATAGATCCTCCTGATCTGCAGTTTGAACACCACCAGGTGCTCAAGTAAATTTTGTATGGTTTACCCTGCATCAGTAGTTCTCAATAATTCCAAGTCAAAGGATGGGAGAAAAATGAAACATTAGTCTGGAGAGTTGCAGCCAAATATTTAAGAAAACTAGAAAAATTCAGGATCCAATTCAGTTTGTAGGTGAAAAGTAAAACTTTAACTGGAGTCTAATATCCAAAACTTTAGAATTTAATATCCCCTTCCCCTGGCTTCAATAGATTCTATTAAAACACAGCCCCCCCACCCCCCCCCTGCTAAAATTACCCTCCTTTTTTTTTTTTTTAAATAATCAAAGTCAACTCAAGATTATTTACTGCATTAAGTCCAGTTTCAATTTGGCCTGATTATTTGCATAAACACAATTAAGAATAATAATTGATCATATAGGTTTTTAAAAATCTGCTTTGGTAGATTCTCATAAGGAATCTCCAGATTGAGCTTTAGTCTTTAGCCATTTCTCCAAGGGGATTTTACCAGCTTCAAAGTCAATCTTAATTCCTTAAAGCTTTCTGGTGACGTCCAGAATCTAGGCATGTCTCTCTCCATCATGACATTCCAATCAAAGTCTTGGTTGATAAAACTACAATTGGAAACTGGCTTTATGTGTCCTATTATAAAGAGACCAGATTCTTATTGGATTCATGCAAACAAACATATTGCTAAGAAAACAATAATATTCATTAAGAGCTGTCAACTTCTGGAGGGATTAGGTAGGGAGAAAAATATAAATTCTTCAATATTGCTTATAAGGGTATACTTTACCAAATTGATAGAGGGAAAAAAAACAGGTTTCCTGGCCTTTTTCCAGTGCTTCCTCTGTTCAAAATTCTTTGACACTCCTCCCAGTGGATTATGTCATACTCCTCCTAAGGATTATGTCATCATCCTTGAATGTGGGCCCTGGGACCCAAGTACCATGGACATGAGGCTGTGCCAGTTTTGGGGCCCAGGCTTTAAGAAACTAGTAGCTTCTGCTTCCCATCTCGCTCTCTCTTTTTTAAATTAATTTCTTTATTGATTAAGGTATCACATATTTGTCCTCATCCCCCCATTCCCATCCCAAACCCCTCCCCACGCATGCCCCCACCCCCCTGTTGTCCGTGACCACTGGTTAGGCTTATATGCATGCATACAAGTCCTTTGGTTGATCTCTCCCCCTTACCCCCACCCTCCCCTACCTTCCCTCTGAGGTTTGACAGTCTGATCGATGCTTCCCTGTCTCCGGGTCTGTTTTTGTTCATCAGTTTATGTTGTTCATTATTTCCCCTAGATGAGTGAGATCATGTGATACTAGAAATACACTTATAAGAACCAAAAATGAGACAAGCAATAATGGTTATGCTGAGAGGCAAATGAATCAGTCTGTAGTGAGTTTCTTTCTGGGCCAACAGTTCTTTTGAGTCCCAATTTCAATGTCAAACAGTTCCTTATGTGTACATGTCAGCAATGATATTTCAGTTCTGGATGGTGGACAAATGGTGGTAATGCAGGTCCGACCCTCTCTGGTTTGGTCCTGGGCAACCTGCAGCGATGCACAGCTGCTGACTGCTAGTATGTCAAGGTGTCATCAGTGTCTTCCATCTCTGGACTGTTTCTCTTCTGTCTTCATGGCTGGAGCAGTCCTGTCAATTCCTCTCTGTTGCAGGAATCCACATGGTCTTGGAGGTGTTTTCTGAAAATATACAAACATATTCTCTACCAAAAGTTAATAAAGTAATCTTTTCTATAAATTTGACTTGGGATCCTTTCTCATTTTTTGCCCAAATGATTTTCCTTTGGCTTGTTTTGACACCATGTGTGTTTTTCATTACAAATGAAAGTTAATTTTCTAAAGTAATAATTTTCTAGATGTAATTTACTTACAGGATATTTTTCCTTACATGATATTCTTCTACTATCCCCCCTTTTTTGATTTAAAAATTAGGAGGCTTTTGGAAATTTTATAATGTAGTCTTGATAGCTTTTAAATTTTAATTTTTTGCACTAAAATATGACTGCTTTAGGTTCATTACATGTTATGCAATTTTACCATGAGATGAACTACCAATAAAAATTTTAGTTAACACTTTAGGAACAGCTTTTTGTCCAGTACCATTAATTTTTCTAGAATATTCACTTATTTCACTTAGCCAATTTCAATTAGTTTGAGAACTTGACTAGTATTTTACTGTCAAATTTAATACTCTAACAACAATCTAATTTTACCCTGTAAATATTAGTGGAAAGGATTATTTGCCTTCTTGAGTAGGCCCTGGGCATTCCTGGTGCTAGGTTGGATTTAGATATCAAAAACCCACTTCCCCTCACCATGGGTACGAGACAACTCAAACAAGTCTTGTTGCAGTGAGAGGACAGCTGCTGTCGGCCAAGTCTCTGTCTGTTACCTGGGTCCTGATTTTGCTTCCCATCTCTTGGGACTCTCACTCTGGGAACCTGGCCAATGTGAGGAAGGGAAGCAGCCACATGGAGAGGCCACTAGAGCTGTCCTAGCAGATACCCTCAGCTGAGGTTCCAGAGGACAGCCAGTATCAACTGCCCCACTGGGAGAGAGCAGATGATTCCAGCTCCAGCCTGTAAGCCACGCCAACTGATAATGCTTTGGAATAGAGATGAACTGTCCCTACTGAGGGCTACCCAAACTGCAGATCTGTGAGTGAAAGAAATGATTATTGTTTTAAGTCACTAAGTTTGGGTGGTTTATTGTGCAACAGGTAGCTGGGACACCATGCCTCACCTGTCCAGAGCCTGTCCATCACTAAATGCCTCTGAGTCTGCCTTCTAAATACCTCTGAAATCCATGTTCTCTCCATCTTCCCTGCCACCTGGAAAACTATGTTAGCATCCTCATAAATCTCCCCCCACTCTTGCTGCTGAGAGTGTTTTTGTGTTTCTACAGAGAACTTGTTGGAAAGCCCCTTTGACCTGCCCACCCCATCTGTCCCAACTTAAGCACTCAGCGATGCTCTCCACTTTCCTGGGATCAAGACTTACCATCCCTTCCTCCTTTGGGCTTCACCACACTGTTCTTTCTTCTCATCTTCCAGTACCCATGTTCCCTTTGCCCCAGAGCCTTTTGCATGCTGCTCCACCCCTGAGATGCCCTCCTCCACTACCTAGTTAACTCTCACTCATACTTTAGCTCTCGGCTCAAACATCACCTCTCCAGTGAGCTCCCTCTGAGCTAGTGGTTCTCAAATGTGGTCTGTTTAACAAGCCCTGCAGGTGATTCTGGCCCACGCTCCTGAGAACTGCTCTAAAGCCCCAGGTCAGGTGGTGGACTTTATTTTCTCCACCTGCAATTCCTTTCCTTCAGAGGTCTGCATTTGTGATTACAAAGGTGATCGTGGGGAAATTATCTGATGTCTGGCTCCCTGGCAGATCAGAGAACAGGGCCACCCAATTTTTGCACTCACCACCTCCTAGCACATAACTCCATGCCTGTCACATACATTAGGGGATGGGAGCTGAATAAATATAGCATGTCGGCCTCCAGGTGGTCATGGGCTTCCCTCGGTGTGGGGGAGGGGAAGGGACTGGTCCCCTTAGAGATCTGGGCCCCTAAAAGTGGGCAGGGGGAGGGAGAGAAACTTTAAGAAACTTGAGGAGGCATCAGCTCCTGCAGAAAAGGGTGCTGTTGAGAAGGCTGGGAAAGGGTATTCAGAGCCAGAGCTCCCCCCGCCCCCCGCCCAGCTCCAATCCCCCTTTCCCTTTCTAGTTCCTACCCCCCACTCCCAACAGGGTAGTTCTCAGGTGATTTCTATTGACCTCTGAGCCAGGCCTTCTTCTATGGGCCTTTTGTGTTTTGTATCGTTTAATACAATAAGCTTCTGAGTTGTGTATCATTAACCTTGCCATTTTACAGATGGTAAAATGGACTCAGTGAGGGTTCAGTAACTTGGCTGAGGTCAGGGTAGGGAGGACTTGAACCCCGATTGTGTGGCACTACCCCTTGCCATCCATGCCCAGGTGGGCGATAATGGAATAGGCCAGGAGAGTGGTGGGCTGGTGGGGCCATATGCAACCTCATTTGTTCCGCCAAAGGGCAGCCTCAGCTGCAGCAGATTGTGGACCTGTGAGGTAGAGGCCCTAGTGTTGCCAGACATTCCCACATTTTCAAGAGAAACCAAAAATGTGGATTTTTAATACAATCTCCCGGTTTCTGAATGATTATATTTAACATAAACTCAGATGCTTCCTGAGACCAGATGAATGCTTGGGTCAGATGGCATTGGTGGCCACTCGAGGAGGTGAATGGCAGCAGAGAGAAACAAGGGGATGCCTCAGTGCATGTATCAGGTCTCTGACCTGGCCTCGCCCCAGCTATGTCAGTCACTGCTTCTGCCATCTCTGGGACAGTCTGCTTTAAATTCAAACCCTACCCTCGGTGGGATTCGGTGTTACTAAGGGCAGCCCCCTTACTTTCCTGTCTCAGCCGAATGATGTGGGTGGGGTTAAGCCTGCCTGGTCACACCCGTCCCGCAGCCCCCAGCCTGCAGGCAGAAAGTGCTTGCTAAAGGCTGTTGATAGAAGGAATAGTGTAAGCCCTCCTCCCTCTGAGCAGCCCCATGCTGGCTCCACCCCTTCCCCTGCCCTGAGCACTCAGGGGCGGGGCGCTGATGGGATAAAAGCTGGCAGCTGGGGGTCTCTCTTGGATGTTCTGTCCAGGAGCCCAAACTGCTTTAGCATGGCTACCAGCAGCCTTGTAAGCCCACCTGCCTGCCTCTCCTGCAGCCTGGGCAGCCAGGGCCGAAATTCACAGCCCACCCTGACTCCTTTCTCTGTCAGGTCAGAGAGGCTGAGGGTGAAATCCTAACTCAGGAGAAGGAGAAAAAAAAGCAAGAGGAAGGGGAGGCCACAGCAGCAGCGGGAGCATCCATGAGAGAGGAGGCTCCAAACTCTCCCTCAACTCTGCTGTCCCTGAGGGGGAAGGCCCGCAGTGCCGGCCCAGTGGAGGCCAAGCAAGAGTTGCACCTGCTGCAGAACAGGTAGGGCAGGCTCCTGCCTGCGGCCTTGGACAACCCCTTCCTCTCTCAGCCCGGTTCCTCAAGGGCAAGGCCAGAGCTGGCCTAAGACTTGGGCCCTGTGTTCCTTCCAGCCTTAACCCCACTGGGATTCTGGGTTAAGTGCCTCCACTTCTCCTCTGGCCCTCTGCCCCACCAGGGTAACTGACTCTAGTTACCTTGGGGGGTCTGTACCCCAAATATTGTCCCCCAGTTTGTCCTTGAAAGGGTGAGGCTTCCCTGCCAGCCCAGGTGCTGCTGGGGTGGGCACAAGGGTTCTCTGCTTCCAGGTGGGCCCTGTGGTTCTTCAAGAACGACCGCAGCCGGGCCTGGCAGGATAACCTGCAACTGGTCACCAAGTTTGACACAGTGGAGGACTTCTGGGCGTGAGTGTCTGTCTGCCCTTTATGGAAGAGGCTGGGGCCAGGGGACTCTGAACTCAGGATCCTTCCCAGACCCCAGCCCTCTGGGGGGCTGCTTTCCACACAGCTCTCCCGGTCCTCCCTGGGGCCTGGCAGCGTTAGTGAGGGCTGGGGCTTAGTGGATTCTTCAGGGGGTACAGGCCCAGGGAAACCTTCTTGCAGCTTAGGGAGAAAGCCTGCAAAGTAGGAGAAAGCAAGGAGCTGACCCTGACTCTGCTGCTTCATGATTTGTGACCCTGGGCAAGTTCCCTCCCCTCTCTGAGCTTGTCTCAGCCACAAAGTGAGGATTAGATTGCTTCGGAGTGTCTATGGAGAACCAAGTGAGGGGACTGGGAAGGAGCTGTTATAAGCCTAGGGGTGGGGGAGAAGGCCTGGGCTCCAGCCGGAGGGGCACTAGAAACAAACCCAGCACTGGGCGTGGGTGGTCAGGGGAGGCTCCAGGGAGGACGTGGGGGTTGAAGGTTAGGGTAAGGAAGGATGGAATTCCAGGCCGGAGTGCCAGTGTGAGCAAAGGCTTGGAGGCTGGAAGGTTGGTGGAAAGCAGTGTGGGGTCTGGTAAGAAGTTGAGGGGCTGAGGTCAGTTGGAACCCGGCCCTTAAGAAGCCTGGACTTTCAGCCTGGGGTCGGGGACTCTCTCTAGGATTTACAGTCACATCCAGCTGGCCAGTAAGCTCTCTTCAGGCTGTGACTATGCCCTGTTCAAGGTAAGCTCTGCTTCCCTGCCCCCAGGCACAGGGGGGCTGATTCTCCCCAGTACTACTCCCTCACAGGGGGTGTGGGGGTGGAGTCTGAGGACAGCCTCCCTCAGAGCCAGGAGGAGGAAATGCTGTAGAGGAGCTTGGACAAAGTGTCAGACCTGCGCTGCGCCTTGAAGGACCATTGAAGAGTCTGGAAAGTGGGGATACAAAGAAGGAGCCCAGGTTTCTGGCCTGGTTCTTTAACTAGGAATAGGCATCAGAATTGGTCATGGGCACTGACCATCAAGGTCCAGGCTAATCCCTGGAGCTACCAACCCAGCAGATGTATGTGGTGGGACCCTGGCATCAGTGTTTCAAGATTTCCCAGGTGACTTTGTGCCCAGCTGAGCTTGGGATGTCTGGCATGGCCCACACTGGTGTTGCCCCAGGGGCTTTGTGAATTACCCCCATTTGAACTCCTGTCTTCAGGAGCTCTGTTCAGTAAAGGAGACAAGCACACACACATGCAAGGCTATAAAAGATGGCACATGTTAGGGCCCTGGAGCCTGGGGGAGCTCAGAGGAGGCTCTGGGGGTTGAATGGCTGGTGGTGGCACTTGCCTGAACAGAGGGGATGGAGGCATGACAGAACCTAGCCTGTGGAGACCTCCTGCAGGGCAGGAACAGGACCGGGGAAGGTGGCTGGGCCCCCACTTCCCTTTGAACAAAGGGAGGCAGTTGACTTGCCATCTGGCCTCCCAGGATGGCATCGAGCCTATGTGGGAAGACGCCAGGAATAAGCGGGGTGGCCGCTGGCTGGTCAGCCTTGCCAAACAGCAGCGCCACACTGAGCTGGACCGCTTGTGGTTGGAGACAGTGAGTGGAGCGGCTGGTAGGGAGGGTCCCCAAAGGAGGGGGCAGGGCTGGTATGGTACCTGTGGTGGCAGTGGTCTCAAGGATGGTGGGTGCAGTCCCTGTGCCACAGCTGGAGGGTCTCATCACCTCCCCTTTTGGCCCCAGCTGCTGTGCCTCATTGGGGAGAGCTTTGAAGAGTACACCCAGGAGGTGTGTGGGGCGGTCATCAACATCCGAGCCAAGGGGGACAAGATCGCAGTGTGGACACGGGAGGCAGAGAACCAGACGGGCGTGCTCTACATTGGGTGAGGGTGCTGGCATGGGGTGGGGGCTGGGCCTCTTATAGGGGAGAAAGTGACGTGGGCGGGCGGGGGGGGGGGGGCCTTGGCCTACAAGGGAGACCTCTGGAACTCTCCCTGCCTTTTATCCCTTCTGCCTTACCCACATGTGTTAAGGGTTTGGGAACCTAGATGTCAAACTATTTCTAGCAGAACGCTTCCTTTGCATTAGTCTTATTTTGGGTTTCCATATGACTATGACTAAAACACCCAAAATTGGAGTGTCTGTGGCTGGAACCAGGGTCGGAGCTCTGGGCAGAGGATCAGCTTATCTCCAGGACTGCTGCTGACTGCCTGTCTCATTTCCTCTCCCACTTACCCCCTATTCCCATCCCAGGCGGGTCTACAAAGAGCGCTTGGGACTCTCAACAAAGACCATCATTGGGTACCAGGCCCATGCAGACACAGCTACTAAGAGTAACATCCTGGCCAAGAACAAGTTTGTGGTGTGAGAGGGCCTAGGTACCTCTCTCCATTCAGCCACCCCTGAGCCTCTCACTACTTCGTGTATATGTGTCCAGACAGGACTGGGGGCGAAGGCGGAGGGCTGGTTCTCACCTGTTCGGGAGATAATATGAACATGCTTTAACATGAGTTGGGACCCAGGCCTAGGGGCTGCTCTGTGGGTGGTGGTGGAGGGCAGGCTGAGGACCCAGGGCAGTGGAAAGGAGGCGGGAATCCCTGGGTTTCCTTGTGTGGCCCAGAGGTGGGGTGGGGTGAGTTACGGGGGAAGGAGGGCCCAATGGAAGGTGGAAAGAGGACAGGAACAGTCTGTGACCCAGTACTGACTCTGTGCCTACCTGGAAAGGGGGCTAGCTAGGCCTCAGGGCCAAACTCTTCTGTTGGAGGGGAGGAGGCTCAAGCCTACTGCCACTCTGAGCGCTAGCATTCACGGGCCTCTCCTGCTGGGGATCGCTGTGCTGGAAAACCTTTGTGGATTTTCTCTCATCAGATTTGTAGGCTTGGAGGCCACCCTGGACCCCCTTCATTCTTTGGAGTAGGGCTGTGCCCTCACTCCAGAGGCTGGAGGCGTAGAGGCAGAACCCCATCCTCTCACAGAGGGAGCGGAGGAGGGAGACAGCCCTGGGGGTTTCTCCCCCTTTCCTGTGGCCAGGGCGGTTTGGGCCTTCCCTTGCTCAGGGCGGAGCTTAAGTGAAGGTGGGTGGACGAGGCCCCGCCCAGGAGAGGAGGAGGCTTGTCGGTCAGACCTCACCACGGTTCTGCTACTCCAGGTGGATAAACTTGATGGAGCTCAAGCTCCTTTCTGTTTCTGTTCTAAATAAATACTCCCTTTTGAGCAAAATTGGAATGATTTTTTAAAGGAGGGCTCTAACATTATGATTCAGTCCCTCCAAAACTTAGATCTGCTCCAGTCCTCCCTGGAAGGCGCTCGTGGGAGACTAACCAAGGAGCCCAGTCAGGCCCACGCTGGGATGGGGAAGAGGGCTAAGACTGGGGTTCCAAGCACCAAAAGGGTTTGAGCCAGGAAAGGAGACTCTGCATGCCTCCAGAAAAGCTAAAGGGGCAGTGACCAGCCGACTCCCCATTCGCAGGACCTGGGCGTGGTCTAGCCGCGTGCGAGCCAGTGGAGGTAGGGCTAAATTTCTGGTGAGCGAACCGCGTTCAGATTGCACTCCCTGTACTAAAACGTCCTGCACGTGCGTCAAGAACCCCAGTCGAATCTCCATCGCCATCTGCTCACCAGCGCAGTAGTTACTTCTCTCCAAGATGAGCTCCCACAGCAAGGCCGGGGGTTGGGGGTGGGGGTGACTGTGGGTCCTTCATGCCCGCGGTTTGTGCTGCCATCATCGAACATCTCAGGAGGGGGCTGAAGGACGCCGGGGCGCTCTCCGCGGCTGAGGGCGTGAGCAGCCAAGCCCGGGGGAGAGGGGAGGGGGGAGGGGGAGAGGGGGAGAGGAGGAGAGGGGGAGGGGTGAGGGGGAGGTGTCTGGAGGCGGGGCCAGGCTGAGGCGGGGCTCGGAGAGGACTGGGGCGGGGCGGAGCCAGGCAGGGGCGGAGCCAGGCAGGGGCGGCGGGGCTGAGGGTACCCAGCGCACTCCCAGCAGGGCGGTCCCGGCGCCGGGGGCGGTCCCTGCGGGGCGGGCGGGGCCCGACGGGCGCTCGGTGTGGCCTTGGCCATGAAGCCACAGCCGCCGGGCTAGGCCCCGGGCGGCTCCAGCCAGGGCTGCCCGCGGAGGGCTGGGCCCGTCCCCGGCTCCGGTTCGCGGGCGGGCGCCGGCGCTCACCATGCCCGGCAAGCACCAGCACTTCCAGGAACCCGGGGTCGGCTGCTGCGGGAAATACTTCCTGTTTGGCTTCAACATTGTCTTCTGGGTGAGCGCGGGGTGGGTGTCGGGCCCTGCGCTGGGGGTGACGGGAGGAGGTTCAGTCTTGTACTGAGGGGAGACCACTCCCTGCCACAGGGCTTAGGACGGTCTCCCCACTCGTAACTGCCCGCCCACCCCCGAGAGCGCCGGAGGGAACTGCGGGGAAGCCCAGATTGCAGGGGGCGGGTCCCAGCCGGTGTGGGGACTGGGAGTCTTCAAGGCTGGCGGAGAAGGGGCAGTGTTTCCTTGAAGACCCCTGGGACAGCGTGGTCCAAGTGGCCCTCCCTCCTGCCCAGCTCACTTCGATACCCCGGGGTGTGGGGTGCACGCTGAGCCCCAGCTCTGATTTAGGGAAGAGTCTGCCGAGCAGGGAAGGGCAGGGTCTCTTTTCCTGCCCCCTTGCCCCCCTTGCCGTACCCCCTTGCCCCCCCCCCCGCCCCCCAGCACCTGGCCTGGTACCTCGCCCTCTGCTCTGGCAAAGTGGGCTGGGTCAGAGCCTCCACCCCTGCCCCTTACTGGGAGGTTTTCCGAGGAAGGGCCAATAGTCAGAGTCCTGGGGAGGATCTTCCTATTGAGTGGCTGGGAGCTGGCCCTGGGGAACAGAATTCTACATTCCAGAGCTGACCAAACCGAGGCTCCAGGGTGGGGCTGCCCCTGCCCTGAGAAGGGGGCTGCTGGTGCCCCTCCCAGGGTGACATCTGTGCCCCTAGGCCCTGCCAAGTCATCTTTCCATTCTCCCCCATCTCATCTCCCCAAGGCCGCTTCTGCCTCTGCAGTCTCTTGCTTCTGCTGCCTTGGTCAAAATGCCAGTCCCATTCAGCTTTGTTCAGCAGGACTCAGTGGCACAGCCCTCTACTCACATGCATCCATGCAGTCACCGCATGTGGGTGTCCTTGGGCTCCAGCAGTGTCAGCTCTTGGAGGGTGTGGGATACGTGCAGACTTCCCTGGAGGCCCAGCTGTGAGACTGTGGGCAAGTCACTTCTCTCTGGGCCTCTGCTTCCCTGCCTGGGAGGGGGTGATAATGAAGCCTGCCCCCAGGGTTAGGCATGTCAAACGAATTATAGTTTACTGTATTCTTATTATCATCTACATTTTACATATAAGGTAACAGGCACAGAGAGGTTAAGTCATTTAACCTAGAGACACACAGCCAGTAAGTGCAGAGCCCAGGTGACAGCCTAGTGGGCAGTGGCTGGAGGTGAGGCAGAGCTTTGAGCAGAGGGAGCCCTCAAATGCCAAGGTGGGGCGGGGGGGGCGGCGGGGGGCGGGGGGGCGGGACAGACAAGAGAAACCCAGGCTTGTTCAGGGTCCTGGGTTGGGGCAGAGTTTGAGTTTTATGTTGAGGGCAGTGTGGAGCTGTGAGGGCTTCAATGCTGGTGATGGGTTTGTTTGAGGCAGATCTGTCTGGCTGCCTTGGGGAGGGTGAGTGAGGGACAGGAGTTGGAGGAGGGGAGACTAGGGAGGAGGGCTGGGGTAAAGTTGGGGTGGCCGTGGGGTGGGGGTGGGAGGGGAAACAACTCCAGGGGAAGTGATAAGGCTGGATGGACAGGACCAGGTCACTTGGGGGAGGGGTAAAGGGAAGGTTTCAGGTTTGGGTCTTGGAGGCCTAAGGGACGTGCCTCTGAAACAGGTCCAGAGATTTTTTTGTTTTGTTTTAATGGAAAGCAAATCCTGGTGTTACCCTGCTCATAATCCTCCAGTGGTTTCTTACAGAAAGCAGTCCAGATTCCTTCCCATGGCCTTCAGCCCCTCTGCAGTCTGGCCCTGCTTTCTTCAGCTTGTCCCTTGCACACCCAACTGACCTAACCTCAGGTCCCTTTGCCAGTCCCTCCCCCTGGGATTCTTTTCTCCTCTCTTCACCTTTTATCATTTAAACCTCAGCAAAAATGTCACCACTTTCCCTAACTAAAGCTCACCCCCACCACCCCTAACCACTCCCCACCGCATCGTCCTGTTTGATTTTCTTTAAAGGGTCTGCTTAATGGAAATTACCTTGTTCACTCACTGTGGGTTTCCCCACTGGAGTCTAAACTCCACGAGGGCTGAGAGCAGTCTGTCCTATTCAATGAGGTGTTCCCAGCACCTGGAACAGAACCTGGGACATGGAAATATTTGTAGTATGTGTCTGGAGCTAGGGAGAGGCTTGGGTCGCAATCCTAGAGATGGCAGTGTCATGAAGGCGGGGGGGGGGGGTGGGAAATGAGTGTGAAGAGGAAGAAGCAGAAGGCTCAGAAGGCTAAGGTTGGAACTGATGGGGGGTGGGCATGGCCATGTGCAGAGGGTGGGTGAAGCAGAGGTGCTGGGAGGGAGGTTGAGAAGGGGCAGGTGGAAGAATGGCGTGGAGTTAACACCGAGGGGTTCAGGAAGGAGAAAGCAGTGGTGGTAGCCTGTCTACAGGCTGTGGGTGGGTCAAGTGGGATGAGGCAGGAGAAGTGATGTTTGGTTTCACATCCCAGATCCAGTGTCAGGGAGGGAAGGAAAGACATTTCTAAAGTAAGAGTACAACAGTGGGAGGAACCTGGGGTCAGAGAGGGGAAGGCATTAAAGGTGGAGTTGACCAGCTAGGTGCTGAGGGGAAGGAGCCTGAAGAGAAAGCAGGAGTGGGGGTGGTGGAGTGGTGGTAAGGGTGGGCTCATGGCCCTGGGCTTGGGATGGAGGTGATGGATGGTCAGGTATCTGCTCCGGGTCAGGCAGCGGCCCTGACATCCAGGTCTCTTCCCAGTAAGGAATGGAGGCAGGATGGCTGGTGGCGTTTAGAAGGCCCAGGCAGAGCTGTGCCACCTGTTTTCCAGGATACAGCCGCTGGCCTGGGCTGTGGCCCCTCAGCTGGGTCCTGCTCTGCATCAGGATTCCTGGTCGTGCAGGTGCTTTGGTTTGAGCTCTGAGAATAGAACCTGGCAGCAAATGTCCTCTGGCAGACAGAAGTTGAAATGGTGCAAAGGTGGTGGGCTGGTGGTCACAGAGTTGCAAGACAGCCAGAGGGCTGGACTTGGGAGGGGCAGAGGCCAGTGGCCCTGAAGCCCAGCATGGGCTGAGGCAGGAGCAGAGGCTTAGGCACTGCTGCTGATGACCCCTTGTTCCCGTTCTGAGTTCCAGGAAGGGGCCCTGCTGTCCTTTCTAAGGCTAGGCGTGTTTAATCTTCCAGGCTGTGTGCTGTGGGGAAGAAGCACTAAGATGTGTTCTTGGGAAGATGTCAAGGACCCTGGATCCCATTTAGAGCCCTTTGCCCTCTTCCTTTCTCACCCCTTGGAGACCCTGAGTGCTGGGGGAAGAGGCTCTGTTTGGGGGAGCAGGATGCTGGTGCCCAGCTCTCAGCTCTTTGCTTCTGCTCTTGCAGGTGCTGGGAGCCCTGTTCCTGGCCATTGGCCTCTGGGCCTGGGGTGAGAAGGTGAGGAGGCGGGGTAGGGTGTGGGTTGGCTGCAGGTCAAAATGATGGGAGGATCAGTATCTCAACTTGCCTCTGCTCCCCCGACACAGGGCGTTCTCTCCAACATCTCGGCGCTGACAGATCTGGGAGGCCTTGACCCCGTGTGGCTGTTTGTAGTGGTTGGAGGCATCATGTCGGTGCTGGGTTTTGCTGGCTGCATTGGGGCCCTCCGGGAGAACACCTTCCTGCTCAAGTTTGTGAGTGCCCCACACCTAGATCCACTGGGGACCCCAACTTTCTCCCACCCACTTCTTACATATATTTTTGTGATTAATAATGGGTAGTTTTATTATGTTAAAATAATAAATATCAGATTCGTATTATCTATCTCTAGATAGGATCCTTTCTGTTGTAAATTACTGAAAACTAGTGGTATTTATTGGCTCACTGAGAGAAGCCCGGGGGTGTGCTGGCTGCTGGCACATTGGGGTCCAGGGGCCACCACAGTGTCACTTGGCCTGGCCTCTGTTTCTTGGCTCTGTCCCTCTCGGTTAGCTCCATTCCCCATGGGGTTGAAGGATGCCCAGGATTTGTGGGTACTGGCTTCTCGCTGCCCTCGCTGCCCTCCTAGGAACTCCTACTGGAGGCGGAGGCTCTTCTCAACCATTCTGTCAAGTCCTTTAATTGCATCTTCTTGATTCTGATTGGCTGTGTCTGGACCAATCCCTGTGGCTTCGGGGAGGTAGCGCTCCGATTGGTGAGCTGTTGGCACCTACGCAGTCCTCTATCTGGAAAGGTGATGGCTGCAGCCGAGCCACAGAAACTGAAGGTTTGTGTGAAGGGTGGTTTCTCAAAAACAAAACGAAACGAAACAAAACAAAACAAAATGAAACAAAACAGGAGATTACGGGAGGAAGTGGAATGGATTGGTAGGTAAGGCCAGCACTGTCTTCACATCATAAAACAACACGAACGTGATAGAAGGTGGGGACGCTGGGCTGTCTTGGATCCGGTGGCACCCACCAGGCCCTGCGTCTCCGACCCCCACCATCTGTATGTGCCCACCCCAGTTTTCAGTGTTCCTTGGCCTCATCTTCTTCCTGGAGCTCGCGACAGGGATCCTGGTCTTCGTCTTCAAGGACTGGATACGAGACCAGCTCAACCTCTTCATCAACAACAACGTCAAGGCCTATCGGGACGACATTGACCTCCAGAACCTCATTGACTTTGCTCAGGAATACGTGAGTCCAGCGTCCAGCACTGGCCCGCCACCTGCAGGAGGCACCTGCTGGACAGATGAGTGGGAGCAAGTTCCCTTTGTGCTGGGACCATCCCCTCGCCCCCCCCCACCCCCCCCCCCACCCCCGCCCCAGGCCAGGCAGGCCCCAGGCAGAGCTCCAGGAGTTAGTTCTCCTTTCTGAGAGGAAGCCAGCCCTTGGTGATCCCTGTGCGTCCCTATGTGCCTGGTCCTGCAGGCAAACAGGGTTGGAGAATAGATGCCAGAGGCTCCAAACTGGCAGCTCCTAGGCTAGGCTTACACCACACTTAAAGTAGGAATAAAAATATAGATTCCCCTTCTAGGAAACCCTGGGCCCACAGTATCGGCTGGGGCTACATTGTTGCCTCCCCTTTGCTGATACAGGGGCTCTCTATTTGCCACTGTCCCTGACACCCTGTATTTTATTATGCCTGTCCGTCCTCTTCTCTCATTTATATTACTTGTTTGGCCTCTGAACATATTAGATTTTGAGACTCTATACAGAAGGCCTGCCCTCAAGCTTGCACAACTACCCCTGTGAAGTAGTAGTGAGCGAACAGTTCACGAAATCCTAGACACCTCACACCTACAAGTTCTCGCCCACTCACAGTGATACCCAGCCACACCCACTTACACAGTCATACTCGTTTGGTGCTGTCCACATAGTCTGCTCTGGGACGCAGAGTTGAACCAGAGCTGGTGTCTGCTTTGAAGCGCTCTCAACAGGGCGAGGCAGACAGGTAGCCAGGCGGTTAGGATGTGGTTTGTTGGTTCATTCAGCATGGAATTATCATGCCCTGGACATGATGTGTGCCAGGCCCTGGGCTGGGTGCTGGGAATCTGGGGTGAAAAAAGTGGGGACCTGTCCTTGGGGATGGCAGTCTGGGTGGAGAGATGGAGGATGCATAAGCAAAGCAAACAAACAAATGTGTGTGTGTGTGTGTGTGTGTGTGTGTGTGTGTGTGTGTATAAAATTATAAATTGTGGTAAGGGTTGAAATGGGGAAGGGTGAAGAGGGGAAGGCCTCTGGGGGGTGACCTTGGAGGAAGAGAGGGACCAGGGATGTGATGAGAGTGCTGAGTGTTCCCCAGCAGGAGCAGCAGGTGCTAGGCAGAAGGAGAGGAGGCAGGTGGAGGCAGGCTGTACCCACACTTGCCATTGACTCACCTAGGGAGGCAGCAGCCCACGGTGTTCTGGGTAGGGGGGAGGGGATATAGTGCTGGCGGCAGCATTTATGAAGTGCAACAGGAGGGTTATGGGTGTGGCAGGATTGCCCTCCCGCCCTGGTAGAAGGAAAATCTCTGGGCCAGTATGGGGAGACCTGGCATAGACATATTTAGTGGAGCCTCTCCCCACAGGGCTTGGCCCGGCACCCATTCTCGGGGTGTCCTGCAGGAATTCTCAGTTCTTGGGCCAACATCCTTGCCCCATCCCTTCCTGTTTTTTGTTTTTGTTTTTTAAAATCCTCACTTATCTGAGGACATGGAGAAAGAGAGAGAGAGATCTATTGGTTGCTTTCCATATGTGCCGAGAGAGAGAGAGAGAGAGAGAGAGAGAGAGAGAGAGAGAAACACTATTGGTTGCTTCCCTAAGTGCCCTGACTGGGGGTTGAACCGAAACGCAGGTATGTGCCCTGAACAGGAAATGAACCGGCAACCTTTCGGTGTAACACACGACGCTCATCCAGTAGAGCCACTCCAGCCATACTCCCTTCCTTTTTCAGCTTCTCTTGGCTTAGGGGGACAGGCCCCCACTATTCCCTGCTCCCACCAACATGAGCAGGAGCCTAGAGCTGCTCTGATGACCCTGGGCCCTGGCCTGTCTGTGGGGAGGGCGGTGGGGAGGTGCCCACCTGCCTGGCTGCCTCTACACTCCTTCCCAGCCCCGCCCTGTCTCTCTACAGCCTGGGTCTGCCCCCAAACAGGGTGGATCTGGCTTACCTGGGTCTTTCCCCCTCTGCTCCCCCTCTAGTGGTCTTGCTGTGGAGCCCGAGGGCCCAACGACTGGAACCTCAATATCTATTTCAACTGCACTGACTTGAACCCGAGCCGGGAGCGCTGCGGGGTGCCCTTCTCCTGCTGCGTTAGGGACCCTGCGGTGAGTGGGCCCTGGTGAGGGGTGGGGTGGTGGGCATTGCTGAGTGCAGGCCCAGCCTGGGAAAAACCCACACAGGGCTAGCTCGGCCCTGCCCTGGGCACTGTGGATGTGGGGAGGAGGTCATTTCATGTGGGCTGCCCCTACCAGGCTGGGGAGTTTGTGTCCGTGGGCAGCACCGAGGCCTGCTGGAGTGGGCTGTGCCTCTTCAGCAAAACCTGTCTCTGATTATAGTGAGATGGCAGTTGCAGGCCCCTGGGCACGGCCTGCCCCACCGAGTCCAGGCACCCTGTGCTTCCAGTTAAATGCAGCCCATGTTGTCTGGGGACCGGGGCTGGGTTACTCCCTCAGTCATGGGTGTGACAGGGCCCCCCCAGGCTGCACCAGCCACCATACCCCTGGGCCACCATACTGGAGTGGCAGGGATGGGGGTTCTGACCCCTTTAAGGCTATCTTCAGAGCAGAAACTTCTCACAGGGACATCTCTGTTCACCTGGACACTGAGGCCAGGATTCTCCTCATTCTTATAAAAAACGAGCAGGCAGGATGCCTAAGCAGGAGAGAGCCCAAAGCTGGCAGGTGCAGCTGTGCGTCCTGGCATCGGGCAGAGGCGCCCGGGCCTCAGCGAGCCTCTGGACGTGGCCGAATCCACATCCATCTGCTTCCCCTGGAAGCAAGAACCATTGCAGTGCTGGGTGCCATGGGCCCTGGGGTGCCCCCTCACAGGTGGCTCATTGGCCTGTTTCTCCTTAGGAAGATGTTCTCAACACCCAGTGTGGCTACGATGTCCGGCTCAAACTGGTGAGACGGGCTGGGACCGGGCTGGGGCACCGGGATGGGAAGGGGCACCCATAAGCTCCTCTGAAGGGCCTTAGGGATCTGTGGGGAGGGGTGCTGAGTCCTAAGAACCATCCAGGCCTTGGTGCTGCCAAACATGGGAGCAGTAGACCTGTGGGCACAGGCACAGGCGCATTTGCTCATTCCAATCTGAGCGCCCACTGGTGCCGAGTTTTGCCCTGGACATGGGACGCATGCTCCTGAGACAGATGGAGTCCGGCTCTCACGGAGCTCCCGCTGCAGGGGAGGGAGAGACAGGAAGCTCACTGATACAGAAATGTGAACAGTAATGTGACAATTTCAGCTGAGAGCTTGGAAGAAAATAAAATAAGGTGATTGGAATGGGGCTGGGCAGTCAGAAGAGTGGGTGTCTGTGCTGAGACCCCAATGATGAGAGGAGCCAGCCACGCCAAGGCCTGTGGCAGAGCTCCAGGCAGCAGGCACGGAGGCCTGAGGCCCTGGGCGGGGGGTGAGATGAGGCCCGTGGGGGCGGGGACTGAGCCCACACCTGTGTGCCCCCAGGAGCTGGAGCAGCAGGGCTCCATCCACACGAAAGGCTGTGTGGGCCAGTTTGAGAAGTGGCTGCAGGACAACCTGATCATTGTGGCCGGGGTCTTCGTGGGCATCGCCCTCCTGCAGGTATTATGGAGGCCTCTCAGACTGCCCCCACTCCTTTACCCCAGCCCCCCACCCCCACCCTGTGTCCCTCACCTACTCTCCCTCTGAACAGATCTTTGGCATCTGCCTGGCCCAGAACCTCGTGAGTGACATCCAGGCAGTGAAGGCCAACTGGTGAGGCTGCTACGTTGGCCACGGCTACCCGCCTGGCCTACCCAGGGACCTGCCACTGTGCCGTGATGGGCACAGCCGCAGGAGGCATTTCTGCTTGGACCTGAGCTCCACATGGGGCTCGTGTGTGGGTGTGCTGCGTGCCCACAGAGAACCGCATGACTCTGCCTGTTCTGGACTTGTGTGCATGGAGGGTGTGTGTGTCAGCGTGGGTGTGCACAGGGAGCTGCTGCCGCTGTGTTGTTGCGTGGCAGGCTCCCCGGGGGACGAGGCAAGGCGCAGGCTGGGACACACCTCTCTGCATGGTGGTATGGGGCCGGCGCTGGGGCCTGCTGTTGCCTGAGATACGGCCCCACGCAGCTCGAGCTCTCTTCTCTATTGGCTGTGACCTTGACCCTTCCGGGATCCTACTTCAGCCTCAATGTCTCGGACTCTAAAGTGGGTCCAAGAATTTTCTCTCCCTTGCTTGCCTCTCAGGATCAAACACGATGATGGCTGCAAACTACTTAAATAAACAAAACCTTGAAAACCACTGGCTTACCCCCCTCCCCCGCCAACCCACCCCCCAATCTGGTTCTGTCAGCTGCAGAGCCCTGGCCCAGACCCACCCTGCCCTGTTTTCTTCGGCGTGGGTCATGTATACACTTGAGCTGAACTTTAAAACTTGGTATATTTCACATAAAAGTATATTTCACAGACCCCGGGCTTCTCAGGAAGAAGGCCATCTGGCTGCAACAGCTCTTTAGTGGCAACGTCTCCTGGGGCAACACTCCCCATTCTCTGAAGCCCTGCCTGACCCATTCTGCTCACTCGGCTCTGCCCTGCGGACCCTGTAGGCTGGGAGTTGCCTTCCCCACCTCTGTAGGGGTATTCCCTGCCAACACTGCTGTGGCCAAGCCTGGAGGGAAGCACAGGGATGTGAAGAATGGAGGCTGGACTCTGCCTTGAAGAGGCCAGGGAAGGGGGGCTGACCCTGCTGGGGACTGAAATGGGGGCCAGTGGGCCCAGGAAGGCTGTTGAGGGGTGGATGGAGATCAGGAAGGTGTTGGGCAGGAAGTAGCTGGAAGCCCAGAGCTGGGGGTGGGGAGCCTAGATGGGGGACTCCTGGGCACACTGGAATGAAGTTCAAAATCTTCCCGGTGGCCTGTAGAGCTGCCTTATGGCCACCAGAGGGCGCACCAGTACAGCATTCTCTGCATCTGGCTTTCCTCTGGCAACCTCACCAAGTGCAGTCAAGTGCCTGGTGAGTCCACCCAGCTTACTAGTGCTCTGAGGGTTCAGAGAACTGGAAAACCTCAAAAGGAGCAAACTGGGAAAGTCTGGCTGTTCTCAGTTCTGCCTCTTATCACCTCAGGAAGGGATGTGTGTGGAGTGACTGCCATACCCTCCCTGGGCTGCCTGTTCCTTGTGGCTAGTTCCCAGACCTCAAACTCGGCTGTCCTGAGGGCCGGGTAGGTCATATAGGCAAATGAAGTTAGGCCTTTGGGTGGTGAGGCCTTTGCTGTGCTACCTTGACTTTCCCATTGTTACTGAAGACGGGACATAGAGAAACATCGCTTTGTGGCAAGAGAAATACAGGGGTGGGCAAAAGTAGGTTTGCAGCTGTGAGTGCGAAAGCTTATTTTTATATTTATTTATTAATTGTATTATTTTCCATAAGAACAACTGTAAACCTACTTCTGCCCACATCTGTATTTGTACAATCAAGTTGATAATGGCAACTGGCCTGAGAGACGATAGGGTGTGGTGGGGCCTGTGGCAAAGCAGATCCCCATCTCAAGTTGGTGGCTGTCATGAAGTTGCAGCTAATTGCTATAAAGTGAGAAAGCAGGTCTAGTGTTAGTAATCTGGAGAAGCCAGAAGTCCGGATTTTTATGAAAAATATTTTGGTTTTTAAGTTCTTGGCAGCTAATGAGAAAAAAAATTAACCTGTGAGCCAAACAGAAGGTGTGGGGCCAGCTTTGGCCCCTGTGTCCTGCCATTCAGGGGTGCTGGGAGTCGCTGCCAAGTGAGCAGGGGTGGGCATGCACCCGGCATCATGTCCTGGGGTCCCTGACAGGCACCAGTTGCAGGTGGTTGATAGACGCTACAATAAATCCAGCTCACAGTCTTGTGCATTTGTCCTGTGTCTTCTAATTTCAAACGCTTTCACTCTCATCCCCACCCCCACCCAAACCTCACAACCCCTGTGTGAGGTGGAGATGCTCTTCCTGATGAAACGTCAGCTCAGAGCGGGGAGGGAGCTGCCCAGCACACAGCTGGAAGAGGCGCTCGGCGCTGACCCTTCTCACTGGAGTTTTGCCCCAGACCCGGACTGCCTATCTGACATCGCAGGATGAAGCCTGCACACTTAGTGCCCACCAGTAATGGGCAGTAGGTGTCATTCCCCAAACATGAGTCAAACATCCACTAAGTGCTGGGGATAGAGGGGAGAGAGCACCAGGGTCCTGGCCCTTGTGCTGCATTCTTGTGGGGGAGACACAGAAACAAGTAGGCAAGGGAGCATTCGTGTCAATATATGCATGGCCCTGGCTGGTTTGGCTCAGTGGATGGAGCATCAGCCTGCAGACTAAAGGGTCTGGGTTCAACTCTGTCAAGGGCACATGCCCAGGTTGCGGGCTTGATTCCCAGGAGGGGGCGTGCAGGAGGCAGCCGATCAATGATTCTTATTATTGATGTTTCTATCTCTCCCTCTCCCTTCCTCTCTGAAATTAATAAAAATATATTAAAATATATGCATGAAAAAGTAAGAGGGGTGGGCTAGACAGTGACAGCTGGGGTGTCTGGAGAAGGGGCCCTTTGAAGGGGGTGGCTGGAGGGGAGGGTGCCATCTCTGAGAAGCTCCAGAAGAACAGTGTTCAGGTTTCAGTACCAGCTGCCCTAGAGGCCCTGAAGCCGGAGTGGGCTCAGCATCAGAAAGCCTGGGGTGCTGGAGAGGTGAGAGTGGGTGGGGGGCAGAGGGCACAGACAGAGGGAGATGGTGGAAACAGGCTATATGTGGAAATAGGACTGGTGAGATGGAATAAGAATGACTGGTAGGAGTGAGCATGACTCTGGCTGGAGACGCAGAGTTCTCCAAAGCTCAATTCTGCCACAGGACACCCACCCACTCACCTACTCATTCACTCCACCACCCATCCACTCAGGTAGGCTCCAGCTGGAGGCTGAGGTCACTGAGGCAGGTCGCACTTGCCCTTGCCTCCCCCGGCTCACAGTCTCTTGGCAGAGGCAGACGAGCAGCTGCTAGTGGTGCAGTGTGTACGTGGTGACGAGCACGTGATCACTGCTAGGTGGCGTATCACGCTGGTTAGAGACAAATTCCTGCCCCCACAGCAGAACTTCCTCGCACTGTGGAGTGCTAACTCAGACGGGACTTTCCAGATGTGTAGAAAACAAGGGAGTGTGTGAGGCTGCCCCCTGCCCATCCCGCTAGGCAGGTCCCTGGGCCATGGGGGCCAAGGCGGCTCTCTCACCCTCTGTCAGGGAGGGTGCACACTGGAGGAGACAGGTAGCCATCGTCTGGCAGCCTGGGGAGGCCCCAGGAACCGGGGCCTGCCTGGCCCGACCAGAGGAGGGGCTTGCAGCCGGGTGGGAAGGCATCTGTGACACCGGCTGCCTCAGAATGAGTAGGTGAGTGGGTGGGTGTCCTGTGGCAGAATTGAGCTTTGGAGAACTCTGGGTCCTCAGAGGGAGGGCCAGAGGGGAACCAGAAGGAACAGAGTGAGCTCGGGCTGGCGGCTGGCGAGCCTTGGATCTGTTGATGGCCTAGGACAGTGGTCAGCAAACTCATTAGTCAACAGAGCCAAATATCAACAGTACAACGATTGAAATTTGAGAGCCAAATTTTTTAAACTTAAACTTCTTCTAACGCCTCTTCTTCAAAATAGACTCGCCCAGGCTGTGGTATTTTGTGGAAGAGCCACACTCAAGGGGCCAAAGAGCCGCATCTGGCTCGCAAGCCGTGGTTTGCCAACCACTGGCCTAGGGCCGGCCAGGCCAGAGTCCCCTCCCAGAGGAAAGCCAGCGAGGCTAAGGCAGCGCATGCCTTAGGGGAGCCACCAGAGGGCACAAAAGCTCAGCCCACGCAGCTGCGGGACCCCAGGGCAGGCAGGGCTGCGAGTGCAGAGGTCACTGAGGGGAGCCTCTGTGACTAAGGCCATACCACC
This sequence comes from Plecotus auritus, assembly GCF_963455305.1. Taxonomy (NCBI): domain Eukaryota; kingdom Metazoa; phylum Chordata; class Mammalia; order Chiroptera; family Vespertilionidae; genus Plecotus; species Plecotus auritus. The sequence continues at coordinate 39,785,200 of NC_137773.1, forward strand.
TTTTCAGAGACCTGGTGGTCCACCCTATTGCCAAATCCAGGCCTTGCCACCTTCTGCATTGTTCACTCCAGGGACAAACAACACTGCCCTCACTTCCCCCGCCTCTCCCAGGGCTCAGGAAGACGTGAGCCCACCTTCGGGCCCCCACAGGTGGTGGTGTCTGCCAGACAGAGTGGGGGCTCACTTTCCCTAGGAGGCTGAAGCAACATGCTCCACCACCTACACTTCCCTTCACTCCTTCAGCCAGACTTACTGAGCACCTACTATGTGCCAGACACTGCTGTAGGCACTTGGGATCCATAAGAGAATAAAAGAAGACCCATCTCATGGTGCTCACAGTCCAGACTGGGGTCAGCAGCCTTTGTCTACAAAGGACAAAGAGTAAATATTTTAGGCTTTCGGGCCACTCAGCTCTGCCTTTACAGCAGAAAGCCACTCTCAAGACAAATGGGCGTGGCAGTGTTCCAATAAAATTCTCTGGGCACTAAAGTTAGAATGCCATATAATTTTCAAGTGTCACAAAATACACCTCTTGATTTTCAGCAGTTAAAAACCCCAAATTGCCCTGACCAGTGAGCTCAGTGGTTAGAGCGTTGGCCAGGGCACCCAAGGGTCACAGGTTCAATCCCTGGCCCTGGCCGGGGATCGTGTGAGAGGCAGCCAATGGATGTGTCTCTCTGACGCTGATGTTTCTCTCTCTCCCACTCCCTCCCTTCCACTCTCTAAAAATCAATGAAAAAAATATCCTTGGGTGAGGATTAACCACAACAACAAAAAACAAAAATAAAAACCAAAACCAAAACCAAACAGAAAACCATCCTTAGCCCTTGAGCTACATAAAAACAGGCAGTGGGCGGGATTCACCCCTCTCAGTCTGGGGTTGCCGGCCCCCAACCTAGGAAGGGAGACACCACCAGTGAATCTTTTTTTTTAGAATTTAGTAAGCTTCTTCTAATGGCAAAGACCTACAAATGCTTTTAGCTGGTGAACTTTATCACTTACAAGATATTTTTTTCTTTATTGATTAAGGTATTACATATGTGTCCTTATTCCCCCACTGCCCCCCCACCCCCAACACCAGTGAATCTTGTAATGAGTCACTCACCCGGGAGAGAGTGTGAGCGCCATGGAGATAGCAGAGCGAATATGGCCGGCAATGTGGGGGCGGGGCAGGCCTCCGTAGTAAATGGGGCTTTTTAAATTATTTTGATGGCACGGGTAAAATAGGAACCCAACCCATATTAAAAATGGAAGAGACGCAGGTCCCCTTACCACCCCTTTCTGTTCCCCTTCTCTGCCCTCCCGGGTGTCATCATAGCTTTTGGACCTTTTCCATTTTTGTATGCATATCATGTACCCACAGAAGACGGACGCTCAGTGTCGTTCTGTGTGTGTTCTGAGTGGCAGGTGACTCCCCATCTCGCCGAGACTTGCGTTTCTGCCCCCTCGTCACGTCTGTGCCGAAGCTGCTCATTAGGTGACTGTGGGCGTTTCTCTGTGTCTCCACCTCACCTGTGGGTGGTGGACAGTCAGGTCATTCCTGCTTTGGGCTCTTTCTACCCCAGGCTCTGGTTAGAGGCAAAGCCCAGCCCTCTCTCCTGGGGTTCTGGTGGAGCAGCCACTGCTTTGCTGCGCAGAAGGAGGAGGGCTATGGGGGGGGGGGGGCGGCTGGCCTCAAGTTGGGGCTAATGGCAGAGGGGGCCCCTGCAGGTCCCTTCCTGGGTCCGGGGGCCTCACTTTGCTCCTCAGCCCTGTCATCAGTTTGATGCCCATGCCCACCAGAGGCCTGGAATTCAGCCTATCAGAGGTGTAAAATCCACACAATTAGCCCCTCGGCACTGCCAAGGCTGTTGCCACGGTGATGCCTCCTGGTCCCGTGCAGCCCCATAGGCAGATGGGGACATGAGCACCTGCATAGAGAGGGGCGTCCGCTGTGGCCCAAGGGTCTAGAGCCCTTGATTGAAGTCTCCTTAGGCGCCCGGAGGCCTGGATGCACCTGAACACCTGGGTCCTGCTTGTGGGGATGATCATGTCTGGGAAATAGCTCTCTAGGCCTGCCTCCTGCCCCGGCCAGACCTTCTCCAGGCTGCCCCACATGCCCCACCCCCAATCTGTGGGAGTCTCCTGGGAATTGTGACTGGAGAGAGGGGTCCTGGCAGGGGGGCTACGTGGGATCCCATCCGGCTTCCCTGTCAGCCAACATTTACCTGTACATCTGTGTGCCAGGCCGCGCTGGGCACTGGGAGTGTAGCAGCGGCTCCAATGGGGTTCCTGTCCTCAGGGGGTTCCTGGTCTGGTGGGAGACTCTGGCAGGTGAGTCATCAGTCTTTACAAGTGATGGATTTGTGTGAACGGGTGGTGCAGGCATGTGGTTACAAACTGCAAACTGCATGGAAGATATGTACAACCCCCCTCTCAGCCCTGTCTCCCCAGGCGGTGCTGTCTTGCCCCTTCCCAGAGATGCCTGTGCGTCCCAAGCAGCCCTCTTCCAGAAGCAGCGAGCCAGAGCCCAGGCCACACTCCGCACGGCCCCTGCACGCTCTTCTGTCTGCATTTCTCACCGACCAGCATTCCTGGGAGATAATTGCATATCAGTATGTATAGATGCACCCAATTCTTTTCAACTAGAGCAAAACGGCAGTAACAGCAAGAAGTCATACTTACCAGGTGCGGGGTGCTCCTCTAAGCACATTATTTGTACACTGATCTACTCCCCCAAACAGCTGGGCGATGGGCGCTCTGCTTACCTCACGGGCAGGCGAGGGGGCCTGGGATGCGGCCAGTGTGGCGGGGCCTGATCGATGCTCATGGCCCCTGGATGTGCAGGGTGTTTGCAGGCAGTGAACACCCTTGTACTTTTATCTTTGGAGGATAAATACTTGGAGTGGATGGCTGGGCTAAAGGGCACGTGCATTTTAAATGTCCATAGCTATTACCAAATTGCCCTTTGAAGAGGTCAAATCCACTTACTGAGGTGCACCTGCCAATCTGATAGAAGGAGATACCTCTCCCCCTGTTTTCCTTTGCGTTGCTCCTATGAGAGAGGTTGGGCATCTTTCCATACAAATCAGTGCCACTTGGTGTAATCAGAACCGCGCAGAGTGAGGTGCGCTGGGGCCGGGCGCCATGGCGCTGGGCGGTTTTTCTGTCTGGATGAGAGTGGAGTGAAGACACCAGACCCTCGGGGTGTGGGCTAGACCCAGGGAGGGCATTCTTGGCAGAGGGGAGAGCAAAGGCTCGGAGGGGTGGGAGGCAGTGGGTGGGGTCTAGGCCCGAAGATGCTCCTCTTGGGTGTTACCCCTGCTCCCTGAGTCCTGAGCCCATCAGGCTGTTTCCTCTGCTTCCAAGCACAGCTTGAGTTAAACCTGTGTTCCCGGTGGGTCTCTGCTCCCTAGGGGGGCATCTTCCAGGGTCCCCGAAGGGGGTCTGCCCCTCAAGCTTTTAGAGAGGGAGCCCTCATCACACCTCTTCACCCCTCTGCCTCCCCTGCCCTCCCACCCATTCCTGCCACCAGCCAGGCAAGCGTACATCCTCATTAGCACGGTTCAGTGGCCAGCACTGGTAATTGATCTCCCGTTCGCCCACTGTGGACAGCAGCTAATGGGGATGAATGTGGCGGGAGGTGCCGCCGCCAAGGGATGCTCCTCCGGAGGTCTGCACAGGGCAGAGAGGTGGGTGGGAGGCGGTGATGCGCCTCGCAGGCCCGTGGTTCAGCTGGGGAGTCTGCAGCTGCCTCTGCCCCCCAGGCTGCCATTGGCTCCCACCCTGGGCCCTGGGGCAGGACAGGTACGCAGGTGGGCAGAGGGGCTCTGGAATCCAGCTGCCTACTGGGGCAGCGGCAGGGGCCAGTCTAGGAGGTGTTGAAGGATGGCACCCCAGGAGTGTTGGGGCCCCCAGGTAAGTAAGGCAGGCAGTGTCCCCAATTAGTCATATGTGGGGGAGCAAGGCAAACATTCCAAAGCTGCATCAAGCAGCCACAGGGCTGGTCAGAAACAAGGATTCCGTCGGAGAGTCAGTCAACAAATACTTAAGTGCTTTCTGTGTGCCAGGCACTGGGTACTAGCTATAAGGCGACCAAGACAGTGAAGACCTTCTTCCACGGGTGCAGAGAGCTAGTCAGTAACTAGGAAAGTAAACACTGAAGATGTAATAAGAGGAGAAATGCTCAGGACAAAACGAACAGGGTTATGTGCTAGGGGCGCCTGAATGGAGGTGGTGCTTCAGGAGGGGACCTGGGAGGCTGCTCTGAGGAGGCACCATGTGAGCTGAGACCTGAACAGCGAGAAAGAAAAGCATTTCAGGAAAAGGGAACAGGCAGTGCAAAGGCCCTGAGGTGGGAATGAGCTTGGGGTGTTTGAGGAAAAAGAAGGGGCCTGTGTGGCTGGATGGTGGCCCATAAGGAGGAGATGAACTGAGAATTCAGTGGCAATAAAGCAAGAAGGGTCATGGTTTAGGCCAGAAGCCAAGGTCAGGGGGGTCATGGTGGACAGGACACCTTTCCTGAGGTGGTGTCGGCCATATACAAAGACAGGGAGTAAGGTCCTGCCTGGATCAGCTGGGCTGGAGGACCCCGGAGAAGCCAGGTGGAAGACCCCTGGTCCCCGTGCCTGCAGATTTGGGAGGGGGTGTCCCAGGGGTGTCTGAGCCAGCCTCTGCCTGACTGAGAGGAGACACAGAGGACTTCCTGGGAGAAGGCATCCGCCGCTGCTGCAGGCATGACACAGTGACGGACGTGACACACAGCTCGGGTGGTCTTCCCAGCAGCTAACATCTATGAGTGAGTGTCACAGGGTAACGGGCTGGATCAGCCTGTAGGCAAGGAGGCGCGCTCTAGAATGTGTACAGAGTCTGAAGCATAAAACCCACGTGTGTTTTTATGGACAATTTAAGCAATTTTCGAGGGTAATCTCAGCTCTTCTCTTGATTTTTGCCATAAAGCGTGGACTTCCTGTCAAATGCCCAAGTTATCATTCCTGCAGGGCGGAGGCATGTCCTGGACCCACAGGGGGCAGGTGTTTGCAAGCCAGGAGAGGGGGTCTCACGTGAAAGAACCGCATCAGACTCACCCCCGTTCTCTGAGGGCAGGTTCATGCCCCCATATCCTTGCTTAGTTTGTTCCCCAATGCACAATGCCACCCGCATCACTGATACTGGTCAGTTTTTTTAAGAACCTACTTAAATGTTCCTTAATTCCCTCGCTGTCCCTGGTCCTCCTTGCATCCCCTCTACTATGACTCAATGCAGTATAGCTTTTGGATTTCAGATCCCAGTAAAATATGGCCTTGAAAGAGCATTTGATAAATTTCAACAACAGCTTATGATTTTTTAAAAATCACAGTTTCTGCCCTAGCCGATTTGGCTCAGTGGATAGCGTCGGCCCGTGGACTGAAGGGCTGAGGGTTCGATTCAGTCAAGGGCTCGATCCCTGGCCCTGGTTGGGGTGTGTGGGAGGCAACCAATAGATGTGTTTCTCTCACGTCGATGTTTCTCTCTCTCTGTCTCTCCCCCTTCTTTTCACTCTCTCTAAAAAAAATCAATGGAAAATATCCTCTGGGTGAGGATTAACATGACAACAACAAAAAATAAAAATAAAAAATCACAATTTCTTAACCATGAGAAATAAAAGGGAATTTCTTTAGCCTGATAACAACATAGAACAAACATTACACTGAATGTTGAAACAGCAGCAGAAGTAGGACAAGGATGCTGAGGGTCAGTGCTGCCATTCGCATTATATGTGCGCCCAGCCAGTGTGATAACACAAGATGGTAAACATGAAGGATAAAGGTTAGAAAGAAAGAGACGGGGCAGGGACCATCCCTTTATCTTTTCCCAATTAAGCGGATGCTTCACAAATACAATTCAGTGTGTCCTCAAGTTCTTGAAGGGGTTGGGGAACAGAACAGATCCTCTAAAAGCCAAAGTCTGAGAAAATTCATTGCTCTCAAGAGATTTCATGATCATGGTCCTGCCAAAAAGATTGAAGCACGGTATTTCCCTAAGACCAGAACTGAATGAGCGAGCTCTTGGGATGCCGGGGAAAGACTCAGTTTTCAAAATAATTGGTGTTGGTCTAGAAACAGGGATAAGGTGTTTAGGTCAGTGGAATCTCAGGGCAGGAGGAGAAGACAGCTGCTGGATTCTGTACCAGGAGCAGAAAGCGTCTGGGCAGCCTCTTCTAACCTGTGGGAGCTGCAGGAGAAAGGCTGGGGCCCCAGGAAATCTCTCTACTCTTCCTCTTGGGACACCTAGAGTCAGAATATCCCCCTGCTTTCCATGGGGTTCTAGAATATTGAGTTTAATTTCCGCTTCCCTTCTATTGCCTGCGAAGTTCGGGTTCTTGATGTGTCTATGACATGCCCAGGAAAAGTAGCTCTGGCTCAAGGCAGCTGTCTCTGCCTGGCCCCCATCTCTTCCTCCAACTTCTGGAAATGGCACCTGGGTTTAGTTTTGGGGGGAAATCCCCCCCATCCCTGGTCCATGTTCCTTACGGGGAGTGGAGACAGGACCCAGGCCTGAGCTGTCAGCATGCTCCATCCCCTGGGCCGTGGAGAACTGGGCAAAGGATGGCTGCTGCTGAGTCTTTGTTGAAACAGAAAAGCTCCCTCTCCTGGGAGACCTTCCTGCCTGCAGTCCCAGAGTGGAGGCGACATGAAGAAATCGGGTCAGGAGAGGGGGACCAGCCTTGAGCCCTTAATCTAGTCATGTCTGCTGCAGAGCTCCCCCCAGCCCCCCGCCCTTTGTCTAATCTTGTTCAAGTTGGGTTTCTATTATCTACAACCAAAAGGGTTCTGATTGACACAGTGGGAATGAGTAAGTCCGGGTGGGAGAAGCTGAAGATCTGGGTCATACATGCTGTCCCATGGGGCCGGGGCTGGGGAGCAAATAGCTTCTGAATGAAGCCCACGTAGGCACGCTTGCCTCTTCCTTTGTCCTTGATGACCCTCCCAAGGGGGCTGCCCAAGATCCCAAGAAGAAAGCCAGATCATCAGACATCATGCTAAGTTGTTTTTGTAACGTCAAGTTTATTGAGGTATAATTTACAAACAATAAACTGTACCCATTTTAAGTGTATATTTCAGTAAGTCTTATAAGTTTATTCCCCTGTATAACCCCCACTGCAATCAAGATAGGGAACAATTCCCTCACCCAGAAGGTAGCTTGGGGTCCTTCCTTGTTGACCTCTGCCCCCCAACCCCCACCTGGGATGCTTCCTGTCGCTGCGAGTTAGATTTTTTTCTCTAGAGTTTCATATATAGTCATTCACAGATTTCACGTTTGTGAACTTACTTACTTGCTAAAATGTACTGTAACCCCCAAATCAATACTCGTGGTGCCTTAGTGGTCATTGGTGGACATGTGCAGAGCAGTGAGAAATTTTTATGCCTGATGCACACGCTTCCAGCAGAGGTGGAACGAGGCCACGCTCCGCCTTCCCGGTCAGCGCTCACAGGACACACGTGTCCTTTCTGCAGTCTAGTTAGTGCCATGGTTTTCACATTTTTGTGGAGTTTTTTGTTTTTTTGTGTTGTGGTTTTGCTGTTTCGATTGGCCCTCAAGTGTGGTGTGGAAGTGCTATCTAGTGTTTCTTAGAACGAGAAGGCCGTGCTGTGCCTCAGGGAGGTCACATGAGTGTTAGATGAACTTCGTTCAGACACGACTTGCAGTGATGCTGGCCCTGAGTTCAATGTTCATGAATCAACAGTGCGTATTAAACAGCGTGTCTTTAAACAGAAACACACACACAGCACAGTGACGTGCTGACCAGCTGATGACAACGCTGTGACCAGGGGCTCTCAGGATCCCACCGCCTTCCTCAGGAGCAGCGGCTCACTGCTCGCAGCTTCAGCGTCTGCAGTGACTTTGCAGAGCAGCAGCCACCGCGAGAGCGAGAAGCCCCGTGTGGAAGCCGCACATGCAGCCCCTGAGGCCGGCTCTGCCACGCGGCATCACGCTTTTGAGATTCACCCACGTCGGTGGGTGTATCATGTGTTCGTCCCTTTTCCTGCTGAGCCGTGTCCGTCGTGTGGGCACACCCGTGCCTTTACTCATTCCAGTGGGTGGTGTCCAGTGTTTGGCGACTGTGAATAAAGCTGCTGTGAACTTTCGTACACAAGTCTTTATGTGGGCATATGTTTTTATTTCCTTCCAAGTATTTTCATATGAGCAAACATGTAGGTTAAATCCTCACCATTGCCAGGCGAAGCAGCGTTCTCTTCTATAAGGAGATGGGGCTCAGGGCTGTGGTGGCCTGCCCGGGGTCCCGCGGCTCCCGGCTCCTGCCCATGTGCTGCCTCTTCCCTGGCGGGTCCCAGCCAGGCCCGGCCCAGTGCTGGGGTGGGAAGGACCTGGGCGCCGTCGCCGTCTCCCTGGGCCTCGGGCTCCCCAGCTGCATGGTGTGCGGTGACAGTCCCCTCCAAGGAGCCCGGGGTCTCCAAGCCTGTGAGCCTAACCCTGCTGCAGGCCTGAGCAATGAATGGGACCAGGCCCAAGGGAGGCTGAGCTGGGCTGGAGCCAGGAGTGACCGAGCCAGGGCCTGGCTTGTCAGCTTGTGGGGCCTTCGCTGCCCGCATCCGCTCTCCGTGCTGGAGGTAACAACTTTTTCTCTTCGGGCTCCTCCTCCTCCATCAGCGGCAGCCTCCTGGGGACTGTCTACCAAGGCCTTATTCTGGCGAAAGGAGGATCCCATGTCCATCTCTTGTCCCACGGCTTTGAGCCCAAGTAGAGGGCGGCCTAACACAGGCTGAGCAGTGGCCGGATCAGGCTCTGAGCAGCTCCTGCCTGGACGTTCCGCCTGCTCTTAACTCAGGGAGCTGCCCGACAGCCTTCCAGCACGCTGGGAGCTTCCTGCTGCTCACAGCCAGTTACCCCTGCTCCAAGCTCACTGTTCCCCTGCCTGCGGCTGGAGGCCTCAGCTCGCTTGTCTCTCAGGAGACTCGTCCTGTGGACTGTCCTTGGCATGCGGAAACCAGGGGAGGGAGAGCCTGGGGTTTAGGAGCAGCCAGAGCAGAGGAAGGGCCCCAGGCTTAGGGAGAGAAGACTCAGATTTGGGTCCTGACTTGTCGCTCGCCCTCTGGGGCTCCCTTCCTGGTCTGTGAAATGGGCATCCTTAGTCCCGTTTCATTCACTGTCTCCGGCGGGCAGGTGCCCTCCCTGTGCTGGGGAGACGGGTGGAGGAGCCAGCTCGATGGGCCTGCCCTATGGGAGAGGGTCAGATAGTGAGATGTCGCAGTTGGGCAAGATGACAGAGCAAGTCCCACTGCCTTGGCGGCCCACGAGGGGCATTGTCCAGACCGTGGTCGGTCCTGTGCCAGAAACGGCCCTTGGCGGCCGTAAGCAAGGGGCGTTTATTGGGAGGAAAGGGCAGAAATCAGGACAGCACTGGGGATGTAAGTAGGGAGACCTCAAAGCAAAGTCTCTTCAGGGGGTGGTCGTCAGGCTGGAAAATTCTGCTGAAGAGTCAAAACCACGGAGAGGAGCCTGCCCGGCTTCACCAGCTGCGTCAGTGCCCAGCCGGCACACGGTCTCACGATGGACAGCCCTCGGGATGGCCTGTGCTGCCAGGGGTGAGGCCTCGGTGCTGTGCCCTCAAAGAGTGGGGAAAAGCAGGGAAGGAGAAGGCCATAGGTGTTCCCTGCTGTCAGTCAGGGACTCACAGAAGGCCCCGCAGATCTACCGGAAACCGAACTGTGAGCACAGAAGGCTCAGAATGGGGGTGGCCTCCCCTGCACCCCGCACCCGGGGTGGCTGCCCTTGGGAAGGGCTTCCCGCCTGTTCTTTCGCTGACGCAGCATGGGAACCCAGGCGGGGCTCCGTGTACGTGGGGTGCGTGCAGGCGCGATGAATGAGACTCGGCACGGCACGCGCGGAGGCTCTGATGCCGCTGCCAAGTCCTCCTCCGAAGCTCCTGCCTCCCGGATTCACAGTCAGGTAGTGGAGATGGGCGTGCCCTGTTCCAGAGACAGCGCAAGACACAGGTTGCAGCCCTGTCGCTGAGGCATGTGGCCAGTGCCATGGGGAGGCCCAGGAAGGGGGTCAGCCCAGACAGGAGGTGGGGCTTTCGGCTGAGGAGGGGTGCGAGGCTGTGGCAGAGGGGGAGGGCATTCAGGGGGGAGGGCTGGCCTTTGATTTGGGGACACTGCCTCTTCCCCAGGGCCTTGCAGGGAGCTGGGTGCTGGTAGGCAGGCACAGAACTGTCTGGTGGGTGAGCGGGGGTGGGGGTGGCCAGGCAGGGACCGGAGGAAAGGGGTGGGAGTAGAGGGAACCCTGGGAGCGGGGAGAGGTGAGGAGATGGGGGCTGCAGGCCCCTGCCAGCTGCGGAGGACACCCCAAGGTTACCTTGGCCTGTGGCTCTGGGCGGAAGCGGCTGCCAGCGATGACAACAGCGAACCAGCAGCCTATCTGAGTTTTATTATCATTCAAATGAGGACGTGGAGAGGTATTTCATTTGATTGGTAGAATAATAGGAGCCATTTATCTACCTTCTCTCAACCTTTCATATCTGTTTCACTATTTTATGGGATCACATACATCATAGTAAAGGCAAAAATGTGTTTTTTTTTCTCCTGACTTGGGGCTGGGGGTGCAGCAGGGATGGGAAGGAGGCGCTCAGAGTGGCTGGCAGGCGCCGAAGGAAATGAAATCGAAAAGGACTATTATTGGTGACAGACAGTCACACCGAAGGGAATAAGGAACTCCCCAGCGAGGCCTGGATGAGGAGTTTTAAATGGAAGATCTAACAGCTCCAGCTCTGGGGCCTGCGGAGAGAGGGGCTGAATGAAGGCCTGAGGGGCGGGGAGACAGGCGGGGGTGGGGTGGGGGTGGGGAGCAAGGCCAGCACTGGGGGGCACGTGGCCCAGCTGTTGGAATTCTTTGCCTTTCTTCAGTTATGATAAATTACACGTCATACAAGGATCTGTTCTCCTTTTGAAAAAATTAGGACATTCCAGGTGATGCCCCCTGTGACCACAAGCCGCAACGCCACCCCTTCTTCCCCTTCCCCAGAGGTAACTGCTATTACCATTTTTTCTTCTTGATTTTACAGATATATAAATAGGCCTTAAGAGAGGCACTCTTTTAAAAATATTCTCAGCCAAGGGTATGTATTTTTATTTTTATTGATTTTAGAGAGAGAGGAAGAGAGAGGAACATCGATTGGCTGCTTTCCCTGCATACCCCAACTGTGGCTTGACCCTGCAAACTAGGTATGTGCCCTGACCAGGGATGGAACCCAAACCTTTTGGTGTACAGGACGATGCTCCAACCGACGGAGCCACTCAGCCAGGGCAAAAGAGGCACTCTTTAGCCCTAGCTGGTTTGGCTCAGTGGATAGAGTGTTGGCCTGCGGACTGAAGGGTCCTGGGTTCGATTCCGGTCAAGGGCACATACCCGGGTTGCGGGCTCCATCCCCAGTAGGGGGTGTGCAAGAGGCAGCCAATCAATGATTCTCTCTTATCATTGATGTTTCTCTCTCTCTCCCTGCCTTCCTTTCTGAAATCAATAAAAACATATTTTAACAAAAGAGGTCTTCTTTGGTGGATTTCTCTTTTCTTTCTTAAACAGTATCTTCCAGCTCCTTGCTTTTTGCACTCAATGTTTTCACACTGGGTGCGCGCAGATCTGTGTGGGTCTCCATCCTTCGGGGACCTGCCGAGCGGTTCTCCCTCCCAGCACAGGCCCGTGCGTTAGCCACCCACGTTCCTGAGGAGCAATTGGGTGGCTTCCAGCTTTTCACAATGAGAAGCCATGCTGCAAGGATCCCTGGCCTCTTCCTGGGCACCCGGGCCAGATTCCTGAGGGCAGGTGAGCAGTGAACTTCTGGCGGGGAGGGCTGTGCATTTTCAGCTGGGACTTTACAAAGGCATAAACACAGGAACCTGGGAGGTGCGCCCGGCGGCGCGGCTCCTCCAGCCCCGGCATCAGCCCCTGGGCCTCGTTCACCAACTGCTGGCCTGTGCTCTCCATTCACAGTCCTCCTGGCTTCTGTGCGGCAGGCTGAGCCCTTTATCTGGCCTCTGCTGCGAGTTCCCACCAGGCGTTTGGAGGCCTGGATGGACCGTCCCAGAGGGAGGGACCCGCCTCTGTAGCCATCGCCCAGCGCCCAGGTGTGGCTCAGCCCAGGGTCATCAGGAATGGCTTGTCTCCCTGGGTGTGGCTTCACCCCAGCCAGCCCGGGGCAGGTGATCCTGAGGTCGTTCCAGTGGGGGCTGGTGCTGCCTGCAGTGCCCGCCCTACCTGTCACACTCCCACCACCCCAGCAACCAGACAGGGCCTGAGGGGTGCAGGCCCGGCAGAGAAGCAGAGAGAAAGAAAAGGTGTTAAAACGTAGCTTTTTAGCTTCCAAAGGCCCAGGTCCCTTCACAAACAGCAAATCTGGGACACTCCCTGCCTCGTACGGTTTTTTGCCCTCACCACAGAGAGATGAGGTTAAAACTTCTGGGAAAGAGGCGTATGGGGAGTGAAAGCAGTGAGCTGGGCCTGCTGGGCTTTCTCCTGTGTGTTGGGGATGTGTGTGTGTGTGGGGGGGCAGGTCCCGGGCTGGGGCTGGGGAGGATTATCCCTCGAGGGAGTAGGGGATCTGATTGAGGGGATACCTGGCTGAGGGAGGCTCCCAGGTACCCTGAGCCCTGATGAGGGGTTGTGACAGCAGACAGGAGGTGAGAGTGGCTTGAAGCGAGGGCCCTAGACAGCCAGGTGAGCTTGCAGCCCCAGAGCAGCAGGAAGCAGCCAGGTTCCCCAGGGCGGGAGGGGCCTCCTGGTTGTGAGGAGGGAAGAGGACCACCAAACCGTCTTGGCCCTTCTAAGCAGGACCAGATGGGCACACAGACACCTCGCTGGCTGCCAGCGCTGAAGGGAGATGGCAGCCAAGAACCAGACATGCCCGTGTATGTCTTGGGGGTGCCCACAGGGTTGACAAGGACCTGTGACCCACCTGCCACCATGTTCTGGCACCACCAATACTCGCTAGAATCCAGGGACAAGGAGATGGGGGAGGGGGACCCTGAACCAACTGAGTTGACCTTAATTGCTGAGCTAACCAAGACTCATTTTCTGCTGCTGGCAGAAAACGGGGATTTTAAATAAAGAGGAGGAATTGTGCACCTGAAACCTGTATGACTTTATTAACCAGTGTCACCCCAGTGCATTCAATAGAAAGGGGAGGAAGGAAATAGAGGGGAGTACTGGCAGCAGGAAGATACAGTTGTGGTTTTGGCACATGGGGGTAGTGTCTGACTATTTGTACCCACAACCCATGGCTTAATTCAGGACAGTGACTGGGACTCCCCTGGGGTCACAAAGGCAGCATGGCAGGCTCCCCCGCCCCCTCCCCCCCCCCACAGGCCTGCAGATGAATGCTGGCTGGACCTGGACATGCCCTCCCCACTCTCTCCCCAGGACCCATCCATCTGGCCGCAGGCAGGTGCTGGGGGGAAAGGGGCCGAGTGAGAGGTGAGCAGAGGGATCTGTTTGGTGAGTGACACCGACAGGAGCCGATGAGGAGGAGGGAGGCAGGAGGGGCAAGGGAGCCGGCTGACCAGACAGTCAGGGGGGAGGCCTGGAGGAGGCTGTGGGGGCAGAGGGAGGCGTCCTTGGAGAGACACCGACGGGGCGAGGACTCAGCAGACTTGGCAGCTTCGGGACCCTGGGCAAGTCCCTCGGCCCTCTGAGCCTTTAGGTCCTCCCCCAGCAGGGTGGGCACATCTCACTGGGAACTTCCATTTCTGATTCGGGCGGGGCTGGCCCTGGCCTCTGGCTTCAGGGGTGGGTAGGTGACCCAGGCCTGGCCGACAGGCTACTTCCAGCACCATTGTGGGCTTTCCCCGGGTGGCGAGAGTGGGCGTGGAGCGGTGAGCCGCCGGGAGCTCTGTGGAGAGGGGTCTGTCCGAGAAGGACTTTACCGCAGAGGAAAGCAGAGCTGAGAGCTGGAAGGAATGGGGTCTGTCTCAGTCAGCTCAGGCTGCCATCTCAGAACGCCGTAGGCTGGGTGGCTCCAACAACAGACTGTCATTTGTTTGTTTGTTGAATTTTTTTTGTTATATAAATAAACCCATTGGTATAGGCTGGCGATGTTTCAGATTGTGGAGCTTCCCCTGGTCTGTCGGTCCTCAGTGTCCTGGCGGCAGGCTGTACTGTGAGGGCAGAAGCGGTGAGGGTCCCAGCCTCTCTGTCCTGACCCCTGAACGGGGTTCTTGCAGCTGCTCCTGGGTCCTGCTGGGTGGGGTCTCTGCGGGCCCCACTGCTCCCCAGGCCTCACCTCGAAAGGTCTCACCTCCAAGGTGAGGCACAGTCCTGCTGCCTGGGACCCCAAATTCCTCTCTCCCACCCCACTCCAGGGCCCTCCCTAGCGGGGAGAGGGGTGGGGGCGCTTGGGGGAGTCTTCCCATTTTGCTTTGACCAGACACTGCCCAGATTTGTTGCCTTAGGCCAGTGGTCGGCAAACTGCGGCTTTCGAGCCACATGCGGCTCTTTGGCCCCTTGAGTGTTCTAATGCCACTTCTTCAAAATAGACTCGCCCAGGCCGAAAACCGACTTCTGCACCTGGGCCACGAAGTTTCAATCGCACTGTACGTGTGCGCCCGCACGTGGTATTTTGTGGAAGAGCCACACTCAAGAGGCCAAAGAGCTGCATGTGGTTCGCGAGCCGCGGTTTGCCGACCACTGCCTTAGGCCACCCTGGACTCCGTGGGGTCCTCAGAGAATGGGGGAAGAGGAGAAGCAGGGAGAGCAAGTGGTGAAAGGAAGAAAGCTGCTGGCACCTCCACTTCTCAGGACGAACCGGAAGGGGGACGAATCTGAGGGGTTCTGGGTGCCCAGAGTGTGTGGAGCAAGGCTGGTCCAAGGGGGGTGGGCGTGGGGTGCTGAGGGGGTGAGGGCCTGGCAGCGGGCTTCCTCTTGCTTTGAGAATCGCAGGCTGAGCTAGATTCCTGGTGTCCACAGATGGAGGCTGCACGGCAGCTCGGCTCCAGGCCCAAGCTCCGGGGATGGGTCAGGGAAGACCCACCCGGTGCCACCTCTGCAGCCCGCCCGCCTGCCCGCCCACCCCTTTTCACTTCGCTGACTCCTCATCAGATTTTCCATCTCAGCCTCCAGCCTCCAGCCTCCAGCCCCCACCTCCGGGCCCAGCAATGCTTAATTTCCCTCTCTCGGCCGCAATTTATTATTTAAGTCCACAGAGCAGCCAGGGTGAAGCAGGCTGCCTGGGGGACCGCTGCAATGGAGAAAAGAGACCGGCCTTGGTGGGGTCTCCTAGGGCGACAGGAGGAGACAGGCTGGGGGTGGGGTGGGCAGTCCTGGGGGTCCAGTGCCCAGGGAGGCATCAGAGCTGAGCCCGAGGCCCAGGGGGTGAGGCCGTTGCCAGCTCAGGCTGTCTGGGAAGGCTTCACCACCCAGGTGGCTCCTGGCTCCTTGAAGGGTGGGGCCATTGTAGCACCCACCCCCACCCCCAGGTCCTTCTGCACCAGCCTCCCCCAGGCTGGCGGGGTTTTGTGGCTCCCAGGACGAGCAGATATAAAGGAAACCAGAGCTGCATTTAACATCCAGAGATTTCACATCAACACCTGGGTTTCTAGCTTCTGAAAACTGACTGGCCGTCAACACTGAGCTGCCTTCGCCAAGGCTCGCGTGGCTGCAGCCCCATTTGAAAGGGGCCTGTGGTGGCATTAGCCAGAGCCCTGCCTGCCTCTCCCCTCACCGAGGGGCCTGTGTGACCCTGGAGCCTATGGGGCGGGGACCCCAGCTAACGTGCGGCACAGCAGAGGCCAGAAAGTCGAGCCCCGTCTGCCCCCCTCGGCTGTTCTGTGGGGTACTGGAGGGCAAGGACTCTTCCTCTCTCTGCATCTCTGTGCATTACGCATTGTAATGCCCAGCCCGGTGCCCGGCACCTGAAGGTGCTGAATAAATGCACTTGAGGTGAGCAGCTGGATGAATGAGTGAAGGAATGGTGACGCCTGGGCAGGGTTATGAGGCTGAATGCCATTTGAAAAAATGAGTCTGAATTGCAGGCCAAAGACGCAGAGGGACATAGGCTAGGGCCCCAAGGAGTCGAGGATGCATGGGGTGGGGTGGGGGTGAGTGTGGGAAGGTCACCTGAGCAGGGAGGTCACCCAGGCTGGCCCAAAGGCCAGGTGGAGGAGCTGGGATTTATTATCTAATCACCTGAACTTAAAAAACCTAGAGTCTGGGACCCCCACTCCACACCCACTGAGTCAGACCCTTCGAGGAACGGGGGGTGGCAATCTGTGTTTCTAAAATGTCCCCCCGCCAGGTAGGGGATATGTATAGGCCTGGGACTTGGGCTGTGTGGCTGGGAAGTGGTCATTTGTGCCATGGATCTGCAGCTGTGTCCACCCCCTTCCTGCCTCCACACCATCTGGGGCTGGGTGTCCCTCTAAAGCCACCTGTCACCCTTCTGAGTGTTGGTCAGGCCCTGTGTGTCCATCCTAGCCACTCACTGTGTTTTAAGGAAGGAAGGAAAAGTATGAAGTGACTGTGTTTGTTTTGCCTAAGCAAAGTCCATTTATAAAGTGCAGCACTTGTTTAAGAAGGAGAAACAGTTATTGACAAAATATAAGAAAATAAATTAAAGCAGCAGTTCTTTAAAAGGACTCTGTCCAATCATTTGATATTTTCCCCTTCTT
The DNA here is from genome assembly GCF_963455305.1 of Plecotus auritus. Lineage (NCBI taxonomy): Eukaryota > Metazoa > Chordata > Mammalia > Chiroptera > Vespertilionidae > Plecotus > Plecotus auritus. Next base: position 39,801,837 of record NC_137773.1, read on the forward strand.
CCCTCAAAGGCCAGAATGACATAATCAATCTTGTTGTTCTTTAGTCTGTATCGTTACAGCTTTTTCTTAAGTAGAGGGAAAAAGAGGAAGAGAGGAAGGAAGGAAGGAAGGAAGGAAGGAAGGAAGGAAGGGAGGAAGGAAGGAAGGAAGGAAGGAAGGAAGGAAGGAAGGAAGGGAGGAAGGAAGGAAGGGAGGAAGGAAGGAAGGGAGGAAATCAATGGAAGGAGTGAGATGTCGCCTGCAGCACCATCACCTCCTGCCCTACTACGGGTCTCACTCTGTTCTCTGTTTCCCCTGCCCCAGCCCTTCTTGTCCTGTTGGCAGCCCAGCCACCCTGCCCCAGCCTAGCCCTCCACATGGCACCAGCGTGCTTGGTCAGCTCCTGCCAATTCCATGGCCCACAGGTTTCTGGCCCTGGTCAGGATTCGTAGGGTAGGCAACCAATCAATGTTTCTCTGTCACATCGATGTTCGATTCCTGGTCAGGGCACATGCCTGGGTTGCGGGCTTGACCCCCAGTAGGGGGCGTGCAGGAGGCAGCCAATCAGTGATTCTCATCATTGATGTTTCTCTCTCTCTCTCTTTCTCTCTCTCCCCCTTTCTCTCAGAAATCAATATATATATATATATATATATATATATATATATATATATATATATATACTAGAAGCCCGATGCACAAAGATTTGTGCAAGAATGGGTCTTCCTTCCCCTGGCTGCCGGCACTGCTTTCGCTCCGGCTGGAGCCGCCTTTCCACCTTCCCACGCTGCCCAGAGGCCTGGAGCGGCTGGGGCAGTGCAGAACACCTGCGACGATGCAAGCATTCCACCCTTGCCGCTCAGCGCCTGTGTATGCAAATTAACCCTCCATCTTTGTTGGGTTAATTTGCATAGCCACTCCTGATTGGCTGGTGGGCGCATGAAGGTACAGTCAATTTGCATCTTTCTCTTCTATTAGTGTGTGTGTATATATATATATATATATATATATATATATATATATACTTTCAAATAAGTAAGTAAAATGTCCTGAGGAAGAAAAAGTAACACCAGATCCATGGTGAGTTTAATATTTTTTTCCACACCAGTATTCCCTGGGCTGAGTTCAGTGCAGCCTGAAACTCTGAAGTGGGTGCTGCCATCTATGCAGAGAGCTCCAGGAAAAGCCCTCTCATTCTGGCTTGAGGAGCAAGAAAAGGGTCGCCATTGCTTCAAGTCTCCTGTTTGTCTTCTGTTTTCTTTCCCCTCTTTTCCATTCTCTTGCACTCCAGCTCCAAAGCAATCATGTGTTGGCAGCAGCAGCAGCAGCAGGAGCATCATGGGTGGCAGGAGCCTGCAACTCTGAAGGAGGGGACCTTTCTCTCCAGTGGGAGGAGCCATGGTCCATGAGGGTGGGCAAGCCCCTCTCTCAGCTGCTGGTGCTCAACACAAGCACTTACAGGAGGAACACAGCGAGGAGAAGGAAATAAATCTCCAGCTTTCTGGCCTGAGAACTGGAAAAGGGAACCTCAGGGGACTGGAAAGTCCAGGAAAGATCACTGGGGAAGGAGGGAAAGCACCCCTTAAAGTTGTTTGTGAAATCCTGATCTCACCCCAAACTGTACAAGGTTTGACCCTGAACAGTGTACAGAAACCTGAGAACTGGAAGGAAAAGACCATTGTCCAAATCCCAGATGGGCCATGAGCTGGTGCATTAATGGGACAGATCCAAATAGTGCTTCAAAAACTTTGAAAATGAACTGACATCCAAACCACAGCCTACAGGAGGTTGGTGGGAACCCAACTGGGTCAACTGCCTGCTGAAAGAAAAATAGTGAAATTGCACTAGACAGAAAGAACCAGAAAAATCTCAACTCACTTGGGAAAAAGACAGTCAACAGATGCCAATGCTGAGATGACTTTGCTGAGATAGCGAAGATTTTACACCAGTTATTATAAAAGTGGTCCAATAGAAAAAAGGCAAACGCTCTTAAAATGAATAGAAAGATTGAAAGTCTCAGCACAGAAATAGAAGATATCAAGAAGAACTAAATGAAAATTTAGAAGTAAAAAATACAATAACTGAAATAATAAACACTGGATGGGCTCAAGAGCAGAATGGAGATGATAGAAGAAATAGGCAGTGAATTTGAAGATAGACAAACAGAAGTTATCTAATCTGAGTAACAGAGAAGAAAAAGATTGGAAAAACAAATGAACGGAGTCTCAGGGAATTGTGGGACAATTGCAAAAGGCCTTGGAGTTGTGGAAATAGAAGAAAAAGAATGTGGTCTAGGAAAACATATTTAAAGAAATAATGGTAAAGTTTTCCAAATTTGGTGAAAAACAGAAACATACAGATTTAAGAAGCTCAGTAAATCCAAAACAGGATAAATACAAATAAATCTATGCCTAGACACACCATAATTTAAAAAAATATATTTTTTATGGATTTCAAAGAGGAAGGGAGAGGCAGAGAGAGAGAGAGATCGAAATATCAATGATGAGGAGAGAAACCAAGATGGCGGCATAGGTAAGCACCTAAAGTGCTGCCTCACACAACAATTTCAAAACTACAACTAAAAGACAGAACGGACACCATCCAGAACCACAGGAAAGCTGGCTGAGTGAAAATTCTACAACTAGAAGGAAAGAGAAAAGCTCACAGAGAATTGGAGGTACGGCAAAGGGTCTTTGTGCGCGCAGAGAGGAAGGGCGGCTGAGAGCCTGGCTGACTTTCTCTGGCGGAAGGGGGAAGGAAGCCCCCGACCGCACTGAACCCCAGTTCTGACTGCACTGAACCCCAGTTCCGGGTGAGCCCCTGGAGACCCACGCTCTTGTGGGGGGAGTCTGGACTCTCGGGTGGAGACTTGGGAGCTGGGGAAGGCAGAAGTCTGAAGGTGCGCGCGTGCCAGTGCGCACAAAGGCTGCGGAGGTTGCCACAGGCTTTCCCTAGTGGAAGGGAGTCAGAGGCTCCTGACTGCACTGAGCCCCAGTTCTGACTGCAGTGAACCCCAGTTCCGGGCGAGCCCCTGGGGACCCATGCTCTTGTGGGGGGAGTCTGGACTCTCGGGCAGAGACTCGGAAGCCGGGGAAGGCAGAGGTCTGAAGGCGCGCACGTGCGCGCAAGGGCAAGGCTGACTGGAAGCCAAGACTGAGACTCCACCCCATCCAAGCTGAGCACAGAGGCTATTGCAATTTGGCAAGTCTAATCCTATAAGGCTGTCTCCAGCACCGAACTTCTCCCAGCATAGACACAGCTGATCCTCATAGCCAACTGGCCTGGCGGTCAATTCTTCCCAGTGATACCAACAACAATCAAGACTTAATTACAACAAGGCTGTACACACAGTCCACAAAGGGGTGCACCAAGAGTGTCCACCTCAGGTTAACTGGGGAGGCAGACCCACTGGGCCATATTGGAAACCTAGCACACAAATCTACCTTACCAACTCAGGGAAGCAGTGAAAATGCGGCGTCAAAGAATCAGATCACAAACAAAAGAAATGGAGGAAAACAAACGACTGGATATAGAATTCAAAACCACGGTTATAAGGCTTTTCAAGAATATCCTAGAAAAGGCCGATAAATATAACGAGACCCTTGAAGATATGAAAAAGGACCAACTAGAAATTAAACATACACTGACTGAAATAAAAAATATTATACAGAGACCCCAAAACAGACTAGAGGAACACAAAAATCAAGTCAAAGAATTGAAATACAAAGAAGCAAAAAACACTCAACCAAAAAAGCAAAAAAAAAAAAAAAATCCAAAAAGTTGAAGATAGTGTAAGAAGACTCTGGGACAACTTCAAGTGTACCAACATCAGAATTATGGGGGTGCCAGAAGAAGAGAGAGAGAGCAAGATAGTGAAAACCTATTTGAAGAAATAATGACTGAAAACTTCCCCCACCAGGTGAAAGAAATAGACTTACAAGTCCAGGAAGCACACAGAACCCCAAACAAAAGGAATCCAAAGAGGACCACACCAAGACACATCATAATTAAAATGCCAAGAGCAAAAGACAACGAGAGAATATTAAAAGCAGCAAGAGAAAAACAGTTAGTTACCTGCAAGGGAGCACCCATACGACTGTCAGCTGATTTCTCAACAGAAACTATGCAGGCCAGACGGGAGTGGCAAGAAATTTTCAAAGTGATGAATAGCAAGAACCTACAATCAAGATTACTCTACCCAGCAAAGCTATCATCCAGAATTGAAGGGCAGATAAAGAGCTTCACAGATAAGAAAAAGCTAAAAGAGTTCATCAGCACCAAACCAGTATTATATGAAATGCTGAAAGGTATTCTTAAAGAAGAGGAAGAAGAAAAAAGGTAAAGCTAAAAATTATGAACAACAAATACATATCTATCAACAAGTGAACCTAAAAATCAAGTGAATTAAAAACCTGAGGAACAGAATAATCTGGTGAATATAATAGAATCAGGGGCATAGAAAGGGAGTGGACTGATAATTCTCAGGGGAAAGGGGTATGGGGGGTTCATGAAGAGACTGGACAAAAATCATACACCTATGGATGAGGACAGTGGGGGGGAGGTAAGGGCAGAAGGTGGGGTGGGAACTGGGTGGAGGGGAGCTATGGGGGGAAAAAGGAGAAACAATTGTAATAATCTGAATAAAGATTTATTAAAATAAAAAAAGAAAGAAATATCAATGATGAGAGAGAATCATTGACTGGCTGCCTCTTACAAGTCCCACACAGGAGATTGAGCCTGCAACCTGGGCATGTGCCCTGCCCGACTGGGAATCAAATAGTGACTTCCTGTTTCATAGATCGACTCTTAACCACTGAGCCACACTGGCCGGCAACACATCATATTTAAACTTCTGAAAACTAAAGACAAAGAAAAATATCTTAAAGGCAACCAGAGAAAAATAGCATATTACTTACAGGGGAACAATGATTCAAATGACTGTGGGTTTCTCATCAGAAACCACAAAGGCCAGAAGGAAGTGAAACAACATTTTAAAATGCTGGAAAAAAAAAGAACTCCCAATCGCAACTGAGGATTTTTTTGTTTGTTTAATCCTCACCTGAGGATATTTTTTCATTGATTTTTAGAGAGAGGGGAATGGAGGGGGGGGGAAGAGAGAGAGAGAGAGAGAGAAACAGCAATGTGAATGAGACACATCGATTAGTTGCCTCCTGTGCACCCTAACCCTGTAGGTGCCCTTGAACAGGAATCGAACCTGAGACCCTTCAATGCACAGGGTGATGCTCTAATCACTTAGAAACACTGGCCAAGGTGACAACTCAGAATTTTTAAGAGGGATATCCTCTAGGAATGAAGGTAAAATAAAGACATTCTCAGATGGCTGGTGTGGCATTGTTCCATGCACCAAAAGATTGCTGGGGGAGAACCCAAGATGGCGGCATAGGTGAACACCTAAACTGCTGTCTCGTACAACAATTTCAAAACTACAGCTAAAAGACAGAACGGACATCATCCAGAACCACAGGAAAGCTGGCTGAGTGGAAATTCTGCAACTAGAAGGAAAGAGAGGGGTGCACGGAGACTCAGAGGAGCTCCAAAAAACTGAGGTACGGAGACACGCGCATGGAGAGGATGGGTGGCTGAGTGCTTGGCTAGCTTTCTCTAGCGGGAGAGAGACGGAAACTCCTGACTGCACTGAACCCCAGTTCCGAGTGCACTGAACCCCAGTTTTGGGCGACACCCTGGGGACCCAGACTCATAAGGGGGGAGTCTGGACTGCTGGGAAAAGAGAGGAGTGCACGGAAACTCAGGGGAGCCGTGAAAGGCAGAGGTCTGGAGGCGTGCGCACGAGTGTGCGCAGAGAGGACTGACTGCTGAGTGTGCCGCTGGCTTTCTCTAGCGGGAGGAAGACAGAAGCTCCCAACTGTGCTGAACTCCAGTTCCAGCTGAGTTTCTGGGAACCCCGACTCATTCGGGGAGAAACTGGACTGTCTGGCAGCGGGCGAAACTCAAGGGCGGCTTTCTCTCAGAGGTGCTTGCAGCAATTACTGAGGGACACTGAGACCCAGGGGCCTCATAGGGCAGGGCTGATGGGAAACCAAGGCTGTCTGCTTAGCCCTGAGACTCCGCCCCATCCAAGCTGAGCACAGAGGCTTTTGCAATTTTGCAAGTCTTGTCACATAAGGCTGTCTTCAGCACAGAAGTTCTCCTGGTGTAGACACAGCTGATCCTCACAGCCAATTGGCCTGGAGGTCAATTCCTCCCAGTGATACCAACAACAATCAAGACTTAACTACAACAAGGCTGTACACACAGTCCACAAAGGGGTGCACCAAGAGTTTCCACCTCAGGTAACAAAGAAACAGATCACAAATGAAAGAAATGGAGGAAAACTAACGACTGGATATAGAGTTCAAAACCACAGTTATAAGGTTTTTCAAGAATTTCCTAGAAAAGGCTGATAAATTTAGTGAGACCCTTGAGGATATGAAAAAGGACCAACTAGAAATTAAAAACACACTGACTGAAATAAAAAATATTATACATAGACCTAACAGCAGACTAGAGGAATGCAAGAATCAAGTCAAAGATTTGAAATACAAAGAAGCAAAAAACACTCAACTGGAAAAGCAAAAAGAAAAAAGAATCCAAAAATTTGAAGACAGTGTAAGGAGCCTCTGGGACGACTTCAAGTGTACCAACATCAGAATTATGGGGGTGCCAGAAGAAGAGAGAGAGAGCAAGATAGTGAAAACCTATTTGAAGAAATAATGACTGAAAACTTCCCCCACCAGGTGAAAGAAATAGACTTACAAGTCCAGGAAGCGCACAGAACCCCAAACAAAAGGTATCCAAAGAGGACCACACCAAGACACATCATAATTAAAATGCCAAGAGCAAAAGACAACGAGAGAATATTAAAAGCAGCAAGAGAAAAACAGTTAGTTACCTACAAGGGAGCACCCATACAACTGTCAGCTGATTTCTCAACAGAAACTATGCAGGCCAGACAGGAGTGGCAAGAAATATTCAAGGTGATGAGTAGCAAGAACCTACAACCAAGATTGCTCTACCCAGCAAAGCTATCATCCAGAATTGAAGGGCAGATAAAGAGCTTCACAGATAAGAAAAAGCTAAAAGAGTTCATCAACACCAAACCAGTATTATATGAAATGCTGAAAGGTACTCTTTAAGAAGCGGAAGAAGAAGAAAAAGGTAAAGCTAAAAATTATGAACAACAAATACATATCTATCAACAAGTGAATCTAAAAATCAAGTGAATAAAAAATCCGATGAACAGAATAAACTGGTGAATATAATAGAATTAGGGGCATAGAAAGGGAGTGGACTGACAATTCTCAGGGGAAAGGGGTGTGGAGGGTGCGGGAAGAGACTGGACAAAGGTCATACACCTATGGATGAGGACAGTTGCGGGGGAGGTAAGGGCAGAGGCTGGGGTGGGAACTGGGTGGAGGGGAGCTATGGGGGAAAAATGAGGAACAATTGTAATAATCTGAACAATAAAGATTTATTAAATTAAAAATAAATAAATTAAATTAAATTAAATTAAAAAAAAAGTTTGCTGGTTTGATTCCCCATCAGGGCACAAACCTGGGAAGTGGGCTTGATCCCTGGTAGGGGGCATGCAGAAGGCAGCTGATTGATGTTACACTCTCATATCGATGTTTCTTCTCTCTCTCCCTTCCTCTCTCTCTAAAAATCAACTTAAAAAACAACAACTGGGCAGCTCTAACCAGTTTGGCTCAGTGGACAGAGTGTCGGCCTGGGAACTGAAGGGTCCCAAGTTCAATTCCAGTCTAAGGGCATATGCCTGGGTTGCGGGCTCGATCCCCACTGGAGGCATGCAGGAGGTAGTAGATCAATGATTCTCTCTCATCATTGATGTTTCTATGAGAGGTTGGCCAGCAGGGGAGGGACCACGGCAGGGCTCCAGGGCGTGTCCAGCCCGTCTTGCTCAGTCCCGGATTGGCCGGATCCCAGCAGCAAGCTAACCTACCGGCTAGTTAGAGCGTCTGCCCCATGGTGGTCAGTGTACATCATAGCAAGCAGTTGAGCGGCCTTAGCATATCATTAGCATATTATGCTTTGATTGGTAGATCGTCCTACTGGGGATGTGCCTGCAACCAAGGTACATACCCTTGATTAGAATAAAAATTGGGACCCTTCAGTCCACAGGCTGATGCTCTATCCATTGAGCCAAACCATTAGGGCAATCGAATACAATTTTGCGATAAAAAGGAACAAACTATAGTTGACTTTTGAAGAGCATGAGGGTTAGGGGTGCCAACGCTCCACGCAGTCCAAAATCTGCATAATGTAGTTGTCCTTCGATATCTGCAGGGGATCATCATGAATGCTCAAGCCCTCCGTATAAAATGGTGCAGAACAATGCATACAGTCAGCCCTCCACCTCTGCAGACACCCAACTTCAGACTGAAAACTATACAGGAATTTATTGAAAACAAACAAACCGACATATAAGTGGACCCATGCAGTTCAAGCCCATGTTGTTCAAGGGTCAGCTGTATTGATGCATGCAACAACTTGAATGAATTTCAGAGGCATTGCACTGAATGAAAGAAGCAGTCTTAAAAGGTGATTCCATTTATGTGACTTTCTCCAAAGAACAAAACTCTAAAAAGAACAAAATAAAAACAAGAAAAACAAAAACCATCAAACCAAAGTTCTGGTGATAGAGCGTGGGTCAGTGGTTGTCAAGGGCTCGGGGTGTGGAAAGTGTGTGACTATCAGGGGACAACACGCAGGAGTTCCATGGGGGAGACAGAGCACTTCCGTATCCTGATTGTGATGGTTGCACAAATCTACACGTTAAAATTCATAAGCTATACACATACATGCAAAAATAATTTTATTGTACTTTTAAAATAAGTGAAATAAAAATGCTGTGAGGAGAAAATTCCTGGAGTTCATCCCTGCTGAGTCTCCAGTAAATGATTCAGTGCATCGAAATCAGGTGAGGTTTATGTTCTTTAGGTTCCTACAAACAAAACCACCTACGACGAGGACATTGCACCGTAATCATTACCTTTTCAGAGAGACCTTAGCTGCCCCGCCCACCTCACTAAATAATGCCCCGGTATTAGTTTCCCACGGTTGCTGTAACAAACGAGCACACATTAGAGGTTTGGAACCACCCACTTTCCTTATCTTACAGTTCTTGAGGTTGGAAGTCTAACCTGGGCTAAAACCAAGGGGGGGCCAGCAGGACTGACTGGGAGCCCCCTGCAGGAGAACCGTGTCCTTGCCTTTTCCAGCTTCCGGAGGCTGCCCTCACTCCTCCAGACTAGCAGTCCCTTCCTCCCTCTTTAAAGCCTGCCATGCCAGGCCCAGTCGCTCTTGTGCTGCTATGTCCCTGCCTCCTTCTCTACTTCTAAGAAGCCTGGTTAGGAGCCCGCAGAAACGCCAGGATAATCTCCCCAGCTCAAGGCCAGCTGACTAGCAACCTTCAGTGACACCAACTACCTGGAATGAGGTCAAACGTCCTCCAAGGACTGCCCTCACTTCCGACGCCACCCTCACTGCCCGGGCACCCTCACTTCTGACCAGCTGGCTACCAAGTCAGGGGGGTCTCACTCCCCCTGAGGTTCCATAATTTGCTAGAATGACTCATAGAACTGAGGAAAGCACTGTGTTTAGGATTACAAAAGGATACAAATGGGAACCAGACCCCGGGAGAGACGCAAGGGACAAGGGAGAGGAGGGCCCATGGAGTGAGGACGCGTACCCTCCCAGCACGGGAATGTGTGAGAATACATTGAGTATTGCCAACCAGGGACGCTCCCTGGAGCTTTGGTGTCCAGAGCTTCATCGGGTTTCATTGTGCAGGCGTGATTGATCGGATTGATCGAATAGCTGGCCATGTGCTTGACTTCAATGCACAGCGCCTCTCTCCTCCCAGAGGTCAGAGCTCCAACTCTCTGATCACATGGCTGCTCTTTCTGGCAGGACTAACCCGCACCCCGAGTCACTTCATTAGCATAAACTGTCCGGTGTAATCTAAGAGGCCACCACGAATCACAACGACGCTCCTACCACTGTAGAAATTCCAAGGACCTAGAGGTTCCCTCCCAAGAACCAGAGACAGGAGCGAGCCACCCCTTCCTTACACACCACCTCCAGCCCATCTGTAACCTGCACGCCCCTTTGGCACACACCCCAACTTATTCACTGGTTCTGAACATCTTTGGGCAGGGGTGAGGGTGGAGGGGTGGGGAGTGGCATTATTCTGCCTACCACAGCCTCCCAGTTGCTCTCTTAACACATGGCCTTATTTTGCTTTCATCACCTACCCCTCCATAAAATGCTCTTATTTGTTTTGTTTATTGTCTGTCTCCCTCTCTGCTAAGAGGCCTAGTCCAGAAAGGGAAGAGTTTGTTGAGCTGGTCTTCGAAGGATGAGCAGAGTAGTGCAGGGGTAGCAGAGGCTCTGGTCAAAGAGCAGCATGTGCAAAGGGACAGAGGAGGGAAGGGCAGTGGGGTAGGGAGCCCTGAGTGGGTGGCTATGGCTGGAGCACTGGGTGTGCTGTGGGAAGGAGGGAGATGTCGGCACAGAAAGGGCAGCTGCAGCACAACTGCGTGTGCTGGCTCAAGACCAGACGGCCCTTCTGGTATCTGCTCTAGTGCCTTTGCTCTCGTACTCAGATGCCAGGAGGGAAGCACATAGTGTGGCAAATAAGGCAGGGGCCCTGGGATCAGGCAGACACGGGCTCAAGTCCTAGTTCTGCTGTTTAGAGTTGTGGCCGTGAGCAAGTCTTGTTACCCCTCGGTGTCAGTCACTGAGTCAGGCTCACTCAACATTCCTGTCCAACCCCCCCTCTCCTTTGCCGTCCTCTGTCTCGGAGCATAGAATGTTCAGCTTCCCAATATCTCTTGCAGCAAATGACACAGATCCGGCCCATGAGCTGGAATTGGAATCCTAGTGAGGGGTGTCCTGGAAATGGAAAAGGCCCCCGAAAAAGGAAAACACACTCAGTTGAGTCCTAATTTTGCCTTCTCCTCTCCGTCCTGTTTTGAATGCCAACTTATGTTAGGAGCAGCAGCCGCCACTTTGTGAGTATGAGGGGCAAGCTAAGAGTCATGGCCTAAGAAAAACTGGGTAGAAGACAGGAGGTTCCTCAGCCTATGAGGACATCACTGAGCAATTGGACCTCTAGTTATTAGTTGGATTTTCCATTACTTGTAGTCAAACAGTCTTTATTTTTTAAGTATGTTTTTTATTGATTTTGAGAGGGAGGAAGGGAGAGGAAAAGAGAGAAATATTGATGTGAGAGAGAAACATCGATTGGTTGCCTACCATGTGCACCCTAACCAGGGATCAAACCTGCAACCTGGGTATGTGCCCTGACCGGGAATCAAACCTGCAACCTTTTGGTGCATGGGACAATGCTCAACCAACTGAGCTACACTGGCCAGGGCAAACACAGTCTTAATTAATATACCATCTAAACCTCCGTTTCCTCTACTGTTAACTGGCCTGAATAACATTTATCAATATTCATTACACTCATGTTGTGCGCCAAGAACTCCTCTAGTGCTGGTGGCAAAGCAGTGAAAGAGAGATCAGTTCCCATTCTTTTTGCATTTACAATTTGGTGGGAAAGACAATGAACCTATAAACAAGAATACAGGATGGGGCAAAAGTAGGTTTACAGTTGTGAATATTTGTAACAGTGTTTATTCTTGTATTATTATTTATTGATTATTGTATTTTTTTTCCATATGAACAACTGCAAACCTACTTTTGCCCCACCCTGTGTATCTGAGAGTGAAAAGTACTATGAAGAAAAGGTGACGTGACAGCGAGACGGGTGTGAACATGACATGGGGTTCTCTTGATGGACCCTGTGAGGAAGGGACCCTTGAGCTGAGGCCTGAATGGGAAGGTAATGAATGACAGGATAGAGTGTGGGGAACAGTATTTCAGGCAGAGGGAAGAGCAGGAGCAAAGGCCTTGAGGCAGGCCAGGCTTGGCAAGTGGGCAGAGCAGGAAGATGGCAGTGAGTGAGGAAGAGAAAAGATGGAGGGGATTCCAGAGCAGTGGGCGAGGGTCAGATGACACATGTCTTGGTGAGAGGATTTATTCTAAATGCAAAAGGGAAGCCACTGGAGGGCTTTCAGAGAAGTGTGAAACCCTGAGTTGAGTACACCATAAGTGATTAATAAGGTCTGTAGCCTGGGGTAGATGGAGTTGCTGTCCCTTCTCAAGCTGAGCCAGCCCCTTCTCCTGTCTGCTTGCCTCCTGCCCCAGCTTCTGAGCTGGACGTCTTGGTATGCCTTCTGAGTTTCCTGGCCCTGCATTGTCCTCCCCTGGGGCCGTTTGCTCCCTCCAGAGCAGGCATAATTGCCGCTTTCCACAATGACATAAAAATCTAAGAGGCACAATCAATGCAGCGCATACACACATCATCGTCTTTCATTGCAAACGATAAAAGCGCAAACAGTAGGGGTGGCAGCAGCTCTGGCGGCTGCAGTGGGGGCAGGGTGGGCTGCCACCGCCTCCCTCCTTGTCCCTCCCCTTCTGGGGCACCGGATCCACTCAGGGGGTGGCACCCCGCATTAAAGCCCATTGGATAAATGGTTTTCTCTCTCTTTTCCTTCCAGATGCAGCAATTCCATCTCTTTAACCCATCTTCAGAAATCCAATTTGTCTTCCCTTTCACTATTTTAAATGCTTTTTTTCTTGCTTCCCTGCATCTTCTATGTCTCTCAAAATACAGAGCTCAGAGTGCCTTCCAGGAGGCAGAAAAACCTGCCTGGGTCTCCCGTGTCACAAGCCCATCAATTGACCTTGATGTGGGAGACCAGCCCTGGACAGCCAGCTTCTTCCTCCAGGTCCAGCCTGCCACCCACAGCTTATGTTGGAATGTGCACAGAATCCATTACATCCCCAGCTCCCCCAAACTCCCAGCGATGTGTTCTTCAAACTAGTTACTTAATGAACGCCATCCAGTTCCGATTCAGCTTTACCACACTCTCATTTGCAAAAGCCAATCTGCTTTATGATTCTAACCTCTGGCTAGAAACTGCTCCCAATTTCATGTCCTCCATAAACTTGATGAACGATTAGCTTGCATCTCTGCAGTCATTCGTTTATTTTTTCAACCAGCATTTAGTGAGTGCCTACTGGATACCAAGATAAAGAAGACGCAGGTCCTGTCCTTGAAGGGCTCCTATGCTGGAGGTGGAGCCGGCATGGATGCGGTGTGATCCGTGGTGTTCAGCAGCAGGGGCGGGGGCGGGGCGGGGCTGAGAGCAGGCCTCCTCGGGGTGGAGGGGGGGCAGTGTACTTGTATGCTGGCTGGGGGGAATTCTGCCACTTGGAGGAGAAATGGTGTTCCATTTATTTTATTTTATTAAATATATTTTTATTGATTTCAGAGAGGAAGGGAGAGGGAGAGACAGAAACATCACTGAGGGGAGAGAATCACTGATTGGTTGTCTCCTGCACGCCCCCCACTGGGGATCGAGCCCACCACCTGGGCATATGCCCTTGACCGGAATTGAACCTGGGACCCTTCAGTCCACAGGCTGATGCTCTATCCACTGAGCCAAACCAGCTAGGGCAAAATGGTGTTCCATTTAGATCAGAATATGCATAGGCACGTAGTTCTGGATGGCGATGGGGGAAGAAACGCATTGACATCTATAAACGTGAGGGCCATGAGCTCAGGCCGGGATCCAGCGAGAATCCGGACGCCGCTTTGTCTCTTGGCTCTGCCCAGGCCTGCTTCCTTCCCAGGCTCCACATGGCAGCAGAATGGCTGCCAGCAGCCCTGGGTTAACACCCTCTCAGGTTCAAATCCAGGAACAGAGACTGCTTTTTTCTCACCAGACTCAGCAAATCTGGAGTCTCCTTGACTCCTGGGTCACATGCTCATCCCTGACCAATGGGGTGATTGGCCAGGCCTGAGCACCTGGGGCCCCTGGACCATGGGGGGAGTCAGCTGTAGTGGAAGCCCGTGGGCTGAAAGAGGGATGGGGATTCCCAGAGGCCAACGGAGCGCTCTTAGAGCTGAAAAGGGTGAACAGGGTGCCGGCTGCTGGAACCCAGACGGCCTCTCTGCCCCGTGGGCTGTGGCCTCTGTCCTTCCTGGTGGTGGAAGGTCCTTTCTGCAGGGTGGGTCCTGGGAACCGCTCACCAGCCACCGTGAGGATGAGATCTGCTTCTAAGGCCTCCTCCTACCACGTTCATCTCGCCATTTGCAGGCCAGCTGAGGAGGTACTTACTTTCTGCTTTCCCAGATGCCGGATTTTTAAGCCAGCCAGCAAGTCATTCCAGCCAGTCTGCCTATCTTCAGCCTCTGCATGCTTTAAGCTCGTTTCCTGCCCTTTTCAAAAACCAAACCTCAGCCACTCGGGATCCCAGACCCTGCAGGCCGGTCCTGGCACCTTCTGGCTGCAGCTCAGCATTGGAAGGTCCAGAGCCAGGGCTGCCTGCTCTACTGGGCTGCTCGTGGGCACCCCCTGAGCAGGACCCATCAGGTCTGTGCACTAGAGCCTTCCCTCAGGACTCAGGATGGAACAGGGGCTCTGGTGGGTGGCCTGGGCTTTGAGAACCTGTGGATGTAGGTTCTAGTCTGTGGGGACCAGGATTAGGTTCAGCTGTGACAGACACCACCCCACGGGAAAACAGTGCCAACAAGGTAGAAGTTTATTTCTCTGTCAAACAATCAAGAGCCTAGAGGCTGGAAGAGAGATTTCTCAAAGTCAACATCAACCATCCTTGCTGCTCAAGCCGCCTTCTTCAAGTGGCTGCCACTTCATGGTCCACGATGGCTGTTTGGTTCTAGCCCCCAGGAGGAGAAAGGGACAAAGAAATGCGTGTCCTTCCCAGCTCAGTGGTTGAGCGTGGAGGTTCGATGCCTGGTCAGGGCACATGCCTGGGTTTCGGGCTCGATCCCCCATGTGGGGTGTGCAGGAGAATCAAGGAATCCCTGTCATCATTGATTTTTTTTCTCTCTCTCTCTCTTTCCCTTCCTCTCTGAAATCAATAATAAAAATATATTTAAACTAGAGGTCCAGTACACGAAACTCGTGCACGGGAATGTGTGTCCCTTAGCCCAGCCTGAACCCTTTCCAATCTGGGACCCCTCAAGGGCAGTCAGACCTCCCTCTCACAATCCAGGACTGCTGGCTCCCAACCACTCACCTGCCTGCCTGATTGCCCCTAACCACTTCTGCCTGCCGGCCTGATCACCCCTAAACCAGGCGTCCTCAAACTACGGCCCGCGGGCCACATGCAGCCCGCCGAGGACATTTATCCGGCCTGCCAGGTGCCGCTGCCTGTCCTGCTTAGCAGCCGACTCGTCCCGGGCCCGCAGTGCGCATAGGAATTTGTTCATAGTTGTTTTTTTTAAACTATAGTCCGGCCCTCCAATGGTCTGAGGGACAGTGAACTGGCCCCCTGTTTAAAAAGTTTGAGAACCCTGCCCTAAACATTCCCCTGCCAGCCTGATCGACGCCTATCTGCTCCCCTGCCGGCCTGATTGCCCCCAACTGTCATCCCCTGCAGGCCTGGTCGCCCCCAACTGTCCTCCCCTGCTGGCCCGGTCACCCCTAACTGCCCTCCCTTGCCAGCCTGGTTGCCCCTGTTAGAGAGTGGGAATTTTTGAGCATGCTTACTACTTCCATTCCAGAGAGGCCATGGACTATGCCCCAGATAAAGTTGTCAGTGCTGACACCAGGCCAGGCCTTGAGATATGGTCTCATGGCCCCTTCCCAGCACGTAGGCCTTCTTTCATAGAACACTGTCAGCTTTCTGAAGAACAGGATGACCCCATGAATAACATGGTCGTCAATGGCATGACTCTGACGTTGCTTGGGAAAAACTCTTTTGTCTTGGGTTGCCTGCTCTGCAAAAACAGGATGTGGTTAATGTGCTTAAAAGTGGTCCTGCACAAAGGGCCGGGGCTGCTCTCTGGACTCCCTGCATGGAGAAAGGCAGAGCAGTCGCCAGCTGGCCGGCCAGCCAGCCGGCCGGCTAATAAAGGCTCCCTAAATTTTAATTTGGTCTGGACTCAGTGGTCGTTCACTCGCATTCACTCCACAACACCCCCAACTGCCCTCCCCTGCTAGCCTGGTTGCCTCCAACTGCCCTCCCCTGCAGGCCTGGTCCCTTCCAACTGTCCTCCCCTGCCGGCCTGGTTGCCCCCAACTGCCCTCCCCTGCAGGCCTGGTCCCCCGCAACTGCCCTCTCCTGCAGGCCTGGTCCCCCCAACTGCCCTCTCCTGCAGGCCTGGTCCCCCCAACTGCCCTCCCCTGCAGGCCTGGTCCCCCCAACTGCCCTCTCCTGCAGGCCTGGTCACCCCTAACTGCCCTCCCCTGCAGGCCATCTTGTGGAGGCCATCTTGTGTCCACATGGGAGCAGCCACCTTGTGTGTTGGAGTGATGGTCAATTTGCATATTTCCTCTTCATTATATAGGATAAAAGAAGTGCATGTCCTCCCTTTAAGGACACTCCCCGGGACTGCAAATTACGCTTGTGTTTACAGTGTTGTGGTCACAATTTAGTCAAGTGGGCAAAATGGCCACAGGGAGGCTGGGAATAGATCTTTATTCCAGGCAGCCGTGGGTCCCGCTAAAGATCAGAGGGCAGGAGGAATGGGGAATGGGGGGTAACTAGCAGCATGTGGCTTGGACTCCCTAAAGGTGTTCATAGCCATGATTTCACCAATTTCCCTGGGAGAGGGAACTGCATTTCTCATGTTACAGATGAGGAAATTGAGGCAGAGAGAGACGGAAAGATTTGTCCAGCACATCCTGTATTCTCTTTTCCTTTTGCTGACTTCCTTGCCCCTGCACTGCATCTGGGACACAGTGCTCAGTCTCCCTGGGTTCTTCTCAAGGATTAGGGTCTTTTCTGTCTACTCCGTGGGTTAGGGCCACCAGCCTGGGCCCCCTGGGTCTGCAGTGCCTGGTCCTCAGCAGGGGCAGCAGCGTGGCCCAAGCCCAAAGGCCTGTCTCCATATAAGGCTCTCTAGCTCCTCTCACTGTGCCCATTTGTTAGTGACGCTGGCTCGGGCTCTAGCAAACGTAGGGCCTGTCACGCGGCTCCTGAAAACTGTTCATATCTTTCTGTTTACAAGCCCTTCTGTAAACTAGGGCTGAGCCAAGTCCTTCAGCTCTCTCGAGGGATTCCCAACGGGGATTGAGTGAGCACTAATGTGGGTAATGTGCTCTGAGAAACTCAGCGGAAGCCGCTGCACTCTGCCAGAGCAGCCCCTCAGTGCCACTAAATGATAATTGCTCTGGGCCCTGGGACAGGGGTTCCAGGCCCAGCAAGGGAGCTGTTCACATCAGCCATCCAGTCTGGAGTGGGGTGGAGGTGGGGATGGGGTGGTGCTGGGGTCTGGGATGATCCCTGCTCACTTGGGGGCAGAAGAACTGGGGGCAGGGCTGAGAGGCTCCTGGTGAAGCCCAACCACAGAGGAAAAAAGTGTCCCCTGGCAGGGGGCAGGCAGGGACAGTTGGCGCTGTGGAGGTAACCAGGGGCAACAGGGATTCAGGCATTGCCATTAGGTTTAGAGGGCACCTCCAGTGGATAAGGGATTGAGGAATGGCACACCTCCCCAGGCCAGGGTCTGGTCCTAGGCAGAGAGAGGAAAGAGGCAGGTTTGCAAACGGGAGATTTACCTACAGAGGACACGGGGGAGCTCCAGGTGCCAGCATCTCCCACCTGGGTGACTGGCATCAAAAGTGGTCTCTCTACCACTTTTGTATCTCCTCCTCTGTCCTCCCCCTCCCCCTTCCTCCCAGTAGGCAGAAAAAGGTTGCTGTCAGGCTGAGTAAGCTCCTCTCCAACTTTTTTTTTACCACACTGCAAGAGATCCCCATTTTTGTTGTTGTTGTTGTTGATCCTCACCTGAGGATATTTTTTCCATTGATTTTAAGAGAGAGTGGGAGGGAGGGAGGGAGGGAGGGGGAGAGGGAGGACGCTATTTGGGAGGTGGTGGGAAGCAGGGGAGTGTGGGCCACTGGAGCGTAACCCTGAATCCTGGCAGCTAGTGTGGCTGGCACGTCTCAGAGTTCTCCCACTCAAGGCGAGAGGGAAGAGGGATAAGGGGGACTTATCCACCATCTTGCGTCAGTTATTGATGGAGGGCTGTTCTTGGGGACTATATTTCCTGCCACTCTGGCCATAATAACACAGGAAGAACAGCCTGCCAGATTCCAGAGAAAGGCCTCAGGATAGCAGGAAAATGGGCATAGAATGAGGCCGGGGCATCAGGCACACCTCAAACCTGTCACCTGCGTGGGTGTCCGAGACCAGGGCCTGCTTCTGCTGGGTGATGGTGCTCACCCTTTGCTTTCCCTGCCTTTGGCCGAAGGGGGAAGGATCTTATCTCACACTGTGGGAGGTCTAGAGGAGGGGTGGGTGCCTCCAGGCCTGGGAGGTAGAGGTCCAGGGATGTCACCAGGGACCTGGGCCCTTGCCCTGTTTCTACTTTGCCCTTGTTGATATGTCAGCCCCAGCCTTAGTCCGGCATCCCTCAGGGTCACACCATAGCTGCTGATGCTCGAGGACTCACATCCAGATGCCATAATGCCAGAGACAGACAAGAGCATCTCTGCCTGTGATGATTCTCTCATCAGATCAAAGAACCTTGGACCACCCTTCATGTATCATTGGCTTTACCTGCACAGAACTCCCACTCCCCTTCTCCCTAAACAAGTCAACCTGAACAATAGCAGATGAGAAGGAAGAGGACCCTGGCAGATGACCAACGGTGTCTGCCGAGCACACGCTCCCTTCCTGGACTGAGGCGAGGGCGGGTGAGGAGCCAGAGCAGCAGCCTGAGAGAGATGTGCTGGGCTCCAGCAGGCTCTGACGGCAGTGGAAGGAGGCAGGGAGTGGGCGGGAAAGGAGTGCCTGAGCCTTTGATCTGCAGAGACCCTGTGCCCTGGCAGATGGTTTCCTGGCCTCCTCAGGTTTCGGCTCTCCCAGCATCCTCCGAGGCATGCCTGGGTCAGGAAGAGTTTGTAGAAGCTGGTGGGGACCTCTGCTCCCCTTCAGGGGGGTTTGCATTTTCTTTCGCAGCTAATTACTTAGGATGGATGGTTCTGACTCAGATGGAAGCCCCCTCCTCCTCTCCCCACCTCTCCCCTCCCTCCAGCTGGGACTGAACAGGTGGTGGAGGGAGCAGAGGGCTCCTGCATGCTGCTTGCAGGGCCATTCATCACGGGGAGTGTTTATACCGACACGACTTAGGGCCAGAACCCAGGCAGAACAGGTGGTGCCTGGGAGGCAGTGGGAGGTGATGGGGATGAACTCTCCTGGCACTGTCTTCACAAGGGGGCCTGGCTTTGTGACAGAGGAGAGGTCTGGGGCTTGCCAGGTGGTGGATGAAATGCAGGGGACTCATGCACCGAAGGAAACAGAATGAGGAAACAACATGTAGGAGGCATCTCAACTTTTCCTGTGTTTGGAAGATTTGGAGTAAGCAGATTAACCCAGATTAAGAAGATTGGCTATTGGTGTTTTGCTCGGGGTAGGGGTTGGGGAGGGAGAAAAGCCCTGATTTGTAGCATTTGCTGATTGTGGTAGTGTAAATACTCTCGCTGAGGCTGATTTTAAACTACCAATTGTTTAACCATCAGCTCACATATCTGGAATATTTAACAACGGGTTCCTAGGAGCTGGCAGGAGCCGGCCCCGGTGTATGAAGCTGTTCACATTCTTATTTGTCGGTTCATAAGAAATCTATGTCCAGAGCCATGTTCCAGGGACACCAGGCATACGTGCGCCGGCCTCCATGAGCACACAGATCAGATCGGGCACAGGATCATCTCAGAGGGCTGGTGTCAGTGACAGCAGCTTACCAGCTGGTGTGTGGGGAGACGGGGTGTATGTCATTCCTCTGGTGTCTACACTGTGAGTCTAAGGAGATTTGAATCCACCTCTGCTCTACCTGGGCAGTTCCTTGTGCCCTCGGCAGCTCAGTTCCTCTCTGCCCACTGTGAGCAGAGGATGGTTGATTCCGCTTGGGCTGTCTCAGCTTTGTCCTTCTGCAGTTCTCGACCCTGCATCTCACACTCCTCTTTTATTCCTTGCCTCCTCTCTCCCAGCCACCTAAGCCCTCGGCCTGGGCAGACCCTCCCTGGGCATTGCCAAGGCCCCAGGCATCCACTGAGACAAGCTCTGTCTTATTTCTGGGGGTCAGTGTAACTGCAAGAGTCCAGGCCTGGCCCCGGGCTTCCAAAGAGCCTGCATGTGTGCCACCCGGGAACTGATGGCTCATGGCCACCTTTTCTCCAGCACAAACCTTCCCAGATTCCAGGAGCAGACAGGGTTGGTCTAGTGCCCAGGGTGGTGTCTTACTGGGTCTCTTCCTACCTGGGCATCGGAACTCCAACTCCTGCCCTCTCCAAACCCTGATGTTTAATTATGAAAACCTGGAGGTACTTTGTGAGCCATAAAAGGCTCTGCAGATATTTTTGAACACGGGAGTCTAGTTTATCCTGTACCCGGGGTTGATCGAGTCACTTCCCAAGTTCCCACCTAGGGGAGCTCCTAGTGGCCAGGCTTCTTGTCATCTCTGTGTAGCGTGGGCAAAATGGGGGTGGGCAAAATGGGGGTGGGCAAAATGGTTACTGCCTCTTGTACCTGAATCTTTAACTCCTCCGTGTCTCTTGGCGAGCTGGGGCTGTCGCGGGAAGCTGTTAATAATAGATACCAGGGACTGCCTGGTAACCAATTGCTGGAGACAGTAATTAGCATTTAAATTCAGGCATTTTCTTCACCGTCACCTCTGGAGACCTGGGTTCGAATATGAAATTGGGGTCACCAGTAAAGGTTTGCCTGAGTCCTTCTTCCTGAGCCTCAGCGGGTGTTTGTCTCCGTCATGTGGGTGTGACAGCCCAGGGACAAGTGTGTCCTGAGGGGGGCACTGTCTGTTCGGCTGTGGAGCTGCTGGAGGGCAGACCGCGGATTTGTGAGGACTGGAGGGACCGCCTGGCACTGGGAGGAGCTGGGCAGGGAAGGGAGCAGGCATTGAGCAAGGAAGGAGTGCCGAGCGGCTTGAGGTGGGCAGGGAGCAGGCTTCAGGAGGAGGGCTGCGTGGGGCCAGCGCGGTCTCTTTCTCCCTTCACAAGTACTAATTTTCTTGATTTTTCTTCAAGCCCCAGCAGCCGGTGATTGCTAGAGTGTTAGGAATAAATGACTTAATGGACTTGCCTTTTTTCTTTTTCTCCTTCACAAAACAACATTTAAAAATGACAACAATAGCCAGGAAAGTTTCCTTTCTTCTCAGGGGCTAAGGGTTGGGGACAATGCTTTGGGTTCCAAGAGACACAAGCTCATCCCTATTTATGGTGAGTGTGTAGAGGCTGGGACCACATCACACAATCCCTTTCCCAGCACCCCCCCCCCCCGCCCCGCCTCATCTTTCCCACCATGGGTGGGGAGAGTGGGCAGATGCAGGCGGCTCCATCTGAGACCAACCTCGTTTATCTAGTCCTGCCCCACCCCACCCCCCAGCCCACTCTGGCACTCAGCGTTGCTCAAACATAGCCACACACATTGAAAAATGACCTACATTTTCCTCTCCATGCAAAAACATTTTTGATGTATGAGCAGCAGCTCTAGACTCCCAGGGCTTTGGGATCAGAGACTAGAGGCCACATCAAGAAAGTGAACAGGTCTGGATGAGGAGGGTGATTTTTTAGGTGCTGGGATTTCTGGGGTAGCTGCAGTGAAGTGCCAGGGGAACTGGCTGGCTCTGAATGTTCTAAGCAGAGCTGACCTAATCCCATGATGCTCGTGGACCCAGTGTCTCAGGCTTGTTCAGTGGTGTATGGGGGTGACAGGAACCTCCAGTCTCTTCTTCTGTTCCTTTCCAAGAGCATCTCTATCACTTAGGAATCTTTTGCTGCAAATGATGGAGGACAAAACTCAAATGGGCTTAAACAAAAATGAGAATGTATATGCTCCTGTAAGTAGAAAGTCAACTGATAGATCAGGTTTCGGGTAATGCCTGATCTAGCTGAATCACGTCACCCCGGGATCTGATTTCTTTCCTGCTCTCTGCACCTTTTTGACATTCTGGATGTGTGGGGTAAAGGCAGCAGTACCAGAGAGGAAGTTGGGGAATGCTTCCAAAAAAGCCTCCTTTGTTTTCTGTAATTTAGAAGGGTGTCTGTCAGGATGTCTCCTGCCTTTTCTTGACAGGGTATCTGGAGAAACATATTTCGGGAAGGGAAGATGCCAGAGCACGGCCTAAAAAAACAGTGAGTCCCCAGCTCAGCCCACCTGAGTCCCCAGCGCTGCCGCTTGCCCCCTGGTGATGCAGGAAGGCAGAGCCGGGGGAGGGTGTCCTCACGCAAGCCTGGGCAACCTCTGGTCTGGGCTGGTTTTGGCTCTGGCAGAGCTGTTCGGCTCTAAGCCATGCGTGCAGTTGTCACATCCCTAGGAAACAGCATTTAAATACAAATTTTATAATTTAATATCCATTTGAAATGCCTTTAAGAGAATCCAGTTAGAGGGTAATGAAGAGAGGAAGCTGCACAATGGTTAGTATTGACTCTAATTTATCTGATTTCATTCTCTGCGTACATTGCAACAGCCACCTTCACTGTGTGACAGATTAGGGAGCATTGTTACCCTCGCCTCACCACCCCTATGAATTTGGATGGGGAGGAGAGTTATCCCACAGATCTGATGAGGACAGCTGGGCTCACAGAAGATGAGGGTGAGCAGGGATGGGTGCTGTCCTCCTCCAGCTGTGGTCCCACAGTGCCTTGGAGCCCAGCCTGGGGACATTTGTTGCTGTCAGGTTGTCGAGCATCCTTGGTGGCCATCCGGGGCCCCGGGAATGGTGGGAGTTTGGACAAAGGGGTTATTGCCTTTCTTTAAACTTTGGGGTTGGCCAGGGTGGTGCAAGTGCCAGCAGTCCCTCCTGGACTCCAGGGTGGCCTGACTGGAGGGCCTTCTGTGGCTCAGCAGGTCCAGGCCTCCACTGATGTGGGAGAATGAACTTGGACTCCGGATAGGCATGCGGATCCAAACTCTACCACTTGGGGGAATGCCTTTGCTCCTGCAATCCCTAGCTTCCCAGTCTGATATAACAGAGATGCACACTTAACAGCAGCCATCCAACAAATAGGAGTTACTGCGCTTGTCTTTATAATTCTGAGAGAGTGGCATGATTAAGAGCTTGAATTCTGGATTTGGGGTTTCTGAATTAAAATTTTGAAACAACCTCTTACTGGGTGGGAATTTCCAAAAGTTCCATGTAATCTCTCTGAACCTTACTTTCTTCATCTGTGAAATGGGGATCATGAGGGCAACTCCTTCTGGGCTGTGTGAGGATTCAGTCCACTAATTTAGGGGTCTGGAGACTTCATATAAGCCCTCAGTCTGACCTACACACAGTAGGTGCTCCATGCATTCGTACCGTCATACCTCATCCATGACTGCTGTGATTGCTGCCTGGCATTCTTGGGCACAAATGCCTGGATGACTTCAGTGAGACCTTGGCCTCTTTCAGCTCTGCACCTTCTATCTCTCATGGACTCAGGCCAGTGCTCTGGCCATTCAGATGGGAGCCGGCCAGGGACAGCTGAAGCTGGATGTGAAGGGACACAGAAAGGAATTGCAAGATAGAGCTGAGGACAGGTAAGGGTGACCCAAAAGTCCTTCACTGAGCACGGCTGAGGGCCCCACAGTTGTTGGTCAATACTTCATCGACTCCCACGATCGCTTCATATCTCCACATCTCGAACTTTAAGTTGTTTTTTCTCTGCACAGCAAGGTGTTCCCATGGCAACCTCCTGGCAAGACAAAACAGCCATTCCTCTCAGAATGGACAGCCTTCTTCCCCACCTCTTGGAGAAGCCACTGCAGTGGTCCCCCACGGAGCCCTCAGCACCATGGACAGAGGACCACTGTCCGCGGGTGGTTCCTTTCTAACTTGCCTAGTCCTAGGGCTGTGTTCCCAGGGTGCAGCTGGACGGCAGTTTATCCTTTTTAATGTATCTTTACTGAGAGCCTGCGTAGTCCAGCAACACACCAGCGCTGGCCAGAGACCCAGCGATGGAGAAGGCAGGCAGAACCTGCCCTCAGGGACTGGAATTCTAGTTAGCTTTTACTCAAGAAAAGGAACAAGGTGGCTTCAGCCAGTGCTGAGCACTAGGAAGGGAATGTGGCCATGCAGCAGAGGGAGGCTGGGGTGGGGAGGCGGTGTTGAAGAGGCCTCTCTGGAGATGCCATCTGTGCTGAACCCTGAATGCAGAGAGGAACCTAGCCCCGGGGGGCAGTGCATCCAGGTGGCAGGGACAGTGAGTGCAAAGGCAGGAGTAAGCTTGAGTGTTTGAAGAGCAGGCAGAGTGTGGTGGGCAAGGTGGGCAGCGGGCTGCTTTAAGGAAGGGTTTGTGAGCTGGGGTCAGAAGCTGAGGTTTTAGTTAAACTGTAATGGAAAGCCACCTGGGTGGTTTAAGCAGGGTAAAGGCATGGCTTGACACAAGTTTTCAGAAGATTTTTTGGATTGCTTTGGGGCAAGTTGGGCCCCTTACCTTTCAGGGTCCTCCTGCCTGGGGAGCCGCACAGTTACTGAGTGAACTGCGTGTTTGGCTGTAACATGTAACTAGAGACCCTGGAGCTGGTGTCCCTCGCACCCTGGGAAGCCTTGGGTTGTCTTCTCAGGAATGTGGGACTCTTCCCACCAAATGTCTCCACCCTTCCTGCCACGTCCCTCTCTGTGACTTGGATATTTCTGTGTGCTGACAGCAAAGCCACCACCCCCAGGTCCAGTCAATCATATTCTACCCTACCCACAAAGCCATTGAGATTTATCCCTGATGAATGGGCAGCCTCGGACCCATGAATCCTTCAGCCAGCCCCGGCCTGGGCGCTCAATCTCTCATAACTCTGTGTTAAGGATGCAGAGTGACACCCGAGACAGCCAGATAAAGGATAAAGTAAGACACCTAGTTAGTGGGATTGATGGCTGTCCTTGTCCAGACTGGGCTGGGGGGAGGGCAGAAGAGGACCCTAGAGGCTACAAGATGCAAAAAGGGAGGCCTGTGGGAGGTGGGGTGGCAGGAAATGAGTCCTATTGGAGGCAGAGAGGACTCTTGTTACACACCACAGAAAACGAATCAAACTGGTTTCAGCCCAAAAGTGTACACTGAACGGAAACCAGCCCACGGCAGCTGCTGCTCTCTGGACAGGACCATGAAGGCATTCAGAAGGAATGGGGGGTGTGGGGGGTTGGAAAGAGTGTCTGTTCCCTGAGGCCAGTCTGGTGCTCAGACCCTTTAGACTCATTGTAAGTAGCCACAGCCAACACAAGCACAAAGCCTGTGACGTGGCAATGTGCAGTGTGACATCATTACAGACTGATGCCAGCCTCAAGTCTAGCATAGCCTCGGAACCTTGGAGCCGACCCTCAGACCCTCAGAGAGCCTAGCCTAGCCCCAAAGAGCCCAATCTCATTGCTAAGGGCCTAGTCCAGTCCTGAAGGGCAGAGGCCAGCCCCACAGACCCCAACCTAGTCCCCAAGAGCCAAGCCGAGCTCAAAGAGCCAAAGCTAGTCCTCAAAGGGCTCACCCTCATTCCGAAGAGTTGTGCCTAGCCCCGAAGAGCTGAACTCAGTCCTGACAGCTGAGCCCAGTCCGGAAGGGTGGAGCCAAGCTCGGGAGAGCAGAGTCCACAATAGCCGAGCCGAGCCCTAAGAGCCAAGCCTAGTTCCTAATAGCCAAACCTTAGCCCCGAAGAGCCCAGCCTTAGCCCCAAAGCAATACCTGTCCTTCCAGCAGGACCAGCGGAGCCATCTTCAGTGTGTGCGAGGTATTTGCACAGCCTCCTCTCCCTCAAGAGTCAGCAGGATGACCCCAGCAGTCCAGTCGCTCATCCCACTGGTTGGCCCAGTGGTCAGCTAAAGCCCCACAGCGATTCTCATTGATCCATCCCTGACCAATCACTGAGGTGTGATGGGGCTGGCACTAATGAATGCCCAGGCCTGGGTCCCTGTGCACCTGCAGCAAGGGGAGGGAAGCCCCTCCAGATCCACAGGGACTGATGGGAAGCCCCACTGCTGTTTCCAGAAGAGGAGGCCTAGAAGCTGAGCAGGCAAGGCAGCATCCTGCAGTGGCCCTGCAGTGACTCCGCCGGCTCTGCATTGCTCGGCATTGTCGCTTTCCAGATACACCTCCCCCCTGTGTGCAGATGTTCCCTTCTGTGGTTAGCAGGTGCTTAATACCCTGCAGAACAGGGCGTGGCTTGAAATTTGATGTCACCTCCTCTGGCTTGTATCCCCATTGCTGTGAGGAGGCCCTGATTTCCTTGTTAGAGGCACTGGTCTTTGCACTTGCTGTTCCCTCTGCCTGAAGCTCTTTTCCTGCAAGTCTCTCAGCTCCTCTCATTTCCTCTGAGGGGCCACCCTTAAGTAGTCCCCACCATGAACATCACCATGTGTTCATTAATAGGAACTCATCATGTTCCTAGGACTTGACTTGCTTATCATGATGTCATCCTTTTAGCATGGTAATTTCCAGGGGAAGAGGCACTTTGTTCACCTTGCTCCTGGATGTGGGCCCCTCAGGTCCTGGAACGGTCTCCAGCACAGAGCAGGTGCTCAGGAAATGCTCTGACCATGGAAATAGTGAGTGAATGGCCTCACGGAGTTCACCTGCACTGCTCTGGTTTCTCAGTTCATCAAGTCCTTCTCGTGTGTGTCCCACTTTCTGTGTTGGGACCTCCACTTGGTAATCTGACTTGTTTGCAGGCCACCAGCCTTTAAGTTGAGCTGCTGGGACCCCAACCACAGCAGGAGGCTTTTTTGCAAGCAAGTCTGACCTGCATGCTGGGAGGGCTCATATACTGACTTAAAGGAGAAATGCCCCAGTGGGTCCCCAAGAGCTCATTTGTCTGTCACCAGTATGGCCTGCAAGGAGGCTTTGATGGGTTTGGTAGTGGCCGCACACTGTGCTGCTCTCCTAGTGGTCCCTGCGGCAGGATGGGGTGGGATGGGGGCGTGGCACCTGCATCTCTAACATTCAGATGTCTTACTCTGTGGCTCTGGGGCTCCTTAAATCTATCTGCTGGCGCTGGGAGAAAGGGAGGGTGCCTAAATCTCTCCCGAATTACTCCACGGCCCTGTCGGTGGCCCCACTTCCACCATCACAAATTGCTTTTCTTGGGCCCTCCTAGCTTTAACTTCAGAAATTATTACTTTCCTCACCTCACACTCATTTCTCTATTCTTATGAATTTCTCCTCCTCCCCTCTCTGACATCCTAGACTTGAGGAGAGAAATGATCAGTCAATTCATCTCACTCAGGATCAAACCTGGAAACCCCCAAGAGGCAGGGCCAATCCCTGCCCTTTGCCCAGGGAAGAGGTGGAAGGTGAAATCCAGAGCATTTACACCACACCAGGCGAGACCAGGAGGAAGGTGTGAGGACAGAGGCACACCTGGAACAGAATACAAATGTCTTCCAAAGGCCTTTGGAGCCCCTGCTAGCTGCCCCCACGTCACCTCTGTACCATGGGCCCGAGCTCGCTGACCCCATGGCTCTGCTATCCCTCTGACAGGCCCTCTTCCTGGTACCCCATCACTTTGGGTCATTCAAGTCTCAGCTTACACACCCCTCATCACTTCACAGTCACAGGAGGACTTGCTGAGCCCTGATCACTGGGCACCACCAAAAGTCCCTGGTCCAGCAGGTCTGGGTGGGGTGTGGGAATTGCACTCCTAACAGGGTTGCAGGGATGTTGAAGCTGCTGGTTCACATGGCCTTTGACAGTGTGAGGCCCTCCAGTTAAAGTCACCCGCTGTCCCCCACCCTGCCTTTCTCCATGACAACCCTCTGCTTAGCTTCCTTCTTTTTTCCCCTGTAGCACTTATCTGTGATTATCTTTTGGGTTTTGTTTGTTTGCTTATCCATCTCAACAGCAGACTAAATAAACCCCATCGAGGCAGGGGCAGGCTGTGTTTTTTCAGCTCCTGAGTATCATAGCTTTGGGAACAGTGCCTGAACATAGTAGGAGCTCGATCAATGAGCGTCGGTAAAGAAATAGGGCGCCTTCCCCACACTGTGA
This sequence comes from Plecotus auritus, assembly GCF_963455305.1. NCBI lineage: Eukaryota > Metazoa > Chordata > Mammalia > Chiroptera > Vespertilionidae > Plecotus > Plecotus auritus. Next base: position 39,829,853 of record NC_137773.1, read on the forward strand.
TGTCCAGGGCTCCCTCTGTGCTTAGAAGGAAGGTCTTAGGAAGTCGGCCTGAATTCAGCACTGCTGCCAGGATAAAAATTCCTGAGTTGAATGAACGTTCCCTGCCCTCAGGCACATGCCCCACTAATGAGCCAAAGGAGGCTATTTTCAAGCAGCCAAATGTTGCTTTTTCACCAATCAGCCTATAAATGTGCTTCTGATGCTTCCTTAGACAATGCGGAAGGTGTAGGCAAACTTGTTGTTGCTGTTGTTGTTGTTATCTAATATTTATTATACACATTGTGCAGGATGAGCCATTTCACGCCTGGTTTCTATCAGTTTCCCATTCCCTGAAGATAACCTTGTGAGCAACCTGTAAAAACCCTCAGAGCTGGAGCCTTCCAGCACATCTGCCGGGAGATTGAGATTCGAGCTGGTTTCCAGGCCCTGAGCTGGGCAGCCAGGGGCCCTGGAGGCCTGGGAAGGAGCAGAGGCCAAGAGCACCCACAGTATATATTCCTCACCCAAGGATATTTTTTTCCCATTGATTTTTAGAGAGAGTGAAAGGGAGGGAAGGTAAAGGGGGAGACAGAGAAACATTGATGTGAGAGAGATACCTTGACTGGTTGCCTCCTGCATGCTCCCTGACCGGGTTCGGGGATCGAACCTGCAACCCAGGTATGTGCCCTTGACCGGGAATTGAACCTGTGACCCTTCGGTGTGCAGGCCGACACTCTGACCCTTGGGCCACACCAGCCAGGGCACAGACTGTTATAAAAGCTCATCAAATTATAGAACGTGGAAGGATTGGACTTTAAGTAAATGATTTCTGGCTCTCACTGCTTTACAAACGCTCCTGCCCTAAAGTCTTCTTTAAAACCCAGTAGCAAACCACACACACAGACCTCTGGGAGAGGCAGGACCACAAGCCCTCGGGGAAATGAGGGCATCTGTGTGTGCCCTTCCAGCAGGGGGTGGCAAGGGGCAATGGAGGAGTGAGAGTGCAGAACAGGAACCTGCAGCCACCATGACACGCCCACACTCTTCACCCCACCCAGGAGTGAGAAGGGGTTCCACAGGAGACACACATTTCCTACCTAATGGGTGGCGGTTGGGTTGGTAATTAACATTCCTGCTAATTTGGAGAAATGATTTAGCACCAGGAGGAGCTGGGGAAACATCTGAATAGAGGTGGCTGGCAGACACCACCCCCCCCCCACCCCGGGGCCCCGACCCCTCTCCCCACCAGGCAGCAGCTCAGAGACATTCTACTGTTTGGGAATTTGGAGGGACCAGGATGCTGGGGGCTGCCTCCTTTGGAAGGAAGGCAGGAAAGCAGCCACCAGCTCAATGTCAGAAGCTCAAGAAGGGATGGAAACCTCAAAACATAGGTTCTCCCTGCCCCCCAACAATGAGCTTGAGGCTGGTGTGGTAGATGTTCTCTGAACCTGGGTGAGAACTCTGTGGGTCATGGCCAGCTGGACACTCACCTCTGGCCTCAGTGTCTTCCTGAGCCACAGGGATTAAATAGGACAGTGAGTGAGCTAGTGCTGCACACGTTTGCTCACCCATTCAACAAATATAGTAGATATGAAGCACCTACTATGTGCCAAGTATCACTTGGGCACTGGGTGGGGGGTGTCTGGTGGACATGCCCACTAAGGTCCCTGCTCACATGGGGCAGAAAGAGGACAATAGACAGGTAAGCAAATACATAAACAGGATAGCACCAGTTACTGCTGTATATAATATAAAACAGGGAGATGTGTGGAAAATATCTGGGGCAATAAAGTGGGTGTGACACTTAAGTTGTGACCTGAGAGATGATGAGAATCTGGGGGAAGACCATGCCAACCAGAGGGAACAGCAGGGGCAGAGTCCCGAGGTGGGAACCAGCATAGAATGTTCTGGGGATGAAAAGAAATGATTGAAGCAGAGGGAGCAAGGGTGTGAGGGGGAATAGGGAATTGCACGTTCTGATGATAGAAACCCACCCAGGTGCTCTTTGGGAATGGAGAAGATGGGTAGGAAGTGAGAGGAAACTCAGAAGACTGAGAAGGGAGGGGGCCAGGGCCAGGGGTGGCCATGGAGGAGGGAAGTGGACAGTCGAGGGGATGGTTCCTGGGTGGGTGGGGTGGAGCCAGCAGCAGCTGCTGATGGATTGCATGCAGAAAGGGGCTGAGGCAGAGGATCTGAAGCCCGAGCCAGTCTGGGAGGCAAGGAAATGTGGGGGAGGAAAACAAGGAGGCTGCTGGACTCCCGCCCGATTCAGAGGAGTGGGCCTGGGAATCGGTGTTCAAAATGAGCCGACCCCCAGGTGATTCTGGTGAAACTGAGCTCAAATTCCAACTCTGGAGGCTGAGTTCTACTCGTATAAAAAACATAGCCTGAGGCTTTTGTTGCCAAATAAGGGATCAGAATACAAAGGCTTAAACATTGAAAACACACAGGTCATTTCACTCATCACTACTCTCTCCATGAAGGCAGGAAAGGGAAGACCACACCCAGAGTTCCCTCCCTTAGCAAGCATGTGGGTGCCCGGTCCGGGAGCCCTTCCCTCCCCAAAGATTCAGGAGATTTGGGAATCTCTGAGGTGCCTGCTGCCTGAGTGTGAATGGAGGACACTTTCAGACAAGAGGCCAATACCTCCACAGGATCCATGATTCCAAGGGTCCCGTGCAAGAGCTCAGCTCTACCTGCAGGTGACATAGGAATCACGGTGAGCTGAAAGATGACAGTCTACCCTCGCGAAGTTCATTTCCTCACATAAAACAAGCCTGGGGGTTGGCAGTCTAAGCCTGATAGGAGCACCTGTGGTTATCAGGGACCCAGGTTCCTTCTAATTGTCTGATGTCACTTTCTAGCATGTGGCTTCTATCCTAAGGTCACTTCATGGTGAAATACGGCTGCTGGGTCTCAATGGTCATGTCAGGTTGGAAGGAGAAATAGTTTAGAGCTCACATTTCATTAAATTTCAGACCTAGTGCTGACCACACCTAGCTGCAAGGTAGGCTGGGAAATGTAGTTTTTTTAGGCTAAGCCCTTTGCTTAGGGCAGTGGTCGGCAAACTCATTAGTCAACAGAGCCAAATATCAACAGTACAACGATTGAAATTTCTTTTGAGAGTCAAATTTTTTAAACTTAAACTTCTTCTAATGCCACTTCTTCCAAATAGACTTGCCCAGGCCGTGGTATTTTGTGGAAGAGCCACACTCAAGGGGCCAAAGAGCCGCATGTGGCTTGCGAGCCGCAGTTTGCCGGCCACGGGCTTAGGGGAATGGATGTTGGAAGGCAGTTAGCCACTTCCATCCTAGGATATGAAAAGTACATAGGACACCATGTAAATAAAATCAAGGCATCCCCCTGCTTAAAACTCTCCATGAGTCTCCAGTTACCTGCAGCCCGTCCACCCTGGCCTCCACAGCCCTACTGGATCAGTCCCCTGTGCTTCCCCTCCTAACACCTCTCTCTCCTACTCCCTTTCTACTCATGACTTCAACATGTCAAGTTCATTCCCACCACTGGGCCTTTGCACTTGCTATTCCCTCTGACTATGTCTTTCCCTTAAGATCTTTGCACAACCAGTTCAACACATCTGGCAGGCCTCAGCTCAAATGTCCCCTCCTCAGAGAGGCCTGCCCCCACCTCCCCTCCAAGGGCACTCTCAATCCCATTAACCTGGTTTATTTTTTCCACAACACTTAGAACAATCTGCTCATCTCATATGTTTTACGCTTACGCTCCACGCGAGGAGGCAAACTCACTTTTGCTCACTGCTCTGCATACTGTTTGTTCATTTATGGGTGTATATGAAGATCAAGAATAAGACTTAATTTGTGTTTTCTTCTGTATGGTGGCCTATGGGATCAGGTGTAAGAAGGTGCTTGCCAAGAGGCCCAGCTTCAGTGTGGCCGTTCATGTTCGGACTGTACTTGGTCACTACCTCATTCTGAGTCAGCCACACCAGCTTCCCTGAAGGAGGGCTGGTTCCTCCGACTTTCACGGTGCCTGCCTGTGCATTTGGGAGGAAGGGTGATTATGTCTGTGGAACCCTGGGCTATGCATGGCCACATGTGTTCAAGCTCTCTCCATTCTCTGCCTGGGACTCAACAGATCTTTGGGGTCTCTGTCATCCTAGGGATTCCTTTGCCCTCTCTCTGGACCAGATCTCCTGATCCCCATGTCTCACGTTATTTTCTTTTTTAAATATATATATATTTTTTATTGATTTCAGAGAGGGAGAGGGAGAGAGAGAAAGAGAAACATCAATGATGAAAGAGAATCATGGACCGGCTGCCTCCTGCACGCCCCACACTGGTGGTCAAGCCTGCAACCTTGGCATGTGCCCTGACCGGGAATCAAACCCGGATCTCCCGGTTCAATGGTCGATGCTCAACCGCTGAGCCACGCTGGCTGGGCCAGGCTATTTTCTTTCTTGATCTGTCTATCCCCGCACCCCCAGCCCCGTTGTTATGGAGCACAGGCTCCAGCGGCTTCTTGAGAAAGAGAGGAAGAGAGTTCAATTTTTTAAATCTTGTGAGCCTGCAGATGTCTTTTTCTCTCCTCTCAGTTGATAAATAGTTTACCTGGGCATAGAATCTAGTTTGGAAATAATTTCCTTTCAGAATTTTGAGAGCATTACTCCCTGTCTCCTAGTGTCTCTGGGAACTTGTAGACTTTGGTCCCCAGGCTTCTGAAATTCTGCAGCAATGTGCTTTGGGGTGGGTCCCTTCATCCATCACGGTCCACAGTTCGGGTCATTTCAATCAAAAATTGTTTGTCCTTCCTTCTTGAGAATTGTTCTTGAAGTGTTTCATTACTTCTATCCTCTTTCTCTACCTCCTATTATTCAAACACCAAATCTCTTGAATTGATCTTTCCTTGCCTCTTACCTTTCCTCTCCTATTTCCATTTCTTTGTCTTTTTTGCTCTATTTTTCGGGAAATTTCCTCACATTTGGCTTCTAATCCATCTATTCTTTTCTTTAATTACTTCTTTCTGCTTTTAATTTCCAAGAACTCTCTTTTAATTCTCTATTCTCCAAAGGTTCCTGCTATTAGAGCTCAATAGAGTAATCTCTTCTCTTCCTGAGGGTATTAATAATAATCTTTGAAAGTTTTCTTCACCTGCATGGTCTCTGTTTCTTACACAATTTTTCTACTTGTCTGCTTTGCTGTCTTTATTTATTGAGAGAAGTGTCCCTCGGATGTCTGGTGATCTGTGTGGCTCACCAGATCATGGTTGAGTACCAAATGGCTGGTTCGAAACTCTAAGATCTCGATGGACCGGTGCTTGGGGAATCCAGTGTCGGTACTTTGAGATCTTTCATTTGGGGTTGGACAGATTTTTTAGGGAAACTTTTTCAGTCTCCTGCCTGAACAAGATGTCTGGCCTGATGGCTTCTGGAGCTGAGTAGGGGAAGGGACCTCTTTGGGGGCCCCAGCATTCTGTATCCCCTCTTTTCAGAATAGTAGCTAAGCTCTTAGCTGTCCCTGGCCTCCTCCAACCCAGAGAATAAGCCCTGGACTTGTGGTGGGGATGGGAGAGGCATTACCCAACAGCCTGAGTGAGGCTGGGGAGCTGGATTCTCACAGGTGGTCAAAGATTTTGCTCTGCTGCCCCTTCCTTTAACTTTCACTCATCCCCATTTCCAGGGTTCCTGGGGCTGCATGTTCCTGAGGCTTCGCAGGCTCTGGGCTAAGAACAGACTGGAGTCTCTTCTACAGGATCAAACAGACTCTGTCTAGCCGGGGCTTCTCAGTCGGGTATCGCTCCTCCCTGCTTTCCAGCTCCCAGAATTGCGTTGCCGCCATCTTTCTCCCTTTTATCCTTCCTATTGAGTGATATCTTTTAAAAAATCATCTTTTTGTGGGGACCAGAAGGGAGTGCATGAGGCATGGTGTTTGGTCTGCATCTTGTTCCCCCCTCGTCATCTTACGAATGAGGGGAGGAGGTGGGCTTCCCATGGAGACGAACAGTAGCGGCACAGCGGAACCCTGTCCTGTATTTATGGAGATCCTTACTTCATAGGCTCACCTCCCTGTGGAGACTGAAAGTGCCAGGTGCTCCGCCCTGTTGTCCCCAGCAGCCAGGCTGAGCCTGCCCAAGTTCAGCCAATGAGATGCTCCTCGCCCCAGATCTGGCTCAGGAGCTGGTGAGCAAAGAAGCAGGGCTGGGGGGTGGAGGCCGGAGCTGTGCTGTGTCCTGTGCAAGCTGTGGTGGCCAAATCAGGGTGCCGGCGGTGGTGTTCTCACTGGCCTGGTTCTTAGCAGGATCTGGACCCTGATCAGCTAAGAACCCCGAGGGCTGCACACTGGCCAGTGGTAGGCTTGGAGCAGGAGGCAAGGCTCTAACATGACACGTGTCCTCCCCATGTGTCAGTCTACTCAGCCCCCTTGAAGCTGCATCTGAAGCCTCCCCAAAGGGGACCTTCCCTACCTGCAAATGTTTCACAACCTAAGTCTCCGGACTGACCCTCTTATGACCTTCCCAATTCTTGACCCTTGACCTCTTGTTCCTTATCCAAAGGTGAGCCCCACTCTGTGGCTGTCAGCGTCTCTGCACCCAACACCAGACTGTCTGGTTGCATACCCCCACCTGCTCTGGCCATGCCTGCTGCTCCTGTTTCAGCCAGGTCCATGCTCCTGATGCCCATGGAGCAGTGTCCCAGCCCTTGCCCGCCAAAGTCATCTCAAACCATTAGTTAAATATTTAAAATATGCACGATTTCATATGTTTATACCTTGTTCTTCCCACTAGAAGCATGTCTCATCCCTTCACTGCAGAGCACAGGGCCAGGCACATGCAAAATGCTGAATAAAGGTTTTCCCACTTCCCTCCTTTGTCGAGGAACTCATGCATGATTTACAGACACGAATATTGGCAGTGAAAATTATTTTCTCTTATCTGAGCTTAGTTTTCTACTGGCTTTTATTGTAAAAACAAAATAACATGAAGGAAATTTTGGAAAAAGGAGGGGGGAAATCACCCATACTTCTACCTGGCACAACTACTAGTATTTTCATTGTGTGTGTGCTGCCTTCAAGCCCTTTTCTATAAGTGTCCACAGGTTCACAGAGCTCCAGTCCTAACATCACTCCCCATAAATCCAGCTAAAAGACCACTTCCCAGGCCGCCTTCTCAGACCCAGAGTAATTCCTTCCTCCTTGGGTCTCTGTCTTTCTCGTCCCGAGAGTTATTACTTGTTTTCAGGACTCTCCCAGTGATCAGACCAGGAGTTTGGGGGGCGGGGGGCAGGAATTGCCTTCTGTGAGTCTGTGACCCAACCAGAGGGCAGGGCGCTCGGTGGGTGTTTGTCACGGGCACAGTTTTGTATTCCATGCTGTCACTCATTGTGCGTAAGAGCAGATGCCTTTCCCCTGTTGCTCTGTAGTTTTCATAACGATCATTTTTAACAGCTCTAGAATATTTCATCAAGTGGATGTTTTATAACTTAGTTAACCACTTCCCTATTGGAGAACATTTGGGTTGTTTCCAGTTTTGTTTTTTCTTCCTGTCACAAAAAACAAACAAACAAAAAACAAAAACCCAACAACAAAAAACGTTGCCACAGCCATTCTTGTGCAATATAGCTTATTTCTCCTTTACTAGTAAGTTAATTCAGAGAATCTCTGAGTCAAGCATGTCCCCAACCTTTAAGCCCATTTCAACCTCTCAACAACTGACTCACCGGGTCCCAGCTCACAGGAGGGACACAGGTGCCCCACAACTCTCTGCATAAACACTTCCTATGACCACAGGATCTGTGTCCCGTTCCCCCATCAGTTCCCTGCCCCCTGTTCCCCCTTCCATGAGTGGTTAGGCATTGAGTTGCTCTCTTTCAGTAAATGGTTACTAAAGTGCTATTCATCTTGGACTCTCTGGAGCCTGGTATAAAAGCGGGCATGTCTGAAGTGCTTTCAGCCTGAGGTGTGTGCCTGCCCACACCTGTGCCCCTTCCTCTGGCATCAGCTCCCTAGGGGAACCACCCGCCTCCTATGCCCGGCCCTCACTGATGCCTTTGCCTTCAAAGCCAGTCCTGTACCTGGGCTTCAGGCCTGGCCAATCAGAGCACTGCATCCCTGCTCACGGGGATTGGCTCAGGGAAGGTCACATGACCCAGTCAGAGCCAATGAGTTGCAATATTGGGTCATCTGAGAAGCCCTTTCTTCCCATTGAACAAGGAGCGGAGAGGAGATGCAGCATTGATGATGTCATATTGTAAGATGTACTATTGACCACGAGGTAATATTGATGGTGAGACATTGGAGCTGCCTGTAGGCATTTTGCCACTGTATAGGGAGACCCCACCTGAGAATGGTGCCAGCACAAGGAGAGTAGGAGTAAGAGAAGCAAAGAGAGCATTTCTTCATTTATTTCCTCTACACTTATTTGTTCAGCTGTACTCTGTGCTAGGCCTGTCCCTGCACCCCCCCACCCAGCCCTCCCACCGGGAAACAGCTATGAACAGGACAAAGTCTCTATTCTCACCCAGCTCATGGACATTTAGCAGGGAGAAGCAGTCTCTACAACATTCAAGCATATAAGTAAACAGGTGAATAAACAGGATACTTTCTGGAAGTGGCAAGTGCTTTGAAGGGTGAGAGCAAGTGGTCTAAGGAGGGTGGTTGCTCTGGACTGGCCTCAGGGGCACCTGAGAAGTTGCTATTGGAGCAGAGACTTGAAGGTGTGAGGGATGGCATTCCAGGTGAAGCAGCCACCTACAGGCTCCACCCAAGGTGGGATGGGGCATGGTGTACAGCCCTTTTTTTTTTAATCTTTAAAAAATTGTGGTAAAACAGCCATAACATAAAATTCAATATCTTAACCATTTTGATGTGTACAATTGAATGGATGCACAGGCCCTGAAGACATTTTTGAATCCCTGGATCCAGGAGTAACTGAAACAGCTACTCTCCCCTGACTTTTCAGTTACAGGAGCCAATAGTTGCCCATCTAGACTATGTTCAAGCTGGATTCTCTACCCCTGGCTCCCTGAGGCCTGAACAGTCGTTGTTGTGGAGTGATCAAATGAAACAACAGGAGCCGGAAGTCCCTAGAAACATATGCTACCCCCAGCAATGCCACAGTAGCTCTGTCCTTGCAGCCTTGTCAGCACTGGGGATTATCACCCACCAGCTTTCAAGCCTGGAATATGAAATATGGGGAGGAAACTGGGACCAGCCCCACCTCTCTTCCTGTGAGTTCTCGGCACTCATCCATCTCTGCTCTGAGCTGTTGTCACATGGTGGGCTGTGACATTTCCACCTGGAGGTGTCTCACTTATTGCTCTGGGGACATATTTATTTTTTTATTTAAAGAGAATTTCCTCAGCAGTCTGTGTCACCAAGGGCCTTCAGGAGCCCCCAGCAGTATGATTCTGTCTGAAGAACAAAGAGGCAAATTTGCAGCAGATCAAATGCAAAGGCATCGTGAGGAGGAGAGGCTGGAGTTACAGATGAAACAGTGCCGGCTCCGGCCCAGAACTGTGTGTTTTGCCAAGATCTGAGAGCCCTGAATAATGGAGAATTTACACACAGCTCGGGGTGCATGCCTGTTCGGGTGTGGGAGGACAGGGGGCTCCCCCACCTTGTTGAAGACACCGCCTTGCCATGAGGAAGAAGGCGTAGCACCACCCTCCAGGCAGGGGCAGCAAAAGAACTGGGAAGAGAGAGGATGGAGTTGAGGGACCGCGTGCCCTCAGCTACGGGGACTCTGTGTTGCAGCTGCTGCTGCGTGGGTGTGATGGAAGCTCAAGTGTGGGGAAAATGCAGTTCCAGTTTCCCAAAGTGGGGTCCCGGCAGCCCTGGGAATTTAGGGGAAATGCAGAGGTCTTTTGTTGGCCGGTGGGCCTTTTCTACTGAACCCAGGAAGGTGCCCCTGTAGCCTAGTTCGGGGGTACACACTTTGTGCCCCTTCTCCTGGGTGTCTCCCTGTGACCTCCTCATCCTCCACACATCCCCCTCGGCTTGCCTTTCCTTAAGGCTGAGCACCTCTTCCTACACTTCCTTTTCCTACTCTCGGGTCCCAGACCCAAGCCTCCACCCTCCACCCTCCAATTCCTCCTAGCCTCCCCTTCTATTCCCCTACCTCAGACCCTCTTCCTGACCGGCTGCCTAGTCTTCCTCCCACTCCTGGAACTCCCAGGCCTCTGGGTTGGCTGCCCCTCACATTGCCTGCCCACCGGGTCCTCCATGGAATCACAGCTCTAAACCCTTCTCTCTGCGCAGAGTGTCACCTCTGCCTCTCCCCCCGCCACCTCAGGGTAGTACTGTCTCTCTGGGGATGTGGTCCATCCTTCTGTGAGTGGACGCTCCTCATGCTTTCTGGCCACCCAGTACTAGAAGCTTCTTCCTGCAAAGGAAGAGCCAGCCTTCCTCTGTATAAGTTGAAATGCTGGACATTTGCTCTGCAGGCCTCACTGACTGCGAGGGCCCCCCAACAAGCCAAGGTCACAAAGTTGCAGGCCACCCAGAATCCCAGAACCTGTCTGTCCATGGGCGATGGCGGCAGCAGTCTCCTCCGGCCCCAGAGGGAGCGGGACAGGAGCCAGGGCCAGCCGGGCAGGTTGGGGTGTCAAAGCCAAGGGAAAGGGCAGTGGTGTCTTAGTGGCTTCTTCCTGAATCCTCAGCCCCTAAGCATGCTCAGGCCCCCCAGCGAGTGTCTGAGATCCAAACACCCCTTATAAGTGCCCTTTCTGCTTATATCAGCCTATAACGTTTCTACTGCTTTGAATTATTTCAGTTCTATTGTATTGGAAGACCCTGACTTGTCCATTACTTTTCTCAATTTGTTTTCTTCCTTATTCTAGTAACATCCAGATAGGACTAATAACTAATACCTATTTTTAAAAAGACATTTATGAAATTTAAAAAATGAATTGCTGTAAGGTAAGATATTAAGTAAATGAAAAGGTCTTTCAAAATGTGACTTAACAATCCAGAAGCCACAAAAGACTTGACAATAGTTATCACAATTGCAAATGCATATATCCTTCGGCCCAACAACCCCACTTTTGAGAATTTATCCTACACCTATCCTAATCAGTTCCTATAGCCTAGAGATCAGTGATCTTTCCGAATCAGATCGTAGAGAGCTTCCTCATCTCCCGGCTCCTCCTATTTTTTCTTTTTTTCACAGCGGAATATTCCATGGTATAGACAGGCCCTGGTTCAGTGAGCTGGCCCCCTCCTGGTGGACACCTGCGCTGCCTTCGTTCTCCTGCTGTCATAGTTCAGTGAACGCTGCTGTACACGCACGTCTCTCAGGTACAAAGTGGAACACCTGTGCAATATGTCAAGTGGGAAAATAAGATACAGAACAGCCTATTGGACATGTTGTGATTTGCACAGAAAGAGGGAAAATAAGAATATGTCTTTATATTTGTTATACTTCCATAAAGACACCCTGGGAGGACAGACAGAAAATGAGGAAGGAGCATACCTGCCGCTGGTGCGAGGGGGGCGGCGTGGGGAGCAGGATGACAGGGCAGAGCCTTGTTTTGCTTTTGGACCACATGACTGAATTAACCGTTTGTCTTTTTAAACATCAATGAGCACAGAGGTGACACACAGGTGTGACCCAAATCCTGAAGGTGGCCATTGATGGCTGAATCTGGGAACGCTTCATGTTGTGGCTTTGGGCTGTCTCTTACGGCCAGACTATTCCTTCAGCCACACGAGTGGACAGGGAACTGGGGACAGCATGGGGCGGCCCCTGCAGGTGCAGCCCGCCGTGCACAGGACTGCCTGCCGCTGGGGATCCCCCACGGCGTCCTGTTTCTCCTCCACCGTGTCTGGGGGTGTTGATTAGTGGACCCCTCTCTAAAACCGGAGACCTCAAATCCTGCTTCTCTCCCAATTGAGAAGACCCTAGAGGGCCTGCGGGGTTCAGGGACTGCCCTGTGACAGGCCATGTTGGCCGGTTCCCATACTGATAGAACCACCTGTTCCCGCCGGTGCAGCCACACGGGAACCCAGGCAGCAGCCCACACCTTTGTCCCTGGGCCTGGCACCTTGTAGAGGCTGCAGCCAGATGAGGGCCTGGGATCTGGGTAGAGAGACAGGGCGGGCGCAGGGGGAGGGCCGTGCACCTCCTCTGTCTCCAACTGCCTTTGTTCGCGAATAAACACACCGTGGCCTCCTCCCCCACCTGAAAGTCGCTCCTGCCAGAGAGAGAAATCGTGTACAATCTCTGCTTTAGATGCACAGAAAGTCTGAAATTGCTTGGAGACCAGGCGGGAGGGAGCTGGGCGAGGCTGGGGGATCCGGGCGTGTAATTGCGGGTCATCTATCTGTTTCTGTCAGTGCGCAGCGATTGCAGAAAGACTCCTCCAATGTGTTGCTTCCCATCTTGCATTACTTACTCTTTCCTCGGCAGCTGTAAAACCTTTTCCCTAAAAGTGCCCTTAAGCATAATGAACAGCAGACTTTTAGAACTGGTAAGAAAGACACCCCCAAATGATGTACTTGGCCTTTCTCAGGGTCCCTGAGACGAACACACAGCCGCTGGAATCTGCTTTGGGTCAGTGGGGGGTTTCCAGCTGACCTGAGCGCTGCAGAGAAGACACCAGCATGAGGGGTCTCAGTCACACCCGCCTCCATCCCGCTGGGTGGTGTCCCCAGAGGAGAGGTGCAAACCTCCTCCAGGTGGGCGGAGGGGTTTCCAATGCACCTACCTGCGTTCCTTTGGGTAACCCTACGGTGCCCGCAGGAGGCAGGGGTAAGGGGTGATGCTGTAGCAGGTGAGACGTTGGGGTGAGCAGCCCAGCTCCTGCGGAGGGACAGGACCACTGAGCAGCCCAAATGTGGCTAACTAAACCAGAGTTACTCTCCTTGGGGGCAGGGTGGGGCCTGTGGCAGGGGGAAGCAGGTGTTCCCAATCCTGGGGGTGTGACTTGGAAGCAGGGGAGCTCTGGTCCTGTCACTTGCTCACTGAGCGACTAGGCCACCAAGGGCACCCTCTGGGGATCACCAGAGGCAGCGTGGGGTCCCCTGAGCCTGTGGCTCAGTCCCAGAACCTCTCTAGGACTTGGTTTGCTCATCTGCCCAGTGGGAGCAGTACTGCCCTCATCATCACAGGAAGTAGTTACTGCTCACACGAAGTGCGTTAGCATGCCCGAGCACTTTATGCGGAGGAGGTCACCTCCTCTTCCGGCCCAGCTAGCCGTGTCGCCAGGCTGTGCAGTGCCCAGCTGAGCAGTGCCCAGTGTGTGGGGCTGTTCCTAAATGACAAGCATTGAGAGTCTATACAGGTTCTTATTGGAGATGCAGATGGAGACTTTCAGATTCAAACGGGTTCTGTGAGACCATCAAGGCCACGCCCACTTTCTCATCACCCCAAGGTGATGCCCAGATAGGTGAAGGTACTCTCCTGGTGTCACACCAAGGTGGAGTGACCCTGGGTCGGGATGCAGGTCTTCGGACTGGCTGCCTGACTGCCCTTGTCCTTCCTTTCTTCCCAGGCCCAGAGTGGGGCTGGCCGTGGGCACAGGCCCTGCATCCTGGGTCTGGGACGTGCGGTCAGTGGGAGGAGCTTCTGCTCTGTGCGGCTGTTCCCCTCCGCCCTTGACCCTGGTGGACATTCAGTCCTTGGCTCCTCCTGGCATGGAGCCCTGGGCCATGTGCATCTGTAAGCCCCTGCTCCCCTCGTGAGGATACTGGAACCATCCAGTGGCTGCCTCTCCCCCTCAGCTCCTCAGCCCAGAAGGTGGGGTGAACCCCAGATATGCCAGCCAGCTCAATCCCATCCATCCCCGGTGACTGGTGGAGGATGGAGGGGGAGCTCAGGCCGCTTGCCCATGAGGATAGTCATGTCACAGTATGAGTGACCCTGTTCCTGGAACCTGTGGGAGAAGGTTCATCCACTAGTTCTAGGGGTGACAGGGGTGAGGCCCCGCTGCAGTCCTCTGTCACATTAGAGCAGGGCTTACAAACTCCACAACCATACCAAGCCAGCTGAGAGGGAGGCGGCAGGGCAGCCCCCGTGGGCTCCGCAGCCTCTGATGGTGGTATGTGCAAGGCAGGCCCAGAGTGGTGGCCACACTAAGCTTGGAAGAGGAACTGGAAATCTGGACTTTTAGGATAGGAACTTCCCTGATTTTTAGGCACTGTGCTGGTCACACGTGGCTCTGAAGCCACCATGAGTCCCCGTGGAGCAGGTCCGAGGTGTGGTCAGAGCTCGGAGGACCCAGGCCCTGTCAGGGGGCTGTGCTGTGGCTGGGCAGGGGAGGTACTCGCTTTACCCACACACCGAAGGCTCCTGTGAGGAGGCCCTGTGGCCTGGAGAGGTCAGGGGTGCGCTGAGGCCACAGGCTGATGAGGCTCATTTCCGTCCAGAGTGTTGGGCCCCAGGAGCTCCCCCTGAAACCACTGACTGACCTCCTGCGTGGGCACATCCCTGCCCCTCAGCTCCTCTCTGCCCCAGATGGAGCAGAGGGGGAGAACCCCAGACGTGGCCTGTCCACGCCAACCCCTCCTCCTCAGTGGACCAGCTTCCGGGGCCTGTGGTCTTCTGTCTTTCCCATCATGCCTTGGGCATCAGACTGCTTTGCCTGCCTGCCTCTCCCCTGGCCATTGCTGGGCAGGATTCCAGAGCAGGGCACACTCTCCTTGGGAGCCAAGGCATCTGGCTGGTCTCCGATGGGCCCCGTCCCTCATAAAAACCCCAGTCTCAGCCTGTAAACACCAGGCCAGCAACCTCTACGTTGCAGGTCACCCCAGGGAATAAAGAGGGCTCTGCAGGGACCAGCGCCCTCTTCTGACAGGAAGGGAATGGGGTCCAGGTAGGACCACTGGCCTGGGCCTCAAGTTAACAAGCCTCAGATTCAGACCCCAGATGAGATGATGTGTAGACTCAGAGAGACACTGTCAGGATGGAGAAGAGAAGACATTCATCACTCATGTTAACTGTTGTCATCCTCGCCTGCTCTCTCTCCACTCCCTCCCGAGGGCTCTCAGCAGACCCTGTTAGCTCTGTCCTCCGGATGTCTGCCACCCACCCCTGTGCCCCTCCGCTGTGACCCCATGGGGGAAGGGCCAGAGCACCAAGTCTCAGCTTCTCCCTCCCCTCACTGCTCTGCCAGCCATGGCCCCCTTACAGGCACTGGCCACTTAGAGCCTCTGCCTTTACTGTTCTCTTTATCTGGGAGTTTCTCTCCACAGATCTCCATGCGCCTGACTCCCTCGCTTCCCTGAATCTCTGCTCAAATGTCACCTCATCAAGTGTCACCTTCCTGAACCAACCGTAGAAAAGGGGCGGCCCTCCTTCCCAACCTCCTGCACCCCTCACCCCAACCCCCCCTCCCTGCTCTGTTTTTCTTTATAGTCCTCACCACTGGGCATTTTACATTCTTCTACTTGCTGAGTTTTTAGCATAGAACTCAACAAATAGTACTTCCTTAAGACTTTCCTGCTCTCTGGGAGCCTCTGAGGATGAGTGTGGCTGTAGGTGGCTGAGTCCAGGGGCCTTGCCCACCCCAGGGAAAAAGGAAGACTGAGCACCGCTGTGGTGAGTGCCAGGGGCCAAGGATGTCCCCCTTTCAAGGACCAGAAATGGAGGCTGCTGAGGAGACAGCGGGGCCATGGCCCCAGTGGAGCTCAGTGTTCTGTCCTGCAGAAGTCCTGGTCCAGGGAGACCCTGACTCAGAGCCAACTATTCTGGTGACACAGGCTATGAGGGCACCTTCAGAATGGCCTTTGCAGAATGAGTAGGAGCTGCTAAGCTGACTTGAGGAAAGGAAGTGTGAGGAAGAGAGAATGGTGCGAACATAAATATGTACATGGGTAGAGTGTCGTCGTCTTAGGACATGACGGGTTCTGTGTGAGAAAGGGCGCAATTCTGCAACACTGGATTAAACAAAGAAAACCGAACATGCAGGACTTGTCAGAACCTTCAACACACCGTGCCCATTGTGGCTTTCCGGGATGGGATATAGTGTAGCCCATTTATTTCCCAAACTGATTTGCTTACTGGACGACACTGAGGGCCCAGAGGTCCATATAACTCACCTGGGGAATTACTGATACGAGCATGGGGGCGCATGGCAGCCAAGGGAGGGGGCTGAGCTTGGGAGGGAGGAAGGGCAGAAGGAGCAGGGATGCTGCTGTAACGAAGCGGAGGCCCATTTGTTAATTCTTTAAATGCCCTGCAAAGAAATTTTGACTCTATCCTGTAGAAGCTGACATCAATGAGGGGTTTGCATTTAACGTGAATCCACATTCGTGACTCTAAGACAAGGGATGCAATTGGAATGTTCCGGAGAGTTCATTGAAGAGGTTGGCCTAGCACTGGGGCAACCCAGAGCACATGCATCTGTGTAAGGAGGGTAGGGCTGCTAGGGCTAGTTCTGTAGATTTTGCACCGCATACCTGCAGGGAGCACCAATCCCAGCGACACAGCATGAACTGTGCTTCCGGTGCTGTGCAGTGCACAACCTGAGCGCCTGTCCAGTGAGCCGCTGCCAAATGGGAAGGTGTGGTAGAATGGTGTTCACCAATATAGGACTAGGGAAATGAGTGTTTGCAGAAGACTGTACCTCCCAATCCCCTTGGAATGTGCTGGGCCACATCACTACATGCAGTCAACGACAAGTGACCAGAAGCCAGATGTGCGTCACATGCTGAGGCTCTGCAGCATCCATGTGCTCTTCTCCGGCCTCCTCTTCCCCTGAAGCAGCAACGAACAAGGCCATGTGTCTCACATGCTGCTAAAGGGTGGTGGTGCCTCCCTCAGCCTGGGTCCCTGAGTGACTGTGTGGAGCAGAGCCCCCAGCTGCTTGCATTGGACATGTGGTTTGAGAAAGAAGTCAACATCTGTGTGGGAACCCCTGAGAACGGAGGCATTAGTTACTGCAGCAGAGCTCAGCCTGTCCTAACCTACACAGAGGTAAGGCAACACATTGCCCTGACTTCCGAATGGGAAGAGAAGTCTTCTGATGTTATGTGTTGGGCACCAATTAAAAATAACACCCAATATGGTGCAGGCCACGCCAAACCCCTCTGCACACCAGGCACTGGTTTGCAACCACCATCTCCGGCTCTGCTGTAGGGCCTTAGAGACCTGTACATAGAACATGAGTGCTTTTTTTTTTTTTTTTTTTTTTTTTTTTTTCACTTTCCTAGGCAATCTCATATACTTGTGGGCGTATCAGGACAGAATGAGACTCTCTGGTCTATGATTAATGGAAAGAGAATGCCAGGTTACAAACATAGAGAAAGAAGGCAATGCTATGGCTCTTTTAAAAGCTGCAGCATTAAGGCATTTAAATGCCTGTGACAGCAGTTACGTGACACTGACTGAATCAGCCTTGAGCGAGGCAGGAAATGGTGATTAAGAGCACAGCTCTGCTACTTGTGTGGCACCTTGGCCAAGTCACCTCACCTCTCTGAGCCTCTGCTTCTTTGTGGGAAGTTAGGGTTCATCGTCGAAACTGCCTCGCAGGGATGCTGATGGGAGGAAATGGGGTGTGTGGTACAGCCCTTGGCTCTCAGGAAGGGTGCGCTAATGCCAGCTCTTGTGGTTATTCTCTTTCTGTCATGCCAATCAATGGCACAGAGCTGGCTCCCCCTGGCACAGCCCCTCCCTGCCACTGCAGAAGGCTCACCAGGGAAGGAGCCGGGATTGGCCTTCCTTTGCCATCACGAGCTCAGCACCCTGGGCCTGGCCAGCTGCACGCTGGCTGTATGTGTGGCCTGTGGCTGCTATAACAAATGATCGCAAGCTTGGTGACGTTTCTTCCTCATTATTTTTATTGTGGTAAAGAAAACAACACAGAACCTAAAATTTACCATCTTAACCATTTTAAAGTGTATAGTTTGGGGGCAAAAAAGGTATTAACATGGCTGTGAAACAGATTTCCAGATGTTTTTCATCTGGCAACACTGAAACTATATCTTGGTAACTTTTAAAAAACAAAACAACTTTATTCTCTCACAGTTCTGGAGGCCAGAAGTCCAAAGTCAGTCTCACTAGGCTAATGTCAAGGTGTGGGCAGGGCTGGCTCCTTCTGGAGTCTTAGGAAAGAATCTGTTTCCCTGCCTTTTCTGGCTCCTGGGGGCGCCTGCCCCCTGTGGCTTGCACCCCTTCCTCACATCGGGCCGACCTCTGTGGCAGCTGTTCCATCTCCTACACCTGTAACCAACCCCCCTCTGCTGCCCTCTTATTGAGCACACTGATTGCATAGGGTCCACCTCCCCATGTCAACATCCATAACTTAATCACAGCTGCAAAGTCTATTTTGCTATGGAAGGTCACATTTTCACTGGTTCCAGGGATTAGGATGTGGATGTCTTTGAGGGCCACTACTCAGCTACCACACTGGCCATTGCAGTGAGCTCAGGGCCTAGGTGCTTTCCCCGGCAGCCAGGGGGAACAGGATCAGGGAAAGTGCCTCAGATGGGGGCTTGTGGACTTGGAGCAGCAAGTCCGGCTCTGGCCCTGCTCTGGCCCCGACTCTCTATGAGGTCACGGCAGGTCCCTTCCTCCCACTCTCAGCTTCCTCGGGGACCATATCTACCCCAGCACCAGTCATTGAACCAACAAAGCACTGGGGATTCAGACAAAAGTTGCTTCTCTCATGATGCCTCTGTTCTAGTTGGGAGATGGAGAATGAAGAAGACAGATATATGGAAAGAGAAAACGGGACGTGCTAAGGAGAAAAAGTAAGCAGGATTAGGGAGAGGAGGATCAGGCAGGTCTCCTCTCTGGGATCCACACAAATTTCTCAGGCATCTATATTATGTGCCAGGCGCTGTTCTAGGATGTGGCATCCTGGAGGACCTCCTGTTTTAGCAGGGGACAACCCAGGAAGTACTAGTAAATGGGTGGGATAAGTTTAGATGGCAATGAGGTTATGACAAATCTAAATGGTGTCCTGAGTGAGAGAGTGTTGGGGCAGCTTCAGATGGGGTAGTCAGGGAGGGCCTCTGGGAGGAGATGACCACTAAAGAATGGTCAGTGTGAGGAGACCTGGGGGGAAAGGGCTCCAGGTTGAGGGGACAGCCAAGGTACCATGGAGGTGATGCACCTGGAATGCCCAGTATAGTGTCTGGGTGGCAGGTGCTTAACAAACAGTGTTGTCAGTGATGAGGAGTTTGATGAGGGAGGGATGGGGTTTTGCTGGGACAGGACATCAGGTCAAGGGCTCCATGGTCCACCTGCTGTGGCCAGGGATTCTAAGCTGTTGGTCCCAGCACTGCCTGCACCTGGTGGCCCCCTTACACAGAATGAGTGAGGGACCCAAGCCCCATCTGGAACCACCCAGGCCTGGAGGAGCCCTGCCAGGAAGGAGCCTGCCTTGGTCCCCCCACTCCCACATGGAGCCCTGTTCCCGAATTCGGGCTGGGCTCCTTAATGAGACCATCTGTCTGGCTTTCCTCACTCGGCTGGGCCTGGTGAGGCCATCCATCTCCCCTGCCCGCATCCTGGTCTGTCTGTCACCTCTGCCTGGCCCAGCCACCAGGCCTGGCTCGGGGGGGGGGGGGGGGCATGGCAGGTTTGGCCTCTGGCTTTCATGTTTATTCTTCTCATCTGGTCACAGCTGGTCTCCGTGCTGAGTCACTCGTTCCATCTGCCCATCCTCGCTATGGGATGGCGGCTGTCTCTTCCTGGCTCTCCTAGTGCTATGTGGCAGCCCACGCGTGCAGTGTGTGCCAGGGCCTGCACACACATAGAGATGGGACCGTGTGCAGCTCCCGTGCCAGCCTGTGCACCCAGAGTGAGGTGGGCGGGGACCCACTTCAGGGCCAGCCTTCCTTTGAGGGTCCCGGCAGCCCAGAGGGTCACATGGTTCATTTGCTGAGTCTCAAAGAGGGTGGCCTGCCCAAAGGCCACAGCCAGGGCCAGGCTTTGCTCTGCCAGAGCCTTTCCATGTTGCATCAGAGCATGGAAGTGAGGGAGTGTGGGCATCTCCACTCAGAATTCAAACCCTGGCAGGGCAGTTCCCAGGACTAAAGCTCTGAATTTGGTTCCATCATTTAGTCTTTCCAAGTCTGACTTTCCTCATATTTTTTGAAAAACAAACAAGTTGAGCTGAGGTAGTATAATGCCATCATGCATCCCGTGGGCCTAGCACCTATTCTCCCTCTCACTAACGATAGCATCTTAAATTTCCTTATGCCCCTCCCCCCAATTTCTGTGATTTGGGCAGGGCTGACATCAAGCTGGACTCCAGGAGAGGGCACATGACCAAGAATTAGCCAATCAGAGCATTGCAACCCCAGTATCCCCATCAGTGATTGGGCTGGGGTCAGGTGAGCATCAAACTGGGCCAATCAGGGGCAGAACCTTTGCTGGAACTTTTCTAAAGAAAGGGGTGCTCCTTTCTCCTGGGTCTGTGAGCAAGCAGGATTCGAGGCCAGAGTGACTGGCAGCTGCCAAGTGGAGAGAGCCAGCCATTGAGGGAAACAGCACAGTGGAGAGCAGAGCCAAAACATGGAGAATGAGAGTGGGCCTAACAAGCCCCTAGATTCAGCTGGGCCTGAGCCAGCGCCCCCTCTGGACTTTCCCATGACCAATGCTAAACATCCCCTTTACAATACAGTTTGAGGTGGGTTCTGTCACGTGCAACCAAAGAGTCTTATGTGATATACTAGAGGCCCAGTGCATGAAATTCGTGCATGGGGGAGGGGGGTGTCCCTCAGCCCGGCCTGCACCCTCTCCAATCTGGGACCCTTCAAGGGATGTCCGACTGCCGGTTTAGGCCTGATCCCGGGATTGGGCCTAAACCGGCAGTCGGACATCCCTCTCACAATCCAGGACTGCTGGCTCCTAACTACTCGCCTGCCTGCCTGCCTGATTGCCCCTAACTGCTTCTGCCTGCCAGCCTGATCACTCCCTAACCGCTCCCCTGCCGGCCTGATTGACACCTAACTGCTCCCCTGCTGGCCCGATTGCCTCCAACTGCCTTCCCCTGCAGACCTGGTCGCCCCCAACTGCCCTCCCCTGCCAGTCATCTTGTGACAATGTGGGGCGGCCATCTTGTGATGACACTAGGGTGTGATGGTCAATTAGCATATTACCTCTTTATTATATAGGATTCCTGAAAGGCGCTAACAGCTGCCTGATATGTGGTAGATACTCAATAACTATTTTAAAATAAATACTTTGTGAGTGAAGAAAGCCATTCTCAAGAGCTCACATAAAATTCCATTTACATCCCATTCTCGACATGCAGTTGGAGAGATGGCAAACAGGTTCATGGTTGCCAGGGGTTGGGGATGCTGAGGAGGATGGAGGTGGCAGCAAAGGAACAGCAGGAGGGACATCTTCGTGATGATGGGACACTTCTGTATCTTGATTGCTGTGGTGATTTCACAAAGCCCACAGGTGATACAATGGCAGAACGATATGCACACATTGTATCTGTGCCAGCTTCCTGGTCTTGGCCTTGCACCAGAGTTATGACGGATGTCACTGCGGAGGGTGCGGGGCGGGGGGAAGGAACCGAATGCCAGTACATGGGACCTCTGGGTGCTATTTATCTTTGCAACTTCTTTTGAAAAGTTCTTTGTAGGCTGTCACATCCAACAGCACCTGGATCCTAAAGAGCAGAGAGCATGGATGCTGGGATCAGAAGGACCTGAGTTCAAATCCCGGCATGACCATTCACAAGTTGAGTGATTGGAGGTCCCTCATGTCTGTTCACTCACCCTCAGTGTCCTCGACTGTGAAACGGGGCTTAACTTGTAGGGTGGTTATGAAGAGAAAATGGACAACCATGGTCTGCCTAGCCCAGTGCCTGGTACATGGCAGGCAATAAACAATAGCATAGATGTGGAAGCCGTTTTTATATTGGCTTTCTGGGGAGGGCCGGCAGTGTAGGCGTGAGGCTCTGGACTCTGCAGCCAGCTCCCCGGAGCTTGAATCCTAGCGTTGTGGCTTCTGGCTGGGTGACCTTGGCCAGGCAGCTTGACCCCTCTGCACCCTACCTTCCCCATCTGTAAATGGAGAGAAAATAGTTCCTACTTCATAGTCCAGTTTTGAGGATTAAAAGAGATAATGCACCTGAGGCCCTTAGGGAGTGCCTGGCACTTGGCAAGGCCGGTGAACAAACCCCAGGTGGGGAGCCTGGCTCCCTGGGTGGGGTGGGGGTGCCTGGCCAAGCAGTGGGGTCTGTAGCAACTTTGCCCCGAGGAAGCCCTGACTTCCTTGGTACCAGCCCTCAGAGGTCCCCAATGATGGATCTCACCCCTGGGCAAGCAGGAAATCTGACCCTGGGGAAAGGAGGGAGGCATCCCTCCTTCCTTCTCTGACCTCCCTGCGAGGGAGCTCACAAACCTGAACTGGACTCTGCACAGAATGGACTTTGAGATACAGCCTCCCAGGAGGAAGGGAAGGATGTAGGGTTTGTGGGCAGTGAAATTATGGGGATACTGGGGCCTGGGTGGTGTGGCTTGAGTGGGGTTGGAGAAGTTCCTTTGTCCCTAGTCATCTATTTCGTTGATTTACTGTGGCTTTAAAATGCCTAAAATTCCATCATCACCAAGCCCATCCTTTAGGTTAAATGTTGACCACTCCTGTGTTCTGTTCCTCTCTTAAATATAAGTCATTACTGTCTGAACTAATTTATGACAGGGTTTGGGGTAAGGTGAGCTAAAAGCCGTCGGCGGGGAGGGGGGCGAGTACATGAGAACAATGGAGAGAATAATGCTAAAGGCAGACGTGGCCTGCCCTGGCTGGCGCTTGGTGATAATCTATTTAAAGGCCTCCCCTTGCTGTCCTCGTTGATGTAGATCCATTTGAACAGTTTCAGGGCTGTAGTCTTTATTTAATGCAGCTCTGAGTCTGGCTGCACAGGGGCCCAGAGCAGAGAGGAGGCCGGCTCCTAGCAATGCTCAGTAGCAAGGTGAGCGTGTGGAGCTCCTGAGTCCGAGCAGCAGCTGGGCCAGGCGGCAATGGCAGCGGTTGATGGCCCAGTGCTGGCTGTTGTGGGTATCTGCAGGTGACAGTTCCCACCCTGGAGCCCGGCAGGGGCACTTTTGAGAAGGGACTCGATTTCAAATGAGTTGGTGGTTTGGTGCGATGGAAGAGGCTTTATTAATTAGTGGCCGAGAATGAGGCAGGACCCAAGCTGGCTTCAGCAAACAAGGGGATATGCTGGCTCATGTGGCCGAGAATGAGGCAGGACCCAAGCTGGCTTCAGCAAACAAGGGGATATGCTGGCTCATGTGGCAATCTATCTTCAGATCGGGCTGGATCCAGGATCCCCTGTGAGAACATTCAGCAGCTCTTAAAACCACATGCTCCCTGTTTAACCTGGGAAAAGAGCTTATTAGGGGCCAGGCATTTCCTGCCAAAGTCCTGAGATTCTTCCTGATTGGTCTGGCTTAGGTCACATGCCCACTCCCCAAACCAATCCCTGTGGCCAGGAGGATGAGATAGATGGATTGTCTTAGCCAGCTACAAGGGGCCCGAGAGGAAGGGAGGGTGCCAGTTCTATCCAAGCCTTACAGAGGGCAGGGGGCCCAGAATAGGGCCGACCTGGCTAGGAACCAAGCAGACGTTAGCTCGTAACTATGGCCCAGCCTGTGTTCACATGCTTCATCCAACTTACCTTTCTCCACGGCCTCTGCAGAGATTCTTCTTCCCATTTGACCCATGAGAAGACTGAGGCTGAGGAACTTGCCCAAGGCCCCATACCCAGAGAGGGGTTCCAGCCTCCTTCTATTTTATTCCAAGTTCCTTCCAACCCCTCCTCATCTAGCCTTTCCCTTCCCTCCACCCCCCTATTCCAGAGCACTTAGACTGCTGGATTTGGGACCTGGGAAGGATCTTAGAGCTCATTGCTTACAATCTCCTTCAATGACATGCTCAAGAGCACACAGCCAGTGAATGCAGAACAGAAACTAGAACCCAGGTCTGATGGTCACTTACCTCCCACCTGCCCTGCTGTTGGGAACCTGGTGTTACATGGGTGGCCCTGGTCTGACTGGTTTGCAGCCTGGGTTTCTCACCTCTCCTTTTGTTTGCCTCATGTGGTTCCCGAGGCCCCTGCAGCTCGGGGCGCCTTGATGAGGGGCTGTGCTCTCCTGGGTCTCAATGCCACAGCTATTTGCATGTCTACCTCCTCCTCTAGACCAATTTTTTTTTTCCTTTCTTACTAATTGCTTTGTACTAATTCGGTAGAGGTAATTTTCCTTTTTTACTTTATTTCTACAGTTAACACTTCCCAATTAATTTCTTAGCTCTTGAAAGTTCTCACATAAGTTGCCCCAAATGCCCTTTTCAACTGTTGTGCGTGTAACCACGTCTCCGGCAGCATGGTCACCTGATCACGGTTGCTGCATTTGAGACTCTTGGCACATTGGTTGCACTGGGTGCTCATAACAGCCTTTCGAGAGTGGCCTCATTTCACAGAGAGGGGAAACTGAGTTTCTAGGGGCCCTAGTGTGAGCAGAGCTGGGATGTGAACCTCCACCCCCTCCACCATCCTGAGCGCCTGATACAGGGAGAGCTGGCAGTGGGTCCCAGTTCCCAGGTGCACTTCTGACCTTGCAGGTGGCCTTGGAGTGAACTTGGTGGCTATGCTGGCCCCACCCCTGGTGATTCCCAGCCATCCCTGCATCCTGGTGGGGGGATGTGAAATCCAGGGGAACACAGGGTCTCAGCATCTGTGCACAGACAGGAAAAGACAGCGGCTCCTCTCCCAGGGCGAGGAGGGGGAAATGCAACAGCAACTACATTTGCAGAGAAATAAAAAATGATTTCAAATTCTATTTTCCCATCTCTCAGCACATCCCCTGGCGCTATTTTATCTAGTAAATAGGAGGCCTAGCTGTTATTCTCAATTATGATATTAATTCTCCCAGTGACCCTGGGCTACTTACCTCCCTGCTCGGAGCTGGTTTCTCTATCTATCACCACCTGCTCAAGGACAAAAAGATGTTCTCGCAGGAAGGGAGCTCCTGTGTCTGGAACAGACCCGGGCCCTCCTTACCCAGCAGGCCCTGCAGGAGGGGCCACGGGTGGCAGGCGAGGGGTGGACAGCATCTTTGCTCCAGGAGCCTGCTCTCAGGCTCTCTCTTCTTTCCTATCCACAGACCCCTCGCTCTTAACTATATTGTACTTGTGAGCTTTGCAGACCCTTCTGCCAACCTCCCTATCCTGTTTGATTCTGGAATTTTCTATGGCCTCCCCACCCCATGGAGTTGGGGGAGAGATGGTAGCAAATTCCCAGCTGGACACCAACTTCCACCATCATGTGATTAGTTCCATATTATTTTCGTATTTTTTTCAGCCATCTCCCTTCCTGGGGATGGGGGCAGGGGGGACCAAGGTTGCTACGGTAATTGGACTCGAATTTGTTTACCTCAGCGCTCCACACTCCCCCTCCCTCACATCTCTCCCTCTGTCTCCTCCATCCCATGGCGGCTCCCTAAGCCATCTGGATCTCAGCTCCCTCTCCCCTACACGGGAGCCAGAGAGGGCCAGTTTGAGCACCGTGTGGGAGGCCGCACTTCCCTGGAACATGGGCAACTGGATTTTGAAAGCAGCTCGTCAGTGACAAACGAAAAATACAAATAACGAACAACAGAGACCCCAGGCTGGGGTTTGGCAAATACAAATGAAAGCAAGTCTCTGATGGAAAATTCTAATGATTTTTGCTCTTGTTCAGAACTGAAGACTAATTCTGCAGGAATGGTTGTCAGGAAAAACGGGGTTTGGGTGGGGCTGGGGGCTGAGCCGCTTCTAAAGGAGCCGGAGAACTCTGTGGCCTGGGAGGCTCTGAGCGCTCACCCGGCAAAGCCTCCAGGTTGCCAGCGAAGTTACCTGGAGGAGCGTCTGTGAGGCAGACAGGAAGCGTTAGCCTTTGCGGTTGGTTCTGATGGAGAAGGAAGCTGAGGCGCAGAAAGAGGATTGTTTCCAGGCAGACGTAGGTCCAGATATATGACGGGCTGAGGCTCCCATCTGGGTCTTTCTGCTGAGCAGCCTCCGGGGAACAGAGATTTTCGTAGCTCAGGGAGGACTTCAGGTCAGATCTGTGCCAAATCCTCTCCTGAAACTCGGTGACAGTCAAAATAATTGACAACTGGACAGGCCAGACTCTGATCCATCAGAGCTGTGTCCAGCCATGAATTGGGGCGGGTCCAGAGGGCGCCGGAGGTCCACGAAGTCAGAGGGGCCAGGACAGAGGAGCTGGGGGCCCCCGGGAGCTGGAGGCAGAAACTGCTCAGTCCTCAGCCACTGGCTCCCAGCAGCACGTGGCAGGTGATGCTTGGCGCCTCTCCAGCTGTACCCTGTCCTCATTGCCGCAGGCCTGGGAGGAGGCCTGGAGGAAGGTGGCCTCTCTGGCCTCAGTTTCCCTATCCATGGGTTGGGGACAACTTCAGCACCTGGTGCTCCAGGACTTCGGGCAGAGATGACGACCCTTGTCCACCACTCGGCCTGAGGCCTGGCCTGAGGCTGTGCTCAGTGAATGCTTGCTGAACTTCTGATGTCCAAACCCGCTCTTGCATGCTTCCAGCTCCAGTCGTGTGCAAAGTGTGGCCATCAGGCAGTGAGAGGAGCTACTGTAACCAACAGATGAGCATCTGCACATCCGGACAGAGCAGGGCTGTCGCAGCCACACCTGCCCTCTCTGTCCCAGGCCCTTCTTCACGAGCAGCCAGCTTACACAGCACCACACAGAGCACAGCATCCTTTTTTGGGGTTCCCAGCCAGGTGTGGGGATGACAGGAGAGCTTGACCAGATGCCTTTCCTTTCTGCATTCCCTCCACCCCATCACCTCGCAGGGAGCTGCACAAGAACGTTCAGGTTCATCCACTGACAGTGAAAGCTCGCCGTGGCAGCAGGGGCCGGGGGGAAGCAGGTGGGAAGTAGGGGGGAAGTGGGGTGGAGGAGGATGGTGGTTTTGGAGGGACCGTGGCAGTGGTGGCTCCTCTGGTCTCTGGCCAGGACACCCCCCATCAAAGTGTGGGGCTCCCTGTAGCTCCTATATCAGAGTCACTTAAGTGATCCTGCAGAGTGAGAACCACTGAGGCAGAGCCGTGAAACAGACCTTTCAAAGGACCATTTCAGAGATTCTCTTGCTTCGAAGTGTTCGGGACCCTCTACTGTAGACTAACATGTCACAATTCTGAGAACAGAACTGCCCCTTCACTTCCTCCTCCCCTGCCCCAGACTGCCT
Organism: Plecotus auritus; assembly: GCF_963455305.1. NCBI lineage: Eukaryota > Metazoa > Chordata > Mammalia > Chiroptera > Vespertilionidae > Plecotus > Plecotus auritus. The sequence goes on from NC_137773.1 coordinate 39,856,957, forward strand.
GGGTCTGAGCCCCATCTCTGCCACTTAGAAACTGGGGAGTTTGGCTGGGCACTTTATCTCCCCTGCCTCGTTTGTGAAATGGAGAGAAGCAGAACCCACCTGCTCTGTTCAGCTTCTTCTGAGCCCTGCTTGCACGGGGGCGGGAGGAATCCTGTCTTCGGGCTTCCTGAGAGCAGTTCCGATAGGACCTGTCCCAGATTCGAGCCTGTGCCTGACCCGGCCCATCCCCATCAGGTACCAGGTGGTGGGGGCTCTGTCAGGGGTGGGAGCGGCTCTGAGCCAGACACAGCATTCACCGCTTCCCACCTGCATGATCTTGGGCAAGTCCCTTCTCGGGGCTGGAACACAGCTCTCTCTGATGGGCAAAGCCCTTGCTTTCACAGGGTGAGGACAGGCAATCCACTCACAAACACACCAGTGAAAAAAATAACTGAAATAGTGATCCTGTTGTGAAGGCAAGAAAAAGGAGCTGGTAGAGAGTGACAGCTGGAAGGTAGGGGCCGCCTCTCTGGGGACCTGAATGCCAAGTGACTGGCCTGCTGTAAAGAGTGGAGCTTCCCAGGCAGAGAGAACAGCAAGTGCAAAGGCCTGGGGGCAGGAATGGGCATAGCTGCAAGGGGAGCAGAAAGATGGCTGATGTGGCAGGAGCACCGAGAGGAAGGGGAGGCGATGGGGTCAGAGAGGTCAGCAGTGGGCAGATCTTGCAGGGCCTGTGACATAAGTCGCATGGTGACTTGGGACCCCAGGTCCGCTAAGGAACTAAGGTTGTTTCCAAGTCTGGGCACTGGGAACCCCTTTGAGCCCATGTGGATGTGCTAGCTTAGATCACTGGCTTCTCTCTGCCTCTCGGTCAGGGCGTGACAGCAAAGAGTATTCCTTCTCTCTTTGTTTCCTCAAACCTGAAATCCAGCCAGAGCTTCTTAGAGCTCTTTCCAGGTCCTTGAATGTGGTGCCCCAGGGCCTGGTCATTCTGGGGTGCTGGCCCTGGTGGAGTTGGGTGTCTGTGAGGTGAGCGCCTGCCTGACCTCTTCAGAGGATGAACAGACTGGCCTCCTGCCCGAGGGTGCGCCAACCCTCTCTGGAGGCTTGGCTCTGAGGACAGGAGTGGGCTGCAGGGAGAAGGAGCAGCAAGGAAGGAGGCAGAGGCTTGCGGGGAGGGAGGGCGACTGTTGCCATGGAAGGAGCTGCAAGGTATTATGGGATCAGAATTCTCACTGCAGGGGACTGTGTGTGTGTGTGTGTGTGGGGGGGGGGGGTTGCTTAGGGGAGGTGATGGGGAAGCCAGTATCTTTCTTTTGTCCTTGGTGTTTTCCTGCATCCCCAAAGATAGTGGGTGGTCCCCCTACACCCCCGGAGCTGCCCCATTTGCAGCTGACCCCCAGCAGTCCCCTCCCTGTCCTGCCCATCCGCCTCATGTACAGAAGGCAGCGAGTGGCCTCTTTCCAGGAGACCTGTTTACCAGCACAACAATGGCAAATTAGTGCTCTTAAAGGCATTCAGCATTTATCCTGGCAAGCAGCTCGCTGCAAAGGGGGCCTGCGATGCCTTCACCCCAGAATTTGCTGAAATGGGGTTTGCTGTGCATCTTAATCAACTTCTTTCCACCCACCACATTAAATGCATTTAATCTACTCTTGCAAATGGTTAATTTTGAAAATCCGCTTATCTGAATTAGGTCCTCAACATCCATATTTATTTACTTTTCATTTTCATAATCTTTCCCCCCATGTGAATGACTGAATCTCATTTCCCATTGTCTGGCTCTGTCTCATAGGTCCCAGGGCCTGGGAGGGGGACAAGGGTCGGGTAAGGAGCAGATTGGAAGGGGAACATGCAGGGAGGAAAGGAGTGGGTTTAGGAATGCACTTCGAGGGTCGGAAAACTGGCCTCTCCCTGGTGGGGAACCATCTCTGGGAAATTACAAAAAGGGGAGACTTGAGCAGAACCAGGTTAAGAAGATGAGAACATCTCGACAGGTTTGGGGCTCAGGGGCGTGCCTCTGTTTACCCAGAGACGTGCAGGAATGTGCAAGCAAGGGGCTGGGACCCACTGCTATCCCCTGGTGCCTCCTGGCTGCCAGGCTCTATGCAAAGTGTCTTGTGTATGTCATCCCTAAGGCTCATGTCAACTGCCAGGTGAGCAGGGCACCGGCTCACGGATAAGAAAACTTGTGTTCGTGTCCAGGCTGCGTTCCCTTCCACTTTGCGTCATATGGGCAAGTGTGTAAGGAACGCTTTACCCATGAAGTGTGTAATGAGCCCAGGGGTGCTGGTACAGGACCCCGGTCTGTGAGAGATATGCTTGGGCTGGGGGCGGGGCGTGATTCAGAATCTGGGAAACGGCTCATCAGGTTGCAGACTGTGCGACCAGGAGCATGGATTTTGCATGTGGCCTTTCTAACCAGCTTAGAGACTCTGAAAGTTGGGTAAGTCATTAAAGAGCTGGAAGGAGTGGCTAGGCCATCTGACCCTTGAGGAATTATTCCTTTAGTGTGATTTTTGTCATTGATCGTCGCCTCTACCGCTTATTTATGAGTTTATCTGGGACAACATTTAGAGCAAAACCCTGTATTCTATTTTATTTATTATTATTATTACTTTATTTTATTTTATTTTTTATTTTTTTAAATATATTTTATTGATTTTCCACAGAGAGGAAGGGAAAGGGACAGAGAGCTAGAAACATCGATGAGAGAGAAACATCGATCAGCTGCCTCCTGCACACTCCCCACTGGGGATGTGCCCGCAACCAAGGTACATGCCCTTGACCGGAATCGAACCCGGGACCCTTCAGTCCGCAGGCCGACGCTCTATCCACTGAGCCAAACCAGCTAGGGCTATTATTACTTTTTTTTAAACCTGGATTTTATTTTACTTCATTTCCTTTGGACATCGACTGGGCACTTCACGTGTGCCAAGTAATGTTATGCAGAGTACCAAGAAAGAAGGATGATTCAAATATATTTCTAGCCACAGGAAGCTCACATTTAGTGAATTTTAAAAGAAAGGCTCAGAACAACAAATTATTAACACATACACACGAGATAATTTTATTCTCGCAGAGAACAGCTAAGTTATTTTGTAGCCACCTGCTCTGGCAAAATAAGTGGAGATTTTCAGATCTAATGGAAATTTCAAAAGCATCAGGCATTACAGCTTGGTGGTTATGATTAGGACTGAATTGCAGTTCAAGCTGCAATTTTGCCACATTCACTGTGTGACCTTGGGCAAGTCAGAGCCTCGGTATTCTGATATGTAAAATGGGGCCATAGTAATGTCTACCCGGGTGCGTTAGTGTAGCATCTGACCAGGACGGGCACCCAACAACTAAGTAGTAAACATTGATCAGTGGTTTTCCAGCATCGAAATCATGTTTGTAAAGCACCTGGGAAGCAAATTAAACTGTTAGTGGGTCTCCAGGTCTTGATGCCAGGTACTGCGTGAATGGGAAGGTGGACCAATGATTTAGCCATGGTCAGGACCCCTCTCTCATTTCCTCACCCCTTCCTTCTCCTCTCTTGACTCCCTGCCCCTCTCTGGGATGAATGATGTCTGTAGGATATACCAAAGTAAGTTCCTCCAGATTGTGAGGAGCCTGTATTTTATCCCCAACCCAAGCCACCTGAGAATAAAAATTTGCAGAAATTTCCTCCTATTCCATGTTAGTAGGGGTGTGTGGGCATGCATCTGCAGGAAGGGAAACAGTGGGAGTGTGTGTGTGTGTGTGTGTGTGTGTGTGTGTGTGTGTGTGTGTCGAGGCAGGGGGGAGTAGGCAGGTGTCTGCACAAGGAGACACCTGTGGGCATGGGTGTTTGTGAATGAAAGCGCGTGTGCATGTGTGTGCACAGGGGCGGAGCATGTGGAAGGCGTGGTGACTAGAGGGAGTGCGATGCTCAGGAAAACCATTCTTCCAACATCCACTGTGCAGCGGGAGCCTCCTGCCACGGGTGGAAGTGAGCACGTGTGAAGGGGCTAATGTTCTGTACAGTGAGGCCTACGGAGAGAAACTGCAGCACCCAGGCTAGATCCCTGCAAAGGCGGGAGTGAAGGGTGTTCTGGGAGGATGGGGCATAGCCGAGGACAGAGGAGAAGCTGGTAGCGGGGTGTGAACTGGCTTGAGAGTTGAGCAAGGTGGAAGGTGGGGGCAGAGGGCTGTGTGAACACCAGGGGAGATGGCCCAGCTCAGGGGGAATCTCTGAGCAGCGTCCAGGCTGCTGTCACTGTGGCTCCCACAGACCAGGATGAGTGGACAGAGGCCACAGAGGGCGGGCGAGCCACCCACACAGTGGCTCTGCTCTGGCACTGAGAAGGCGGCAAAGGGGAGGGTGGAGGAAGGAAGAGGATCCTCATGACAGAGCTGCACAAATACTAGGTATTTATAGTATTATCTGTTGACTCCGAGAGCTGAGTCAAGCTGCATTTAAAATATGAGATTACATATCGGAGGAAGAATCAGGTCCCTTATTAAAAGAAAACAGGAAAGCTGCAGAAGGAGGGCCTCCTGGCAGGGCTGAGCACGGGCAGGAGGCTCTGGCGGGGACTGCCCCTCCTGTATTCACACTCCCCTTGAGTCCGTTCTGTTCCTCCTGCCATGGGAGCTTCCTAAGATGTGGCTTCTTGCTCTAAAACTCTGGCTTAAGCAGAATTAACAACCTTCCCTAGCTTCATGCATGCACACACACACAACCTTGCCTCTCACTTGAGTCTTGGGGAGCACAAGGGCGTCTCTCCATCTCACTGTATTTACTGCCAGGCCATTTTTGCTCGTGA